>NC_044390.1:49856274-50456274 GCF_006542625.1 Nomascus leucogenys | reverse complement strand
ATTCATTTAGACTTTATTTGGCCAGGTTTTTTTATATTTCAAAGAAGAAAAATTTTTTTAAAAAGTCTTTTTATTGCAACAACATTGATGAACCTGGAAGACATTAGGTTAAGTAAAATAAGCCAGCACACACACAAAATAATAGCAAATTATCTCACTTCTATGTAGAGTATTAAAAAATTCAAACTCACTCCAGGTGTGAAGTGGCGGCCTTGTGTGTGATATTTCTGCCCTCCCCAAGTTTGCATTTTTGACATTAAAGTCTACTTTTTAATTAAAAGTTTTAAATTGGAGAATAAAAAAATTGAAACTCATAAAAGCAAAGAGTAGAATGATGATTGCCTGAAGCTGGAGGTGGAGGAGATGTTGGTCAAAAGTAATGAGTCTTTCCTACATCTCTTACCTTAACAAATAAGTTATTCCTCTTTTTTAAATCACCAGGGAATTGAATATTTCCTGAAGAATTAAAACTGAAAGAATAATATATTTATTAAAACAATGCAGGTTGTATACTGAAATTTCAGAGGCTTAGTAAAATAATATATATTCTGCTAAAATCACCATTTCCTTTTTTTCTGATTAAGAGGACTTTTTTATGATCTTTCAGGGATTATATTTTCTTTCACCTTCTATCTGCATTCTCTTTCTTCAGCCAACTGATTAAAAAAAGATGCAGAGAAGACACATTTGCTTCTCATCCACACATCACTTCCACTTGCTATTAGTCAATGTGAGTAGAGCTGAGAATAGCTGTTTTCTAGCATGACAGCAACTTCTCAGAAATAAAAAACACTCTGAAACAAAATTGTAAATCTTTCATCAAAAGCTAACGTATTTTAAGCAAAATAAGCATATGTATCAATAATAAAATGCTTGTGGTAGAATCGATTTATTTTGTTGATTTCTATTGAGTTCAGATAAGATTTGACCAAAAGCTAGCAAATACAGAGCAGAAAAAAGAATATTATCTGAAATAAGAATATCATAAATGAAGTTAATTTGTTAATAGAAATAAGAATATTATGACCTCATGCTCATAGTCTCATCTAAAATTGTACGATACCAAATGCTACGTTTTATTATAAACTGTATTTCATGTAAGTATTCAATTTATATCATCCTCTATTTCATGTAAGTATTCAATTTGTATCATCCTCTTTCACCATTTCAATGCCTTCTCCACTTCGTATGAGTGGAACACAGGCCAGTTGCTTCCAGGAAAGCAGGCAATGCTCTTCTTACTTTAACAATGGTGACAAAGAGCACTTGTTTCGGTGATACTCCTGTGCCAAAAACTGTTATTTTGCTGGAAGTACTAGTTTTCTATTTTTCTCTATATTTATTAACAAAATAAAATTCTGAACCAAGAGGAATTTATCTCATTCAAGTTTGAAGGAATTTTGTTTACATTTAAGTGTCTCTGACTTTCCTGGAATATTGACATTTTTATGAATCTAAGTTGAGTACTATAAACAGTCTTTTACTAAAAGACTTTTTGAAGTGGAGTGATATTTATAAAAACTTTTCAAAACATTGAAGATATGTTTTAACCATATTCCCAGTAATCACTCTGAACATAGAACTTAAAATTTTCACTGAGTCACTCAGGGGAAATTGATATCTTTACAAATGGGCAAAAAAAAAAAGGTGCTGAGTGGAGGTGCAACACATCGCACATCAATGCTTTTCACATGCAACTATTAGGGTCTTAATTTAATTGAACTGTCATTTGCATAGCTAGACACTTACTGAATCTAGTCATACTATTTTTTGGCAACTAATGCCGTGTTTGTCACTCATTAGTTTTATACACTTATTTGCTTGACTGAAAAAAGTAAATCTTCTCTTAATTTACTATAAATTGAGAGACTAGATTTACAGTCTGAAGCTATAATAGAAGTTGAATGTTTTTAATACTATTCTTGGCAAATTCTCATATATTCACATATAAGTTTTATGAAAAGATAGGGAGTTGACAAAAAGTAAAAAATTTCAAATAGGTTAAGTAAGTTTTGAGATCTATTGCACAGCAGGGTAACTATAGCAAACTATAAAGTATCGTATATTTCAAAATAAGAGTAAATTTCAAATGTACTACCACAAAAATGATAGGTAAGCAAGTTCACAGATATGTTATTAAACTAATTATTCCATATTTTATAAATATACTAAAACATCACATTGTAGCCCATAAATTTATGCAACTGTGATTTGTCAATCAAAAATACTACTTTTTTTATGAGAGTGAAATAAGCTTTAAGATATTGCACCAGAGAAAAATGTGTTTGCTCATCTTAAAATTTTAGAAAACGTATACATACATATTTTTTATTTCAAATGGCTTTCTCATTTACTGATGCACGTAAACTTTTAATATCATGAACAGTCAGAACCCAGCACTCAGAAATAGACTGTTGATTTTTAGTGTTCAAAATAATATAATACTTTAAAAGACAGACTCTAAGGCAACTGTTTAGAGTAAAATTCCCTCTAAATTTTTAAATAAATGATTTCCTTCACTTGTTAGAAAAAAATTTTAATGTTTTTAAACTACATTGAAATTTATCAAATTAACATAATTTATTAGACAAGTAAATAAAAAATATGCCTTCTCTCTAATTATAAAACTGACACTCTGCATTTAACCAAATACTTTGGTAAATGGATTTTAACGATATCTCTAATGATTTAAAAGAGCCACTAGTTTAAATTTAGAAGTATATTAAATTTTTATATTAAAATCTAGGATTAGAAACTAACATTTTAAGAATCTGGGCTGCACGTGGTGGCTTACGCCTGTAATCTCAGCACTTTGGGAGACCAAGGTGGGCAGATCACCTGAGGTCAGAAATTCGAACATGGCGAAACCCCGTCTCTACCAAAAATACAAAAATTCTCTCTCTCTCTCTCTCTTTCTTTCTTTTTGAGACGGTCTCCCATCTGTTGCCCAGGCTGGAGTACGGAGGCGTGATCTTGGCTCACTGCAACCTCCCTGCCTCTGGCTCCCGTGATTCTCCTGCCTCGGCCTGCCGAATACCTGGGATTGCAGGCGCACACCACCACACCTGGCTGGTTTTTGTATTTTTGGTAGAGGCGGGGTTTCGCTGTGTTGGCCAGGCTGGTCTCCAGCTCCTGACCTCGAGTGATCTGCCCGCCTCCGCCTCCCAAAGTGCTGGGATTACAGACAGAGTCTCGCTCACTCAATGCTCAAAGTTGCCCAGGCTGGAGTGCAGTGGTGTGATCTCGGCTGGCTACAACCTCCACCTCCCAGTCGCCTGCCTTGGCCTCCCAAAGTGCTAAGATTACAGCCTCTGCCCGGCCGCCACCCCATCTAAGAAGTGAGGAGCGTCTCTGCCTGGCCGCCCATCGTCTGGGATGTGAGGAGCACCTCTACCCGGCCGCCGCGTCTGGGAAGTGAGGAGCGCCTCTGCCTGGCCGCCCCGTCTAGGACATGAGGAGCGTCTCTGCCCGGCCTCCCCATCTGGGACGTGAGGAGCGCCTCTGCCAGGCCGCCAGTCTGGGACATGAGGAGTGCCTCTGCCCAGCCACCCCATCTGGGAAGTGAGGAGGGCCTCTGCCCAGCCATTCCGTCTGGGACGTGAGGAGCGCCTTTGCCCATCATCTGGGATGTGAGGAGCGCCTCTGCCCGGCCGCCCGTCTGGGAGTGAGGAGCGCCTCTGCCCGGCCGCCCCGTCTGGGATGTGAGAAGCGCCTCTGCCCGGCCACCCCATCTGGGAAGTGAGGAGCGCCTCTGCCCGGCCGCCCCGTCTGGGAAGTGAGGAGCGCCTCTGCCTGGCCGCTGTGCAACCTTCCAAGTGTGAAGTGACAGCCTTCGTTGTAGAATGAATGAAGACACTGGCACTGATTATATAACACCTTGGCAGCTATCTCAAGTCGTTGATGGTGGAGGTATTGGAATTATAGAAGAAAGCAAACACATAAATTTGACTAAAGGTGATTTTGTGACTTCTTTCTATTGGCCCTGGCAAACCAAGGTTATTCTGGATGGAAATAGCCTTCAAAAGGTGATATATATATGAACATATCTGATTTTTTTTCCCCATATAATTCTTACTTTGCGCATTTGATATTCAGTTGTGTTTGCAATCACGGAAAAATAAAAGCATATATAAAAAAATACAAAAATTAGCCGGGCGCATTTGCTCACACCTGCAGTCCCAGCACTTTGGGAGGCCGAGGCAGGCTGATCACCTGGGGTCAGGAGTTTGAGACCAGCCTGGCCAGCATGGTGAAGCCCCATCTCTACTAAGCATACAAAAAATAGCCGGGCGTATTGGCACATTACTGCAGTCCCAGCACTTGGGAGGCTGAGGCAGGAGAATCGCTTGAACCCTGGAGGAGCAGTTTGCAGTGAGCCGAGATCGCACCATTGCACTCCCGCCTAGGCAACAAGAGCAAAACTCTGTCTCAAAAAAAAAAACAAAAAACCCTGATATATATACTATACACATTTTAGAGGTGTTACCTTCCATAACACTCCTTATGTATAACTTCCTGAAATGCCATGCGTGTCTAACTTTTAAAATGCTTCTCCATCTGCATGTCATGGTTTGCTGTCTCCTGCAGTCTATGCCTCATACTCCGTGAACTCCACGCAATCAGTCTCTCTCTCACGACTGGGCTTTTCACCTGAGGTTCCCTCTAGCTGAAAAGCTTTGTGCTTGGCTTTGCCTAGTTAGTTATCTTTAGCTCGTGATTGGATCTCAGGGAAACTTTTTCTTTAGGAAAGACTTCCTTAAACTATATTCCTATATTCCTCGTAGTGCCATGAACTTTCTTCCCTTACCAACTTTACATTTATGAATATAATAACTAGATTGATGTCTGTCTCCCTGGAATATAAGTTGCATTTGAACAGGAACAGTGTCTGTTCTTGCTCATCAATGAATCCATACTGCCTTGCACTCAATGAATACCTTTGAATGTAAGACTGAACCCTTACCATGATTCTCTGAGTAAAGTATTATTTTCCTAATTTTAAGTTGAAGCACCGAGGCTTGCAGCGATCATCTGTCTTGCCTAAGTGTGGAGCTAGTATGTGAGTTATGGCTCACACACAGATATTCCTGGCTTTACAGTCTTGCTCATTCCTTAATATACTATTGGATGTGGGTAGATTTTTAACAAATCCCCAAAGTTCTGATCCTTGTAATTTCCTAGAAACTAATAATGGAAAAGAAATCACTAGAACAATAGTAATAGCTACAATTTATTACCAGCCATTAAATAAAGTATTTAATGAGTTTTCATATGTAAACAAACAAAGCAAAAAAAATAAAATATAGGATTAGCCTATTATTACATAGAAAATTTGTGGTCTGCATGTACATCATCATCAATTGAGTGGTCTACAGTTTCGGAGTTTCAGAAACACTAATATAAGAATACTTCTTCTGATTGAATAATTTAAGTTTACTCAGTGACTAAAAAAGATTGGAATTACTGATCACTAGCTTATAATGTGGTTTTAAATGTTATTTAATGAAGATATATAAAGTTTCTTTTAAAATCATTTTAACAACTTACTACTTTTGCTTTTTCACTTTTATTAGAAAATAAGTATGAAAATTTATGTTACTACAAACCTATAAATTTTATTTAAATCTAGACATAGTGTTAATCTTAAAAGATCTGTATATTTAAAATTTTGGATAACATATTTACACTTAGAAGATAAATAACTGCTTTCCAGTAAATCTAATGGGGCAACTTGGACTCTCAATTATAAGCTATTAAAATATTAATACTATCATCTAGGTGGAAATTTTAGGTATCTGCATGTTCAGTTGTTTAGCATATAATAAATCAGAAACTATAAATTTTTATAAACTATAAATAATAAAGTAAAAATATAAAGTATCACCTTCTTTTTCTCAGTTTTGAAATACTGTCATTATTTCTAGGTTTCATAACAATTACAGAGGCTGTGGCTGTTGAAATTAGAAACGTCATGGTTGATTCTTCTTTACTTGCTGCCTTTTTATTTCACACAAACACAGCAGCACAAGGCAAGAAAGGCTACATTTTGATTGCAAACACCTCAGTGCCCTTCTAGGGAGAATAAATGTGTGAGCATATTCACTTGAAATTCATGGCATCTTTTGTTCAAGTACAGACTTTCATATGGAAAGTAAAAAAGACAATAATTTCACAGCAATAGCATAAGAAAAGTACTCTAAAAATACCTTCTGACCCATTATTTCTATTTTTCACAAGAATGATTGTGATGGAATGAACACTGTGGTCTTAACCTCCACTTCCTGTTTAATTATTTTTGGAATACGATCATAAGACTTTTGTGCTTTTTTTTAGAAAAAAATGTTTTATATTTCTAATTCAGTAATGTAGCATAATTTTTTCTCGCACTTTCAAAAATAGTTCATTCTGAAAAAAATGATTAAACCACTACTTACCACTTTTTCCCCAAAAAGAGTAGAGTAACAAATTTAAGTCTATAGTCTAGTGTACAGTTAATACATAAATAATAAAGGTGTAATGTGTTTTAGCTGCACACTTGAAAATGAAACACTTTTTGGGCTATCGCCCAAGAGTTTTCAGAGAGGTTAGCTTATAACATGTGAGGACACCTGGTATAGAAACATTCACCCCTATGCTTTAAGAGGTGAAAATTTGTCTTTCACTCCTAATTTCAACTATTAACCCAGAGCTGGAAAAATAGAACATGTCATTATACCAAAAAGCATTTTATTATTTTTATTTTATATTTAAGGGGTACATGTGCAGATTTGTAAAAGAGGTATACTACATGATGTTGAGGTTTGGACACTTAATTATTCCATTGCCCAAGTAGTATACATCATACCTAAGCAGATTTTCAAAGCTTGTCTCCCTTGCTTCCTCCTTCTCTTTAGAATTCGCAGTGTTTCTTGTTTCATCTTTGTTTCCATGTGCACCCAATTTTTAGCGTCCATGTATGAGTGAAAACAGGTGGCATTTGTTTTTCTGATGCATTAATTTGCTTAGAATAATGGCCTTCTACTGCATTCATGTTGCTGCAAAAGATGTTACTTCATTGTCTTCTGTTGCTGAATTGTATTGGAGGTTGTATAAGTACATCATTTTTTCTTAACCAATAAAAGATTCATGGATAACTGGTTTAATTCTGTTTTTACTATTGTGAATAGTGTTGCAATTAACATGTGAGTGCCGGTGTCTCTTTGGCAAAATTATTTTTTCGGGGCAGATACCCAGTAATGGAGTTAATTGGTCAAATGGCAATTGTATTTTTAGTTCTTTGAGAGTCTCCAAACTGCTTTGCACAGGGGCTGTATCAATTTGCATTCCCAACAACAGTGTAGAAAGATTTTCTTTTCTCCACAACTTCAATATCTTATTTACCTTACTTTTAATAACAGTCATTCTTACTGGTGTGAAATGTATCACACACCCTAATTTACATCTTTCTGATAATTAGGAATGTTGAGCAATTTTTACGTTTATTGGTAGCTCTGTCTTCCTTTGAGAAGAAGCTGGCTATTTATATCATGTTTGCTTTTTTATTAAATGTTTTATAGATTCCATATATTATTCCTTCATTGTCTGCAGTTTGCAAATATTTTATTTCATACTGTAGGTCATCTGTTTACTTTGTTGGTAGTTTCTTCTACTGTGCAGAAGCTCTTTGGCTTAATTAGATGCCATTTTTTTTATTTTTATTTTTGTTGCACTCATGTTAGATGTTAGTCATAAATTCTTTCCAGAGGCCAATATTTTCTAAGTGTTCTTCCAAGATTTTTGTAGCTTGAAGACTCACAGATCAAGTCTTTAACCTATGTTTTTTTTATATATAGAAAAATGTAGTTCAGTTTTCTTACACATACGACTAACCAGTTTTCCCAGCATTATTTACTGAGGGAGTTAATTCCCTTTTGTTTATTTCTGTTGGCTTTGTAAAAATAACCTGGTTGTAAAGTGTAGCTTAGTTCAGGACTCTCTTCCATTTCATTGGTCTATATGTATATTTTTGTACCAGAACCATGTTATACTGGTTACTCTGCTGCAATCTTTGCTCACTGCAACCTCCACCTCCCAGGTTCAAGTGGTTCTCTTGCCTCAGCCTCCCAAGTAGCAGATTAGAGGCTCGCGCCACCACACCTGGCTAATTTTTTGTATTTAGTAGACTGGTTTCACCATGTTGGCCAGGCTGGTCTCAAACTTCTGACCTCAGGTGATCCATCCGCCTTAGCCTCCCAAAGATGATAGGCGTAAGCCACCACGCTTGGCCCAGATTTATTCTTTTAGTCGGAAGTAGTCTTGGCTATTTGAGCTCTTTAATTCTTTTGTATATATTTTAGAATATTTTCTTTTTCTAAGTCTATAAAAAAGCATCATGGATAGTCAGATAAAAACAGCACTTAATCCGTAGGTAGCTTTAGGCAGAATGACCATTTTAACTATATTATTTGAATCCATGAGCATCCAGTATTTTTCCATTTATTTGCATTCGCTCTCATTTCTTTCAGCAATGTTTTGTAGTTCTTTGTAGAGATATTTTACCCCCTTGATTTAATGTATTTCTAGGTATTTTTTTTTTTGTTGTGGCCATTGTAAATAGAGCTGTTTTTTATTTTGTTCTCAGTTTATTATTGGTGTACAGAAATTCTATGCACTTGTGTTGATTTTGTATTCTGAGATTTTTTTGAAGTCTTTAGGCTTAGGAGTCTTTTGGTGAAATCTTTAAAGTATTCTAGGTAGAGAATTATATCATCAGTAAAGATAATTTGACTTCGTTTTGTATTCAGATTCCTTTTATTTCTCTGGCTAGGACTCCACAACTATGTTCAGTAGGACTGTTTAGAATGGATATTCTTATTTTTATTCTTATGGAGAATGCATCCAGTTTTTGTTTTTTTTAGTATCATGTTGGCTAAGGATTTGTCACAGATGACATTATTTTGAGGTATGTTTCATCGATGTCTAGTCTGTTGAGAATATTTTTGTCAATATTGGATTTTCTTGAATGCTTTTTCTGCACCTATTAAATTTTTTCTGTTAATTATCTTTACATGGTGAATCACACTAATTGACTTGCCTGTGATGAAACATCTTTGTTTTTATGGAATAAAGCTCACATGATTGTAGCAAAATAACTTTGATTTGCTTTTGAATTCAGTTTGCTAGAATTTCATGGAGGATTATTGTTCCAATGTTCACCCAGAATATTGACCTGTAGTTTCCTTTTTTTGTTATGTCTTCACTAGATTTTAGTTTCATATATTTCACTGATTTCACATAATTAGTTAGGTTGAAATGCCACTTTGATTTTTTGGGATACATTCAGTAGGATTAGGACCAGCTTATCTTTGTATATGTAGTAAAACTTGGCTGTGATTTCATATGATCCAGGGCTTTTTATGGTTAGTAGTTTTATTATTACTTATTCAAGGTCATTGTACATTTTACATTTTTGCTCTGTTAAAGACTTATGTTATTTTCTGTCAATATCGGGAAGTTTTGTGTATCTGGAAGTTTATTTTCTCTAAATTTTCTATTTTGCATGCATGTTCATAGAAGTCTCTGAGGATATTTTTAAATCTATGTAGAATTAGATGTGATTTCTCATCTCTAACATTTAAATAAATGCAGAATAAGAGTTTAACAAAATTCAACATTTCTTCATAAATTTCTGAAAAAAGTAGGTATAGGACAAATGAACCTCAAGACAATAAATGCCACATATAACACACACACACACACACACACACACACACACACACACACACACACACAGAGCAGCTAATAACATACTAAACAGGGAAATCTTGTAAGCTTTTACTCTAAGAGCAAGAAGACAAAAATGCCCACTTTCTTCAGTTTTATTTAACATAGTACAAACTATCCAAGACAGAAAAATTAGAAAATAAAATCAAAGTACTGAGATTAGAAAAAATGTTAAATTATTCCTGTGTAGTTTTTCATTTCTGTACATAATTTTAAGTAAACAAAAGCCTGAGACATTACTAAAAATTGGTAGGACTAATAAACAAATTTATTAAACTTGCAGAATACAAAAGCAACATCGAAGTGTCAGTAGAATTTCTATACATTGAAAACTATCTTTAAATGAAATTAAAGAAATTAATACCCAATTGGAAAAATATTACTTTCATAAGTTGGCATTAATATTGTTAAATATCTGTATTATACAAAATTATGTAGAGCTATAATGCAACCTCTATCAAAATACCAGAGACATAATTAACAAATTTTAAAAAATACATCTAAAATTTACAGGATACCAGAAAAGGCCCTGAATAGCCAAAGCAACCAAGCAATAGAAAAAGTGAAGGTATCACTCTACCGGACTGAAATATACTGAAAAGCTATAGTTTAAAAAAAAAAAAAAACTATGGTACTTGAATAAAAACAGACACACAGGCGAGTAGAGAAGAAAAAGGAGACCAGAAATATATTGATGTTTATATTGATGTATTTACAGCCATCTGATTTTTAAATAAAGATGGCAATTTCTTAGGGAAAAGGCAGTATCTTCAATAAATGGTCTCGAGAAAACTTTATATCCACATGTAGATGAACATAATAAGACCCTCAACTCACACCATATATAAATAAATTAGATACTTAAATAAAATAAAAGCACGAAATAAATTAGATACTTAAATGTAAAGTCTAAAACTCTGAAACTACTATAAAAAAACATAGACTGAAAGCCCTGTAACATTGGTTGGGCAGTCACTTTTAAAATTTGACCTCAAATCCCAAGGAGCAAATTGAAAAAATAGATGAATCAGATTATTTTAAATCTAAAAACTGCTGCATGGAATATAATACAATCAACAGGATAAGGCAACTAAAAAATGGAAGGAAATATTTGCAAATCATAAATGTGACAAGGGATTAATACCAAAACTATATAATGCAAATGACTATACAACAAAAACAAATAACTATTAAAAATGAGAAAAAGCCTTAAATATTTTTCAGAAAAAGACATACATATGGCCAACAGATATATTTAAAAAATGCTCAATGTCAATTATTATCAGGGAAAGGCAAACAAAAAAAAATAACTATGAGGTATCAACTCACATCTGTTAGAATGACTCTAATCAAGAAGAAAAAGTGTTGGTAGAATTCTGAAGAAAAGAAAATGCTTGCACACTATTTGTTTGAATGTGAGGACAGCCATTATGAAAAACAAAATAGAATTTTCTTAAAAAACTTAAAAATAAAACTACCATATGACAATTACACCATTGTGTATCCAAAACAAAGGAAATTGAAGAAACATTTGCACTTCTAGGTTGTTCGCAGCACTCTTCACATGTTAAATATATAAAATCAACAGTTCAACATCTAATGAGTAAATAAAGACAATGTGGTAGATATACACAATGGAATAATACTCATCTTTAAACAACAAAAATTCTATTATTTTCAATCACATGGATTACCCTAGAGGACATTATATTAGTTGAAATAAGCAAGGCACAGAAAGATTCACGTCTCATGATTTCACTTACACATGGATTCTAAAAAAATTAATCTCATTGATGTAGAGAGTGAACTGGTGACCACCAAATGCCAAGGTATTTAGAAGAAATGGGGGCATTGAAAGATGTCTGTCAAGGAATACATAATTATACTTGGATAAAAGAAATAATTTCAAGAGATTTATTGTACAACATGGTGACTATAGTTCATAATGTATTTGTATTTTTGAAAAATGCTTACAATTTCATGTTGTCTAACCACAAAAATGTTAACAATATAAGATAAAGCATTAATTACCTAGAACTAAGCATTTGACAATGTATATATACTTCAAAATGTTGTTTAACAAAAGAAATACACATTTTATTAGTCAAGTTAAAAATATATTTTTAAGACACTATAGAAGGATAACAATGTTTCAAACACTGTCTGTCTCTCTGCTGTTTTCTCATTTAATTTGTCAGTCATAACCATAGGAACTTTGATGTTTAACAGCATGTTCTGAACCCAGCACATGGCATGGGAGAAGCCAATGACTTTAGGGCTTTTATTTTAAGCTTGGGGCACCTGGAGTTACTGGTACTTACAGTAACAGTATGAAAGACACAAAAACGGAAGGCTTGCTTATGCTCCCATGACTGGCCACTGTGTGATCACAGTAAACTGGTTTGCATGCAAACTAACAGGAAATGTTTTAATCCAAAAGCTGCCATTATCTCCAAAAGTTTTCGGAGAAAATCTAGGAGATCGCTACCGTTAGGTGACTAAGAATATAAACTGTAGACTAAACTTCAACCACTAAAACATTTAAAAAATGAGTGATAAATGTCTCCAAATTGTAGTATCAATATGGAAAATAAATATTATTCCAAATTTACAGAGGTCATTTTATTGTTTTGCAACCTTTATCATTCACACTTTAAAATAGAGGATTTTGCATGGAAATGTAAGTTGTGCTGTAAGCACATCCTAAATAAATTTAAAATTGCTCACTTACTATTCTCTTAAAAATTTAATTTTTATGTTTGTTCTAGCAAATTACATATTTGCCACACTTTGTATAAAAGCCTAACATTTTTCTTTTACAAAGAAACACCATGCTGATTTAATCCTCTCTTCGGTAGGCAGTGTATGTCTTTTATGTTAATTAGCCAATCTTAAAGTTGTATTCATATGTAAACCTTCCAGTTAAAACCAATTTTTCAGTGCATTAAAAAATACCAATGTTCTCCTTAAAACCTACAACATACCTTGTGAATCACATGGCATGAAAACAACAGTGAGAAAACTGTAGCTGTAACACAGAAAAAGAAGGGCTGTGATGCATATATGGTTTGAATGCACATAAAAAGACAAAACTTAGATAATTAGGACATGAATGAAGCATTTCTCTTTAAATTCAGCAAGATTCAGCTTTGCAGCCTGGAAAAAATGTTCTCTTCACATGAAGAATCAATGTTATTTCTTTGCAATTGATATTTTCCATCTCTGACTTGAAGTTATAAACTAACTTTAGCAGGAATATTTATGATGAAATATGGAGCATCTGTTACACACTGAGTACTGTCATGTTTGTTTGCTACATTTATATATAAAAGCATCCACATGACTTATGAAGCTTTGCTAGTACTTACTGAAACAAATTGACTCAATAAATAAAATTTACTTATGTCACTTTTACAAAAAGTTAAGGGAACAGTAACTTAAGTAAGCTTATATAGGGTTCTCCCATAGAAGCTAATGGAATGTTTTAACTACATAAAATGTAACAATACACAAATTGTGGAATTATATCTAAAAATAATTTTGTGTGCATGATGAAATTTTATAAAAAATATTCTTATAACTACAAATCTGCTCAGATAAATATTTCATAAACTAAACAAAAAAATGCCTGCCTGCTTTCTTTCTCTTTTCTTTTCTTCTTTCTCTTCTTTTCTTTTCTTGAGACAGTCTCCCTCTGTTGCCCAGGCTGGAGTGCAGCAGCATGATCTTGGCTCATTGCAACCTCCCTGCCTCTGGCTCCCGTGATTCTCCTGCCTCGGCCTGCTGAATACCTGGGATTGCGGGCGCACACCATCACACCTGGCTGGTTTTTGTATTTTTGGTGAAGACGGGGTTTCGCCATGTTGGCCAGGCTGGTCTCCAACTCCTGACCCCGAGGGATCTGCCCACCTCGGCCTCCCGAAGTGCTGGGATTACAGACGGAGTCTTGCTCACTCAATGCTCAAAGTTGCCCAGGCTGGAGTGCAGTGGCGTGATCTCGGCTGGCTACAACCTCCACCTCCCAGTTGCCTGCCTTGGCCTCCCAAAGCGCCAAGATTACAGCCTCTGCCCGGCCACTACCCCGTCTAGGAAGTGAGGAGCGTCTCTGCCTGGCCGCCCGTCGTCTGGAATGTGAGGAGCGCCTCTGCCCGGCCGCCCATCATCTGGGATGTGAGGAGCGACTCTGCCCGGCTGCCCCATCTGGAATGTGAGGAGTGCCTTTGCCTGGCCGCCCCGTCTGGGATGTGACGAGCGCCTCTGCCCGGCTGCCCATCGTCTGGGATGTGAGGAGCACCTCTGCCCAGCCACCCCGTCTGGGAAGTGAGGAGCACCTCTGCCTGGCCGCTGTGCAACCTTCCAAGTGTGAAGTGACAGCCTTCACTGTAGAATGAGTGAAGACAGTGGCATTGGTTATTTAACACCTTGACAGCTATCTCAAGTCGTTGATGGTGGAGGTATTGGAATTATAGAAGAAAGCAAACACACAAATTTGACTAAAGGCGATTTTGTGACTTCTTTCTATTGGCCCTGGCAAACCAAGGTTATTCTGGATGGAAATAGCCTTGAAAAGATGATATATGTATATGAACGTATCTGATTTTTTTTTCCCCGTGTAATTCTTACTATGTGCATTTGATATTCAGTTGTGTTTGTAATCACGGAAAAATAAAAGCATATATATAAAAAAAAAAAAGAAACAAAAAGACTGTGGATCTAGGCCAGGCATGGTGGCTCACGCCTGTAATCCCAGCACTTTGGGAGGCTGAGATGGGTGGATCACCTGAGGTCGAGTTTGAGACCAATCTGGCCAACATGGTGAAACCCCATCTCTACTAAAAATGCAAAAATTAGCTGGGCGTGGTGGCACATGCCTGTAATCCCAGTTACTCAGGAGGCTGAGGCAGGAGAATCGCTTGAGCCCAGGAGGCGGAGGTTGCAGTGAGCTGAGACCACGCTATTGCACTTGAGCCTGGGCAACAAGAACGAAACTTGGTCTCAAAAAAAAAAAAAAGATTATGGGTCTAGCATGAGTATCATGCAAGTAAAAACAGAAAATTTGCATGGAAAGATCCTAAATGATAAGCTGTAAAATAGTGTAATAAACTGAATACAAAGCAGAGTATACATTTGCTTTTAGCATTTTTGAGGATTTTTGTTTCTAGTAAATTAGACATCTTATTAAAATGCTTTGTTTTGTGTGAATATTGCTCTTTTCTTCTGAAAACAGTTACAAACTTATATTCAAACACCCTTACTCCTTAAACCTGTTATATCTTTAGACTAATAGATGTGTATATTTAACTCTATGTAAGTCAAAACTAAAACTCTATTAAGTGCTCTCAGGCAGAGGCCACGTGTTCAAAAAATACATAATGAATTTTTGAAAATTATTCAGGACTCAGAAATAAATTGATTTTATTTATGCTTGTATATAATTTTTATGATGACCATAAAAATAACCATGTAGCCAATAACAATTTAACTGTACAATTTAGAATAACTAAGACTGTAGAATTGAATTGTTTGTAATACAAAACATAAAAGCCAGAGGCTATAGGTACCTTATTTATTACAATGTGATGATTATATATTGTATGACTATCAAAATATGTCACATATGGCATAAATATATACACATATTATGTAAACACAAAAACTAAGAACAATAAATTTAAATGTAAAAAAAATTTAACCTACAGGAACCATATTCTTTAACTTATTTGTAGTTTAAAGCCACTGAAAAAGAATACTAGAGATGTTAGTCTATTATGTTACCAAATAGTGTATTGTTACCATCTTTTAAATATACCCTTGAGTAAGGTGGAATAGGTTAAAATTAGTGGCATAACACTTTATTGAATGTATAACAGTATTTAACGTTATAAATGTTGAATTGAAAAATTAACACAATCTAAAACTTTAAAAAAAGTAGTTTTATCACATAAAAGTACAATTAGTAAAATGACATACTAATTATTTTGATTTAATTTTAACTATAAGAATGATTTTCTCTCATAATAACACATTAGAATACTACTTAGGGCTGGGCGCAGTGGCTCACACCTATAATCACAGCACTTTGGGAAGCCAAGGCAGGCAAATCACTTGAGGTCAAAAGTTGAAGAACAGGCTGGCCAACATGGTGAAATCTTGTTTTACTAAAATAGAAATATTAGCTGGATGTGGTCATGGGCACCTGTAATCTCAGCTACTTGGGAGGTGGAGACAAGAGCATAGCTTGAACCTGGGAGGAGGAGCTTATAGTGAGCCGAGATTATGCCACTGCACTCCAGCCTGGACAACAGAGTGAGATTACCTTTCAAAAAAAAAAAAAAAAAAAAAAAAGAAAAGAATATTACTCGAAATGCCCTTCATCACTCAATTCTGTAAGTTAACCACAAACAGCCTTTCTACTTAGATTTTCACCATGTATCTTACATTTTAATGTCCTTAGTCATCCATAAGGTAATAAATAATGACCACCTAATAAAGTCTCCCAAATCTTTGATGCAGGATTGATCACATTTTTTTTACATGTGAATACAACAGAAATGAAGAAATAGCATGAAGTAATTTAAGAGATGAATTCCATCATTATTTAGTTTCCAAATAAGCTGGGTTTTTTTTAGTTCTTTTGAGGCAGTCTTGCTCGGTCACCCAGGCTGCAATGCAGTAGCAACATCTCAGCTTACTGCAACCTGTGGCTCCCAAGTTCAAGTGATTCTCACGCCTCAGCCTCCCAAGTGGCTGGGACTACAGATGTGCACCACCATGCTTTACTAATTTTTGTGTTTCTTTTTAGTAGACATGGGGTTTCATCAAGTTGGCCAGGCTGGTTTTGAACTCAGGTGATCTACCCACCTCGGCATCCCAAAGTGTTGGCCTTACAGATGTAAGCCACTGTGTCTGGCCAAAAAATCTCTATTTTCAAGACAAAAGTGTACTTTAAATGAAATTATAACTCTTCAAAGATCTACTTCTTTTAAAGTTATATACAAATAATTTTTCTTTTTGCCAACTTTAGTTTTGAATTTTTTCCTATACTCAGCAACCTGATTAAGTGTAACGTCTGAAGTTTGAGAGACAGATATTTCTACTGTGAATTCTCTGATATTTAATTTTGGATTAAATTTTTTAAGTATTTACTTCATCTGAAAAAATATATTTTAGTATAAACTTTTGTGTTTTATAATCTGTAGTTTTTGAAAAAATGTTTTTCCAAATTCATTAAATTTGCAGGGCTATTCTTCAATATAAATTCTCTGATGTTGAGCAAAGCTGGAACAACTACCTCAGAGTTTTCCTATAGTACAAAATGTGTGCAATAAAACCTGTGATACACGTAAAGGTACTACAACCCTCTTTATATTTATAATGTGTTTCCTCAAAATAAATATTCTTCTGTACTTTAAGGCCTTATATTTTCTGAAAGATCTATTGACAGCAATTGCACTTTTAATGCTTTTATTTAGTATGAACTCTCTGATGCTGAATAAGATGTGAGAAGATATTAATGACGTTCACATTTTTTTCCCCCAGACAGAGTCTCCCTCTGTTGCCCAGGCTAGTATAAAGCTTTCCTTTGCAATAAGGCATGAGCATTGGTTAAATGTTTTGCCATATTGTTTATGCTAGTAGTTTTCTCCAGTATGAGTTATCTTACCTACAATCAAGTGTGACAGCCATTTAAAGGCTCTGTCACATTCTTCACATTTCTAGGATTTCTCACCAGTATGATTTCTTTTACATTCAGAAAAGTTTCAGGTGTTGCCAAAAGCACTGTCACATCTTTCAGGTTTGTAGTTTCTCTCTAGTATGAATTAGCTTATATCTGTTAAGAACTGAGGATCTGTTAGAGGCTTTCCCACATTCTTCACACGTGTATGGTTTCTCTCCAGTATGAGTTGTCTTGTATGTAGTAAGCCTTAAGGACTGGTTAAAGGCTTTGCCACATTCCACACAATTGTAGGAATTCCCTCCAGTATGAATTACCTTGTGTTTAGTAAGGATTGAGGAACAGTTAAAAAATTTGCCACATTCTTCACATTTGTAGGGTTTCCCTCCTGTATAAATTCCCTTATGTTCAGTAAGGGTTGAGAACTAACTGAAAGCTTTGCCACATTTTTCACATTTGTAGGGTTTTTCCTCCAGTATGAATTCTCTTATGAGTAGTAAGGTGTGAGGATTGGTTGAAGTCTTTACCACATTCTTCACATTTGTAGAATTTCTTTCCAGCATGAATTTTCTTATGTTTGTTAAGGACTGAGATCCAGCTAAAGGCTTTGCCACATTCTTCACATTTGTAGGGTTTCTCTCCAGTATGAATTCTCTTATAATAAGTAAGGGTTGAGGACCAGTTAAAGGCTTTGCCATGTTCTTCACATTTGTAGGAATTCTCTCTAGTATAAATTCTTTTATGTTGAGATAGGTGTGAAAGCATGCAAAATGATCTGACATATTCTTTACATTTCAAAAGTTTCTTTCCAGTATGCCTTATCTTATGTCTTTTTGAATTTGAACATTTATGAAAGATGTTTGCATATTTGCCACATTGAAATACTTTGCTCTGTGTAGTTGTCAAACTCTGGTTAAGCTTATTATAACCTTTTTTGTGCACCTTACACTCACCCACATTGGTACAACCAATTTTTAACTGTAAATTCTCATGTCCACATTTTTCATATCTTCTCAATATCACTTTTTGGAAAGAATCTTCTCTGCCCTGCTCTGGCCAATGGTCTTGAGCAAAATGAGAACATATAACTGAAAAGAAATAAAAATAACAAATTAGTCCACTTATTAGACTCAGATAAATATAGTTTCCAAATCTAACCTATAAAATTATTCAAACTACATAAGCAAGATGACATTGCAGTATGACACAGGCCCTAATTCTTCACAGACATATAAATATAATAAAAGCATACAGACCAAAATACATATGTGGATAATTTATACATGAGTTAAGTGTGTACAGTGTCTGAATTAAGCCCAATGCAAAAAGCCACATAGAAAAAAAGAAAAGTTTGTTAAATTTACCCAATCAACTCTTTCTGCTCCTCAGTATTACCTAGTCCCTTCAGAAGTAAATTGTCAACTTCTGTTTTTTTTTTTCTAAAGTCAAGTAAAATATTGGCACATACAACTTAATTTCTGTCTTCTACGGGCCTTTCGACACACTGGTTTCTGTCTCCCAAGACATAAAGTGCTGAAAGATATGGTGGTATACTTAGAAATGACAGTTGTGAGTCTGCTGAGACCAAAGGTAAATACACTGCAGCAGAGCACTGCAGTGCCTCAGAGAGAGAACAGGCGTACCAAGTAACTACTTTTCAGAAGAAACATAAATAATCTCTTTTAACTAAAGCACAAAATTTCAGACAAGACAAATCTGAAGATGTTTGAGAGACCCACATAATCTCTAGCCAAGACCATTGTTTTCTGACTACATCAGGACAAAGCTACATTATAAATTTTTAAATGTCCAAATCTCAAAGACTACCATCTATACAAAATAGGGCAATATAATCTCATCAAAAATATTATAAAATTTACAGAAACCATTAAAAATGTATATACTAATTTTGAAGATTGAATAATACTCTGAGTGAAACAGGAACACAAAAGACTATAGAAAATCAGAAAAATGAGGATAAGAACAAAAATATCTACATTGTGGTGATAAAAAATATAAAACGAAATAACTGATTCTAAAATTAAGATAAAATAATGTAAAAATTAAAAACAAGCTCAAAAAGCAAATTAGGATACACACAAATACATTTATAACAAAAACATATTTATAATCACAATTTGAATAGTTACAAACAAAAAGAGAATCTCGGGAGCTGCAAGATAAAAGTGTTTTGCAAACATAGTCTTATGAGATAACCAGTGAATTGTCAACAAAAGATTTACAGGCCAGAAGAGAACTGTGTGATATAGTCAAAGTCCTAGAAAAAAAAATAGCTGTCAAGTGAGAATGATACCAAATCAGCAAATCTGTCCTGCCTAATAGAAAAAAAAAACCTTTCAAAATAACAAAATTCATAAAAAGTATATTGGCACTGCATATGCCTTCCATAGGAAAGATGCTGAAAGCAGTTCTTACCACTGAAAATAACATAATGTAAAAAAACAACACCTAGTTTTAGCTCTGCTAAGGGTCAGACTGCCACCTCAAGTGGGTCCCTGACACCCGTGTCTCCTAATTGGGAGACACCTCCCAGTAGAAGCTGACAGACACTGCATACAGGAGAGCTCTGGTTGGCATCTGGCGGGTGGCCTCTGGGATGAAGCTTCCAGAGGAATGAATGCACAGCAGTCTTTGCTGTTCTGTAGCCTCAGCTGGTGATACCCAGGAAAACAGGGTCTGGAGTGGACCTCCAGCAAGCTCCAGCACATCTGCAGCAGAGGGGCCTGACTGTTAAAAGAAAAACTAACCAACAGAAAGGAACAGAAGCAACATCTACAAAAAGGATGTTTACTCAGAGACCCCATCTGAAGGTCCTCAACATCAAATACCAAAGGTAGATAAATCCATAAAGATGGGGACAAGCCAGTGTAAAAAGGCTGAAAATTCCAAAAACCAGAATGCCTTTTCTCCTTCAAAGGATCACAACTCCTCACCAGCAAAGAAACAAAATTGAACAGAGAATGAGTTTGACAAATTGACAGAAGTAGTCTTCAGAGGTGAGTGGGTATTAACAAACTCCTCTGAGCTAAAGGAGCATGTTCTAACCCAATGTCAGGAAGCTAAGAACCTTGAAAAAAGGTTAGACGAATTGCTAACAGGAAGAACCAGTTTAGAGAAGAACATAAATGACCTGATGGAGATGAAAAACACAGCATGAGAACTTCGTGATAACATGCACAAGTATCAATAGCTGAATCGATAAAGCGGAAGAAAGGATATCACAGACTGAAGATCAACTTAATGAAATAAAGCAAGGAGACAAGATTAGAGAAAAAAGAATAAAAAGAAATGAACAAAGCCTTCAAGAAACATGGGACTATGTGAAAAGACCAAATCTACGTTTGATCGGGGTACCTGAAAGTGATGGGGAGAATGGAACCAAGTTGGAAAACACTCTTCAGGATATCATCCAGGAGAATGTCCCCAACCTAGCAAGACAGGCCAACATTCAAATTCAGAAAATATAGAGAACACCACAAAGATACTACTCGAGAAGAGCAACCCCAAGACACACAATCATCAGATTCACCAAGGTTGAAATGAAGAAAAAATGTTGAGGGCAGCCAGAGAGAAAAGTCGGGTTACCCACAAATGGAAGCCCATCAGGCTAAAAGTGGATCTCTCTGCAGAAACCCTACAAGCCAGAAGAGACTGGGAGCCAATATTCAACATTCTTAAAGAAAGGAATTTCAACCCAGAATTTAATATCCAGCCAAACTAAGCTTCATAAGTGAAGGAGAAATAAAATCCTTTATGGACAAGCAAATGCTGAGAGATTTTGTCACCAGCAGGCCTGCCTTACAAGAGCTCCTGAAGGAAGCACTAAACATACAAAGGAATAACTGGTACCAGCCACTTCAAAAACATACCAAATTGTAAAGACCATCAACACTATAAAGAAACTGCATCAACTAACGGGCAAAATAACCAGCTAGCATCATAATGACAGGATCAAATTCACACATAACAATATTAACCTTAAATGCAAATGGGCTAAATGCCCCCAATTAAAAGACACAGACTGGCAAATTGAATAGAGTCAAGATCCATCTAAGTGCTGTATTCAAGAGACCCATTTCATGTGCAAAGACACACATAGACTCAAAATAAATGGATGGAGGAATAGTTACCAAGCAAATGGAAAGCAAAAAAAACAAAACAAAAAAAACACAGGGGTTCCAATCCTAGTCTCTGATAAAGCAGACTTTAAACCAACAAAGATCAAAAGAGACAAAGATGGGCATTACATAATGGTAAAGAGGTCAATGCAACAAGAAGAGCTAACTATCCTAAATATATATGCACCCAATACAGGAGCACCTAGAATCATAAAGCAAGTTCTTAGGGACCTACAAAGAGACTTATATTCCCACACTATAATGGTGGAAGACTTTAACACCCCACTGTCAATATTAGCTGCATCAATGAGACAGAAAACTAACAAGGATATTCAGGACGTGAACTCAGCTCTGGACCAAGCAGACCTAACAGACATCTACAGAACTCTTTACCCCAAATCAACAGAATATACATTCTTCTCAGCACCACATCGCACTTATTCTAAAACTGACCACATAATTGGAAGTAAAACACTCCTCAGCAAATGTAAAAGAATGGAAATCATAACGGTCTTTCAGACCACAGTGCAATCAAATTAGAACTCAGGATTAAGAAACTCACTCAAAACCACACAACACAGAAACTGAACAACCTGTTCCTGAATGACTAAGGGTAAATAACAAAATGAAAGCAGAAATAAAAAAGTTCTTTGAAACCAATGAGAACAAAGACACAACGTACCAGAATCTCTGGGACACAGACAAAGCAGTGTCTAGAGGAAAATTTATAGCACTAAATGCCCCTAAAAGAAAGCAGGAAAGATCTGAAATAGACATGCTAAAATCACAATTAAAAGAATCAGAGAAGCAAGAACAAATAAACTCAAACCCTAGCAGAAGATAGCAACTAAGAACACAGCAGAACAGAAGGAGAGACGTAAAATACTCTTCAAAAAAAAAAAAAAAAATTCAATGAATCCAGGAGCTGATTTTTTTAAAAGATCAACAAAATAGACAGACTGCTAGCCAGTCTAATAAAGAAGGAGAGAATCAAATAGACACAATCAAAAATAATAAAGGGGACATCAGCACTGATTCCACAGAAATACAAACTACCACCAAAGAATACTAGAAACATCTCTAAGCAAATAAACTAGAAAATCTAGAAGAAATGAATAAATTCCTGGACACATGCACCCTTCCAAGTCTAATTCAGGAAGAGGTCAAATCCCTGAATAGGCCAATAACAAGTTCTGAAATTGAGGCAGTAATTATTAGCCTATCAATAAAAAATGTCCAGGACCCGATGGATTCACAGCTGAATTCTACCAGAGGTACAAAGAGCTGATCCTATTCTTTCTGAAACTATTCCAAACAATAGAAAAGGAGGGAAGCCTCCCTAACTCATTTTATGAGGCCAGCATCATCCTGATACAAAAACCTGGCAGAGACACAACAACAACAGAAAAATTTTAGGCCAATATCCCTGATGAACACAGATGCAAAAATCCTCAATAAAATACTGGCAAACTGAATCCAGCAGCACATCAAAAAGCTTATCTACCACGATCAAGTTGGCTTCATCCCTGGGATGCAAGGCTGGTTCAACATATGCAAATGAATAAACGTAATCCATCATGTAAACAGGAACCAATGATAAAAACCACATGATTATCTCCATAGATGCAGAAAAGGCCTTCGACAAAATTCAATACCCCTTCATGCTAAAAACTCTCAATAAACTAGGTATTGATGGAATGTATCTCAAAATAATAGGAGTTATTTATGACAAATCCACAGACAATATCATACTGAATGGGCAAAAACCAGCAGCACTCCCTTTTAAAACTGGCACAAGACAAGGATGCCCTCTCTCACCACTCCCATTCAACATAGTATTGGAAGTTCTGTTGAGGGCAATCAGGCAAGAAAAAGAAATAAAAGGTATTCAAATAGGAAAAGAGGAAGTCAAATTGTCTCTATTTGCAGATGACATGATTTAGAAAACCCCATTGTCTCAGCCCAAAATCTCTTTAAGCTGATAAGCAACTTCAGCAAAGTCTCAGGATACAAAATCAATTTGCAAAAATTACAAGCATTCCTATACACCAATAATGGAGAGAGAGCCAAATCATGACTGAGCTCCCATTCACAATTGCTACAAAGAGAATAAAATACCTAGGAATACAACTTCCAAGAGATGTGAAGGACCTCTTCAAGGAGAACTACAAACCACTGCTCAAGAAAATAAGAGAGGACACAAACAAATGGAAGAACATTCCATGCTTATGGACAGGAAGAATCAATATCATGAAAATGGCCATACTGCCCAAAGTAATTTATAGATGCAACACTATTCCATCAAGCTACCATTAACTTTCTTTACAGATTTTGAAAACACTAAATTTAATGTGGAACCAAAAAAAAGCTCATATAGCCAATCCTAAGCAAAAAGAACAAAGCTGGAGGCATCATGCTACCTGACTTCAAACTATACTACAAGGCTACAGTAACAAAAACAGTATGGTACTGGTATCAAAACAGATATATAAACCAATGGAACGGAACAGAGGCCTCAGAAATAACAACACAGATCTATAACCATCTGATCTTTGACAAATCTGAAAAAAACAAGCAATGGGGAAAAGGATTCCCTATTTAATAAATGGTGTTGAAAAAACTGGCTAGCCATACTCAGAAAACTGAAACTGGACCCCTTCCTTACACCTTATATAAAAATTAACTCAAGACGGATTACAGGCTTAAATGTAACACCCCAAACCATAAAAACCCTAGAAGAAAACCTAGACAATGCCATTCAGGACATAGGCATGGGCAAAGACTTCATGACTAAAACACCAAAAGCAATGGCAACAAGAGCCAAATTGACAAATGGGACTTAATTAAACTAAAGAGCTTCTGCACAGCAAAAGAAACTATCATCAGAGTGAACAGGCAACCTACAGAATGTGAGAAAAATTTTGCAATCTATCCATCTGACAAAGGGCTAATATCCAGGATCTACAAAGAACTTAAACAAATTTACAACAACAACAAAGAAAAACAACCACATCAAAAAGTGGGCAAAGGATATGAACAGACACTTCTCAAGAAAAGACATTTATGTGGCCAACAAACATGAAAACATCATCACTGGTCATTAGAGAAATGCAAATGAAAACCACATGCCAGTTAGAATGGTGATCATTAAAAAGTCAGGAAACAACAGATGCTGGAGAAGATGTAGAGAAGTAGGAATGGTTTTACACTGTTGGTGGGAGTGTAAATTAGTTCAGCCATTGTGGAAGACAACGTGGCGATTCTTCAAGGATCCAGAACTAAAAATACCACTTGACCCAGCAATCCCATTACTGGGTATATACCCCCAAAATTATAAATCATTCTACTATAAAGGCACATGCATGCATATGTTTATTGCAGCACTATTCACAACAGCAAAGATTTGGAACCAACCTAAATGACCATCAGTAATAGACTGGATAGAGAAAATGTGGCACATATATACCACGGAATGGTATGCAGTCATAAAAAAGGATGAGTTCATGTCCTTTGCAGAGACATGGATAAAGCTGGAAACCATCATTCTCAGCAAACTAACACAAGAACAGAAAACCAAACACAGCATGTTGTCACTCATAAGTGGGAGTTCAACAATGACAACACAGGGACACAGGAAGGGAAACATCACACACCGGGGCCTGTCAGGGGTGGGAGGCTAGGGGATGAATAACATTAGGAGAAATACCTAATGTAGGTAATGGGTTGATGGGTACAGCAAACCACCATGGCACGTGCATACCTATGTAACAAACCTGCACGTTCTGCACATGTACCCCAGGATTTAAAGTATAATAAAAAAATCAAAACAGAATATTAACAGGAAACGGACTACTTAAAGGTGTTATAAAACAACTATTTCTGACAGATGTATAGAGAGCACTTCTCAACATCAGGATATACACCCTTCTCAATAGCTCATACAACATATTTCTTGATAGACCACCTCTTAGGCCAAAAAAGAAGTCTTACCGAATTTTTTAAAACTGAAATTTTATGAATTATTTTCTATGACTAAACTCAAATGCAAGTATACAATAATAGAAAAAAATTGAAAAAAAAATATGTCAGGTGTGATGGCTTATGCCTGTAATCCCAGCACTCTGGGAGGCCGAGGCGGGCGGATCACCTGAGGTCGGGAGATAGAGACCATTTTGGCCAACATAGTGAAACCCTGTCTCTACTAAAATATGAAAAACTAGCCAAGCTTGGTGGCATGCACCTGTAGTCCCAGCTACTCAGGAGGCTGAGGCAAAGGAATCACTTGAACCCAGGAGGTGGAGGTGGCAGTGAGCCAAGATTGTGCCACTGCACTCCAGCCTGGATATAGAGCAAGACTCTGTCTCTAAAAAAAAACTATATATATATATATATATATACACACACACACACACACACTATATATACACACACACATATACACACACACACATATATATACACACACACACACACACACACAGACAGGAATTTAACAAAACACTCAAGCATGCTCTTATGCAAAGGTTGTAATAGTTAACATTGTAAAGATGTTCATCCTGGTCAATGTAATCTACAAATTTAATGAAATGTTTTTCAAATTTCTCATCGCATTTTTGAAGAAATAGAAATAGTAACCCCAAAAGTATATAGAATCTCAAAAGACAATAAAGTTCCCAACAATCTTAAAATAATAATAATAATAAAGCAGTGTTGCAGGCATTAAAGTTCCTGATTTCAAAAAACATTCCAAGCTACAGTATTAAAACAATCTGGTATAACGATGAAAAATTAGACTAATGAAATAGAATGCGACACATAAATATACTTTAACATGTATGGTCATTATGAGGAGTCATTTACATAGCAATAAGTATTACTGTAAGCTAATAGGTAAAGGCAATGCAAATTTCTGTCACCAAATCATTCAGTAAATATAATCTGAAATATAAAAATACTGGAATATCACTCAGTTTTCAAAAAGTAGAAAATGTTCTACCAATTATAAAGATAAATCTTGGTAACATTACGCAAAATGAAATGAGTCAGCCACAAAAAGACAAAGATTATATGAGATATATAGCTATAAAGCATTTACACTCTTAGAAGAAGATAAAAAGAAAAAGGTGCCCTATTTGCTTAACCCCCAACAGCAAGAAAGTCTGTCAGTCATCCACGACAAAAATGTCTTAATGAGAGAACCAGGCATCATGGTTAACATCTGTAATGACAGCTACATGGTACAGTAAGGTTGGGAATTGCTTCAGGCCAAAATTTTAAGACCAACCTGGGTTATGCAGTGAGACCCCATCTCAAAAATAAGTGCCTTTAAGAGAGCTTTGAGATCCAGGGAGGCAATTATGAAACTTTGCTAAAGCCCAAGATTGAGGAGCACCCTTTTCAGAAGGCAAGCTTTCACTCAGGTGGCAAACTACAGGACCCCTGCTCTTGACTACAGACCAGAAAATGTCCCACCCAACTTGGTCCCACTGAGAATTTTGAACTTACTCTGTAATCATCCCAAACTCCTCCCAGCCACAGTCTGTGAGAGGTCTTGGGTCTTCCAGAGGCCTGGAGACTGATACCCATTTAGAGCCATGCTGGCAGGCCTGCAGACCTTGGTCCCAACAGCAGTTCCATGACTCAGTTTCAGCTTCCTAAGCCACAGTTCATGGCCACTTCTGCCCATGTAGAAACCCACAGTGACCTCAGAAATCCTCTCTGGTACTCAGTGAAGGCCATACTAATCCACATCCTAATATAAAGCCCATCATATGCAGACCTGACTGCAGAAATCTGCCCTAGCGTCTACCCTACTGAGCAAAGTCCTGAAGGATATTTACTCTCTCCAAAAATAAAATGAGAGTTACAACTACCCAAGCCCCTTGTAATAAGCCAACCCTAGTGCAGAGCCAGCAGCCTTGTGACCAAGCTACAACCCCACTCTACTACAAACCCAGAGGGTATTCTATCACCCTGGAGGCCCAACAAAAGAAGATTTTTACCCTCTGAAACCAGTTTATAAAAACTTTAAGAAGTGTTTGTGCCTTCAAATTGAGACAGCAACGCAAAAGTATATTGTGCCCATTGTCAATGCTTCTATTTTAACACAGCACTTGACGTATGTGGAAGAAAAATTAGTCAAAAAAAAATTAAAGTCATTGAAATTGAAGACAAATAAGTAAAACATTGCTGCTTGTAGATCATGCAATGTTCTCTATAAAAAAACCATAAACAGTACATTAAAACCTTTTAAAATACACTCAGTAAATTAGTAAAATATAAAATTAACTACAAGTTATGATTCCATACACTTAAACTATCTGATAAAATAGAGGAAGAAAACAATCTTATTTACAATAGCACTAAAATAATAAATATCTGAGAACAAATTTAACCGAGGAGCTGAAAAACTTTTCAAGTGAAAGATTTATCAATGAAAAATGAGAGAACACAAATAAATTTAAATATATTTTGTCTATCGATTCAAAGAATAAATGTTAAAACGCCATATTATCCAAAGTGGTCTCTAGATTCAATAAACTCTCTATCAATATTCCAGTGGTTTTTTTTCACAGTAATGAAAAATACAATCATAAAATTTACATGAAACTACAAGAAACTGTGAATAGACAAGGCAATCTTGAGGAAAAAGAAAAAAGCAGGACAACATACTTTATAATTTCAAACTATATTTCAAGACTATAGTAATAAAAACAGGATGAAACTGTGCAGAAAAATGAACAAAAAACACCCAACGATACAGAAACCACTACTCTCACATATTTCAGAGATGATGGAAAAAGAGAACTTAAAAGATAGTTTAACATGGAGTACCTTAAAATTATGCAAATATCTGTGTCCACAAAAACAAAAACAAAAAAACTCTCTTGTATGCCATGAACTGCACTCTCTTGTATGCCATGAACAGTACTTTGGCTGTCACTGTAAACTTGAAGGAAGATTACTGAAGGGAAAGAAGAATTCTTAGAAATTTTAAAAGCATAAGACAGAAGATGCCACTGTGTGAGAGAAAATTAAAAAATAAAAATAAAAATTAGGCTTTCCAGAAACTATTTCTTTTGGAACACAGCTTCCCATATCACTTTAAGGACTGGCTTCCTCCTTGACTTTGGACCCCTCATCCATGTTGTCTGTATTCACTCTCACCTACCTGGCGGTTCTTCCACCATCTCATGTCTCTTCACATTCCAGGGCTCTTTTCCTTGCTCCAGAAAAATGATCAGGTCTGGCTTAGGGGCAGCAATACCTGTTTTATTAAAAATGAGTAACATGCATCTTGCTCATGTTCTCCAATTAACAACTTAGTAATGTGCTCACTAAAGAGGACGTAATAGAATATTCTAATACATTTATCCCAAAATACTAAATTACAACAGAAATTTCTAAATATTTAGAAAATACTCTAATTTTGTAGGTTCTTAATTTTATCACCTGGTACTACGGAATTAAAAATTGGTGGTGGCAATTAGATTTTAAGGTGTAAGCAACAATATTTTATGCCAGTAAAATTTTGAAATTACCATAAATCTAAAGTGAAGGACAGAGATCAGCTCAAGAATGTGGTAAGTTCAGGTCAAGATGAAACATCTTGAAATTTTTTTCTCTATGGAAAAATCCCTATGAGTTTCTTGAAAACAGAAACCTGAAAGCATAAATTACCAAAAGAAATTATACAAAAGAGAAATGATATTGGGAGCCGAAAGGCTGAGGGTTGTGACCAACTCAGCATTCCATTGGAGGCTATATGATCAAACAGCAAACTGCTTATCATGAATGCAGAATGTGGGCAAACTCACTTCTGCTCCTGCCGCCAGAAGGTACACTAAGGACAGTCATTCCCTGGTGCCGTGCTCCTTGAGGTTATCTACTGCAACATCTGGGGAGTATGGTTTAAAGAATACAGTTGTGCAGACCTGTACTAAGTCAAGCAGCTGACCACAACCTCCCCCTTCTCCCTATCTCCTTTACTCAATAAATATGAAGGGCTATAGAAGCTCAGGGCCCTTGTTCACTAGAAGCAACAAGCCCCCTGGTGCCATCTTCCAAATATACTCTTTTGTCTTTGTCTTTATTCCTGCACTCATCCTCCTTTGTCCAGGCCAATAAAGTCCATAGCAAAATGAAACCTATAGTGTACACTAGGAATTGAGTATTGAAGATTAAAGTTATTCTCACCCAGGAAGACCAGGTTTCTGTAGTTCTCTAACATCACATTCCTATATAAATTCTGCTGTGCAGTGTCCAGGCATTGCCACTCCTCCAGAGAGAATTCTATGGCCACATCCCGAAATGTCAACGATCCCTGGAAAACACACACAAACACACATATTTACCAAGTGGTCATGGGCAGAATCTTTAATTTGACTCAAGATAAAATGGAGAGAGTAAAGAGAGCTGGTTCTGACTTATAAGAGTGACTGAAATCATTCAATAAAATAGTTTTCAATACAACAATATTCTCTAATGTATTCTTTAACTCTGATAAAAGAAAGTGGTATAAGATCCATAGCATCAGTGTATATAATTTTTCTAGATAATAAGGTATAAACTTGAGGGCATAAACACTAACGTACAATTTTGAGTGCTATATTTACATCATACAGAATTAATTGTGTGCCAGGCGTGGTGGCTCACACCTGTAATCCCAGCACTTTGGGAGGCTGAGGTGGGCAGATCACCTGAGGTCGGGAGTTTTAGACCAGCCTGACCAACATGGAGAAACCACGTCTCTACTAAAAATACAAAATTAGCTGGGCGTGGTGGTGCGTGCTTGTAATTCTAGCTACTTGGGAGGCTGAGGAAGGAGAATCACTTGAACCCAGGAGGCAGAGGTTGCAGTGAGCCGAGATCATGCCATTGCCCTCCAGCCTGGGCAACAAGAGTGAAACTCCATCTCAAAAAAAAAAAAAAAAAATTGTTTGTATTTTTCAGATGGAAAAGACATAGTTTTGTATATTATTCAGATGGAAGAGACATGTTGAGTTAGAAGGTATCACTCAAATTTTAATGTGTACAATAAGCTGGAGATCCTGTTAATGCAGATTTTTTTTTTTTTTTTTTTTCCAGAAGATCAGGGATAAAGTCTGAGTTGCTGAATTTTTAACAAGCTCATCAGTATGCCAATGGTTTTGGCCCAAAAAGACTATTTTGTCAAATATCCAGTAATTGAATGAGCCTGTGTTTTTTCTCAGTTTTTCTGGTTTGTAAACAAAGATGAGAGCCTTCATTTCCCAAAAACAGACAAATGCAAAGGAAACCCAAGAAAGAAGGGCAGCTGCCAGATTAATGTGTTGGTTTGTTCACATCAGCTGCATAAAGATACTTAACAATGAAGAGAAAAATAATTAATTCTATAGTGAAAAAATGTGTCAGAGAGCTTATCAACCAAGTGATTTATTAACATCAACTACACTGGAACAAATTTTTATAATGTCCTGATGCACCCAGAAGGACACAGCATTACTGCTGAGATATTACCCCCCAAAAGGTAAATCACAGTCTGAATTTAACCATAAGGAAACATTAGTTTTATGGGAAGTTCAAGATACAGATATCTCCCATGTTCTGTAATTTTTAATAGTGATTTTAAATAGTCTTTCTTTAGCACTGTAAAGAGCAGTTATCTCCTATCAATTTTTTTTTGAATTTTCTGGGTAATAAATACCATACTGCTTCAATGACTGATTTCTTAATCCTGTACTGCATAGACATAATAAAGAACACAGACGAAACCTCAACATTACATGTTCTCTGCCTTCACTAAGAAACCCAGGTTTTCCCCAATAGGAATTTTGAGTATCTACACCTTCCCATGTTCAACAGCCACAAAGGGACATTTTTAATACTGCAGATTATAAATTCCTAGTGAGATTTCTGCACGGCATATAGGAAGCCATAATGTAGAGAAGGCTCTGGTATATAGAAAAAAATATATTTTTTAGAGACTTTGACTATTATAATTTTTTAAAGTAGTTAAGACAAACTCATTAGGGAAGAAAAACACAAGTAGAGAAGTACAGGTTTGCAAGTACTAAACATATGTTTCCTGGAAGAAGCAGAGTGGACACAGATCTTGATCTGAGACATATTTAGCTGAAAAAAAAAAAGGCCATTTTTTCTCTTTCTCCTCCTTCTCTAGGACTCTTTCTCAGATAAAATTCTCTGGACAAATTACACCTGCATCTTGAAAATACGCCTTTAAAAGAATCAGCACCACAGGTCTACCTGCTGTCACCTCATCCACAGGCAGAAGGACCAAGACAGAAAAACTCCACCCATTTCTGTCCTTTATAGCAGAAGAGATGAAGAAACAATGAGTAGCTCCACAGAGATAAAAATATGCTTTTCTTTATTTTGTCCTCAGGAGCCATCCCCTGACACAGGCATCAGCAATTTCTGCTACAGTAATGGAAATATGGGACACGCTGTCCTGCCCCTACCAAATCCAAACAGAACAGGTTCTTGGACCACCCTTTAATGCAAAGACGGAACTTAACTCTCATGAATGTATTTTGAATTCCTCATACTTGATTCTGGCCTCACCTTACAGTCAGATGAGCCACTTAATTAAAACAACATGGATGCTTCCACCAAGAACAATAAACAGAATCCATGGAAAGGGCACAAGTAAAAAGAGTTCTTCAAAATGGCCAGGTGATAATAGTTAGAGGCCTGGGCTGATAACCCCTTAACTAAGACTAAGCATTTCCTCTCAAGCTCTAACGAGCTTATAAATCACTTGGTAATTTTCTCCCCACTCTACGAAATGTAACTCTGCAGGTATGGAAAGGGTCCATAAATGGGTCTTTTAAACAAGTGCCCTGTCAATAATGATGTTGCTCCCCCGGGCTTATTATTACCATTAGTTAGAGAAATGAGGCACAACACAGAGTCCCTTACACCCAGCACTCTTGTCACAACACAAATACTTCTGGTACAAATGAAGACAATCATTCTTCATCCTAAAGTATTATATTATTTGCTGACTCTAAAGTTTACAGAGAAAACAGAAAGCAGCAATTTCTGAGTAAGTCTGCAGTTGGAAAGCAACATGTGCACATGTACTAATGCAATGTTTATTAAGCAGGTACTACGTGCTCAATAGGATGTTACAGAGTGCTGTGATAGCACATTATGTGATTTAATCCTAATAACATCCTGTGAGTTGATACTAAGTGTTCAGTAATTCCAACGCTTTAAAGGACCCAGCATTTTTATTTCTATTTCTGTTGATCTGTCACTGATTTTTTCAAAAAATGCATAGAATAAAAGGTAAATATAGACAGATGAAAGGGATACAGATGGAAAGAGTTTAATGCAATTTAGATAAATTTTTATTGTGTTTATATTTACTTTCTTGTGACTTGTGAATCAACCACTAGATCTGCAGGAACAGAAAACAAGTTGCTAAATAATGTCTCTGCAAGCACTGGTTTTAATTAAAAATTTGAAAAGTAAGATCCTATAATACATACTTTATATTTCCCATTTATCTGCTTTTGGGTTTCAGAAAATGTTGAGCACCAGCTCTAAAAAGGCAACAGGATTCATGACTCAAAACTCTGATTTCCTCTAATCAGTTCTGTGAGGCAAGACTCCGGGGTAGAGCCAGACATAAATAAGGCCTCCAAAAAGGGTGAATATGAACAGGGCTGGGGCAGAGCGTATAGCCAATGTACAATTCTGTTCTCTATGCCACTGGGGGGTATTGTCAGTTCTTTTTTTTAAAGCTTACTTAAGTAAACTTAAATCTGAGTTTATATAATTTTAATCTTTTTGCCACTGCCCTGTGAATTTTATATGCTAATAAGCAATTTAAAAAATCCCTTAAGGTTTTCTAGAATAATTTTTTAGAAAAAAAATAAGTATTCTTAGCAGGGTGAAATAAATACAAATAACAATGATGACTCTTCTAAGTTCAGTTGTAGACATCAGAAGCCACAATATAAGGAAAGTGGCCCAAATAAAGCCCAAGTTTTTGCACACATCTATTTATTGTACCCACCATATGATGTATAATTCAACCATATTTCCAGTTGCTAGTCTAGACTAAAACTGCCAGGATAGTAGGAACCATGACTGCTTCACCTATTTTTCTTTTCTTTTCTTTTTCCTTTTTTTTGAGACTGAGTCTCACTTTGTTGCCCAGGCTGGAGTGCAATGGTGTGATCTCGGCTCACTGCAGCCTCTGCTTCCCAGGTTCAAGCGATTCTCCTGCCTCAGCCTCCCAAGTAACCAGGACTATAGGCATGAGCCACCACACCCGACTAATTTTGGTATTTTTAGTAGAGACAGGATTTCACCATGTTGGCCAGGCTGGTCTCGAACTCCTGACCTCAGGTGATCCACCCACCTTGGCTTCCCAAAGTGCTGGGATTACAGTTATGAGCCACTGCACTCAGCCTGCTTCGTCTATTTTTTTTATGACTATATGAAATGGAAGCAATTAGTTTCTCTGTTTGAGCCCAATTAGTTTATCTGTTTGAGCCTCCAGACCTACTGATTTTTTACCCAAGTACCAGGGAACTGGAAAAACTGTCATCTGGGTACCAATCAAAGATACTTCTTATATAAGGGGAGAAACAAACACAAGATGACTCATTTCTCTCACACTGGGACAGAAGCAGAATTTATCACTCTTATCAGCCTGATACAATTCTGTTCTGGACATTCTCAAATGTCTCAAAGATTCAGAGGTGATTGTGAGAGGGTTCCCCATGACCCTGGGCTGATGGTCCACTGATAAGCCAGGCAGAGAAGACGCAGGATGATTCTAAATAAAAAACGGAACTGCCTTGGTTGAACTCCAGAACCTGGGTCATCCATCCTGATTTGCTAGCTGTCCTGATTGGTGGGTAAGTAGAAGGACAAGAATACTCTACTCCAGGATCACATTTTACAGGTAGGTATAGTTGTGGTCATGGCTCTGGATACTTTGTGGCCTTAAGATGCTTGTTTACACTTACAGATTCTGCCATCAGATTCTATTTACTCCTGGAGTCTCTCACATTCCTGTGGCAGGTTAATGAAAAAGATGTGAAAAGGTCAAAAAGCCACACTCTCAAAAGAGGAATTTAAAATGTCTATGTTGATATCTCACAATGCAGAAAATGCCTCCTGTTGGTTTTCTGTAAATTCTCAATCCAAAGTCTGGCCCTGCCTTGTAAATCCCAGGCAGAGGCCAGCCAGACCTTATCTGCAGATTCTAGGTGAAATCAACCTCACTCTGCATTTTTGTGTGTTAGAGCAAGTAGAGTGAAATCAAAGGACAGATTCCCTCATAGAGGCTGCTCTAGAACATTCTAAACAATATTTTACCTTAAAAAAGCTGACACGACATGAACATAAGCAGACAGTTTATTTGGGTCAAGCTTAAGGATTTTAACTTGAGACAAAATATTCAAGTTGCCTGGAATCAGTTTGATTAGCAGCACTTACAAGTGGATTTGCACAGGCAAAAAAAAAAAAAAAAAAAAGGAACAATGAGTGAGCTGATACAAAATTGGTTGCGAGAAATTCTTATTTATGTAAAGAAATAACTTTAATAACTGATTGGATATACATTGTTAAGGTTAAGGATATGGAATACAGTGGCCAGTGTGGAATTATTAGTTTAATGTATAGCTACTTGTGGCAATAGTGAACAGTTTCAAGAGATACATAGCTGAAAAAAAGGGAGAAAAACATGATTGTGCTCTCATTTTAATGTCTGAGTTTGATAACTAGAAGGACTTGCATTCTTCAGACAAAAACTTTTTTTTTCTTCTCAATTCTCAAGATCTAGATTTAGAATTTGGAGCTGCAATTCAGGTCCTGCATGGGTAAAGTAGCAGCAAGTGTTACCTGAATATTTGTGGGCATTTTAGCATAAGGAGGGAGGGAGAAGTGGAGATTCTCATGTCTACAGGTCTGCTCAATGCACATATTTTACTCTGATTGGGCCCCATGGTCACTGAGTCAGTTTCAGGTCTGAGGACACAAGAGTCACTGAAAGAGTTTGGTTAATGTCTGACCAATGAAGTTTGTAGAAATCTGGTCTAGCCTCTCTAAAAGTGACTCTAGAGATGACAGATACCAAGTAGGCAGAGACACAATTCCACCTGCATATTTAGGGGACAGCATGCACTTCGCGGCACAATTGTGAACTGACTGGAAGCCGAAAAGACCCATCTAGAGTAAAGCTTAGTTGGCACCTTATGTGTTTACATTGTGTCTGGTAATTCTAGACAGGGTTTGGAAAATGTAATTAAAAGCAAAATTTTCTTCAGCCCCAGAGGAACTGCACAGTAACAGAACAGAAAGAAAACTGTTTCATTACACAATTACATGTGAATGAGACATGCATTACAGTCAATTTGCTCAAGAGATTGCAAAGACAGAAAGACAGTCACCATAATTCGTCTACAAGTAGAATTTACAGCACCATGTCATACATAGTTCATCCTAAATTCACCTAGTAGTTGGGAAGGACATCCATGTATGCTAATTGGTTATAATCAATGACAAAATAAACTTTTCACATCTTCATGAGTGGAGGTAGTTTTGCAACTTGAACTCCAGTGCCTGCTGAAGGTAGGCTTTGACTCTTCTACAAAAATTGTTGATTCAGGTGCTATCTTTTTGGCTATTTACATTTTAAAGCAATAGCTCTCTACTCCCTGAGCACTGGGCTTGAGCACTCCTGTTTCCCTCTCCTGGTGGCTAGTGTACTCTCTTGACCCCTACCATCTGCCACTGAGGCACAGCCCACAGCACAGGGCTCACAGCTGGAAACTCACATCTTAGGTGAACCCCAATTGCCACAGCAACACTCCAGTGGCACATCAGACAGTGAAGCCTGAGCAGCAGCAGGAGAGCCTGCAGGCCTCCTGGGTAGAAATACACCTTCACAATAATAGAAAAGGGAGCAGTGTTTCATCCTTAGTTTTTATTTATAATGGTGGCATGAAAAAAATACTGCTGAGTTTTAGCATGAGTCCACATAGAGATAGCTCTGAGAGTTCTCACTGTGACAGCCCATGTCTTTCAGACACCATGGGACTAATAGGGTTTCTGAAACAGACACACAATGCATTTGAGAGAAAAATAGCTCTCATTCTGAGGAAGATTATATTGAGAGAAAAAAGTTAAAGTGTCTTAAGAAAAAACTGAGATTGGATATAAGTGGTCAAGTCAGCCAGAAAATATCTCCCTAAGAAGAATTTCTCTCCAAACACCCAAAGTGCATAGCTACCCTCAGCAAGAGAAACATGAGCATTATTGAATAAAGGGGGCATATTCTTAGCAGAATTTTTTTTTTTTTTGAGATGGAGTTTCATTCTTGTTGCCCAGGCTGGAGTGCAAAGGTGTGATCTTGGCTCACTGCAACCTCTGCCTCCCGGGTTCAAGTGATTCTCCTGTCTGAGCCTCACAAATACCTGGGACTACAGGCATGCGCCACCACACCTGGCTAATTTTGTATTTTTGGTAGAGACAAGGTTTCACTATGTTGTCCAGGCTGGTCTCAGACTCCGGACCTCAGGTGATCCACCCACCTTGGCCTCCCAAAGTCCTGGGATTAGAGGCATGAGCCACCTTGCCCAGCTCTCAGCAGAATTTTAAAAGATTTATCTTCCATCTCTGCTGCTCTCTTATTTCCTAACCATTGAATGTGAGATCTATATTGGAATATATCTGACAACTTCCAGCAGCACTTTTTTATAAAAAATTGAAATCTGTGTTAATATAGTAGAATATATTAGAGCTTGCAACATAGCTAACTGGAGAGCTATTAATGGTTTTTGGGTAGCCATATCATCTGTTTCTATTTGTCCTGTAATAGCAGCATACCAATTTGGTAAAATATAAGACACTAAAATTATGCTTACCTATAATTATGCCCACTGGATTAATTAATAAGCATGTCAGACTAATATCTACTGCAATGATTTAATGGTAAATTTTTTTGGATATCAGATATAAATATATAAGTATGAATAATTTTATGTACTAGTTATAAGGTATGTAATATTTTAAAAAATTATCTGAACTATAATTCGGTTGAAACACTATTTCAAAAGTATGAATAACAATATTAAAATAACTAAGGAATTCAATCAAAGTAAATATTGTGGCCTTATATTCACGCTATTGTAGAAAATACTCTTTAATTTATATGAATGCAGGTTGTCTACAAACACACATAACTATACTAACTGTACTGGAGTAACCCAAGTACAACAGACTCCACTGTTCAGTTTATACACTGAACTCTTCTGGCTTTTGCACTGTAAGTATGTCAGCCCGCAAATAATCACCTTGGATAATCAGATTTCTGCCAAAGAACTTACTCAGTATCTTTTAGTCTATATTATTCTCTACTGCTAAATTTATTCTGATCTTTGTGCTCAACTTTTTTATGCTCTTGAAATGAAGTTTACTCTGAACAAATCTATGTCTAGTTTAAAGACTAAAGATAAAAAAAATCTTTTGCCAAGACAAAAAGAAAGCAATGAATCTCAGGTCCCAGATAAAGACAATTCTGAGTCAAAAAGAATGACAAAAGGTTTGTCTCATTGTTAATATGATTTACACATATTTCAAAAAGCAGAAGAAATATATACATATAATCTAAACCTTTTTAAAAAAATTAACAAGTTATCCTCCCTTATTTTCACGTATGAGAATAAAGCCTCTTATTGTTAATTTATATTTTCTCTTACAATAGCCAGGTCTCTGGACAAGTTCTTGAACTCTTGGACCTCTGAATTTTGCACACTGTGTGCACTTGAAAGGATGTTTATGGGGAGAAAAGCAGAAGAGAGAAAGATGTTATTGAAAATCCCCATGGGTTCACATGAATAAAGCAAGTTCTTAGAGACCTATGAAGAGACTTAGAATCTGACACAGTACTAATCAGAGATTACATCTGACAAGCACTAATGGACAGATCATTGAAGAAAATTAACAACAATATTAGGACCTGAACTCAACATTTGACCAAATAGTCCTAATAGACATCTACAGAACTCTTCATCTAAAAATACCATAATATATACATTCTTCTCATCACCACGTGGCACATACTCTAAAATTGACCAGAAATAAAACAATTCTCAGCAAATTCAAAAATCCCAAAATGATACAAACCACACACACAGACTACAGCTTAAGAAAAATATAATTCAATACCAATAAAACAACTGGAAACCATACAATTAAATAAAAATTAAATGGCCTACACTTGAATAACTTTTTGGTAAATAATGGAATTAAAGCAGAAACCAAGAAGTGTTTTGAAACAAATAAGAACAAAAATGCAAACTACCAGAATCCCTGCAATACAGCTAAGGCAGTGTTAAAAGAAAAATTCATAGCATTAAATCCTCACATCAAAAAGTTAGATCTCAGTTTAACAACCTGATACCATAAATAAAAGACTGAGAGCAGCAAAAGCAAATCAGCCCCTAAGCTAGCAAAAGACAAGAAATAACCAAAATCAGATCTGAACTGAAGGAGATTTAGACATGAAAAACTACAAAATATCAAGAAATCCAGGCATTAAATCTATTAAAAAAAGTAAATAAACTACTAGCTAGATTAATGAAGATACAAATAAACACAATTAGAAATGAGAAAAAGAGACATTACCACTGACCTCACAAAAATATACTGAAGTCTGCTACGCACATAAAAAAAATCTAGAAGAAATGAAAAAAGTCTTCAAAAGGAGACAAATGTGGCTAACAAGCATATAAAAAAAAACTCATCACTGATCATTAGAGATATGCAGAAGAAAAACCACAAGAAATCATCTCAAACCAGTGAGAATGGCAATTATTATAATTCAACCACTGTGAAAAGCAGTGTGGTGATTCCTCACTGAACTAAAAACAAAATTACCATTTGACCCAGTAACCTCACAATTCGGTATAAACCTAAAAATATATAAATTATTCTATCATAAAGACACATGCACAATCACATCCATTGCAGCACCATTCACAACAGCAAAGACACGGAATCAACCTAAATGCCTATCAATGGTACTGGATAAAGAAAATTTGGTACGGTTGGGCATGATGGCTCACGCCTGTAATCCAGCACTTTGGGGGCCAAGCCAGCTGGATTGCCTGAGCTCAGGAGTTTGAGACCGGCGTGGACAACATAGCAAAATCTCATCTACAAAAAAAAAAAAAAAAATACAAAAAGAAAAATTAGCTAGGCATGATGGCACAAGCCTTTAGTCTTAGCTACTTGGGAAGCTTAGGTAGAAGAGGATTGCTTCAGCATGACAGGCTGAGAGTCAGCACAGACTGATTCAGGGCCCAGTCCCACAACATTGTCCTCACTGCAGATGCCAGTCACAAACTTCATGGGCTCATCTATGCTTCTGACCTACTGTTTAAAAATTGGGGACTCCCATACCCTTTTTGAAATTCAATAATCTGATAGAGCTACTCACAGAACTCAGCAGAACACTGTAGTTATATTTACAGGTTTCAAATAAAATATACAACCCCCAAAAAGTCAAATGGAAGAAAAGTATAGAACCAAGAAAAGAGGTGGGAAAAGATGAAGCATATAGATAATAAATAGCCGTGATTAATAAAATTCTCTACCCTCTGTGTTCTCCAGGAACACTTTATGAAAAGAAACACCCTTCCCATTACGACTTAGATGGTGCTCTCTTTTCTTACCTACTACACAGCCAGGAAAACATTCTGCATGTTTTCTTCTTTTTCTCATTAAAAAAGCAGCTGAATTTGTCTTCAGTGGTCAGCAAAAAATACTTCTTAATCAAAGTTCACTTATTTTCTTCCCACAGGCTCCCGAACTCTGAGCTATGCTCAGTCTGAGCCACCACACAACCTCATTTTATGTCCCTCCTAAGAACACACTGACTTCAGGGTAAAACATTCTCTGATCTAAATTCTGATTATTTCACCCTTCATTTAAACATTCCCCTCACCTTTTTTCTAATCTTATTTGCTTTTCCCTAGGAAAAAAAGCCCTTTTCTGCCTACTCTTTGCAATCCTTAAAGATCTTATAGTGGTACTTCCTCCTGTTGCAATACTCCTTTGGAATTCATTTTTTTTTAAAATACATCTAACTGGTTTATTTTAAAACCTCTCAAAACTGCCTCAAAAAAGCAACAATTTTATCTTCAGTAAGACACTCTCAAACCCCTTCTATCTTAACCTTAACTGCATCTGCCTGTGGGGCCCTAGCTTTCCAGGGCTCTGTAGCTTCTCTCACTATAGAGGCTTCTTCCATGGCTGGGGTAAGCAGGCGGGGACATCTGCAGGAAAGGCTTTCCAGAAGGAACTAACTGGGCCTTTAATAACCTCCTTTTGCCGGCTCAAAATTAACCTCAGCTTGCAGTCATTGGGCTCAAGCTTTAATTACCATGCCAGAGTCATTCACTTAGTTTTTGAAAATAAGTGTTTGAAAAATCCAGCAAAGGCCGGGCGTGGTGGCTCATGCCTGTAATCCCAGCACTTTGGGAGGCCGAGGCGGGCGGATCAGGAGGTCAGGAGATCGAGACCATCCTGGCTAACATGGTGAAACCCCGTCTCTACTAAAAATACAAAAAATTAGCTGGGCGAGGTGGCGGGCGCCTGTAGTCCCAGCTACGCAGGAGGTTGAGGCAGGAGAATGGCATGAACCCCGGGGAGCGGAGCCTGCAGTGAGCCAAGATCATGCCACTGCACTCCAGCCTGGGCGACAGCGAGACTCCATATCAAAAAAAAAAAAAAAAAAAAATTCCAGCAAAATGATTCAAAAACATATAAGAAAATGTTAAGGTGCTTACATTTTGTACCTCAGTAAGAGAAGAAAATATATTTATTTCTTTTGGACAATAAAGTATTATTTTATTTTTTGTATTAAAAATCATGTGGTAAACAGTTATATGGGAACACTTCTAGGAGATACCAAGTTTCATCACATAAAATTTAGCATTAAACTCAGAAATCAAAATAACAGGATATAGAACAAAGATATTTACTTTAGCAAGTTTACCCTGCAAAAAAAGAAACTGATGTTTTCATGAATTTATGTAACTCACCAATTATCTACCACATTTTCTTGTGGAAATACATTAATTCTCTACAGCCAAAATGGAAGAAAAATTTTTCTTATTTTTTTCCTCGGTAGCTAACATTCTAAAAGCTAGATGGAATTCTGTTTGAAATCATTCAGCCATAAAAAACACACCTGAAGGCCGGGCATGGTAGCTTACGCCTGTAATCCCAGCACTTTTGGGGGGCACCAAGGCAGGTGGATCATGAGGTCAGGAGATCGTGACCACCCTGGCTAATACGGCGAAACCCCGTCTCTACTAAAAATACAAAAAAATTAGCTGGGTGTGGTGGCGGGCGCCTGTAGTCCCAGCTACCCGGGAGACTGAAGCAGGAGAATGGCGTAAACCCTGGAGACAGGGCTTGCAGTGAGCCGAGATCCCACTACTGCACTCCAGCCTGGGTGACAGAGCGAGACTCTGTCTCAAAAAAAAAAAACAACCACCTGAGAAAACTCCTAAATTCACTCTGAGAAAGAAAAAGGTGAATTGAGACTTTTCAACAAATAAAATATATAGATATTATTTTCTGAAACTCACCTTTTTATGCTCTTTGTAAATATTTTCTTACCTTTCAAGCCCTACTAATAAAATGCAATTTACAGTTAAAAAACTGGGGTCAGCCGGGCACAGTGGCTCACACCTGCAATCCCAGCACTTTGGGAGGCCAAGGTAGGCAGATTACTTGAGGTCAGAATTTTGAGCTCAAACAGCCTGGTCAACATGGCAAACCCCCATCTCTACTAAAAATACAAAAAGTAGCCAGGTGTGGCAGGCACCTGTAGTCCCAGCTACTTGGGAGGCTGAGGCATGAGAATCACTTGAAATCGTGATGCAGAGGTTGCAGTGAGCTGAGATTGCACCACTGCACTACAGCCTGGGCGACAGAGGAAAACACTGTCAAAAAAAAAAAAAAAAAAAAAAAAAAACAACCTGAGGTCAAAATACGTGAACAAATCATTTAATCATTGCAAGGTACAGATATGTCTGACTCATGTGTCAAGTCAGGCCATCCAATTACTTGAGAGATTCTCCCACCCCATCCTGTTCACTTAAGTGCTCAATAATCATTCTCTCAGGAGACTCTGAACTATGCCCCAGTGAATACCCCAGGTATATTTTACTTTGCAAGTTCTTGCACCATCTCACTGGGGTCAGTTTTTTTTCTTTGTCTTTGGAGTGCTATTTTATTTCACAAACTTTATACCATTTTTCTTTCACTATTTTTCTGTCCCCTAAGAGAATGCAGGGGCAAAAATTATTTTGGTTTCCCCTTCAATACCAGCATCTGATTGTCTGAACAGCAATGTGTCTCCAAGAAATGGAAGCTGGGTTGGGTAAAGACAATATTAATATCTCAAGGGGTTAGCTTTCCAAAAAAAACAGCACATCAGAAGATGCATCTCAGCCATAGGGCATTCACCTGCTCTCTTGAGAGGCTACACTCCATACCTCAGGTTGTCTTATGGGAGATGAGAGGCTACACTTCATACCTCAGGTTGTCTTATGGGAGAAAATGACCCAGGAGCTGATATTCACTAGACACTCTCGCAGACATAGCCATGGCGGGTATCTTGGTTTTTCCCCAGACAGTACTGAATCTCAGGTCCAAGAAAAAACTGAAGGGTGGCTGAGGACACATCTCCCTATAAAGTTTCCAAAGGGAAACCTTGACCCAAAAACATTCTGATATCTGTGTCTAGGGAAAACAGAAGAAAAAATATTTACAAACAGAAAACAAATCTTTTTAAATGTGCCATCAAATGCTTTGTCAAAAAATGATTAAAATAGGTATCAAAATGTACACTAAACTATTTGTTGATAATATGAATAAGGGAGGGGAAATTGGCATTTGGGAATGTCAGAAGGAAGTGAAAATTAAATACTCTTTTTTTTTTTTTTTTTTTTTTTGAGACGGAGTCTCGCTTTTTCACCCAGGCTGGAGTGCAGTGTCTCAATCTCGGCTCACTGCAAGCTCCCCCTCCCGGGTTCACGCCATTCTCCTGCCTCAGCCTCTCCGAGTAGCTGGGACTACAGGCGCCCGCCACCACGCCCGGCTAATTTTTTTTTGTATTTTTAGTAGAGACGGGGTTTCACCGTGGTCTCGATCTCCTGACCTCGTGATCCGCCCGCCTCGGCCTCCCAAAGTGCTGGGATTACAAGCGTGAGCCACCGCGCCCGGCCGAAAATTAAATATTTTAACTGCAAGCCAGAGTCAGGCTGGAGAAATAGGGGATGGGGGATAGACTTGAGGCCCTACTTGGGACACAAGTGAAAAATGCAAGGAAACAGCAGTTCCCTGTGGGGTGTTAAAATAATTAAGTGGCTGGCAGTTAGACTGAGGAGGCTCTAGTTCCTAATTTCCACTTTAAAAAAATCTAATTCGGCCAGGCGCGATGGCTTACACCTGTAATCCCAGCACTTTGGGAGGCCGAGGCGGGTGGATCACTTGAAATCAGGAGTTCGAGACCAGCCTGACCAACATGGTGAAACCCCGTCTCTATTAAAAATACAAAGTTAATGGGGCATGGTGGCGCATGCCTGTAATCCCAGCTACCTGGCAGGCTAAGGCAGGAGAATCGCTTCAACCTGGGAGGCGGAGATTGCAGTGAGTCCAGACGGCGCCATTGCACTCCAGCCAGGGAGACAGAATGAGACTTTGCCTCAAAAAAACCAAACTAATTCAAATGCATTTTTTGTAAATTACTATATTGGGGAAAAAAATTCAGGCTTAACAAACTATAAACTGCCAATTAACCTCTGATTACATAACCAAGAAATTTCCATCTTGATAGTACAAATTAAGAAACTACGTAACTGTACCTAACCAATTACTGAATTTGGTTTTCTTCTTTAGGCACCTTATAAAACTCTTCCGTCAAACCCCTTCAATAGACCATAAACTACAACCCATGGCTGGGTGCTCTACAATTTTGGAATCACTCTTTCGTTAAATTATTTAATATTTGTGCGGTGACTTCCGTTAATTTTTAATGGAAGAAAACAGGAGATGGGAACCTCACGGACCAAAGCTCTTTCCATTCTTGAACCCACACGCCGAGTCAGGATTCTCCACTGACGACCCTGCCATGGTCCCTGTACATCTGGGAGAGACTCCGCGCTGCGAGTGCACAGCTGCTCCAAGAGGGCTCCAGACCAGGGCACAATCACAGCGCAGGGAAGAGACAGGACGCCCGGGGGCCGGGTGTCAGCGCAGCCGCCATCTTATGGCTGAAGCGGACTGAGGTCGAGCTAGGCAAGGAGAACTCGGGGCACAGATTGTGGAGCTAACTGCGAGGAGGCCTGAGTCCCGCCACAGCCACTTCCCACCGGTTCCAACCAGCCCCGGCCACTCTCTCGGGATGTCGGAGCCGGCACACTCACCATTTCTAGGCTTCCGGGGGTCCTGGCGACTTAGTTGTGAATCTCCCAATGCCTGCAGGTCACAGGGCCACAGAAGCTGGGCCTCTAGGAGCAGAGGACACACAGCAGTAAGGACTACATCTTGACCTCCGGCTGCAGCGAGAGCCAAAGGTCCTACCACATCCCGGAAGCCGCCCTGTCCGCTCCAGCTGCATGCCTGATTGGACGGTCCCAGTCCAGCGTCCCTGATTGGATAATGTTTAATGCCCCGCCCCTTAAGGCCCTGAGTGACAGAAGATGTGATCAGATGCTGAGCTGAACGAAGAAAGAGAGCCAGCACAGTCCGCCACCTTTTCAGGTAGGGCTTCCTCCCTGAGCTGAGCGCGGCCCGCCCTAGAGCATGGGAAAACTCTATCTCTTCTTTACTCTCTCTCTTTTTAAATGTATTCGAAATGTGAACAAATATAGTTTACTGTCATGTTAATAATACATAAAATGTTTCTTCAAGAGTAAATCAATTTTTACTTTAGTAATAGTGTATTATCAATACTAAAGGCAGGGCGAAATGACTTACGCCTTTAATCCCATCAGTTTGGGAGGCCGAGGCGGGCGGATCACCTGAGGTCAGAAGTTCAAGACCAGCCTGGTCGATAGGGTGAAACCCCTTATCTACTAAAAATACAAAAATTAATCGGGCGTGGTGGTGGGCGCCTGTAATCCCAGATACTCAGGAGGCTGAAGCAGGAGAATCATTTGAACCCAGGAGGTGGAGGTTGCAGTGAGCCGAGATTGGGCCATTGCACTCCAGCCTGGGCAACAAGAGTGAAACACCATCTCAAAAAACAAAACAACAACAAAAAAACTAGTTTTAGTAAAAGCTTATAAATAAATCCATCAAACTTGTCATTTTTGAACACTCTTGATTTTCATATACATTTTATAATCTCTTTTTTTGTTTGTTTGTTTTTTTGAGGCAGAGTCTCCCTCTGCCGCCCAGGCTGGAGTGCAGTGGCGCAATCTCGGCTCACTGAAAGCTCCGCCTCCCCGGTGCAAGTAATTCTCCTCCCTCAGCCTCCTCAGAAGCTGGGATTACAGGCGCCCACCACCACTCCCAGCTAATTTTTGTTTTTTTAGTAGAGAGAGGGTTTCACCATGTTGAGGCCAGGCTGGCCTCAAACTCCTGACCTCAGGCAATCCGCCCACCTCGGCCTCCCAAAGTGCTGGGATTACAGGCGTGAGCCACGGTGCCCGGCCTTATAATCTCTTATAATTTTTTAACTCTTTTGATTTTATTTTATTAGACTTCTTTTTTAACTTGAAACAACGTTTATTTTATTTCATTTTATTTTTTTTTGAGACAAAGTCTTGCTCTGCCAGTCAGGGTAGAGTGCAATGGCATGATCTCAGCTCACTGCAACCTCCGCCTCCTGGCTTCAAGCGATTCTCCTGCCTCAGCCTCCCGAGTAGCTGGGATTACAGGCGCCTGCCACCACACCCAGCTAATTTAGCATGGTGACCTGAACCTGTAGTAGCAGCTATTCAGAGGCCGAAGTAGGAGGATTGCCTGAGCCCAGGAGGTTGTGGCTGCAGTGAGCCCTGATCAAGCCACTGCCCTCCATTCTGGGTGACAGAATGAAACCCTTTCTAAAAAAAACAAAAGCCAAAGCATGTAAACTTATGGGGGTTTGGGGGTTTTATTTTTGTCTTAAATTATTATATTTCAGTAGTTTTGGGGTACAGGTAGTATTTGGTTACATGGATAAGTTCTTTTGCGGTGATTTCTGAGATTTAGGTGCACCAATCTCCCAAGCAGTGTGCGCTGTACCCAATGTGTAGTCTTTCATCCCTCACCCCCCTCCCACCCTTCCCACTGAGTGCCCAGAGTCTATTATATAATTCTTTTTAATTTTTTTTTTTGAGATGGAGTTTCGCTCACCTCAGCCTCCCCCTATTATATAATTTTTATGCCTTTGCATCTTCATAGCTTAGCTCCCACTTATAAGTGAGGACATACAATATTTGGGGTTTTATCCCTTTTTTCTTTTCTTTTTCTTTTTCTTTTCTTTTTTTTTTTTTTGAGACGGAGTTTGCTGTGATTACAGGCATGAGCCACTGTGCCTGGCCTGTTTTTTGATGTTTTAATTATGGTCTTTTCTGTTTGTTGGTTTGTTTGTTTTTGAGATGGAGTCTCGCTCTGTCACCCAGACTGGAGTGCAGTGGTACGATCTTGGCTCACTGCAACCTCCGCCTCTTGGGTTCAAGCGATTCTCCAGCCTCAGGCTCCCGAGTAACAGGGATTACAGACACATGCCATCGCGCCCTGCTAATTTTTGTATTTTTAGTAGAGGCGGGGTTTTACCGTGTTGGCCAGGCTGGTCTGGAACTCCTAACCTCAGGTGATCCACCAGTCTCGGTCTCCCAAAGTGCTGGGATTACAGGCATGAGCCACCATGACCAGCCAATTATGGTCATTCTTGCAAGAGTAAGGTGGTATCACATTGTGGTTTTGATTTGCATTTCCCTGATCATTAATCATTAATGATGTTCAGCATTTTTTTTCTATGTTTGTTGGCTATTTGTATATCTTCTTTTGAGAATTGTTTAAGTCCCATCTGTCTTTGTTTTTGTTGCATTTGCTTTGGGGTTCTTGGTCGTGCACTCTTTGCCCAAGTCAATGTCTAGAAGAGTTTTTCCAATGCTTTAGAATTCGAGTAGTTTCAGGTCTTAGATTAAAGTATTTGATCCCTCTTGAGTTGATTTTTTTATAAGGTGACAGATGAAGATCCATTTTTTTTTTTTGAGACGGAGTCTTGCTCTGTTCCCAGGGTGAGGTGCAGTGGCATGATCTCTGCCTCCCGGGTTCAAGCAATTCTCTGCCTCAGCCTCCCGAGTAGCTAGGATTAACAGGCACCTGCCACCATACCCAGCTAAATTTTTTTTGTATTTTTAGTAGAGATGGGGTTTCACCATCTTGGCCAGGCTGGTCTTGAACTCCTGACCTCGTGATCCACCCACCTCGACCTCCCTAAGTGCTGGGATAACAGGTATGAGCCACTGTGCCCAGCCAAAGATCCAGTTTTATTCTTCAATATGTGGCTTCCCAATTATGCCAGCACCATTTATTGAATAGGGTGTTCTTTCCCCACCTTATATCTTTGTTTACTTTGTCAAAGATCAGTTGGCTGTATTTGGGTTTATTTCTGGTTTCACTATTGTGTTTCATTGGTCTACATGTCTATTTTTATACCCATACAATGCTATTTTGGTAACTATAGCCTTGTAGTATAGTTTGAAGTCATATAATGTGATGACTTCAGATTTTTGTGTGTGTGGTTTTGGTTTTGTTTTTTTTTTTTTTTTTTCTTAGTCTTACCTTGACTATGGAGGCTCTCTTTTTATTTTATAGAAATTTTAGGATTTTTTTTAGTTCTGTGAAGAATGATAATGTTATTTTGATGGAAATTACATTGAATTTGTAGATTGCTTTTGGTAGGTTGATCATTGTCACAATAGGATTGCTACCCATCCATAAGCATGAAATATGTTTCCATTTGTTTTTGTTGTCTATGATTTCTTTTAGCAACGTTTTGTAGTTTTTCTCTTTTTCTTTTTTTCTTTTTTTTTTTGAGACAGTTTCACTCTCTTTGCCCAGGCTGGAGTGAAATGGCATGATCTTGGCTCACTGCAACCTCTGCCTCCTGGGTTCAAGTGATTCTCCTGCCTCAGCCTCCCAAGTAGCTGGGATTACAGGCACCTGCCTCCATGCCCGGCTTTTTTTGTATTTTTATTAGAGATGGGGTTTCACCATGTTGGCCAGGGTGATCTCAATCTCTTGACCTCGTGATCTACCCACCTCGACCTCCCAAAGTGCTGGGATTACAGGCGTGAGCCACCGCACCTTGCTGTAGTTTTTCTTGTAGAGATCTTTCACCACCTTGGTTAGACATATTCCTAGTTTTTTTTTTTTTTTTTTTGCAGCTACTTTAAAATGAGTTGAGTTCTTAATTTAATTCTTAGTTTGGTCACTGTTAGTGTACACCAATGCCACTAACTTGCGCACATTGATTTTGTATCCTGAAATTTTACTGAATTTATGTATCAGATCAAAAAGCTTTTTTTCCTTTTTTCTTTTTGAGACAAGATCTTACTCTGTTGCCCAGGCTGGAGTGCAGTAGCATGATCTCGGCTCACTGCAACCTCTGCCTCCTGGGTTCAAGTGATTCTCCTGTCTCAGCCTCCCTAGTAGCTGGGATTACAGCCTCTTGCCACTATGCCCGGCTAATTTTTGTATTTTTAGTAGAGATGGGGTTTTACTGTGTTTTTTAGGCTGGTCTTGAACTCCTGACCTCAGGTGATCCACCTGCCTCTACCTCCCCTAGTGCTGGGATTACAGGCTTGAGCCACTGCACCTGGCCCTAAAAGCTTCTTAGATGAGTATTTAGGGTTTCCCAGCTGTACAATTATATCATTGGTAAATAGTGACAATTTGACTTCCTCTTTACCAATTTAGATGCTGTTTATTTTTTGCTTTACTCTGATTGCTTTGGCTAAGACTTCCATTACTATGTTGAATAGAAGTGGTGAGAGTGGACATTACTGTCTTGTTCCAGTTCTCAGAAAAAATCCTTTCAACTTTTTGCCTTTCAGTGTAATGTTGTCTGTTTATCATAGATAGCTTTTTTTTCTTTTTCTTTTTTTTTTTCAGATGGAGTCTCGCTCTGTTGCCCAGGCTGGACCGCAATGGCATGATCTCCGCTCACTGCAATTTCCGCCTCCTGGACACAAGTGATTCTCCCACCTCAGCCTCCCCAGTAGCTGGGACAACAGGCACCCGCCGTCATGCCTGGCTAATTTTTGTATTTTTGTACAGACCAGGTTTCACCATGTTGGCCAGGCTGATCTCAAACTCCTGACCTCAGGTGATCTGCCCACCTCGGCCTCCCAAAGTGCTGGGATTACAGCCATGAGCCACTGCGCCCAGCCTGTCATAGATGGTTTTTGTGACCTTACAATATGTTCCCTCTATCCCGATTTTGCTGAGGATTTTAATCACAAAGGGACGCTGGATTTTGCCAAATGATTTTTCTGTGTATTTTGAGATAATCATATAATTTTTGGTTTTAATTCTGTTTATTTGGTGTATAACATGTATTGACTTACCTATGTTAAATCATCTCTGCATCCCTGGCATAAAATGTTCTCAATTATGGTGTACTATCTTATTAATATGCTGCTATGTTGGGTTAGCTAGTATTTTATCGAAGATTTTTGCATTCATCAGGAACATTGGTGTGTAGTTTTCTTTTATTATGTCTTTTCCTGATCTTGGTATTAGAGTGATACTGACTTCATAGAATGATTTAGGAAGGATTCCCTTTTTCTCTATCTTTTGGAATAGTTTCAGTAGGACTGGTCCCAATTCTTTGAATGTCGGATAGAACTGAGCTATGAATCCATCTTGTCCTGGACTTTTTTTGTTGGCAGTTTTTTTTTTTTTTTTCTCTTGAGTCTTGCTCTGTCACCCAGGCTGGAGTGTAATGGTGCAATCTTGACTCACTGCAACCTCTACCTCCTGGGTTTAAATGATTCTGCTGCCTCAGCCTCCCAAGTAGCTGCGATTACAGGCCCAAACCACCATGCCTGGCTAATTTTTGTATTTTAAGTAGAGATGGGTTTTGCCATGTTGATCAGGCTGATATCAAACCCCTGACTTCAAGTGATCCACCCACCTCATATTACCAAAGTGCTAGGATTACAGGCATGAGCCACTGCACCCAGCTGGCAATTTTTTATTACTAGTTTAATCTTGCTACTTGTTATTGGTCTGTTCAGAGTTTTTATTTCTTCCTGGTTTAATTTAGGAGGGTTGTATATTTTCAGGAATTTATCGAACTCCTCTAGGTTTTCTAGTTTGAGCATGTAAAGGTATTCATAGTAGCTTTGAATGATCTTTTATTTCTAACTGAGCATATTTGGATCTTCCTTCTGCTTTTCTGGGTTAATCTCACTAATAGTCTATCAATTTGGTTTATCTTTTCAAATTACTAGCTTATTGTTTTATCTTTTATATTTTTAAAATTTCAATTTTCTTTAGTTCTGCTCTGATCTTTGTTATTATTATTTTTTTTCTGCTGGATTTGGTTTGTTCTTGTTTCTCTTGTTCCTTGAGGTGTAATCTTACATTGTTTATTGTGGTTTTTTGAACTTTTTGATGTATGTATTTAATACTATGAACTTTCCTCTTAGCACCACTTTTGCTGTATCCCAGCAGTTTTAATATGTTGTGTCACTATTATTCAGTTTAAAGAATTATTTAATTTCCATCTTGATTTCACTGTGGACCTAACAATCATTCAGGAGCAGTTTGTTTAATTTTCATGTATTTGTATGGTTTTGAGTGTTCCTATTGGAATTGATTTCTAATTTGATTCCACTGTGACCTAAGACAGTACTTGATAAAATTTTGATATTCTTAAATTTATTCAGGGGCTGGGCATGGTGGCTCACGCTTTAATCCCAGTACTTTGGGAGGCCAAGGCAGGCAGATAACCTGAGTTCAGAAGTTCAAAACCAGCCTGGCCAACATGGTGAAACCCCATCTCTACTAAAAATACAAAAGTTAGGCATGCATGGTGGCACATGCAGGTAATCCCAGCTACTCAGAAGGCTGAGGCAGGAGAAGCCCTTGAACCTGGGAGGCAGAGGTTGCTGTGAGCTAAAATTGCACCATTGCACTCCAGCCTTGGTGACAGAGCAAGACTCTGTCACACACACACAAAAAAATTCAGACTCGTCTTGTGACCTATCATATGGTCTATCTTGAAGAATGTTTTATGTGCTAATGAAAAGAATGTATAATCTGCAGTTGCTGGGTGAAATATTCTGTAAATATCTGTTAAGTCCGTTTATTCTAAGGTATAGTTTAAACCCATTGATTTTTGTTTGTTGGTGTGACTTTCTCTCTTGATGGCCTGTCTAATGCTGTAAGTAAAGTATAAAAGTCTCCCACTGTTTTTGTGTTGTTGTCTATCTCATTGCATTTCTTAAGGGACAACTTAGGTGAAACAAGAAAATTTATATTTCTGAAGCATAGAGTTAATATTTTAGGCTAAAATATATTTTTTTCTGTGAGACGGAGTCTTGCTTTGTCACCCAAGCTGGAATGCAGTGGTGTGATCTTGGCTCACTGCAACTTCCGCCTCCCAGGTTCAAGTGATTCTCCTGCCTCAGATTCTTGAATAGCTAGGATTGTAGGCGCCCACCACCATGCATGGCTAACTGTTCTGTTTTTAGTAGAAACAAGGTTTTACCATATTGGCCAAGCTGGTTTCGAACTACTGGCCTCAGGTGATCTGCCCTCCTCAGCCTCCCAAAGTGTTGGGATTACAGGTGTGAGGCACTGTGCCTGGCCTTAAATGTACTGTTTATGGTTTTATTAATATATAATATTATATGATCTGCAAACAGTAACTCTTTACTTACTTGTCATCAATTTCAATGGCTTTAAACAATTTTTTTTTGCCTAACTCTTCTGCTACATACTTCCAGGGTTATGTTAAAATGGAAGCATTGACAATGGGGACAATATAGTTTTGCATTGCATTGGTTTTTGTAAATGTCACTGAATGAAAACCTCTTCAAGTTTATATAAAGTGGTTACAAGAGGTAAAGATCCCATGTTTATAGGATGCCCTCTTCATTTGTAATAGACAGAGGTGGTAGGTTGGTCACAAGGCTGCTGGGTCTACATAGGATTTACCTTTAGTTGTCTTGTTACAGAAGGCTTGGGTAGTTGTAATTCCCATTTTATTATTGGACAGATTGAATATCCCTCAGGACTTTCATCTGTAGAGCAGACACTAGGGGCAGTTGTTGCAGTCAGGTCTGCATATGGTGGGGCTTACATCAGGATGTGGATGAGGATGCCTTTCACTGAGTACTAGAGAGGGGCTTCCCAGGTCACTGTGTGGGATTCTACCAAGGCAGAATTGGCCATGAACTGTGGCTTGGAGCCAGAAGGAAAACATTAAACTATATGGCTACAAATGGGTGTCTCCCTCCAGGCCTCTGGAAGAGCAGGAGCTCTCCCAGGCTGTGGCTGGGAGGAGTTTGGAATGGTTATAGGGTAAGTTCAGAATTCTCAGTGGGAGCAAGTTGGGTAGGTTATTGTTTGGTCTGTAGCTAAGAACAGAGGTCCTGTTTGCCACCTTAATGGAAGCCTGTCTCCTGAAAAGAACATTCCTCAATCTTGGACTTTAGGAGAGTTTCACAACTCCATCCCTGGATCTCAAAGCTCTTTTGAAGGTACTTGTTTTAGAGATGAAGTCTTTCTACATAATGCAGGCTGGTCTTGAAATCCTGGCCTGAAGAAATTCTTCAACCTCAATGTATTATGTAGCTATCATTACAGGTATGAGCCAGGGTGCCTGGATCTCTCATAAACACATTTTTGTCAGGGATGGCTCACAAGTTTTCTTGCTATCAGGGGATAAGAAAATAGGTCACCTGGCCGGGCGTGGTGGCTCACACCTGTAATCCCAGCACTTCGGGAGACCAAGGCGGGCGGATCACAAGGTCAGGATATTGAGACCATCCTGGCCAACATGGTGAAACCCCGTCTTTACTAAAAATACAAAAATTAGCTGGGCCTGGTGGTGGGCACCTGTAATCCCAGCTACTCGGGAGGCTGAGGCAGAAGAATCGCTTGAACCCAGGAGGTGGAGGTTGTAGTGAGCCAAGATTGTGCTACTGCACTCCAGCCTGGGCGACAGAGCGAGACTCCATCTCGAAAAAAAAAAAGAAAGAAAATAGGTCACCTTTTTATGATTATTATTATTTTACTGATGTCGCCCTCCCTATACATTTTTACTTTCTATTTTCTATTTCAAATTTCTCTGTTATTTTAGATTCAGACATTTAGGATAATATGTTACAATTTACATGTTATGCCTGAAGTAAATTAGATAATTAGTAGGCATTCCATATTTACTAAAATATTTAGTTATAAATTTAAGTTTGCTGCAGACAGAAAGGAATTATATATTTCTATTAACTTTCTTCAGCCTATATTTAAATAATAAAATAAGTTCTTCACAGATATTTGTTTTATGCATCAGAAGCTTTAATTATATTCTGCAAGATATATTTTTTTAATTTAGCAAGAAGACTATTCGTTGCTTCTAAAGTTAAATTACAGCAGTTTCATTTTGTGTACGAATAGCATACATTCTTTAAGAATATATGTAGAATATATTGTGTAAGAATAGCATATATAAACATGAAATTTACGAAATTTACCTCTAGTTTTCTTTAATGCTTATTTATTAAAAGCTTATCATTAGAATCTTCTATTTATGATTATACTGCAATTTCTGTTAAATTTTACTGCTGCTTCCTTCCTTCCTTCCTTCCTTCCTTCCTTCCTTCCTTCCTTCCTTCCTTCCTTCCTTTCTTTCCCTCTGTGGCCCAGGCTGCAATCTACTCAGCTCGCTGCTGCCCGCGCCACGGACTGCCTGGGACTGCCGCCGCGCGCCACCGCGGCCTCCTTTTTCTCGTTTGGCTGCAGGCGCGCGGTCGCCATGTTGGCCACGCTGCTCACCAGCTCCTGACGCGGAGTGCTCTGCCCGCCTCAGCCTCCCGAGCCCCTGCCTGGCCACCGCCCTGTCTGGGAGGTGGGGAGCGCCTCTGCCCGGCCGCCCCGTCCGGGAAGAAGTGAGGAGCGCCTCTGCCCGGCCCCCTATGCTGCCCCGTCTGGGAAGTGAGGAGCACCTCTGCCTGGCCACCCCGTCTGGGAAGAAGTGAGGAGCGCCTCTGCCCGGCCGCCCTGTCTGGGAAGAAGTGAGGAGCGCCTCTGCCCGGCTGCCCCATCTGGGAAGTGAGGAGCGCCTCTGCCCGGGCGCCCCGTCCGGAAAGAAGTGAGGAGCGTCTCTGCCCGGCTGCCCCATCTGGGAAGAGAGGAGCACCTCTGCCTGGGCGCCCCGTCCGGGAAGAAGTGAGGAGCACCTCTGCCCGGCCGCCCCGTCTGGGAAGAAGTGAGGAGCGCCTCTGCCCGGCCGCCCCGTCTGGGAAGAGGTGAGGGGTACCTCTGCCCGGCTGCCCCGCCTGGGAAGTGAGGAGCGCCTCTGCCCGGCCACCCATCGTCTGGGAAGTGAGGAGCGCCTCTGCCCGGCCGCCCCTCTGGGAAGTGAGGAGCGCCTCTGCCCGGCCACCTATCGTCTGGGAGGTGAGGAGCGCCTCTGCCCGGCCACCCCGTCTGGGAGGAAGTGAGGAGCGCCTCTGCCCGGCCGCCCCGTCCGGGAAGAAGTGAGGAGCGCCTCTGCCCGCCGCCCCGTCCGGGAAGAAGTGAGGAGCCCTCTGCCCGGCCCCCCGTCCGGAAGAAGTGAGGAGCGCCTCTGCCCGGCCACCCATCGTCTGGGAGGTGAGGAGCGCCTCTGCCCGGCCGCCCCGTCTGGGAAGTGAGGAGCGCCTCTGCCCGGCCGCCCCGTCTGGGAAGTGAGGAGCGCCTCTGCCCGGCCCCCCGTCTGGGAAGTGAGGAGCGCCTCTGCCCGGCCACCCACCGTCTGGGAAGTGAGGAGCGCCTCTGCCCGGCCACCCACCGTCTGGGAAGTGAGGAGCGCCTCTGCCCGGCCACCCACCGTCTGGGAAGTGAGGAGCGCCTCTGCCCGGCCACCCACCGTCTGGGAAGTGAGGAGCGCCTCTGCCCGGCCGCCCCGTCTGGGAAGTGAGGAGGCCTCTGCCCGGCCACCCACGTCTGGGAAGTGAGGAGCGCCTCTGCCCAGCCGCCCTGTCCGGGAAGAAGTGAGGAGCGCCTCTGCCCGGCCGCCCCTCCGGGAAGAAGTGAGGAGCGCCTCTGCCCGGCCGCCCCGTCCGGGGAAGTGAGGAGCGCCTCGCCCGGCCGCCCCGTCTGGGAAGTGAGGAGCGCCTCGGCCCGGCTGCCCCGTCTGGGAAGTGAGGAGCGCCTCTGCCCAGCCGCCCCGTCTGGGAAGTGAGGAGCACCTCTGCCCGGCCACCCATCGTCTGGGAAGTGAGGAGCGCCTCTGCCCGGCCACCCATTGTCTGGGAAGTGAGGGGCGCCTCTGCCCGGCCACCTATCGTCTGGGAAGAAGTGAGGAGCGTCTCTGCCTGGTCGCCCCGTCTGGGAAGTGAGGAGCGCCTCTGCCCGCCGCCCCGTTCTGGGAAGAAGTGAGGAGCGCCTCTGCCCGGCCGCTCCGTCTGGGAGGTCTACCATGGAGGCCAGAAGCAATGTGGGGGCTGGACGTGGTGGCTCACACCTGTGGTCCCGGCACTCTGGGGGGCGAGGCGGGTTGATCACTTCGGGCTAGGAGTTCGAGACCAGTCTGGCCAACTTGGCGAAACATGAAAAATACAACAGACAAACCAACCAACCAACTCAGTGACAACAAAACAGGTCTACCCTGGAGTCATACTCTAATTTTTTCTATTTTCCTCCCTTTCTGATCCTTTATCCCACTTTCTTTTTCTTCCTCTTCCTTCTCCCTCTTCTTTGTCAAATAGAGGATTGAGTTATTATCACTGATCCACATAAAGTCCCTCTCTACCTTATTTTAACTCCCACCCCCCATTTCTATTCCCCGACTTCCCATGTGTAACCTTCCTAATATGTTTGATACGCATCTTTTTGTTTGTATGTATTTTTAGAAAATGTTTATTGTTTTTGTGTGCAAAAAAAATTAATTAAAAAAAAAAAATTTTACTGCCATGCAGTGCATGTCAACGATTCAAAATACCTGCCTTCCATGAGTATACAGATACAGTCAAATATTGTAGTTATCTAGACAGTTTTTTAATGGTACATCAATGTTGTATACCAGATCTTATGAGTAAACATTACTTTTATTATTATTTTGCAGTTCTGTATGTGTGCTTTTTAGTGTCAGTTTCTTAATATCAGTGTATTGTGTTTTTTTGTTTTGCTTATGTATTATAATTCTAGACAATTTGCAATTCTGTTTGTGCACATCAAGTCAATGTGGGGTTTAATTAAGAAATAAATTAGCCATATGTCTTTCACCATCAGATTATATATTTCTGTTTTTATCTATAAATATGACCCCAATTATGGTTATGGCTTATCTTGTATATATTCTTTCTTAGATGATTTTCAGTGGTTGTTTTATCTTGTCTAAATGAGTAGTTGTGGAAAAATCATATTTTCATCCTGTGTTTAATAATGAATATATATTTCCTTTGTGTGATAGAAACACTTTTGTGATTTGAAGGTAATTTTAGAAAAGATTTATAATTTTGCATTTAGTTTTCCTTCTAAAATAATTTTTTAAAAACAGATAACATAAAATTGATTATTTAAAAATCTATTTAAGTGTACATTTTATGGCCAGGCATGGTAGTGGCTCACCTCTGTAATCCCAGAAATGTAAGAGGTCAAAACAGAAGGATCATCTGAGCCCAGACGTTTGAGACAAGCCTGGGAAACACACAAAGACCTGCTCTATACAAAAAAAATTGAAAATAACAAGCCATGGTGTGCACTTGTGGTTCCAGCAACCTGGGAGATCAAGGGACAAGGAGTACTTTATCCTGGGAGTTTGGGGCTGAAGTGAGCCATAATTTTGCCACTGCACACCAGCTTGAGTGACAAAGTGAAACCCTGTGTCAAAAAAAAGCTGTGGATTTCAGGCATGTTAAAGTATATTCACCTGGTTATGTAAAAGGCTTCTAGAGGTTTTACATCTTGTAAAACTAAAACTCAATACCCACTAAGTAACAACTGCCCATTTTACCCTCTCTCCAGCCCTTGGCAAACACCTTTCCACTTTCTGTTTTTATGAGTTTGACTATTTAACTTATCTTGTAAATGGAATCATGTAGTATTCATCATTTTGTTACTGGTTTATTTCATGTTACATAATATTTTCAAAATTTATCTTAAAATGTGACAAGATTTTCTTTTTTAAGGCTGAATAATATTCCATGTCTGTATATGTTAAATTTTTTTGATGTATTTATAAATCAAGGGACATCTAGGTTGCTTCAGCCTTTTGGCTTTTGTGAATTCTGGTACAATAAGCACAAATGTTTACATGTCTCTTCCAGGTTCTGTGTTGCATACTTTGGAAATAAATTTATAAATAAGATGGCTATAATTGATTACAATTTTATTTTTAATTATCTGAGGAACATTTATAACATTTTAAAATAATGGCTGCATCTTTATTTTCCACCAACAATCAACATAGGTTTCATTTTCATAGCATCATCAACAGATTTGGTTTTCTTAAAAAATTGATAGTGTCCATTCTAATGGGTGTGAGGTTATTTTGTTTTTCATTGTAATTTTTGTGCATTCCTCTACAAATTAGTAATTTTATGTGTCCTTTCAAATACTCTTCCCATTCATACTTTTGATAAAAATTCAGTTTAATTAGTTTTCCATTTCTAGATCCCGTTATTTGACTTTATTGTTCAGTTTTAAGAGTTGCTTATATATTTGAATATTAACTTCTATCACATGTGACTTGCAAATATTTTCACTGATTTCCTAGGAGGCATTTTCACTCTCTTGAATTTCTTTTTGATGTGCAAAAATTTTGAAGTATATTTCAGTTAAATTTTTCTGTTCTTTTCTTTGTTATTCATGCATTTAATGTCGTCTAAGAAAATGATTCCAAGGCCAATGTCATGTCTTTTCTCCATGTGTTTTTAAGAGATTTGTTAGCTATTTTTTATATCTAAGTATTTTATTTAAAAATTTTTTTGCATATGGTTCAAGGAAAGAATCCAGCTTTATCAGTGTAGATATTCAATTTTCAGCATGAATTTTTGAAGATATTATCTTTTCTCTATTGTGTGCTCATGGCAGCTTTGTGGAAGATCATTTATTTACAGAAGGGTTCATTTCTGGGCTCTCTGTTCTGATTTTTGATCTGTTTATCTTTCTTTGTGTCAGTACTATATTGTTTTGTTATAGCTTTTAATATGTTTTGAAATGAGAAAGTATATTGCCTCCTCTTTTACATGGGTGTTTGGCTAGTTATAGTTCATAATCAAATTTTAAAATTTTAAAGAATATTTCTGTTTAAAAAACCTGTGCTATTAGGATTTTTATAGAAATTATGTCGAACTTTTTTACCACTGCATGTTGTATTGACATCTTAACAAAATTAAATTTTTTGACTCTTGAGCAAGAATGTGTTAGTGTTTTATTTATTTATTTATTTATTTATTTATTTATTTATTTTGAGATGGAGTCTTGCTCTTTTCACCCAGGCTGGAGTGCACTGGTGTGATCTTGGCTCACTGCAACTTCCACCTCCAGGGTTCAAGTGATTCTCCTGCCTCAGCCTCCCTAGTAGCTGGGATTACAGGTGCCCACTACCACTCCCAGCTAATTTTTTGGATTTTTAGTAGAGACAGGGTTTCGCCATGTAGGGAAGGCTGGTCTTGAACTCCTGACCTCAGGTGATCCACCCACATTGGCCTCCCAAAGGACCTTGCTATTTTTTTGTGTGTGTATGTGAGATGGAGTCTCACTGTGTCATACAGGCAGGAGTGCAGTGGCATGATCTCAGCTCAACACAACCTCCACCTTCTGGGTTCAAGTGATTCTCCTGCTTCAGCCTCCTGAATAGTTGGGATTACAGGCAGCTGCCACCATGCCTGGCTAATTTTTTGTGTGTTTTTAGTAGACACGAGGTTTCACCATGTTGGTCAGGCTGGTCTCAAACTCTTGACATCAGGTAATCCACCCACCTCGGCCTCCCAAAGTGCTGGGATTACAGGCATGAGCCATGGTGCCCGGCTCATGTGTTTAATTTTTATACCCTTTTGGATTTTCCTGTTTTACTTTTAAGTTAGAATAATACCATCAGCAAATCTGTCCTGCCAAATAAAAAGAGAAAAACCTTTCAAAATAACCAAATTTTGAAAAAGCATACTGGCACTGCATATGCCCTACATATAAAGAATGCTAAAAAGCATCCCACTTATTCTAAAATTGACCACATCATTGGAAGTAAAATACTCCTCAGCAAATGCAAAAGAATGGAAATCATAACATACAGTCTCTCAGACCACAGTGCCATCAAATTAAAACTCTGGATTAAGAAACTCACTGAAAACCACACAACTACATGGAAACTGAATAACCTGTTCCAGAATGACTACTGGGTAAACAACAAAATGAAGGCAGAAATAAATGAGTTCTTTGAAACCAATAAGAACAAAGACACAACATACCAGAATCTCTGGGACACAGACAAAGCAGTGTCTAGAGGAAAATTTATAGCACTAAATGCTGACAAGAGAAAGCAGGAAAGATCTAAAATCAACATGCTAAAATCACAATGAAAAGAACTAGAGAAGCAAGAACAAGCAAATTCAAAACCTAGCAGAAGACAAGAAATATCTAAGATCAGAGCAGAACTGAAGAAGATAGAGACATAAAAAACCCTTCAAAAAATCAATGAATCCAGGAGCTGGTTTTTTGAAAATTTCAACTAAATAGATAGACTACTAGCCAGACTAATAAAGAAGAAAAGAGAGAAGAATCAAATAGACAATAAAAAATGATAAAGGGGATATCAGCACTGATCCCAAAGAAATACAAACTACCATCAGATAATAGTATAAACACCTCTATGTAAATAAACTAGAAAATCTAGAAGAAATGGATAAATTCCTGGACACATACACCCTCCCAAGACTAAACCAGGAAGAAGTCAAATCTGAATAGACCAATAACAAGTTCTAAAATTGAGGCAGTAATTAATAGCTTACCAACCAAAAAATGCCCAGGACCAGATGGATTCACAGCCAAATTCTACCAGAGGTACAAAGAGGAGCTGGTACCAATTCTGAAACTATTCCAAACAATAGAAAAAGAAGGAATCCTCCTTAACTCATTTTATGAGGCCAGCATCATTCTGATACCAAAACCTGGCAGAGACACAACAAAAAAAGAAAATTTCAGGCCAATACCCCTGACGAACATTGATGCAAAAATCCTCAATAAAATACTGATAAACCAAATCCACAGCACATCGAAATGGTTATTCACCACAATAAAACTGGCTTTATCCCTGGGATGCAAGATTGGCTCAACATACACAAATCAATAAATGTAATCCATCACATAAACAGAATCAATGACAAAAAAACACATGATTATCTCCATAGATGCAGAAAAGGCCTTTGATAAAATTCAACACCCCATTCATGCTAAAAACTCTCAATAAACTAGGTATTGATGGAACGTATCTCAAAATATTTATGACAAACCCACAGTTAGTATCATACTGAATGGGCAAAAGCTGGAAGCATTCCCTTTGGAAACTGGCACAAGACAAGGATGCACTCTCTCACCACTCCTATTCAACATAGTATTGGAAGTTCTGGCCAGGGCAATCAGGCAAGAGGAAGAAATGATGGGTATTCAAATAGGAAAAGAGGAAGTCAAATTGTCTCTGTTTGCAGATGACATGATTGTATATTTAGAAAACTTTATCATTTCAGTCCCAAATCTCCTTGAGCTGATAAGCAACTTCAGCAAAGTCTCAGGATACAAAATCAATATGCAAAAATCACAAGCATTCCTATACACCAATAATAGAGAGCCAAATCATGAGTGAACTTCCATTCACAATTGCTGCAAAGAGAATAAAATACCTAGGAATACAACTTACAAGGGATGTGAATGACCTCTTCAAGGAGAACTACAAACCACTGCTCAAGGAAATAAGAGAGGACACAAACAAATGGATAAACATTCCATGCTTATGGATAGGAAGAATCAATATCGTGAAAATGGCCATGCTGCCTAAAGTAATTTTTAGATTCAATGCTATTCCCATCAAGCTACCATAGACCTTCTTCACAGAATTAGAAAAAACTACTTTAAATTTAATATAGATCCAAAAAAAAGCTCTTATAGCCAAGACAATCCTAAGCAAAAAGAACGAAGCTGGAGACATCACGCTACCTGACTTGTAGTATCAAAGTATACTACAAGGCTACAGTAACCAAAACAGTATGGTACTAGTATCAAAACAGGTATATAGACCAATGGAACAGAATGTAGACCTCAGAAATAATAACACACATCTACAGCCATCTGATCTTTGACAAACCTGAAAAAAAAACAAGCAATGGGGAAAGGATTCCCTATTTAACAAATGGTGTTGGGAAAACTGGCTAGCCATATGTGGAAAACTGAAACTGGACCCCTTCCTTATGCCTTATACAAAAATTAACTCAAGATGGATTACAGACTTAAATGCAACACCCCAAGCCATAAAAACCCTAGAAGAAAACCAAGGCAATGCCATTTAGGACATAGGCATAGGCAAAGACTTCATGACTAAAACACCAAAAGCAATGGCAACAAAAGCCAAAATTGACAAATGGGATCTAATTAAACTAAAGAGCTTCTGCACAGCAAAAGAAACTATCATCAGAGTGAACAGGCAACCTACACAATAGGAAAAAAAAATTGCAATTTGTTCATCTGACAAAAGGCTAATATCCAGAATCTACAAAGATCTTAAACAAATTTACAAGAAGAAAACAAACAACACCATCAAAAAGTGGGCAAAGGATATGAACAGACACTTCCCAAAAGAAGACATTTATGCGGCCAACAAACATATGAAAAAGAGCTCATCATCACTGGTTGTTAGAGAAATGCAAGTCAAAACCACAATGAGATACCATCTCACAACAATTAGAATGACAATCATTAAAAAGTCAAGAAACAACAGATGCTAGAGAGGATGTCGAGAAATAGGAACACTTTCACACTGTTAGTGGGAGTGTAAATTAGTTCAGCCATTGTGGAAGACAGTGTGGTGATTCCTCAAGGATCTAGAATCAGAAATACCATTTGACCCAGCAATCCCATTACTGGGTATATACCCAAAAGATTATACATCATTCTACTATAAAGACACATGCACACGTATGCAACACTATTCACAATAGCAAAGACTTGGAACCAACCCAAGTGCCCATCAGTGATAGACTGGATAAAGAACATGTGGCACATATACACCATGGAATACTATGCAGCCATAAACAAGGATGAGTTCATGTCCTTTGCAAGGACATGGATGAAGTTAGAAACCATCATTCTCAGCAAACTAACACAAAAACAGAAAACCAAACACCGCATGTTCTCACTCATAAGTGGGAGTTGAACAATGAGAACACATGGACATAGGGAGGGAAACATCACACACTGGGGCCTGTTGGGGGGTTGGGGGCTGGGAGAGGGATAGTATTAGGAGAAATACTTAATGTAGATGATGGGTTGATGGGTTCAGCAAACCATCATGGCACATGTATACCTGTGTAACAAACCTGCGCATTCCTCACATGTATCTCAGAACTTAAAGTACAATTAAAAAAAAAAGAATGCTGAAGGCAGTTTCTTTTCTGAAAATAAAATGACTCAAGAAAAGACACATAATCATATAAAAATATACATATACATATATAATATATATATATATATATTTTTTTTTTTGAGACGGAGTTTCACTCTTGTTGCCCAAGCTGGAGTGCAATGGTGTGATCTCAGCTCACTGCAACCTCTGCCTTCCAGTTTCAAACAATTCTCCTGCCTCAGCCTCCCAAGTAGCTGAGATTACAGGTGCCCACCACCACGCCCTGCTAATTTTTTGTATTTTTAGTAGAGATGGCATTTCAGCATGTTGGCCAGGTTGGTCTCGAACCCCTAACCTCCTGATCTGCCCACCTTGGCCTGTGAAAGTGCTGGGATTACAGGCGTCAGCCACTGAGCCTGGCCAAAAAAAAAAGCATAATTTTCTTGGATAGATATGCACATACCAAAAAATGAAATTTCTTAGCATAATCATAAAGGTGCAGAAAACATTTTTAAGCATTTTCTATAATTTCAAAAAATTTAGAAAATAATAAAAAATTTGAGAGAAAAATCTTTGTATGCAACTGAAGTTCATCTTCTACCAGATTAAAATACATTATTATATCTTTTAGAGGTTTTATGTGATTTTCAAGGTATCACAAAAAATACAGATACACAAAACAAAATAAGAAAAAAGTAAAAGCATATCAGTACAAAAATCAAAACGACACAAAGGAAGATTCAAAAGAGAAAATGAGAGACAAAGATACAACAATCAATTAAAACAATAAAATAACATTATTAAGTCTTTCTGTTTCAGAAAATCATTTAAACATGTATATAAAATTAACTTTCCAATGAAGAGACATATTTTTAATAAAGGAATTAGATAATTTTAAAAACCAAGATCCAACTTGCCTTTCTGTAACAGAGTCAGTAGAGATCTAATGATAAAAAAGATTGATAGTGGCAAGATGGATGTAGATATGCCATGCAAATATTAATTAAATGAGAGCAGAAGAGGTTAAAATAATGTTACTTTAGCTGTTTATTTATTTATTTAGAGACAGAGTCTTGCTCTGTTGCCAGGCTGGAGTGCAGTGGTGTGATCTCAGCTCACTGCAACCTCAGCCTCCGGGGTTCAAGAGATTCTCCTGCCTCAGCCTCCCGAGTAGCTGGGACTACAGGCATGCACAACCATGGCCAGCTAATTTTTGTATTTTTAGTCAAGACGTGTTTTCACCATGTTGGCCAGGATAATCTCGATCTCTTGACCTCGTGATCCGCCCACCTTGGCCTCCCAAAGTGCTGAGATTACAGGCATGAGCCACCACACCCGACCTTGAGCTGTATCTTAAGTCAAAAACTGTCATATTTTATAAAATGTATTTTTGTAGCAGGACGAGCTGCAGACAAAACCTTTCAGACACCGAGTTGTAGAAGGAAGGGCTTTATTCAGCTGGGAGCATCAGCAAGCTACTGCCTTAAAATCTGAGCTCCCTGAGTACGCAATTTCTGTCCCTTTTAAGGGCTCACAACACTAAAGATTTCACATGAAAGGGTCATGATTGATTTGAGCAAGCAAGGGATACGTGACAGGGGCTGCATGCACCGGTGGTCAGGGAGAAACAGAACAGGGCAGGGAGTTTCACAGTGTTCTTCTATACAATGTCTGGAATCTATGAATAATATCGGCTTCTAAATCATAAGTTGATTTTTAACTACTGGGTTTAGGCCAGGCAGGCCCAGGCCTGGCTTTGGGCCTGGCGCGGGGCTGCCTGTCTTTGGTTTTACTTCCTTGTTGTTTCTACTGAATATAAAACAATATAAAACAATATGAGAGGGTCTCTCTCTTGTCTCATTTTAAGTCAAAACTCCACAGAGACAAAACAAGCCACTAAACAATAATAGATTTATTTACTGGGAACCTATAACCAATTTGTATATATGTGTGTGTGTGTGCTTTATGCAAGTGTGTGTGTGTGTGTGTGTGTATCTCACATTAGGCTTGCAAAACGTATAAGCCAAATATTGACAGAATTGAAGAAACATACAGAGAACAATATAATTACAGTAGCATATTTCTTTTCTTTTTCTTTTCTTTCTTTCTTTTTTTTTTTTTTTTTTTGAGATAGAGTCTCTCTCTGTCGCCAGGCTGGAGTGCAGTGGCACAATCTCGGCTCACTGCACCCTCTACCTCCCATGGTCAAGTGATTCTCCTGCCTCCACCTCCCGAGTAGCTGGGACTACAGGCGCACACCACCACCCCCAGCTAATTTTTGTATTTTTAGTAAAGATGGGGTTTCACCATGTTGGCCAGGATGGTCTCGATCTCTTGACCTTGTGATCTGCCTGCCTCATCCTTCCAAAGTGCTGAGATTACAGGCATGAGCCACTGTACCCAGCCTACAGTAGCATATTTCCATACCCCAATTTGTATAATAAAAATAAAACAAAACAGAATAATAGTAAGAGAACAGAGAACTTGAAGACAAGTATAAAACAGTCATTACTAACAGAGGTATAGAGAACACTGCTCAACAACATCAGGCTACACAGCCTTCCCAACAGCTCATAAAACATTCTCCTTGATAGACTACCTGTTAGGCCAAAATAGAAGTCTTAACATAATTTTTAAAACTACATTTTTATGGATTACTTTCTATGACCAAAATGAAATGAGAACATGAAACAATAATAGAAAAAAATGGAAAAACATTAATATTTAGAAATTAACACACTTATGAGCACACTCCTCTTCAAAGGTTGAGATAAAAATTTTGAAGATATCCATACTGTTCAATGTAAACTTCAGATTTAATGGAATGTTCTTTAAAAAAAGTTCATGCTACACTTTGAAGAAATAGAAACAGCAACTCCAAAAGTATATGGAATCCAATGAGCCAATAAAATACCCAACAATCTTCAAAAAAAGAAATAATGTTTAAGGCACTACAGTTCCTGATTTTAAAACTCATTACAAATCTACAAAATTAAAACAATTTGGTGTAAGTATAAAAGTAAAAACGTAGACTAATAAAAAACAATGCAGCACGTATATAAACGTTAACATATATGGTCATATGAAGAGTTATTTTCATGCTCATAATAATTGCAGCATTGTTACAAATTTTTAGTAGAGGCAGGGTTTCACCACGTTGCCCACACTGGTTTCCTAGGCTCAAGCAATCCACCCATCGCTGCCTTTCAAACTGGTGGGATTATAGGTGTGAGCCACCTCACCGGGCCCAATTTTTTTTTTTTTTAAGATTTTTTTCTGAAGATGGGAACGTGTTGCCCTGTTTTGTATACATTGTAATATTTAATTGATATTTGGAGATTTTTTTAAAAGCTACCTGTCACAATATTTATCACGTAGCTTTGTCCTGGCATAGTCTGAAAATAATTGTCTTCACTAGAGATTCTGGGAGTCTTTCAAACGTGTTCTTATGATGTGTATTGTCTGGAATCTGGTGTTTATTTTTTAGTTAAAGAAGTTTATTCATCTTTCTTCTTAATGGTCTTCACTTGCTACACCTCTTCCCTGTCTGTGGTACCACAGTCTCTCTGCTGCTATAATATTTATCTCTGGTCTCAGCAGACCCATACTGTCATTCCAAAGTATACCACCATTTCGTTCAGTACTTTATCATGGGAGACAGAAACCAGTGTCTGAAAAGGCCCCTAAAAGCCATAAATAAAGATGTTTGTGCCAATATTTTACTTATATTTAAAATAAAAAACAGGAGTTAGCAGTTTACTTCTAAAGGCACTATGTTATATTGGGGAGCAGGAACAGCTGTGTTGGGTAAATGTAACAGACTTTTTCTATTCGGCTCTTTGCACTGTACTCACGTAGGGCACTGCACACACACTTAACTCAGTTGTAAATTTTCCACAAATGTATTTCAGTCTGCATGTTTTTGTTACATTTATATGCCTATGAAGAAATTAGGGCCTGTGGTGTTCTACTATGCCGTCTTGTTTATGTAGTTTGTATAATTTTATAGGTTAGATTTGTAACTATATTCATCTGAGTCTAGTAAGTGGAGTAATTTGTTACTTTTATTTCTTTCAGTTATGTGGTCTCATTTTGCCCAAGACCTTTGCCCAGAGCAGGGCATAAAACATTCTTTCCAAAAAGTAATACTGAGAAGATACAGAAAATGTGGACATGACAATTTACAGTTAAGAAATGGCTGTAAAAGTGTGGATGAGTGTAAGGTGCACAAAGGAAGTTATAATGGACTTAATCAATGTTTGACAACTACCCAGAGCAAAATATTTCAATGTGATAAATATGTGAAAGCCTTTCATCAATTTTCAAATGCTGATACACATAAGATAAGAAATAATGGGAAATAATCCTTTCAAATGTAACCAATGTGGCAAATCATTTTGCACACTTTTACACCTAACGCATCATAAAAGAATTCATACTAGAAAGAATTTCTACAAATGTGAAGAATGTGGCAAAGCCATTTACTGGTCCTCAACTCTTACTTATCATGAGAGAATTAATACTGGAGAGAAACCTTACAAATGTTAAGAATGTGGCAAAGTCTTTAAAAAGTCCTCACATCTTACTGCACATAGGAGAATTCATACTGGAGAAAAACCCTACAAATGTGAAGAATGTGGCAAAGCTTTTAACCAGTCCTCAATCCTTACTAGACATGAGATAATTCATGCTGGAGGGAAACCTTACAAATGTGCAGAATATGGCAAAGCTTTTTACCAATCCTCAAACCTTACTAAACATAAGATAATTTACACTGGAGAGAAATGCTACAAATGTGAAGAATATGGCAAAGCCTTTAACTAGCCTTCAACTCTTACTCAGAATAAGGTATTTCATACTGAAGACAAACCCTACAAATGTGAAGAATGTGGCAAAGCTTTTAACTTATACTCACACCTTACCAGAAATAAGATAATTCACCTGGAGAGAAACCCTACATATGTGAAGTATGTGCCCAAGCTTTTTACCGATTCTCAAACCTTACTAAACATAAGATAATTCACACTGGAGAGAAACCCTACAAATGTGAAGAATGTGGCAAGGCTTTTAACCAATCCTCAAACCTTACTACACATAAGAAAATTCATACTGGAGAGAAATCCTAGAAATGTGAAGAATGTGGCAAAGGTTTTTACGAATCCTCACCTCTTATTTTGCATAAGATAATTCATACTGAAGAGAAACCCTACAAGTGTATAGAATGAGGCAAAGCCTTTAACAAGTCCTCAATTCTTAACAGATATAAGATACTTCATACTGGAGAGAAACTACAAACCTGAACTATGTGACAATGCATTTGAAAACATCTCAAACTTATCTAAACATAAAAGAAATCATGCTGGTAAGAAGTTTTAGAAATGTGAACAATGTGACAAAGACTTTAAATGGTTCTCATGCTTGATGGTAGGTAAGATAGTTTATACTGGAGAACACTCCTACAAGTGTGAAGAATGTGGCAAAACTTTTAACCAATGCTCACAATTTATTCCATAGAAAAGAATTTATACTGGGGAAAAGATTTACAACCTAAAGAATGTGAAAAAGTCATTAATATCTGTTTAAATCTCAATATAAGGGAGTTTATACTTAGTAAAAGCATTATAAGTGCAATTACTATCAAAAAATCTTTCATAAAATATAGGAATTTAAAGTGAAGAAGAGTATTTATTTTGAAGACAAACATTACAAATATAAATAGGGTTGTAGTACCATTAATTGTATCACAGTTCTTATTGTACCAACTTATACTACCAGCATTATATAATGAATTATTTATTCTCTAATTATTTTTATTTTCCAAATTCTACAGTGTAAACTCTGTAAAGACAGAGGCCTTTAATTTTAATCACCACTGTATTTGCAATTTTTAATTTAAAAAATTTAGATTTGACTTTGAAACACTGATTTTCTTAAAACCAACTGTGGTAAAATTGATTTATTTGTTCTTCTCTGAACATCATTTTCTTTCTTTTTTTTTTCTTTTGTATTGAGACGGAGTCTCGCTCTGTCGCCCAGGCTGGAGTGCAGTGGCACGATCTCGGCTCATTGCAAGCTCCGTCTCCGGGGTTCACGCCATTCTCCTACCTCAGCTTCCAGTGTAGCTGGGACTACAGGCGCCCGCCACCAAGCCCGGCTAATTTTTTTGTATTTTTTAAGTAAAGACGGGGTTTCGCCGTGTTAGACAGGATGGTCTCAATCTCCTGACCTCGTGATCCCCCCGCTTCGGCCTCCCTAAGTCCTAGGATTACAGGCGTGAGCCACCGCACCCAGCTATATCATCATTTTCTTTTTAACAGCTCTGTTACTTTTCACATAGAATTTCTCTGCCCCCCAATTTTTTTTCTTGACCATTCTCAGTCAGGGTTATTTCTCATCAGGAGATACTGTAACCAAAGCAGGTGCAATTTCAGCACAGTCTTGAAGAAGATTGGCCTTGGCTGGTCAGGTGAGCTCTAAGCATTGTAAATAAATACCTTGTAAAGATGTATAATTTTTATTTTATTTATTTACCATAAATATTTATTAAGCTGTAATTTTGAAGATTTTTCTTTCATTCTGAGATCTACAAATATAACTGTATAACACCAATGCCAGTATTTTAATAAACAGAATATATATAATATATAATTATATATAATAGAATACATATATGCAAAAAATAATGGGTTTTTTTTGCAGAAAAAAAAGGTTGCAAGAAAAAAGCCTAATACATTTATGTCTGTATATTTGTAGAATCAATTTTCCCAAGGCTCAAGGAACTAAAGGACACACACACACACACACACACACACGCCCATTAGGAGATTCAACATTTCTTCTCTTTGCTGGGTCCAGGTATGAGACTCATCACTCTGCCTGTAAGCTGGGTCCAGAAATAAGTCATATAACCTGTGGCAAGGTCCACATATAACAGTCACAATTCAAAGTGTGTTCACAAGTAAAATTCATAACCTCAGTAGTGGGTTCTGTCCATATGTGAGGGTGATAATCCTTACTGTTGTCTGAGTGTGCACGGAAGAGTCACAATGTCAACTTTGTGCTGGGCCCTGTTATGAAACTCTCTGTGAAACCCAAGGGCTTTATATTATATGCATGAGTGTGGTAAACTTTTGAGAACTTTCTGCAAGTAGAAAACTGAGGACTTTACCCATTGCCCTAAGCCCAGCTATAAGAATCAACACATCCTCTATTGGCTAAATCTAGGTATAAGAGTCATCATTGTACCTGTAAGCTTGGTCCAGAATTAAGTCACCATCTCACCCATTGTTCAGGACTTCACCAGTGGGTTCTGTCCATGTGTGGGAGTGACAATTCTAATTGTTCGCTCGGTGTGCCTATGGAATGCACAATTTCACCTGTGTGCTGGGTCCTGTTAGGACACTCTCTCTGTCACCCAAAGGTGTTATAGGATATGCATGAGTGTCATAACCCTCTATGACATGGCCACAAATAGGAGACAGGAGACCTTACCCATTTCTCTAAATCTAGCCATGAGAGTAAAAATCTTTACAATTGGCTGGATCCACATATAAGAGTCATCATCAACCCTTTGAGCTGGGTTTAGATATGTCACAATCCCACCTGTTGGCAGGGTCCAAGCAGAAGAGAATGATAATATAACTTAGATGATGGGCCCGGTGATACGTCACAATTCCCCCTGAGGACAGGGTTTATGCAGGTAACTAAAATAACTTAGATGCTTAGCCCAGGTATATGTTACAATTCCATTTGCGGGCTTTACCCAGGTAGGATAGTCAAGTCACTCGGGCACTGGACAAAGATATATGTCACAATCACACCTGCAAGAAGGTCCAGAAATGAGATTCAAAATTCCACTCATTTTCTGGCTTCGGGTATGAGTCAAGACCTCCTGTGAGTTCGGTCTAAGTACATGAGACACAATAGTAATGGTGGGGTGTATCCCTGCATGACAGTCACAATTCCAAATGCAAACTGTGTCTCAATATACGATTCACAGTCTCACATGTATGCTGAATCCTGGTCTTTGAGTCACCATCTGACCTGTGGGCCAGATCTATGTATGAGAATCATACATAGTGACTACCTCCAGGTGTGAGATTCACAGCCTCAACAGTGGACCGTTTCCATGCGGGAGGGTGACAGTGTTTACTGTTGGTTGAGTGTGCATAGGAGAGTCCAAATTTCATCTGTTTTCTGGGTTCTAACACCCTCAGTACCAAGCAAGAGCTTTATGTGGTATGAGAGACAGTCAAAATCTGCTTTGAGACCTTTATGCTGGTATGAACCCATGATCCTACCTACTGCCCTATGTCCAGGTATGAGAGTCAGCCTTTCTTCTGTTGGCCAGATATAGGTATGAGAGTCATCACGGTGTCTGTAAGCTGGCTCCAAAAATAAATCACCATACCATCTGTCCCAGGACCCACATATGACAGTCACAAATCCAATGGTGAACTGTGCCTGTGAGATTCAGGGCTTCACCAGTGGGCTCTGTCCATGTGTGAGGGTGACAACCCTAATTGTCAGCTGGGTGTGCCTATGAGAGTAAGAATCTCACCTAGGTACTGGATTCTGTTATTATACTCTCAGTGTCACACGAGGGCTTTATAGAATATGCTTGAGTGTCATAACTTTACATGACCTTTCTTCACGTAGGAGACCCAGCACCTTATCCATTGCCCTAATCCTGGAAAAAGGAGGCCAAATCACTCCTATTGCTTGGGTCCATATATGAGGGTCATCATTATGCCTCTGAGCTGGGCCTAGGTATATGTCAAAATACTACCTGTGAGCAGAAACCAAGCAGGAGAGTCACATCACCTTGTTTCACAGCCAAAGATATTTCACAATTCCCCAAATAAGCAGGACCCAGGAAGGAGATGTCACAATGTGCACTGTAGACAGGGCCCAGGCAGGACAGTCACATCCACTGGGAGCTTCACCCAGCTATATGTCACAGGCTATTCTGCAGGCAAAACTCAGGCAGGAAATGAGAGTCACATCACCCAGGTGCCGGGCCTTGTTATATGTCACAATCCCTCTGTAAGCAAGGTCAGAGCAGAACAGAAAAGTTATATCACTGAAATGATGGGCCCAGTGATATGTCACAATCCCCACTGAGGGCAGGGCCCAGGAAAAATAGAGACAAATCACCTAGGTGCTGGGCCCAGGTATATGTCACAATGCCTGTTTTGAGAACCGCCTGGCAAAAGTGGAGAGGCACATCACCTACATGTATGGCTCACAGATGTGTCACGATCCCCCCAAGGGCATGTCCAGGCAAGCGTGTCGCATATCCTAGGTGCTTGGCCCAAGTATATGTCAAAATCTCAACTATAAAATAGGCCCAGGCAGGAGAGTAAAACCTATCAGTTCCTGGGCAAAAATATACGTAACAATAACACCTGTGGGAAGGTCCAGAGATGAGATATGAAATCCCTGCCCCAGCTTCAGGTATGAGAGTCAGCTATTCCTGTGAGTCACATCCAAGAATGTGATTCACATTCTCAACCATGGATTGGATTCATTTATGAGAACCCCAACCTTACCTGTGGACGGTGTTTTAGTAGGGCAGTCGAAGCCTCATAGGTGTGATAAATCTTGGTCTGAGGATACAGTCCTAACTGTATCCTACCTGTTATAATCCTACCTGTGAATCCAATCTGTCTATGAGAGTCATAATTCCAACTTTTGAATGCCTCTGAGTGTGAGATTCAGAACCTCAACAGTGGGCGGTGTCCATTTGAGAAGGTGACAATTATTGTTGGCTGGGCATGCATACAGGTGTCTCAATCCCACCTGCATGCTAGGCCCGGCTATGACACAATCTGTACCACCCCAGGGCTTTATGTGGTATGCATGTGAGTCACAATTCCCTTTAAGATCTTAGTGCTGCTATATGCCTACGATGTTACCCATTCCCTTGAGCCTAAGTATAAGAGTCAACATATTTCTTGTTGACTGGGTTCAGGTATGAGAGTCATCACAATGACTGTGAGCTGGGTTCAGAAATGTGTCATTATCCAACTTGTAGCCAGATTAACATATGACAATCACAATTCCAACTGTGGACTGTGTCCACATTTGAGATTCCAGATCTCACCAGTAGGCTCTGTTTATGTTTGAGGGTGATGATCTTAACTGTTGTCTAGGTGTATATAAGAGAGTCACAATCTCACCCAGGATCAATAATTTGTATCCTTCAATCCAATCAAGTTGACACTCAGTGTTGACCATCACAAATCCACTCCTTTGTTAACTTGAACCCATACACATCTTCTGAGATTATACATAATCTTCAAATAAAGACAATAATAAGGTCATAATTATGCATAACATCACAACTATCCTTCATACAACCAGAAATGCACCAATGCCCAATCCAAATACTATTACATTAAAGGCTGATGTGAGGTCAATATATCTCATGTCACATGATAAAGGAGAAAGGAAATAAAATGAAGACATTTTCTTAGTACAAGTATATACATGCACCAACATGTTTTTAACAAAAGAAAGAGGAAATACTCATGACAATTACAGTCCTCATTTCTGCAGCTGATCATGTGATCGTAGCTGGTGTTGATGACTACCTTTTGTACTACCCATTCTATGTTCCCTTTGCTTTCAGGAAGCACCTTAGCAGGTTGTGGTTTTTTCCCTGGTGGAGTGACCCAAACCTTGATTTCTGAAGAGTCTGGGTCATTTGTAGTCCTGCCTGGATTGGGCTGTTGTAGTTTCCCATTAACCTTAATCACAGAGCATGGTAATATTAAGGGATGCCCTAATGGATCTCCTGTATTCCATGCATACTCTTCCTTATTTCCATGTGGAGTAGTAGATTGATTTTATCTTCATAGTCTGGGTCAATCACCCCAGCCAACACTGTAACTCTCTTCTTAACCTGTTGACTTAAAGTTAGGAGGAGCCCTGTGTCCAGGTGACAATGTCAACTTCCAGTTTAATGGAATTGTTGTGTCTCCTGGTGGCAGTGTTCTTCCCTCTGGAACTAAGTCTTCTAGGCCAGCAGAACATAATGTCATGGAAACAGAAAACAAAAATTTTGCTGGTGGATCACTAGGGGTGGTGGTGAGTGGTGCCACTTCCACTTCCACCCCTTGATTCCTGGACCTGTGAATCCTAGCTATGGTAGAAACAGTGCCATATATTGGACACTGATTAACAGCATACATGGCGTTCTTGAGAACTTTGCCCCAGCCCTGCAAAGTATTGTCACCTGGTTCGCATTGTAATTGTGACTTCAAAAGACCATTCCACCATTCTATCAATCCAGCTTCCTCAGGATGATGGGGAACATGGTAAGACCAGTGAATTTCATGAGTATAAACCCACTGCTGCACTTCTTTAGCTGTAAAGTGAGTGCCTTGGTCAGAGGCAATCCTGTGTGGAATACCATGGCAGTGGATAAAGCATCCTGTGAGTCCACAGATGGTAGTCTTGGCAGAAGCATTGCCTGCAGGATAGGCAAATCCATATTGAGAGTAAGTGTCTATTTTAGTGAGGACAAACCTCTGCTCTTTCCATGATGGAAGAGGTCTAATATAATCAACCTGCCACCAGGTAGCTGGCGGATCATCCTAGGGAATGGTGCCATATTGAGGGCTCAGTGTTGCTCTCCGCTGTTGGCAAATTGGGCACTCAACAGTGGTCATAGCCAGGTCAGCCTTGGTGAGTGGAAGTCCATATTGCTGAGCCCATGCGTGACCTCCATCTCTGCCACCATGGCCACTTTGTTCATGGGTCTATTGGACGATGACGGGGTGGCTGGGGAAAGAGGCTGAGTGATGTCAACAAAACAGGTCATCGTATCCACTTGATTATTAAAATCCTCCTCTGCCGAGGTCACCCATTGGTTAGCATTCACATGGGATACAAATATCTTCACAGTTTTTGACCACTCAGAGAGGTCCATCCACATACCTTTTCCCTAAATTTATTTGCCACCAATTTTTCAATCATGCTTCTTCTAAGTCCCTGACCCTCCAGACAAACCATTGGCTATAGCCATACTGAATCAGTATGTAATTGCACATCTGGCCATTTCTCCTTCCATGTAAAGTTCACAACCAGGTCCACTGCTCAAAGTTCTGCCCACTAGGAAGACTTCCCTTCACCAGCATCTTTCAGGGATGTCCTAGGAAGGAGCTGTAGTGCCGCAGCCATGTCCACTTTCAGGTGGCGCCTGCATCTTATGCAGAACCATCTGCAAATGAAGGCATGGTCTTTTCTTCCTCTGTCAAATGATCACAGGGAACTCCCCATTAGGTCATCAGTGCAGGCTGGGGGAGAGAAGGCAGGGTGGCAGAAGTGGAGACAATGGATGGGCATTTGAGCCACTTCCTCATGTAACTTACTTGTGCCTTCAGAACCTGCTAGAGCCCGGTCACGTATATACTACTTCCATTTGATGATGGAATGCTGTTGTGCATGACCTACTTTATGGTTAGATGGGTCAGAAAGCACCCAGTTCATGATAGGCAGTTCAGGTTGCATGGTGACTTGATAACCCATAGTCAAATGTTCAGTTTTTACCAAAGCCCAGTAACAGGCCAAGAGCTATCTCCCAAAAGGAGAGTAGTTATCTGCAGAAAATGGCAGGACTTAGCTCCAAAATCCTAGAGGCTGGCCAGATGCAGTGTCTCATACCTGTAATCCCAGAACTTTGGGAGGCCGAGGAAGGCAGATCACCTGAGGTCAGGAGTTTGAGACCAGCCTGGCCAACATGATGAAACACCCATCTCTACTAAAAATACAAAAATTAGCCAGGCATGGTGGTGGGTGCCTGTAATCCCAGCTACTCAGGAGGCTGAGGCAGGAGAATTGCTTAAACCTGGGAGGTGGAGGGTGCAGTGAGCCAAGATCTTGCCATTGCACTCCAGCCTGGATGACAAGAGCAAGACTCCATCTCAAAAAAAAAAAAAATTACAGAGGCCTCTGCTGTGATTCACCTAAGGGGGCCTGCCAAAGGCTGCAAACAGCATCCTTATTTTTTGCTGACACCTCAAGATCCATTGGATCTGCTGGGTAATATGGCCCAAGAGGCAGAGCAGCTTGCACAGCAGCCTGGACCTGTTGTAGAGGCTTCTCCTTTTCTGGATGCCACTCAGAACTGGCAGCTTTTTGGGTCAATCAATAAATGGGCCAGAGTAACACACCCAAATTAGGAATACGTTGCCTCCCAAATCCAAATAGGCCCACTAACATTGTGCCTCTTTCTTGGTTGTAGGAAGGGCCAAATGCAGCAACTTACCTTTTACCTTAGAAGGAATATCTTGACAGGCCCTGGACCACTGGACCCCTAGAAATTTTACTGAGCTAGAAGGTCTCTAAATTTTAGTCCGTTTTATTTTCCATCCTCTGGAATGTAAATGTCACATAAATAAGTCGAATGTGTTTGCTATTTCTTGCTCACTGGATTCAATCAGCATAATGTCATCAATGTAATGGATGTAATATTACAGTGGTAATATTTGCAAAAGCAAAAAGCGACAGAGGTCTCTTTGAATAAGATTATGACACATAGCCAGAGAGTTGATATATCCCTGAGGTAGAACAGTAAAGGTATATTGCTGACTTTGCCAGCTGAAAGCAAATTGCTTCTGGTGGGCCTTATGGACAGGAATGGAGAAAAGGGCAATTGATAAGTCAATGTCTGCATACCAGGTATGAGGAGATGTGTTAATTTGCTCAAGCAACGAAACCACATCTGGTACAGAAACTGCAACTGGAGTCATCACTTGGTTAAGCTCCCAATAATCCACTGGCATTCTCCAAAATCCATCTGTCTTCTGTACAGGCCAAATGAAAGAGTTGAATGGGGATGTGGTAGGAATCACCACTTCTGCATCTTTTAAGTCTGTGATGCTGGCACTGATCTCTGCAATCCCTCCATGGATGCAATATTGATTTTGATTTACTATCTTCCTAGGTAGAGGCAGCTCTATTGGCTTCCATTTGGCTTTTCCCACGATAATAGCCCTCACCCTACTAGTCAGTGAGCCAATTTGGGAATTCTGCCAACTGCTAAGTATGTCTATGCCAATTGTGCATTCGGGCACTGGGGAAATGACCACAAAATGAGTCTTGGGACTCACTGGACCAACTCTAAGTTGGACCTGTGCTAAATCTCTATTAAGTACCTGACCTCCATAAGCCCCTATTTTAACTGGAGGACCACAGTGATGTTTTGGGTCCCCTGGAATCAATGTCAGCTCAGAGCCAGTGTTTAGTAGTCCCCAAAATATCCAATCATTTCTCTTTCCCCAGTGCACAGTTACCCCCATAAAAGGCCAGAGATCTCCTTGGGGAAAGATGGGAGAAAGATTCACTGCATAAATTGTCGGTAGTGTGGTGGGGTCGCTCTTCAAGGGAATCCAGCCTCTTCTTTATTCAAGGGGTTCTGGGTCTGTAAACTGGCTTAAGTCTAGAAATTGATAGAGGGACCATGATTCTCTGTTTTTATATTCCAAATTAGTCTTTTGTCCATTCAACCTAGATGTTTTCTGCTTGTATAAATTAAGTAGGAATGCAGTAGGTTTCCTATCAATTTTACTTCTAGGAACATCATGATGAATCTGCCAATGCCAGAACTCTACACAAGTCAGACTATTCTGATTGCCATTTTGCCTCTGCTGTCCATTACAGTAGCTGTGCCCACCTTGCCTTTGATGATTGAGTACCACTACTTGGCCCCTGCCACCTTGGGATCCAATTATTCCCATTGTATTTACATTTTTTAGCTGAGTGACTGCGGTTCCTACTGTTGGATCTGACATGCAGAGAAGAGCAATTACAAGGCTCTTCAAAGATTCAGATGCTGCCCTCATAAATCTGTTTTGCAAGTCAACGGTCAAGGGTATATCCTTTGGACCTTCCCTGCTGGAATTCATAGGTCTGAAGTGACTAATCCACTCCAGTATCACAATCTCCCTAAGCCTTTTGATCCCTCCCTCTACATTATACCAAGGGACATCAGGCATATCCAGCTCACTCACAGTGCGCCATCTTTTAATCCATATTTCAGCTAACCAAGCAAATAAACTATTAGAAACTTGTTTAACTCCCCAACCATGCAACATTAAATGCAGTGTTCCTATTTAGTGGGCCCAAATAAATAAATTCAGCCTGATTCAACCCTATGTTCCTTCCACCATTATCCCGCACCCTTAATATTCATTCCCAAGCCTCTTCTCCAAATTTCTATTTATATAAATTAGAAAACTCAAGCAGTTCTTTTTGAGTGTAGTGTACCTCCTCATGGGGCAGGCACACTCTCAACCTCACCTCTGAAGGTCCACTGGGACTTTAGTCTACTTATGTGCCTAGAAGCAAACAGGGGTGTTGAGGGTAGCTCCTGAGAAGAATCAACATTATTTTGCCTGGGCACTGCCTCAGGGAAGGCCATCACTGTTGCCTCAGGCAGTGCAGGGTTTATTTCAGACAAAGGTGGAAAGGCTGATGGCAGCATGGATCAGAAAGGGGATTCTTTTTTTTTTTTTTTGAGACGGAGTCTCGCTGTCATCCAGGCTGGAGTGCAGAGGCACAATCTCGGCTCACTGCAAGCTCTGCCTCCCAGGTTCACGCCATTCTCCTGCCTCAGCCTCCCAAGTAGCTGGGACTACAAGAGCCCACCACCACACCCAGATAATTTTTTGTATTTTTAGTAGACATGGGGTTTCACCATGTTAGCCAGGATGGTCTCGATCTCCTGACCTTGTGATCCGCCCACCTCAGCCTCCCAAAGTGCTGGGATTACAGGCATGAGCCACCACACCCAGCCAGAAAGGTGATGTTGCCACTACTGGGGATTGGGAAGCTGTTTCTTCTAACAGAAAAGGTTCGTCAGAGTTTACAAACTCAGTCACCCTGGCTTCATCAGGGTCCTTCCACACATCCCCACTCCAAGTGGCAGGGTCCCATTCTTTTCCAATCAATTCCCTCACTTTAATAGTAGACACCTGGTGAGGTTGTACATACATACACCTTTTGTTGCAGGTCAGCCACTAGCATAATAAGAGTTTGTGTTTGTTTTTCCACAATTTCAGCTTTCTCTACAGGAGATGAGACTCTCACCCAGGGTGATCTTAGCAGATTTGAGGCTCAGTATCTGCTTCTGAAGCCGAAAGATAGAATCCCTGAGTTCATTATTTTCTATCATCTCTGTCCACTAAACTTAGGACAACCAGTTTCATTTTGTTCCTTGATTCTCCACATATGGTCAAAGGTTATTTTTGTTTTTGTTTTTGTTTTGTTTTGTTTTGAGATAGAGTCTCATTCTGTCGCCAAGGCTGGAAGTCAGTGGCACGATCTCAGCTCACTGCAACCTCCTCCTCCCGGGTTCAAGCAATTCTCTTCCTCAGCCTCCAGAGTAGCTGGGATTACAGATGCCCGCCACCACACCGGCTAATTTTTGTATTTTTAGTAGAAATGGGGTTTCACCATCTTGGCCAGGCTGGCCTTGAACTCTTGACCTTGTGATCCACCTGCCTCAGCCTCCCAAAGTGCTGGGATTACAGGTGTGATCCACCGTGCCCGGCTGGTCAAAGGTATTATGTATAGAGTCGCTAAATTCCTTGCCTCCCATGAGTGATAAATCAGGAGTGTCAAATGCATTTATTTCACATAACTTCTTAAACAGTTCATCCCAAGGGCTATCAGTGTTCTCCATACTATTAGAAGTAGAGTCTTTAGCATTTTTTGGGTCTAATCATATTAAGCAGCCAACTCTAGAAACCCCAGAATCAAAAAAAGAACTCCATCCTTAATATTCTGTTCCTCTAGAACCACTTCTGGTACCAAAATCTGTATTAGTCAGGTTCTCTAGAGGGACATAATTAATGGAATATATATATAAAGGGGAGTTTATTAAGTATTAACTCACACAATGACAAGATCCCACAATAGACTGCAGGCTGAGAATGAAGGAGAGCCACTCGGAGTTCCAAAAATGAAGAACTTGGAATCTGATGTTCAAGGGCAGGAAGCATCCAGCACAGGAGAAAGATGTAGGCTGGGAGGCTAGGCCAGTCTCTCTTTTCACATTTTTCCATTTTTCTGCCTGCTTATATTCTAGCCACTCTGGCAGCTGATTAGATTGTGTCCATCCAGATTAAGGGTGTGTCTGCCTTTTCCAGCCAACTGACTCAATTGTTAATCTCCTTTGGCAACACCCCCACAGACACACCCAGGATTAATACATTGTATCCTTCAATCCAATCAAATTGACACTCAGATTAACTGTCACACCTTGTTAAGAGAGTCAACATCTCTCCATTCGGCTGAGTCCAGGTGAAACAGTCATCACCATTTTTCTTTTTTCTTTTTTTTTTAATTTTTCTTTTTTTTAATTTTTTTATTATTATACTTTAGGTTTTAGGGTACATGTGCACAATGTGCAGGTTTGTTACATATGTATCCATGTGCCACGTTGTTTTGCTGCACCCATTAACTCGTCATTTAGCATTAGGTATATCTCCTAATGCTGTCCCTCCCCCCTCCCCCCACCCCACAACAGTCCCCGGAGTGTGATGTTCCCCTTCCTGTGTCCATGAGTTCTCATTGTTCAGTTCCCACCTATGAGTGAGAAATGCAGTGTTTGGTTTTTTATCCTTGCGATAGTTTACTGAGAATGATGTTTTCCAGTTTCATCCATGTCCCTACAAAGGACATGAACTCATCATTTTTTATGGCTGCATAGTATTCCATGGTGTATATGTGCCACATTTTCTTAATCCAGTCTATCGTTGTTGGACATTTGGGTTGGTTCCAAGTCTTTGCTATTGTGAATAGTGCTGCAATAAACATACGTGTGCATGTGTCTTTATAGCAGCATGATTTATAGTCCTTTGGGTATATACCCAGTAATGGGATGGCTGGGTCAAATGGTATTTCTAGTTCTAGATCCCTGAGGAATCGCCACACTGACTTCCACAATGGTTGAACTAGTCATCACCATTTTTCTAAGCTGAATCCAGAAATGAGTCAGCATTCCACCTATGGGCAGATTCACATATCACAGTCACAATTCCAAAGGTGAATTTTTTTGATGTGTGAGATTTAGAACCTTACCAGTGGGCTCTGTTTATATGTGAAGGTGACAATACTGTTAGCTTTGTTTGTGTATTAAAGTCACAATCTCACCTGTATGCTGGGCCTGTGATAAATCTTTGTACTGCCAGGGGGCTTCATGTAATTTCCATAACTGTAATAATCTTCTGCGAGTCTCATACAGGTAGGAGACCCAGGACCCTACCAGTTTCCTCAAGCCTAGTGATAATAGTCAACATATATTTTATTGGCTGGATCCAGGTATGAGAGTTGTCAATGTGCCTGTGAGCTAACTTTATAAATAGGTCAACATACCTGTGGCTGGATCTACATATGACATTCCAGCTGTGGACTGTGTCCATGTACAAGATTCAAGACCTAACCAGAGGTCTCTGTCCATGTGTGAGGGTGACACTCATAACTTTTGGCAGGATGAGCATACAAGATGCTTCACCTGTGTGCTGGGTGCAGTTATATGTCAAACTCCCACCTGTGGAAAAGAAACAAGCTAAGAGAGTCACATATTTTAAGTTCTAGGCTAAAGATATGTTACAATATGCCTTGTGGACAGGGCTCAGGAAAGAGAGTTACATCACCTGAGTGCTGTGACTGGTGATATGTCACAATGCCTTCTATGGGCATGGCTCAGGCAGGAGTTTTATATTATTTTTGTGTTGGCCCTATGATATGTCACAATCCCCCTCCATTTGCATGACCTAGAGAAAATAGAAGAGTCACAGCATCTAAATTATGACCATAGAGATATATCACGATACCTCCTGTGGGCAGAGCCTAAGATAGAGGGTCACATCACCTGCAATCTGGACTCAGTACAATGTTTCAATCTCCCCTGAGGTCAGAGCCCAGGCAGAAGAGGAGAATTATATCACCTAAGTGCTTGGGCCTGTGGTATGTCACAGTTCATTTTTGGGGTGGGGCAGAATGCAGGCAAAGGAGGAATGTTACATCACCTAGGTGATGAGTTCAGAGGTATTTCACAATACCTACTGTGGGCAGGGCCCAGGCAGTACAGTCACATCACGGAGGTTCTGGGCTCAATGACATCTCACAATGACTTTGTGGACAGGGCACAGGCTAAAAATAAGAGTCACATGACCTAAGTGCTGGGCCCAGTGAAATTTCACAATACCCTCTGTGGGTAGGGCTCAAGCAAGAGAGTCACATCACAATCTTTACTGGGAGCTGGGCCCAGGCAGGAAAGTAAAATCACTCAAGTGCTAGGCAAAAGTGTATGTCACAATCATACTTGTGGGAAGATCTAGGGCTAAGATTCACAATTCCACACATGTCCCAGCTTCAGGTAAAAGCGTCAACACCTCCTGTGAGTTGCATCCAAGTACATGAGTCACAATGTCAATGATGAACTGTATCCATGCATGAGAGTCCCAATTCCACCTGTAGACTGTGTGTTGTGTTGGCTCTATGATATGTCACAATCCGCCTCCATTTGCATGACCTAGAGAAAATAGAAGAGTCACACAGCCTTCTGTGAGTGGTATCAGAGTCAAAGCCTTCTAGGTGTGTTGAATCCTGGTCTTAGAGTCACCATCCACCTATAGACAAAATCCACATAAAACAATTACAATTCCAACTTTCAACTGTGTATGAGTGTGAGATTCAGAAGCTCAACAGTTTTCTGTATCCATGTAGAAGAGTGACAATTTTTACAGTGGGCTGGAAGTGCATATGAGAATTAAAATCTCAGCTTGTTCTGGGTCCTCTTATGACACTCTCTGTACCACCCAAGGGCTTTACATTGGGTGAGAGTCACCATCCCCTGTGAGACATTAGTGCTGGTATAAATTCATGATCTTGCCTGTTGCCCTAAGCTTAGGTATGAGAGTCAACACCTCTCCTATTGTCTGGTTCCAGGTATGAAAGTCACTGCTGTGCCTCTTAGTTGGGTTTTATGAGGCATCCTCCCACCTGTGGCTGGATCCACACATGATACTAAAAATTCCAACTGTGGTCTGTATCTGTAAGTGAGATTCAGGACTTCACAAGTGGATTCTGTCCATGTGTGTGGGTGACAATTCTTACTGTTCGCCGGGTGTGCATTTGAGAGTCACAATCTCAAATTTTGCTGAGTTATGTAATGACACTTTTTGTACAACCTGAGGACATTATACAATATTAGTGAGTGTAGTAATCCTCTGTGACATTTATACCAGTAGAAAACCCAAAACCTTACCTGTTGCCCTAAGCCTAGGTACAAGCATCAACATATCTTCTATTGGTGGGTTTATTGTGCAAGTGAATTGGGTTCAGAAATTTTCCACCATCCCACCAGTGGAGTAGGTTCATGTGTGAGGCTCAGGACCTCACCAGTAAGCTCGTTCTATGTGTGAGAGTGGCAATTCAAACTGTTGGCTAGGTGTGTATAGGAGAGTCACAATGTCATCTGTGTGCTCAGTCTTGTAATGACACTCTGTATTGCCCAAAAGCTTTATACAATATGTGTGAGTGTCATAATCTGTTATCTTCCTACAAGTAAAAGACCTAGACCCCAAAGCCTAGCTACCAGAGTCAACATCTCTCTTATTGGCTGGGCCCATGTTTGAGAGTCATCACCATTCCTGTGAGCTGAATCCAGAAATGAGTCACCATCCCACTTCTGGCAAGATATACATATGATAGTCACAATTCCAGCTGTTGACTGCATTCACTCATGAGACTCAGGACCTCAACAGCAGTCTTTGTCCATGTGTTATAGTGACAATAGTAACTGTTGTCTGGGATTGCATACAAGAATAAAAATCTCACCTGAGTCCTCGACCATGTTATATTTCATAATCTTACCTGTGGGAAAGGCTAAAAAATGAGAGTAACATCACCTGACTTCTTCACCTGAAATATGGCTCAATCTCCCCTATGGGCAAGGCCCAGGCTAGAGAATCAGATCACTTGCATGCAGGGTCCAGTGACATATTATATTTTCTCTAGGCACAGCTCAGGCAGGAGAGTCACAACATTTGGGTGCTTGGCTCAGAGATATGCCACAATCCCTTTTTTGGGCATGTCTCCTGCAACAGAGAAGAGGCACATTATGTAGAAAATTGGTTCAGGGATTTGTCACAATGTCCCCTTTGGGTGGTGCAATGGCAGGTGAAGAGAGTCAAATCACCCAGATAATGGAACTAGCAATATGTCACAATGCCCCCTGATGGAAGGGCAAAGACAAAAAAGTCACATAACCTAGGTGAGAAAACCTGACATATGTCACAATTCATGCTATGAGTAGGGATCATGGAAAAGAAGAGAGTCACATAACCTAGGGGCTGCACCCAGATATATGTCACAATCACTCCAGTGGGCAGGGCCTAGGCAGGAGAGGAGAGTCACATCACATAAATGCTGGGCCTAGCGATATGTCACAATCCCCACTGTGTACAGGTCCCAGAATAAAATAAAGAGTCACATCATCTACTTGTTGGGACCAAAGATATGTATCAATGACACCTGTGGGCAGGGGCCAGGCGGAAGAGCCACAGCACCTGTGTGCTGGACCCTGTGATAAGTTACTATTTATCTGTTGGCACGGCCCAGTCAGAAGAGGCAAATCAAACCACCCAGGTGCTGGGCCCAGTGATATGTCACAATGTCTTCCATAGGCAAAGCCCGGGTAACAGAGGAGACACACATCAAATAGTTGATGGACCCAGAGATGTTTCACAATGCCCCCTGTGAGCAAGGGCCAGGCAAGAGGCTCACATCACCTTTGTGCTGGGCCATTATCTTTTGTGTGAGCAGAACATAGGAAAAAGAGAAGCGTTGGCCGGGCACGGTGGCTCATGCCTGTAATCCCAGCACTTTGGGAGGCTGAGGAGGGTGGATCACCTGAGATCAGGAGTTTGAGACCAGCCTGACCAACAAGGTGAAACCCCGTCTCTACTAAGAATACAAAATACACCAAGCGTGGTGGCAGGCGCCTGTAGTCCCAGCTGATCAGGAGGCTGAGACAGAAGAATTGCTTGAGCCCAGGAGGCAGATGTTGCAGTGAGCCGAGATCGTGCCACTGCACTCCAGCCTGGGTGACGGAGCAAGTCTCCATCTCAAAAAAAAAGGAAAAAAAAAAGAGAGAAGCATCGCATCAGCAAAGTGCTGAGCCCAGATGTGTCCCAATCCCCCTGTGAGCAGAATCCATGCAGAAGAAGAGAGTCAACATACGTGGATGATGGGCACAGAGATATTTCATAATGTCTGCTGTAGGAAGGGCACAGGAAGAAGTGTAACGTTACTTGAGTGTTGGACAGTGCAATATGTCAAAATAATCAGTGTGGTCAGGGCACAGGCAGAAATCACATAACCTGGGTGCAGGGCCTGACAGTGCATCACAATGCCCTCTATGGGCAGAGCCAAGGCAGGAGAATAGGTCACATCTGCTGAGTGCTTGGCCAAGTGGTATGTCATAATCCCTACTGGGGGCTGGACCAAGGCTGGGAAGTCAAATCACTCAGATTCTGGGCAGAAGAATACGTCAGAATCACACCTGCAGGAAGATCCTGAAATGAAATTAACAATCCCACACATGTCCCAGTTTCAGGTTTAAGAGTCAACACCTTCTGTAGGTTTGGTTTAAGTACCTGAATCACAGTTTCAACAATGGGCTGGATTTGTACACAAAAGACCCAATCCCTCCTGAAGACTGTGTCCCCTTATTGAAGCCACAGACTCATAGCTGTGAGGAATCTTGGTCTGAGAGTAACCAACCCACCTGTGGATCAGATCCACGTATAAGAGTTAATTCTTCAACTTCCCATTGCCTCTGGGTGGGAGATTCCGAGCCTCAACAGCGGGCTGTGCTCATGTGAAAGGATGACAATATTTGCTATTGGCTACCTGTGCATAAGAGTGTCACAATATTACCTGTGTGCTGGGCACTGTGAGGACAGTCTCTCTACCATTCAAGGGCTGTATATGCTATGCATGAGAGTCAGAATTTGCTCTGAGACCTCCATGCTAGTATGAACCCATGATTGTCACCCGTGGCCCTAAGCTCATGTATGAGACTCAACATCTCTTTAATTGACTTGGTCCAGATAGGAGATTCCTCAACTGCCTGTGAGATGGTTTTAGAAATGAGTCGCCATCTCAATTGTTGTTGGATGTTTACATATGACAGTCACAATTCCAACTGTAAACTGCATCCATGTATGAAGTTCAAGACCTCACCAGTAAACCGTGTCCTTGCATGAATGCAATAATCCTAATAATTGGTGGGGTGTGCACACAAGATAAACAGACTCGCCTGTGTGCTGGGCCCTGTGAAGACACTCTCCATATCACCTGAGGGCTTTATATAGTATGTGAGGGAGTGGAAATTCTCTATGACCTTCCTACAAAAAGGAGACCCAGGATCTTACCCATTTCTCTAAGCTTAGCTACAAGAGACAGTATCTCTTCTGGTGACTGGTATGAGAGTCATTATTGCACCTGTCAGCCAGGCCAAGATGTATGTTACAATCCCATTTGTCAGCAGAGAATGAGCAGGATGGTCTCATCACCTGAGTGCTGGGAAAGGGTTATGTCACAATCATTTTTGAGGCCAGGGACCAGGGATAAAAGAAGCATCACCTTAGTGCTAGGCCAAGGGACATATTCCACCATTTTCTGTGGGCAAGGTAGAGGCAAAACAAACTCATCACTTTGTTGCTGGGCCCAGTGATATGTCACAATTTTCCCTGAGGGCAAAGTGGAGGCTAAAAACAAGGGTCATATCTCTTAAGTCATAAATGCAGAGATACATCACAAGGCCTCCTGTGGACAGGCCACAGGTAGAAATCACCAATTTCCTAGATGTTGGAGCCCATGATATGTCAAAATACACAATGTATGCAGGGCCCAGGCAGGAGAGAAGAGTCACATAACAGGTGCTGAGCCTAGCAATACATCCCAATTTCTTCTTGGACAGAACCCAAGAGATAGAAGAGTCTTATTACCCAGGTGTTGGGTCTAACTATGTGTCAAAATATTCCCTGAAGGGAGAGATCAGAGAGGAGTGTAACCCCACCTAGGTGAGAAGCTCAGAGATGTTGCCAATTCTGTGTAAGGCTCAGGAATAAGAGAAGAGTCAGGTAACCTAGAAACTAGGCTAGATCATATGTTGCAATTACCCACGTGGGAGGGTTCTTATGAGAAGAGAGTCACATCATGTAGCTGCTGAGCTAAATGGCGATCACAATTCCAACTGTGTACTGGTCTCAGAAAGAAGAGGAGACTCCCATTATCTAGGTGATGGGCCCAGAAATATGGCATATGCATCCTGTGGGCAAGCAACAGGCAGAATTATCTCAGCATGTCTGTGGTAGGCCCGGTATTAAGTTACTCTCCCTTCTATGGGCATGATCCAGGCAGAAGAAGTCACATCACCTAGGTGCTGGGCCCAGAGATATATCACAATCTCTTTTGTGGGAAAAGACAAGGTAAAAGAAGAGACTCACATCAAATAGTTGATGGGTCTAGAGATATGTTACAATCTTTCTGCGGGCAGGGTCTAGGCAGGAGACTCAGTCACTGTGGTCCTGGGAACAGCACTATGTAAAAATGCTTTATTTTGGAAGAGCCAAGGCAGAAGAATATCACCTGTCTGTTAGCTCAGCGACATGTCACAATATCCCCTGCAAACTGAACCTTGAAAGAAGATTAGAGTAACGTCAGCTAGGTGCTGGTCCCAATTATTTGTCAAAATCCTTCTTTTGAGCAGAAATTGGTAGAAGAGGGTTATCAAAACACAAAGTTGTGTTTTGTGAATAGATATGTCACAAAAAACCTTGTAGGCAGGGCCAGGCAGGAGAGTTATATCACCTGGGTATTGGACCCAGCAACAAGTCAAAATTGCCCATATGGGCAGGGCACAGGCAGGGGAGTCACATAACCTGAATGTGGTGCCAAGTGATATGTGACAGTGCCCCCTGTGGGCAGCATGAAGGCAGAAGAGACTCATATCACCTGGATGCAAGGCCAAGCAATATGTCACAATGCTCCCTTTTGGCAACTCTAAGGCAGGAGCATGCAGCTGCATCACCTAATTGCTGGTTTTGGTGACATTTTATAATTTCAGCTGTGGGCTGGGCCCAGGGAGTAGAGTTAAATCACTCAGGTGATGGGCAGAATCTATGTCACAATCACATCTGCAGGAATATCCAGGTACGTGATTAACAATTCCATATATGTCTAGGTTCTAGGTGTAAGATTCAATAGCCAGCCAGGCACGGTGGCTCACACCTGTAATCACAGCTCTTTGGGAGGCCAAGGCAGACAGATCACCTGAGGTCAAGATTTTGACCTCAGATGGCCAACAATGTGAAACTCCGTCTCTACTAAAAATACAAAAATTAGCCAGGTGTGGTGCCAGGTGTCTGTAGTCCCAGCTACTCTACTCAGGAGGCTGAGGCAGGAGAATTGCTTCAATCCAGGAGGTGGAGGTTGCAGTGAGCCAAGATCATGCCACTGCACTCCAGCCTGGGCAAAAAGAGTCAGGCTCTATCTAAAAGAAAAAAAAAATCAGTAGCTCATGTATGTTGGACCTAAGTAAAGGAGTCACAATCTAAGTGGTAGAATAATCTGTCCATGAGACCCTTAATCCCTCCTGTGACCTGTATCTCCTTAGTGAAGTCACAGCCTCAGACTTGTGTTGAATCTGAGACTCACCATCCCACCTATGAATGGGATCGAGGCATGAGAATCAATTTTCTAACTTTTGACTGCCTTCAAGTCTGAGATTCAGGAGCTCAATCATTGGCTCTTTCATGAGAGAGAATGACAATCTTTACTGTTGACTGGGTGTGCATATGAGTGGCACAATCTCACCTGTGTGCCAGGCTCTGTTGGAACATTTTCTGCACCACGTGAGGGATTTATACAGTGTGTATAAAAGTCAGTCTGCTCTGAGACCTTTCTGCTTTTATAGACCCATGGTCATACCTGTGACCCTAAGTTCAGGTGTGAGCATAGTTGGCAGGGTCCAAATTAGAAAGTCCTCACTCTCTAGTCAGCAGGGTCTAGACTGGAGAGTCTTCACCTGCCTACGCACTGCATTTATTAATGAGTCTCCACCTTAATTGTGGCCAAATGTTAATATATGACAGTAACAATTCCAACTTTGAACCATATCCACTTGTAAGATTCAGGACCTCAACAGTTGGTTTTTGCCATGTGTGAGGGTGACAATCATAATAGTTGGCAGTTTGTGCATTGTAGAAACAATCTCACCTGTGTGCTAAGCCCTGTGAAGACACTCTTTGTGCCACTCAAAAGTTTATTGAACACACTAAAGATTGGTAATTCATTATGACATTCATACAAAGAGGGGGCCCAGTATCTTGTTTCCTAAGCTACGCTACAAGAGACGCTATCTCCCCTATTGGCTGATTCCAGGTATCATCATAGCACCTATGAGTTGGGCCAGGATATTTGTCACAATCTCACCTGTAAGTAGAAAATGAGCAGAAGAGTCACATCACCTGGATGCTGTACGAGGGATGTCACAATATTTCCTGGAAGCAGGAAACAGGCAGAAGAGTCACATAACCTGGTGGCTGAGCCCAGTGATATTTCACAATGCTCCCTGTGGGAAAAGACCTGCCAGAAAAGACACATCACCTGGTTACTGGGCAGAGCGATATGTCACAATCTTCTCTATGTGCAGGATGCAGGCAGAAAAAGAGTCACATCACTTAGGCCATAGATGCAGACATATGTCACAAGGCCGCCTATGGGCAGGGCTTATTCAGTAGCCTCTAATCCAATCCTGTAGGTGTTGGGTCCAGGGACATGTCACAATACCAAAAATATGCATGGCTCAGCAAAAGAAAAGATTTACATCATCTAAGTGCTGGATCCAGTGATATGTCACAATCCTCTTCTTTGGCATGGCCCAGGAAGAAGTAGAGAATCACATCACCTGGGTGTTGGACCAAGCCATATGTCACAATACACAATAAATGCAGGGCCCATGCAAAAGAGGAGAGTCAGATCTCTTAGGTGCTGGAAACAGTGGTACATCACAATTTCTCCTTTGTCAGAGCCACATCAACTAGGTGCTTGGTCCAGTAATATGTCACAATTCCCTTGAGAGGTGAGCCCAGGCAAGACAGTCACATTATTTAGGTGAGAAACCCACAGATGTGTCACTATTTTCCCTGTGAATAGGGCTCAGGAAGAAAAGACAGTCACATCATTTATATGATGGGCCCAGAGATAGATTACAATGGCTCCTGGGTACAAAAACCAGGCAGAAGAATTACATCACCTGTGTGCTGGGCCCAGGAATAAGTCACTTTCCCTTGTGTGGGCACAGCTTCAGCAGGAGAGAAGAGTCACAGCACCAAGGTTCTGGTTCCAGAGATATGTCACAATCTCTCCTATTGACAAAGAAAGTGTAGGAAGGAGAATCAAATGAAGCAGTTGATGGGCCCAGAGATATGTCACAATGCCCCCCATAGGCAGAGTACAAGCAGGTACCTCCCAATTCTTTAGATGTTGTGGCCAGGGACATGTCACAATACTTAAAAAATGCAGGACCCAGGCAATAAAACAAAGTCATATCCCGTAGGTGCTAGGTTCAACGATATGACATAATCCCTAATTCAAGAGGGGAGATAAAAATATTCACATAACCAAGGTGATAAATGTAAAGATATGTCATAATACTCCTGTGGGCAGAGACCATTCAGGAGAGTCACACTACCTTGATGTTGGACCCAGCCATATATCACAGTGCACAGCAAATCCAGGATTCAAGCAGGGAAGAAAATTCACATCGTCTAGTTGCTGGGTTTGATAATACGTCACAATCACTTGTTTTTGTAGAATCCAGACAGAAAAGAAGAGTCACATCTCCTAGTTGATGGATGCAGAGATAAGCCAAAAGGCTCCTTGTGGGCAGGACCCAGGCAGGAGGCTCTCATGCCCTAGGTGTTTGTCTTAGACATATGTCACAGTAACAAATACATGCAGGGTCCAGGCAAACAAGGAGGGTCATAGCACCTTAGTACTAAGTTTAGTGATATGTTACAATCCCCACTTTTGGCAGGGCCGGGACACACACACACACACAAAGTCACATCACCTAGGCAGTATAAAAAAAGATATGTCATAATACCCCTGCAGGCAGGGTCCATTCAGAAGAGTCTCATCACCTAGGTTTTAGCCTCAGTTATTTGTCACAATACATAATTTATGCAAGACTCAGTCAAAAGAGGAAAGTCATGTAACCTAGGTGCTGGGTCCACTGATACATTACAATCTCACCTTGGGTAGAGTCCAGGCAGTAGAAAAGAGTTACATTACCTGGGTACTTGGTCCAGGAATATGTCACAATACCTCCTGAGGAAAGAGCCCAGGAAGGGGAGTCGCATCACCTAATCGCGGGGTCGAAAGATATTTCCCAGTGCTCCTTGCAGGTAGAGCTGAGGATAATCAAAAGAGTCACATAACCTAGGGACTGGGCCCAGCTATATGTCACAACTACCCCAGGTGGCAAGTCTCTGGTATGAAAGGAGAATCACATCACATAGGTACTGGGCCAAGCAATATGTCACAATCTCCACTGTAGGAAGGTCTCAGGAAAAGAGAAGAGTCACATTATCTGGGTGATGGGCACAGGAACATATCACAATTACCCTAGGCATAAGTGTTACTGTCATGCGTGTCCGCATGAAGAGACGGTGGGCTGAGTCTGAAAAGAGAGTCATTGAAGGGAGATAGGGGTGGGGCCATTTTATAGGATTTGGGTAGGTAATGGAAAATTACAGTCAAAGGGGGTTGTTCTCTGGTTGGCAGGGGTGGGGGTCACAAGGTGCTCAGTGGGGGAGCTTTTGAGCCAGGAGGAGCCAGGAGAAGGAATTTCACAAGGTAATGTCATCAGTTAAGGCAGGAACTGGCCATTTTCACTTCTTTTGTGATTCTTCACTTGCTTCAGGCCATCTGGATGAATACGTGCAGGCTTGGGCTCAGAGGCCTGACATTTATTAATATTTTCTTATATTAATAAGAAAAAATAGTGTTGAAGTGTTGGGGCAGTGAAAATTTTTGGGAGTGGTATGGAGAGATAATGGGCAATGTTTCTCAGGGCTGCTTTGAGCAGGATTAGGGGCAGCGTGGGAACCTAGAGTGGGAGAGATTAAGCTGAAGGAAGATTTTGTGGTAAGGGGTGATATTGTGGGGTTGTTAGAAGTAGCATTTGTCATACAGAATGATTGGTGATGGCCTGGATGTGGTTTTGCATGAATTGAAAAACTAAGCAGAAGATGCAAGGTCTGAATAAGAGAAGGAGAAAAACAGGTATTCGAGGACTAAGAATTGGGAGGACCCAGGACATCCAATTAGAGAGTGTCCAAGGGGGTTCAGCTTAATTATTTGCTTTGTTGGCAAGTTTTTGGGCTCTATCCTTGACAGAGTCCTCCTTTTTAAGTTGGAGGCTGAGTTTGGTGAGGTGTATTTTTAAAAGACCATTAGTCTGTTCTACCTTTCCTGAAGATTGAGGATGGTAAGGGGTATGAAGGTTCCACTGAATACCAAGAGCCTGAAAAACTGCTTGGGTGATTTGACTAATAAAGGCCGATCCGTTATTGGACTGTATAGAGGTGGGAAGGCCAAACCAAGGAATTATTCTTACAGAAGGGAAGAAATGACCACAGTGCCCTTTTCAGACCCTGTGGGAAAGGCCTCTACCCATCCAGTGAAAGTGTCTACCCAGACCAAGAGCTATTTTAGTTTCCTGACGCAGGGCATGTAAGTAAAATCAATTTGCCAGTCCTGGGCAGAGGCAAATCCCCAAGCCTGATGTGCAGGCAAGGGAGGGGGCCTGAAAAATCCCTGAGGAGTAGAAGAGCAGATGGAACACTGAGAGGCGATTTCCTTGAGGACAGATTTCCATGATGGAAAAGAAAAGAGAGGTTCTAAGAGGTGGGCTAGTGGCTTATAACCTACATGGAAGAGGTTATGAAATGATGACAGAATAGAATAGGCCTGTGAGGCTGGAAGGACATATTTTCCTTGGTCTAAGAACCATTTGCCTTGTGTGGGAAGAGATTCATAGGTGGAAGTTTCAGTGGGGCAGTAGGTGGGAGTGACCGATGAGGAGAAAAACTGGCCATGAGGGACAGACGTTGGAATGCTAGCTGCTTCTTTAGCTACCTCAGCAGCATAAGCATTGTCCTGAGCTATGAGATCTGACATCTTCTGATGGCCCTTGCAGTGAATGACTCCAGCTTCCTTTGGAAGTAAAGCAGCCTTGAGAAGAGTTTTTACTAAAGAGGCATTAATGATAGAGGACCCTTGCACACCGAGAAAACCTTTTTCAGCCCATATAACAACATGGTGGTGCAGGATATGGAAAGCATATTTACAGTCAGTATAAATATTGACGCATCATCCCTTTGCGAGAGTGAGGGTTCAAGTTAAGGCAATGAGTTCGGCTTGCTGAGAGCTAGTGGAGGGGGGCAGAGTAGTAGCCTCAATGATAAATGTGGAAGATATTATAGCATAGCCTGCCTTTGCTGGTGAGTGGCGATTAGGCCTGGTGGAACTGCCATCAATAAATCAAGTGTGATTAGAGTGAGGAACAAGAAAAGGAAATATGGGGAAATGGAGTGAATGTCAGGTGGATCAGAGAGATATAGTCATAGGGGTCAGGTGTGGTATCTGGAATAATGTGGGAGGCTGGATTGAAGTCTGGGCCAGGAACAATGGTAATTGTGGGAGGCTCAACAAAAAGTGAGTATAGCTGAAGGAGCTGGGGAGCAGAAAGTACATGTGTCAGCTGTGAGGAAGAAAATAGATTTTGGAAGTTATGAGAACTGTGGAGAGTGAGTTGAGCATAGTTTGTGATTTTGAGGGCCTCTAAAAGTATTAAAGCAGTGGCAGCTGCCACTCGCAGACGTGAGGGCTAGGCTAAAACAGTAAGGTCAAGTTGTTTGGACAGAAAGCCTACAGGGCACAATCCCAGCTCTTCTGTAAGAACTCTGACCACACAGCCCTGCACTTCGGCTGTGTGTAATGAAAAGGGAGTGATGATTAGGGAGAGCTAGTGTGGGAGCTGTTTTTTAAGGAATGGAAAGGGGAGTGGGGAAAGGATTTAGGATCTATGGGGTAAGCTAGGTTTGCTTTTGTGAGTTTATATAATAGTTTAGTCAGGATGGTAAAACTAGGTATCCAAAGGCGGAAGTACCTAACCATGCCTAGGAAGGAAAGGAGTTGTTTTATAGAAGGGATTGGGGTTCAGGAGATTAGCCGGACATGATTAGCAGGGAGAGCTTGTGTGTTTCATGAAGAATTATGCTGAGATAGGTAACAGATGAGGAATAAATTTGGGCTTGACTGAAGTAATGGGGGCTGTCCGTGAAGCCTTGTGGCAGTACAGCCCAGGTAATTTGCTGAGCCTGATGGGTGTCAGGGTCAGTCCAAATGAAAGCAAAGAGAGGCTGGGATGAAGGGTGCAAAGGAATAGTAAAGAAAGCATGTTTGAGATCCAGAACAGAATAATGGGTTGTGGAGGGGTTGTGGAAGGAGGTATTGAGGATAGGAGAGTATATGGGTTTGGCTCCATGGGGTGGATAGGCAAAACAATTTGGTTGATAAGGTGCAGATCCCAAACTAACTTGTAAGACTTGCCCGGTTTTTGGACAGGTAAAATGGGGGAATTGTAAGGAGAGATTATAGGCTTTAAAAGACCATGCTGTAACAGGTGAGTGATAACAGGCTTTAATCCTTTTAAAGAGTGCTGTGGGATGGGATATTGGCATTGAGTGGGGTAAGGGTGGTTAGGTTTTAATGGGATGGTAAGGAGTGCATGATCGGTTGCCAAGGAGGGAGTAGAGGTGTCCTATACTTGTGGATTAAGGTGGGGAGAAACAAGGGGAGTATGCAAAGGAGGCCTTGAACTGGGGAAAAGGGCAGCAATGAGGTGTGGCTGTAGCCTAGGAATAGTCAGGGAAGCAAATAATTTAGTTAAAATGCCTAGACTTGATAAGGGAACTGGGCAGGTGGGGATAACTAAAAAGGAGTGCATAAAAGAATACTGTCCAAGTTGGCACCAGAGTTGGGGAGTTTTAAGAGGTTTAGAAGCCTGGCCGTCAATACCCACAACAGTTATGGAGGCAAGGGAAACAGGCCCTTGAAAAGAAGGTAATATGGAGTGGTTAGCCTCCGTATTCATTAAGAAGGGGACAGACTTACCCTCCACTGTAAGAGTTACCCAAAGTCTCTGTGATGGTCCAGGAGGCTTCCAAGGTGATCAGGCAGCATCAGTTTTCAGCCACTAAGCCAAGAAGATATGGGAAGGAGTCAGTCAGAGCCTTGAGTCAACTGGACAGTCCAATTTCCAGTGGGGTCCTGCACAGATGGGACATGGCTTAGGAGGAATCCCGGGCTGTGGGTGTTCCTTGGCCCAGTGGCCAGATTTCCAGCACTTGAAGTAAGATCCTGGGGGAGGAGGTCCTGAAGGAACGCCTGACTGCTGTGGTTTAGGCGTTTTGAAGTTCTTATGTGCTGGAGATGTGGCTGGGCTTTCTCTCACAGCAGAGGCAAGTAATTGCAACTCTCCTCTATTATTGTACACCTTGAAGGTGAGATTAATTAAGTCCTGTTGTGGGGTTTGAGGGCCAGAATTTAATTTTTGGAGTTTTATTTAATGTTGGGAGCAGATTGGGTAATAAAATGCATATTGAGAATAAGATGGCCTTCTGACCCTTCAGCATCTAAGGGTTGTTGCCAAACGGGCCATGAACTGGGCTGGGTTTTTATATTTGATGAAAAGCAGCCTAAACACTAACAGATTTGGGAGAGGTCGGATAAAGAAAAAGGAGCATTAACCTTGACTATGCCTTTAGCTCCAGCCACCTTTTTAAGAGGAAATTGCTGGGCAGGTGGGGGAAGGCTAGTCACAAAACAAAACTGTAAGCCAGACCGGGTGTGAGGAGAGGAGGTGATAAAAGGATTATAGGGTCGGGGAGCAGAGGCTCAGGAAGAATTGGGACCTGGCTCGGCCTGGCAAGGAGCAGCCTGGGGAGGAGAGGACAGATGGGTCTGTAGAAAAGGATTCAAAAGACTCAGTGATGCTTGGGGTTGGGACTGAAGGGACAGGTGGGAGGGAAAGAAAGAGGATTTGGGATGAGTCGCATTGGGAATGGAGACTAGGGAGGGACTGATGTGTAAAAGAATGCCTGAACGTCAGGCCCCTCAGATCATTTGCCCATTTTTCGACAAAAATCATCCAGGTCTTATAAAATGGAGAAATCAAAAGTGCCATTTTCTGGCTATTTAGAACCATTATCGAGCTTGTACTGGGGCCAAGCAGTGTTGCAGAAGAAAATAAGATGCTTAAGTTTTAGGTCAGGCGAGAATTGAAGAGGTTTTAAGTTTTTGAGAACACAGGATAAGGGAGAAGAAGGGGGAATGGAGGGTGGAAAGTTGCCCGCAGTGAAGGAGGCAAGCCCAGAGAAAAGAGAGGGTAGAGACATGGAGAAGGGGTGGGTGGTGAGCAGCCAAAGCAGGCATCCCCACAATTGACTTGCCCCTAAGGAAATGTGGTTGAATGACCAAGGCAGGCATCCCCGTGGTGATCAGACATCAATGGAGTGTGGGTGAATAATCAGGCAGGCATCCCAGCAGTGATTAAACACCAAGGTAAGACTGTCTTCCTGAGTCTGTGGCTGGCGCCGGAGTTTCGGGTCCATGGATAAAATGTGTCTCCTTTGTCTCTACTAGAGAGGAAAAAGAACTGGAATTGGAAGGACAGGGGGATTGAAGGGTAGTAAGAGAGGGAGATTGAAGGGTAGTAAGAGAGGCTGGAGAAGAGAGTGAAAAGACTGCTTACCCGATTTGAAATTAGTGAGATGTTCCTTGGGCTGGCTGGTCTGAGGAACCAAGCTCATAGGTGGATCTCCTTATGGAGTGAGGGCGAGAACAGGGGACCGGTCTCCCAAAGGAGTCCTCCTATCCTGGGTCTTCAGCACCAAATGTCACGTGCATCTGTGTAAAGAGACCACCAAACAGGCTTTGTGTGAGCAACAAGGCTGTTTATTTCACCTGGGAGCAGGCGGGCTGAGTCCAAAAAGAGAGTCAGCGAAGGGAGGCAGGGGTGGGGCTGTTTTATAGGATTTGGGTAGGTAGTGGAAAATTACAGTCAAAGGGGGTTGTTCTCTGACAGGCAGGGGTGGGGGTCACAAGGTGCTCAATGGGGGAGGATCTGAGCCAGGAGAAGGAATTTCACAAGGTAATGTCATCAGTTAAGGCAGGAACAGGCCATTTTCACTTCTTTTGTGATTCTTCACTTGCTTCAGGCCATCTGGATATATACGTGCAGGTCACAGGGGATATGATGGCTTAGCTTGGGCTCAGAGGCCTGACAAAAATCAAGAAAAATACTTCAGTCAACTGAGAAAGAACCTTTTTCCAACAAAACAACATCCAAGAAAGAAAAATATTAAGGCCTTTTTTTTTTTTTTTTTGAGACAGAGTCTCACTGTGTCACCCAGGCTGGAGTGCAGTGGCACAATCTTGGCTCACTGCAACCTCTGCCTCCTGGATTCAAGCAATTCTCCTATCTCAGCCTCCTGAGTAGCTGAGACTACAGGTGCATACCACCATACCTGGCTAATTTTTGTATTTTTAGTAGAGACAGTGTTTCACATTAGTCAGGCTGATCTCAAACCCCTGACGTCAGGTGATACATCGGCAAAGCCTTTTAAATATAACTTGGACGTCCACTTTTAATTAAGCTGATCTCTCTTTAAGAAAATTCTTTTAACTACCTTATTACTTAACTTTAGCCATGCCAAGCAGCCATTATTTCTGGCTTCCAAATTTTATTAAAGGTTCAGAGAAAGGAGAATAGAAGGCAATTCATAAAGGAAAAAAGAATTAGCAAAAAGCAAAAGTCACACAGACATCAAACCAGAAGGAACTCATTTTCTAAGCCAGGATTAAACCCCAGACAACCATTGTAAAATCGCAAAGGCTAGAACAAAACATTACCATTGTCAGGCCTCTGAGCCCAAGCTAAGCCATCATATCCCCTGTGACCTGCACGTATACATCCAGATGGCTTGAAGCAAGTGAAGAATCACAAAAGAAATGAAAATGGCCAGTTCCTGCCTTAACTGATGACATTACCTTGTGAAACTCCTTCTCCTGGCTCAGAAGCTCCCCCACTGAGCACCTTGTGACCCCTGCCCCTGCCCACCAAAGAACAACCCCGTTTGACTGTAATTTTCCACTACCTACCCAAATCCTATAACCATGTGGTGATGGGTCTTGCTCCCAAAGACTTAAAACCAGATGGAGGCCTGCAGCAAAGTTTGCTACAGACCATACAGCACACAAAGCACACCAGATTGGCTACAGCTTAAGATCAACCTCACAAATTTTTTCTCACAATAAAAACTCTACAGAAGATATAAACAGTGATGTTCATCATTCCTGGATCAACAGAATGTCCTCCAAAGAGAAAAAAAAAGAAAACACACTTAAAAGTCAACTACTGGCTGTGTGCGTGGCTCTTGCCTGTAATCCCAGCACTTTGGGAGGCCAAGGTGGGTGGCTCACCTGAGGTCAGGAGTTTAAGACCAGCCTGGGCACCATGGCAAAACCCTGTCTGTACTAAAAATACAAAAATTAGCCAGGCATGGTGATGCACGCCTGTATCCTAGCTACTCATGGAGGCTGAGGCAGGAGAATCACTTGAACTTGGGAAGCGGAGGTTGCAGTGAGCCGAGATCGCACCACTGCACTCCAGCCTAGAAGACATAAGTGAAACTCTATCTCAAAAAAAAACAAAAGTCGACCCTGACAAGGTAGAAAAAAAAGAAAAGATGCCTGGGGAAGAACGTCTTATTCTTATGCAACTGGGCTTCTCTACCAGAGAGAGAAACTTCATTGCTCTCTAATAAAGTCGGATCTTTTGGCTGGGGGAGGGGAAGCCTCTATGGATGCATGGCAGGGAGTGCTGGCAAGCCTGGCATCAGGCACCCTCTAACCATGCACTCCAGCCCTAGTTGGGAGTGGTGTGGGGAAGCTGCCATTCCCTGGTCCATCCTCCACATACCTGCAGCCATTGGGGTGGGGTGGTGTGCACTCTCAAAGGAGGTCTGAAGAGAAAAAGGCATAGAAGTAAAAGGAAAGAAGGTTTTTGAGTTTGTATGGTACTCACACTTCCTCAAGCCCCACGTCTGGAAACCAAAAATGTTATAGGGAAAAAAAAAAGTTTCTTGTAAAACTACCAGGAAATATTAGGTTCACAGACACATAGAGGGGCTAGGAGCAGAATTTATTAGGCAAAAAGGAAAAAGAAAAATCAACTCAATAAAGTGAGATGGGGTCCTGCTAACAAGCTCTCCACCTCACCGATTGAATTCCAGGTCCCCATACAGGAACAGGGGAGGCCAGGCACCTCCTCCTGCAGACAGTGTGAACTTCCTGAGGGTCTGCCCCATCCTCCCAGTGTGCAGGCCGGTTTGAGATTCTCTGAGGATTCATTTTTACTTGGCTGTCTCAATACATAGGCATTAGCCGTCTAGAAATCTGCCATGCAATTAGAGCTTTACAAACATTAAACAAATATTTAATCATTTAATCTCTGTGGTTTTCTTTTCTTTTTTTTTTCTTTTTCTTGAGAGAGACTATCTCTGTCACTCAGGGTGGAGTGCAGTGGCATGATCACAGTTCATTGCAGCCTCAATAATCTAGGCTCAAGCACTTTTGTTACCTCAGCCTCTGAGCAACAGAGACCACAGGCATGTGCCACCATGCTCAGCTAATCTCCCATTCTTCTTTTTGTAAAGATAAAGTCTCACTATGTAACATAGGCTGGTCTCACATGTCATTCATATAGCCCGTGAAAAAGCTGGCCCTCCTACTCTAGCCCTTTGATATGCAAAGGCATGGTGCCATGGATGTTCTACACACATGGAGATATGTGGGGGCGGCCATGTTGCCAGGAACATTTGGGGCAAGGGCAAGAAGGCCACGAGGGAATCGTCAAATTGGGTGGACCAAGTTTCTAAGGACCTGCATTTGTATATCAAAGGTTGCCAGCCTGGCTCTAAGAGCCAGGGCTTTACAAGAAACTTTTCCAGAGATGCTTTAAAAAATGAAAACTTCCCAAGGACCTATTTTCCTCTAATCTGCCTAAAATAATTTCTTAATAACTCCTACCACACAGTGCTAGGATCACAGGCATGAGCCACTACATACAGACTGAGGTTTTATTTTTATATCAAAATATAAAAACAGCATTAGCCAGGCACGGTGGCTCACACCTGTAATCCCAGCACTTTGGGAGGCCAAGGCAGGCAGTTCATGAGGTCAGGAGTTCAAGACCAGCCTGACCAACATGGTGAAACCCCATCTCTACTAAAAATACAAAATTAGCCAGGCGTGGTGGCACACACCTGTAATCCCAGCTACTCAGGAGGCTGAGGCAGGAGAAATGCTTGAACCTGGGAGGCAGAAATTGCAGTGAGCCAAAATTGTGCCACTGCACTCCAGCCTGGGTGACAGAGCAAGACTCCATCTCAAAAAAAAAAAAAAAAAAAAAAAAAAAAGAAAAAATTAGCTGGGTGTCGTGGCACATGCCTGTAATCCCAGCTACTCTGGAGGCTGAGGCAGGAGAATCACTTGAACCTGGGAGGTGGAGATTGCGGTGAGCCGAGATTGCACCATTGTACTCCAGTCTGGGTAACAAGAGCAAAACTCCATCTCAAAAAACAAAACAAAACAAAAAAAAAGAAAGTCGGCCGGGCGCGGTGGCTCACGCTTGTAATCCCAGCACTTTGGGAGGCCGAGGCGGGCGGATCACGAGGTCAGGAGATCGAGACCACGGTGAAACCCCGTCTCTACTAAAAATACAAAAAAATTAGCCGGGCGTGGTGGCGGGCGCCTGTAGTCCCAGCTACTCGGAGAGGCTGAGGCAGGAGAATGGCGTGAACCCGGGAGGCGGAGCTTGCAGTGAGCCGAGATTGCGCCACTGCACTCCAGCCTAGGGGAGAGAGCGAGACTCCGTCTCAAAAAAAAAAAAAAAAAAAAAAAAAAAAAAAAAAAAAAAAAAAAAAAAGAAAGTCAATTCAAATAAAAATAACAAAACATCATATAGTATAGATAATATGACCAGAAAGAAAAAAAAAAGCTTAGCTATCCTGACTTTAAGTTGCATTAGTACTATAGTACTAATAGCATATCCTTAGTGAAGACTATTCTATTTCCATAAAAATTCAACATAAGGTAATTTTCAGGTTTTAGAAACTGATGAATAACATAAAAATATAGAAAGGCAGCAATGTGTTCCCATGATGTAGTATTTTTGCGGGACAATCAGAGACGGGAGAGACCGAACAGAGTTCAGGAAAGCCTTTATTAAGGTGGTCACCTGGCTCAGCGGGACTGGCGTCCAGGAAAGTCTGAGCCCCGGGCAAAGAAAGCAGCCACCTTTTAAGCAGTCAGTGGCTGGGAGCTGCAGGATGCAGGAAGCGTACTTACAGAAGCAAGAACTAAGGCAGTTGATCAGTCTTTCACATTTATCTATACTACATGTTCCACATCCTTGGGAAACCATGTTTCTGTGACATATGCTTACCAACCGTGTAACTCTGCAGCTGCACTAGGGAGGTGAAGCAGGAACTCATTAAGCCTCAAGGGATGTGAAACTGGTGAGTACAGATAAGGTTCTCTAAGCACAGAAGGAAAAACAGGCAGTTAGTATTCTCTAACTTAGACTATGGGCGGGATGGGGTAGGGGGCTACACTACACTTAGCTTTTGAAGGAAAAAGTAAAAATTTCTTGGTTGTCTTTGACTATACTTGTAAAATTCATGAATTCCTTCTTCAGTATTACTTGACATAAAAACTGAGCAAATACAGCAAAATACATTTTAAAGTTAATCTCATGTGAAAATAGGCACAGAAGTTCTAATAAAATAATAAATGGAATCCAGAAATGTATTAAAAATAATATGTTATATATATGTATTGTATTATTAGAATGTCAATTCAATTAAAGATGGAAAATGTGTTGTTTAATTACATGAAAAGTTTAAAAAGTGACCATTCTCTGTGATTCTGAAAGCAGGAATTGTCTAAACAGATGTGTTTTTGCATTGACATTTACCTACACATATTTTATATGACATCTATCTATTCTTTATCCATTCGTAGAATGTATAAAAAAGAATGGATTTAAAATGAATAGCGTCTGATAAAAGAAGCACTTAAATGTATTATGAAAGTTACTTTATTACATAGTGTCCAGATACTTGTATGTTCACTCAGAAATTATAAAATAAGATTGTATCAACTCTTCCAGATACTTTAAGAAAATATTTTTAAAATATGTGGCTAAGGTTATTAGCTAAAAATAAGACAGAATACATTTATTTACACAGATAATGAAAACACTTTTTAAATTGGATACAAAATACAAAAAGTATCACTGAAAAATGCAGATAATGTACATTATCTAAAAAATAAACAATTCAGTGCTATAAGATTCATGCAGCATAGAGAAATTATATATAAATGTCAACTATTTATATGTACTTTTTTGAGACAGGGTCTCACTCCATTACCCAAGCTGGAGTGCAGTGGCTTGATCCTGGCTCACTGCAGCCTCAGCCCCCTGGGCTCAGGTGATCTCCCATCCCAGCCTCTTGATTAGCTGACACTACAGGTGTATGATACCACGCCCAGCTAATTTTATGTACTTTTTTGTAGAAATGAGGTTTCACCGTGTTTCCCAGGCTGAACTCAAACTCCTGAGCTCAAGCACCCTGCCTGCCTAGGCTTCCCAAAGTGCTGAAACTACAGGCATTAGCAACCATGCCCTGCCTAAATATGGATATTTTAAATAACTTCAGTGTGAAATACTAAACACAGTTCAAAATGTATTTTACTTATATGCAATGAGTTGAACAAACATTCAAGAGCTAAATGATGAGTAAAAATAAGGCCCAACAACCAGGGGCATGATAATGCAAACAGCTAATGTGTGGAGCACTCTTGCTTTGCCAGCCTGTGTTTCAAAGCATATTTTGGCTCATTAAATCCTCACCAGCAAAAACTCTGTAAGTTTAATTATTCCCCATGTCACAGACAAGTGACTGAAGGAAAAAAAATTCAGGGACTTGTCCAAGGCCACCCATATAGGGAGTGGTTGAGCTAAGTTGTGCTCTGACCTACTCCTCTCTGCTTCTCTTGAATAAACAGTGCTGTCATTCATTGATTAAAAAAACTACTCTTGGCCAGGCATGGTGGCACATGCCTGTAATCCCAGCACTTTGGGAGGCCAAGGCAGGCAGATCACAAGGTCAGGAGATCAAGATTATCCTGGCCAACATGGTGAAACCCTGTCTCTACTAAAAATACAAAAATTAGCTGGGTGTGGTGGCACACACCTGTAGTCCCAGCTACTTGGGAGGCTGAGGCAGGAGAATTGCTTGAACCCGGGAGGCAGAGGTTGCAGTGAGCCAAGATTGCACCACTGCACTCCAGCCAGGTGATGGAGCAAGACTCTGTCAAAAACAGAAAGAAAAAAAACTACTCTTTGAGCACCTGCCAGGGACCAAGCACTGTGATTGACACTAGGAACACAGTGATAAACTAGCCACAGCTCCCAGGAGCAAAGACATAAAGAAGTAAACAACAAACCCCAGGATCATTTCAGAGAATGTGAAGTGCCAGGACATGCTGCTGCTATAAAGAATGTGTATACACAGGGCTACTGGGGGTGGGCTGTAGCTAAAATGAGTGGGTAGAACAAAGCTTCCCAGGGAGAGCCAGAGCTGAGCCAGGCCTGGAGGCTCCTATCAGTGTGAGAATGTGGTTATATTCTGCCTCAGTTTCTTTGTATGCAGCCCTTAAAATCTTTGGAATGTCTGATATGAGAAATGTCTTTTGTATGCTAATGAGGTTCCTGCTTTCCAGGGGCTTCTGGACAGCCTCAGGATGGGGATTGGTTGCCAGAAAAACCAATCTTGTAATAGAGAGTTAAAACTTTCAGCTCAACCCCTTATCTCCCGGGATGTTAGAGGAGCTATCTTGCCTTTGTAAAAGCAAAAATAGTACCTTACACCATTCAAATGAATAGATAAATTGTTTAAAAAAGGGGCATATCATTGAAAAGCTCCTCTGCCCTAGCCTGACTACTTAAAGTACCCATTAGCGGAAGTTTTTTTGGTACCCTTCTGAAATTGCTTTCTGTCTTTCCATGCATACCATCCTTAGGAAAGGGCACACCCTTTTTTTTGAGATGGAGTCTCTCTCTGTCTCCCAGGCTGGAGTGCAGTGGCCTGATCTCGGCTGACTACAACCTCCACCTCCCGGGTTCCAGTGATTCTCCCACCTCAGCCTCCCAAGTAGTTGGGATTATAGGCACACACCACCACACCCAGCTAATTTTTTGTATTTTTAGTAGAGATGGGGTTTCACCATGTTGGCCAGGCTGGTCTTGAACTCCTGACCTCAAGTGATCTGCCCACCTCTCCCAAAGTGCTAGGATTACAGGCATGAGCCACCATGCCCAGCCTGGGCACACTCTTAAACCAATCTGTAATCTCTGTTGCTGAGGTTTTAGTAACCTGATGTTTCTCTCCTGCTGGAGACAACCCTGAAGATGAGTTTTCACCTCAGAGAACAGACCAACCAAAGGTCAGGTGTGCTTAAAAAAGCTGGTGGGGGGAGTTGGGTCCAGAAAGGGCAGGCTGTCCATACATTCAGGGCCATCAATATGACTGTCTATGCCATTAGGAGCCAGGCCCCAGAGAGCTTCCTGCTGCATGTGTGTTTGACCTATGCTGGGCCCTGATGTTGATTTGTTTCCTTCACTGAGCAGGTGGCTCATGGTTGGGCTATTATACCCAGGAGAATGTTCCAGGCCAGCCCCTAGTTAACTTAAAATAATCAAAAAGTTCAGAATCAAATTTGAAACAAACTTATTCAAGGTCATACATTGAGGATCACTTCCATAAGGATAGATTTAAATTGCCCTGAATATATATTCTGATTAGTAGCCATTACAAGCAGGTATTTCTGCAAAAATGAGAAGGCAGTTCTTAAGTTGTTTACTAAAAATTTACATTAAAATACATAAGCTGTTGATTGGCTATATATTTTTCTTTGTCTAACAAATCTCAGAAAAAAGAAATAATGGGTGAGACAGTCAGTCAGAAACACAATGTAAGGTGCTCTGAACAGGCTACTTTCAGAATAATATGTCCATGGTGGAGACATATGACCCCTGTGACCCAGACGTACAGGCCTCCTGGAGTCACAAAGCCTGGAGCAACAGGAGAACCACTAAAGAAGAAGAAACAGCTAGTTCCTGCCTTAACTGATTAACCAACCTTGCAACATTCCACCATTGTGATATGTTCCTGCCCTACCCTAACTAATCAATTGACTTTGTGATATCATGCCTTGTAACCTCCCCCACCTCATGACTATGCACATTGTGACATTCTTCCCCTGCCCGAAAAAACTGCCCTAACTGTAACTTTCCACTACCTACCCCAAACCTATAAAACCAGTTCCACTAACACCACCCTTCGCTGACTCCCTTTTCGGACTCAGCCCACTTGCACCTGAGTGAATAAACAGCCTTGTTGCTCACACTAAGCCTAGTCAGGTGGTCTCTTATATGGATGTGCATAACACATAACATCTTTTTTTTTTTTTTTTTGAGACAGAGACTCACTCTGTCACCAGGCTGGAGTGCAGTGGCACTTTTTCGTCTCTCTGCAACCTCTGCCTCCCGGGTTCAGATTACAGGTGTGAGCCACTGTGCCCAGAAATACATAACATCTTTAAAGAATTGACCCTGGGCACAGGTGTGGAGTGAGACCGAAGTCCTAGACTCTCATCTCTCTGGGCTTGATGAATTGTGCAGAACTCAGAGCCAAGACTGCCATGAGCTATTTTTCTTCTCTCACTCCCTTGCTCAGGTCTCATGAACTATAAACAGGAAACAAATTCAAATTAGAAACTTGTCATCCCACAAAAATAATGCCTGAAGATGCCTTCCAGGAATCTGGCTCCTACCTCCTTTCCCCACCCTGCCATCAACTCCCCTTACACACACACACCCTGGATCACAAGAAAGACAAAACCATTCCACCAGCCACTGAGAGAGGAGCCACAGAAGGACCCAGAACCCCTGCATGGCCACCTTGGACCAGCCTAGAATGTACTAACAGCCATTGTTAGCATCCAGGAGCTGTTTATTCCCATCTTCACACTACACTAAAGAATGTTTTTTTTTTTTGAGATGGAGTCTCACTCTGTACCCAGACTGGTGTTCAGTGGCTCGATCTCAGTTCATTACAACCTCTGCCTCCCAGATTCAAGAGATTCTCCTGCCTCAGCCCCCCTTGTAGCTGGGATTACAGGCACCTGCCACCACGCCTGGCTAATTTTTGTATTTTTTTTAGTAGAGACAGGGTATCGCCATGTTGGCCAGGCTGGTCTCAAACTCCTGACCTCAGGCGATCTGCCTCCCAAAGTGCTGGGATTACAGGTGTGAGCCCCTCGAAACCAGCCTGGCCAACATTGCGAAACCCCATCTCTACTAAAAATACAAAAATTAGCTGGGCATGGTGGCACATGCCTGTAATCCCAGCTACTAGGGGTTTGAGGCAGGAGGATCACTTGAACCCAGGAGGTGGATGTTGCAGGCATTCATAGTCACAGGATGAGATAGGAGATCAGCACAAGGTACACTGCACTTAGCAATATGTCACAATCTTCCCTGTGAGCAGGGCACAGGCAGAATAGAGGAGTCACATATTTAGGTCATGGATGCACAGATTTGTCACAAAGGCCCTGTGGGTGGGGTCAAGAAAGGAGCTTCCCATCCCTTAGGTGTTGGGCCCAGCAACATATTGCAATACCCAATACACAGGAAAAAAGTGGAGTCACATCACCTAGGTGCTGGATCCAGTGATATTTCACAATTGTTCTTTGTGGCAGGTTCTAGTCACAACACTTAAGTGATAAAAAAAGTAATATGTCATAACACCCTTCTGAACAGAGATGATGCAGGAGACTCACAATGTATGCAGAGACCAGGCACAAAAAAAAACAAAAACAAAAATAAGTCACGCCAGGCATGGTGGCTCACGCCTGTAATCCCAGCACTTTGGGAGGCTGAGGCAGACAGATCACAAGGTCAGGAGATTGAGACCATCTTGGCCAACATGGTGAAACCCCGTCTCTACTAAAAATACAAAAATTGGGCTGGGCGTGGTGACTCACACCTGTAATTCCTACACTTTGGGAGGCAGAGGTGGGTGGATCACCTTAGGTCTGGAGTTTGAGACCAGCATGACCAACATGGTGAAACCCCATCTCTAGTAAAAATACAAAATTAGCCAGGTGTGGTGGCACATGCCTGTAATCCCAGTTACTTGGGAGGCTGAGGCAGGAGAATTACTTGAACCCAGGAGGCACAGATTGCAGCAAGCCAAGATCGTGCCACTACACTCTACCCTGGTGACAGAGCGAGACTCTGTCTCAAAAAATAAATACAAAAAAAGTCCAATTTTGGGGCCAGGCACGGTGGCTCACGCCTGTAATCCCAGCACTTTGGGAGGTTGAGGCAGGTGGATCACCTGAGGTCAGGAGTTTGAGACAACCCTGGCCAACATGGCAAAACTCCATCTCTACTAAAAATACAAAAATTAGCCAGGCGTGGTGGCAGGCACCTGTAATCCCAGCTACTCAGGAGGCTGAGGCACGAGAATTGCTTTAACCCAGGAGGTGGAGGTTTCAGTGAGCAGAGACATGCCATTGCACTCTAGCCTGGGCAACAGAGTGAGACTCCGTCTGAACAAAAAAAAAAAAAAAAAAAAAAAAGGTCACATTTTGTGCAGAGCCCAAACAATAGAAGAGAGTCATATCACCCAAGTTCTGGGTCCAGAAATGTCACAGTACCCTCTAAAGGAAGACCCCTGGTAGAAAAGTCACATCATCTAGGTTAGAGGCTCAGAGATATGTCACAATGCCCCCTGTGGGTAGGGCTCAGGAAGAAGAGAAAGATCACATAACCTAAAAGCTGGGCCCAGCTACATATCACAACCACCAAGTGGGCAGGGCCAAAACATGAGAAAAGAGTCGCATCACATGGGTGCTAAACCAAGTGATATGTCACAATCCCCACTGTGGACAGGTCCCAGGAAGAAGAGGAGTCACATCATCAAGGTAATGGGCCCAGAGATATGTAACAATAACCCCTTTGAACAGGAACCAGGCAGAAGTATTAACATTCCCTGTGTGCTGATCCCAGGGATAAGTCACTCTCTTTTATGGGAGCATGGCAATGGCAGGAAAAAAGAGTCATATAATCTAGGTGCTGGGCCCAGAGATACGTCACAATCTCTCCTATAGGCAAAACCTAAGTAAGAGCGTCACATCACATAGATGATGGGTTCACAGATATGTCACTATGTCTCCCGTGGGCAGGGTTCAGGAAGAAGGCTCATATCACCTCAGTTCTGAGCCTGACAATATGTCACAATGCATGATGAGGAAAGGGCCAAGGCAAAAATGTAACACCACCTTGGTGTTTGGCCCAGCAGCATGTCACAATCTACATTGTAAGCAGAACCTAGGTAGAAGAGAAGAGGCACATCAGCTAGATCCCAGGCCCACTGATAGGTAACAGTCCTTTCTGTGAGCAGGGACCTGATAGAAAGAGTCACATTACCTGTGTAATGGGTACACAGATAGGTCATAATGCTTCCTGTAGGGAGGACCCAGCAGGAGAGTTACATCACCTGGATGTTGGACATAGCAATATGTCACAATGGCCTATGAAGGCAGGGCACAGTCAGGAGAGTCACATAATCAAGTTGTGGGGCCCAGCAATATGTCACAATGCCCTCTATGGGCAATACCGAGACAAAAATATGGATCACACAACCTAGGTGTTGGATTCAGCAATATGTCACAATCCAATTTGTGGCCTGCAAACCAGGCAGGTGAGTCAAATCACTCAGGTGCTGGGCAGAGGTGTATGTCAAAATTACAGTTGCAGAAGAGTGTAGAGATAAAATTAACAATCCCACACATGTCCCATTTCTAAGTATTAGAGTCAACACTTTTTTTTTTTTTTGAGATGGGGTCTCACTCTGTCACCCAGGCTGGAGTACAAGTGGTGCAATCTTGGCTCACTGCAACTTCCACCTCCTGGGTTTAAGTGATTCTCTTGCCTCGGTCTCCTGAATAGCTGGGGCTACAGGCACGCACCACCACGCCTGGCTAATTTTTGTATTTTTGGTAGAAACGGGGTTTCACCATGTTGGCCAGGCTGGTCTCGAACTCCTGACCTTGCGATCCGCCTGCCTCTGCCTCCCAAAGTGTTGGGATTACAGGTGTGAGCCACCGCGCCTGGTGAGTCAACACCTTTTGTTATGTTCAGTCTGAGTACATGAGTCACAGTCTCAATGGTTGACTGGATACATTGATGAGAGCCTCAATTGTTGCTTGGGACTGTGTCCCCTTAGTAGGGTCAAAGCTGCACAGGTATGCTGAATCTTGGTCTGAGAGTCACCAACCCACATCTGAACAAAATCCGTGTATGAGAGTCAATTTCCCAACTTTTGGCTCTGTCCAGGTGTGATATTCAGTACTTCAACAGCTGTGTTCATGTGGAAAGATGACAATTTTTACTGTTGGCTGGGTGTGCATAGGAGTGTCACAATGTCACTTGTGCACTGGGCCCTGTTACAGAACTCTCTGTACTAACTGAGAGCTTTATACAATAAGCATGATAGTCACAATTTGTTCTGAGACCTTTGTTGTAGTATGGATTCAATAATACCTGTGGACCTAAGCCCATGTATTAGAATCAACATCTCTCCAATTGGCTGGGTCCAGAGAGAAGAGTCCTCACCCGCCTATGAGCTGGGTTTAGAAATGAGTCACTAATTTAACTGTGGTCACATAATCACATGTGACAGTCACAATTTTTACTGTGGACTGCATTCACATGTGAAATTAAGGATCTCTTCAGTGGGCTCTGTCCATGTGTGAGGGCTGCAAGTTATGAAAGTCAATATTGTTTGGATGTTGGGTATAACTACACAAGTCACAGTCTCAATGTGCATGGATCCATGCATAAGAGCCTCAATCTCTCTCCAAACTCTCTCTCCTCAATAAATTATAGCCTCACAGGTGTGCTGAATCTTGGTCTGTGAGTCACCAACCCCCCTGTGGACCAGGTTCACATATGAGAGTGAATTTTGCAATTTTCCATGTGGTAGGTTGTGCATGAGAGAAACACTGTGGCACCTGTGTGCCTGGTTCTGTGATGATGCTCTTTGTACCATACAAAGACATTACACAATATATGAAAGAATGACCATCCTTTATGACATTCTTACTACAGAAGACTCACGAGTTTATTCATTTCTGTAAGTCTAGCTACAAGTGGCAGTATCCCTCCTATTGGCTGATTTGTGGCATGAGTGTCATCATCATAACTATAAGCTGTGCTAAAGTGTATGTCACAATCCAACCTGTGAGTAGAAAGCAAATGGGAGAGTATCATCACTTGGGTGCTGGGTTAGGAATATGTCACAATTTTTCCAAGGCAGGGACCAGGCAGGAGAGTCATATCACCTGGTTGCCTGGCCAGGGTTATGTTACAATTCCCTCCTGAAAGCAAGACACAGAGAGCAAAATCACACCACTCTGGTGCTGGGCCTAGCTATGTCAGAATTCTCTCTGTAGGCAAGGTCTGGGCACAAGGGACATACCACCTTGTTGATGAACCCAGAGATATGTCACAATCTTCTGTGTGGACATAGTGCAGATGGAAGAGGAGTCACATCTCCAAAGTAATGGATGCACAGATATGTCACAAGATCTCCTATGGGCAGGACCCAGGCAAGAGTCTTTCACCCATTTGCTTTGACCCAGGGATATGTCATAATACCCAAAATACAAGGAACCCAGGTGAAAAAGGAGAGTGTTATCACCTAGATGCCAGGTCCAGTGATATCTCACAATCCCCCCTTTTTATAGGGTTCAGGTAGAAAAGGAGAGTTACATCACTTAGGTGATAAACATAAAGATATGTCCTAATTCCCCTATTAGCAGAGCCCATGCAAGACAGTCACATCTCCTGGGTGTTGAACCTAGTCATATTTCAATATACGCAATTTTCTTTTCTTTTCTTTTCTTTTCTTTTCTTTTCTTTTCTTTTCTTTTCTTTTCTTTTCTTTTCTTGACAGAGCTTTTGCTCTTGTTGCCCAGGCTGGAGTGCAATGGCATGATCTGGGCTCACTGCAACCTCCGCCTCCAGGGTTCAAGTGATTCTCCTGCCTCAGCCTCCTGAGTAGCTGGAATTACAGGCATGCACCACCAAGCCTGGCTAATTTTGTATTTTTAATAGAGATGGGGTTTCTCTATGTTGGTCAGGCTGGTCTCGAGCTCCTGACCTCAGGTGATCTGCCTGCCTCGACTTCCCAAAATGCTGGGATTGCAAGCATGAGCCACTGCACCTGGCCCACCACTCTTAAATATTGTAAAAAGTTCTCAGGTGGCACAGAGCATCATGACAGGCCGAAAACATAGCTGAGATCATCCAAAGGTCACAATCTTTTCTTTTGGCAGGCCTCAAGCAGAAGAGAAGAGTGACACCACCCAGGTAATAAATACAAAGATGTGTTATAATATATCTGTGGGAGGGCTCATGCAAGACAGTCACATCACCTCAGTGTTGGACACAGAGATGCGTTGCAATACACAATGTATACAGGGCCCAGGCAGTAGAGGAGAGTCACATCATTGAGGTTCTCAGTTCAGCAATATTTCACAATACCCCCTGAGGGGAAGGCCTAGGCAAAAATGTCATATTACCTAGGTAAGAGGCTAGGGATATGTCACAATGCCTTCTGTGGGTAGGGCTCACAGAAGAGCCCTAAACAAGAGGAAAGACATAACCTAGATGCGGGGCTCGGCTTTGTGTTCCAATCACCCCACTGAAAAGGGCCCAAGCATGAAAGAACAGTCATGTCACAATTCCCACTGTAGACAAACCCCAGAAGAGGAGAGTCACATCATGCATAAAAAAGAGGGCATTTACCTGGGTTTTGCCCATAGGAGAAATTGCAATGGGTCAAGAGGTATGTTACAATGCTTCCTGCGGTCAGGGTTCAGGCAGATAACTCACATAACTTTGGTGCTGGACCCAGCAGTATGTTTCAGTGTTTTCTAAGGGCACAGCCAGAGCAAAGAAGTAACATCACCTTAGGGTTAGATGCCGTGATATGTCACAATCTCATTTGTGGGCAGAAAATACCCCCTGTGAGTACAGAAAAGGCGGGAAAAAAAAAAGGCACGTTCCCTCAGTGACCGGTGAAGATATATATTACAATGACTTCTGTAGACAGGGTCCAGAATGAAGTTACATCACCTGAGTGTTGGACTCAGCCATATGTCACAATAACCCATGTGGAAAGGACACAAGTAAGAGAGTCACATAACCTAGGCCTAACAATATGTTACAGTACGCCTGTGGGCAGCATCAAGAAGAGGAGACTCACATCACCTGGGTGCATGGCCCAGTGATATGCCACAGTGCCCCCTGTGGGTTGTATCAAGGCAAAATAGAGTGACATTACCAAGGGTCTGGGTCCCATGATATGTCACTGTGAGCTGGGGCCAGGTGAGAGAGTCAAATAACTCAGATGCTGGGCAGAGTCACATGTCACAATCATACCTGTAAGAAGGTACTGTGGTGACATTAAAAATGACATTGTAGGCCAGGTGCAGTGGCTCACACTTGTAATCCCAGCACTTTGGGAGGCTGAGGCAGGTGGGTCACCTGAGGTCAGGAGTTCGAGACCATCCTGCCAACATGGCAAAACCCCGTCTCTACAAAAATACAAAAATTAGCGGGGTGTGGTGGTGGGCGCCTGCAGTCCCAGCTACTCAGGAGGCTGAAGCAGGAGAATCACTTGAACCTGGGAGGCAGAAGTTGCAGTGAGCCAAGATCATGCCACTGCACTCCAGCCTGGGTGACAGAGCAAGACTCCGTCTCAAAAAAAAAAAAAAAAAAGGGCCGGGCACGGTGTCTCATGCCTGTAATCCCAGCACTTTGAGAGGCCAAGGCGGGTGGATCATGAGATCAGGACTTGAAGACCAGCCTTCCCAAGATGGTGAAACCTCATCTCTACTAAAAATCCATAAAAATTTGCCTGCTGTGGTGGCATGCACCTGTAATTGCAGCTACTTGGGAGGCTGAAGCAGAGAATCACTTGAACCCGAGAGTTGGAGGTTGCAGTGAGCTGAGATTGCACCACTGCACTCCAGCCTGGGCAACAGAGCAGGACTCCATCTCAAAAGAAAAAAAAATGACATTGTCTTGAATCAAGGAATGAGAGTCAACACCTCCTACATGTTGGGTTCAAGTACAAGAAGTCACAATCTCAATGGTGGACTGGATTTGTGAATGAGCCTCAATTTCTCTTGCAAACTCTGTGCCTTAGCGAAGTTACAGCCACAAAGGTGTGCTGAATCTTGGTTAAAGAGTCACCAACCTGGCTGGGCGCAGTGGCTCATGCCTGTAATCCCAGCACTTTGGGAGGCCGAGATGGGTGGATCACAAAGTCAGGAGATTGAGACCATCCTGGCTAACACGGTGAAACCCTGCCTCTACTAAAAATACAAAAAATTAGCCGGGCGTGGTGGCAGGCGCCTGTAGTCCCAGCTACTGGGGAGGCTGAGGCAGGAGAATGGCATGAACCCAGGAGGCGCAGCTTGCAGTGAGCTGAGATTGGGCCACTGCACTCCAGCCTGGGCAACAGAGCAAGACTCTGTCTCAAAAAAAAAAAAAAAGTCACCCACCCAACTGTGGACAGTATCCATGAGTGAGAGTCCATTTTCCAACATTCAATTGCCTCCAAATGGAGATTCAGAACTTCAGAAGTGGGTTGCGTTCATTTAAGTGAATGATTTGCTGTTGGCTGGGTGTGAATGAGTGTCACAATCTCATCTGTGTGCTTGGCCCTGTCAGGACACACTATGTACCACTTGAGGGCTTTATATGGTATGCATGAGTGGCAATCTGCCCTGAGACTTTTGTGCTCCTATGGACCCGTGATCTTATGTGGCCCTAAGTCTAGGTATGAGAGTCAACATCTCTCCAATTGGCTGGGTCCAGAGAGAAGGGTCCTCCCCTGCCTATGAGCTGGGTTTAGAAATGAGTCAGCATCTCAACTGTGGCCAGATGTTCACATATGATAGTCACAATTTCAACTATGGACTGCATCTGCGCGTGGGAATCATGAACTCATCAGTGGGTTCTGTCCATGTGTGAGAGTGATAATTCTAAAAATTGGCAGAGTGTGCTTACAAGAAACACAACCTAACCTGTTTGCTGTGTCCTCATCACTCTCTGTATCATCCAAGGGCTTTATACAATATATGAGAGAGTAGTAATTATCTATAACCTTCATACAGAAAGGAGATCCAGGATTTTACCCCTTTTTCTAAGCCTAGCTGTGAGAAACAGTATCTCTTCAATTGGCTGGTACAAAGTCTTAGAGTCATCATCACACCTGTGATCTGGGCCAAGATATATGTTACCAACCAACTTGTTGGCAGAAAGCACCCAGGAGAATCACATCTCCTGGGTGCTGGACCAATGATATAAAAAATTCTTCCCTGAGGGCAGTGAGCAGGCAGGAGAGTCACATCACTTGGGTTCTCAACCAGTGATAGCTTACCATTTCTTCCTGAAAGTAATGCACATGGAGGAGACACACATCACCTGGTGGCTGGACCCTGCAATATTTCACAATCTTTCCTGCAGCCAGGTAGAAAAGGAGTCACATCTTTTATGTAATGGATGCAGATAAATGTCACGAAAACCCTTATGGACAGGGCTGAGGCAGGAGCCTCCCATCTTTTAGGTGTTTGGCCCAGTTAAATGTCACAATACCCAAAAATGTGGTTCTCAGGCAGAAGAAAAGAGTCACATTTCCCAAGTGCTAGTTCCAGTGATATGTCTCAATCTTTCCCTTTGGCAGGGTCCAGGGTGAAGAAAGGACTCACACAGCCTAAGTGATGAAGGAAAATATATGTCCTAATATGCCCATGAGCAGGGCCTATGTGAGACAGTTGCATCAGCTGTATGTTGAACCCAGTGATATGTCAAAACGTACAATTTACGCAGGGCCCAGGCAGAAGAGAGTGTCATAACCTAGGTGTCAGTCCCAGGGATACATCACGATGCCTTATTTTTTTGTTGTTTTTTTTTTTGTTTTGTTTTGTTTTGGTGAAGTCTCACTCTGTCACCACGGCTGGAGTGCAGTGGTGTAATCTTGGCTCACTGCAACCTCCACCTCTTAGGTTCAGGGTCCAGGGATATGTCCCAATCCCTCTTTTTGTCAAGGCCCAGGCATAAGTAGAGAGTAGCATCACCTGGGTGATGAAATAAAAGATATATCATCATACCCCTGTGGGCAAAGCCCATGCAAGAGAGTCACATCACCTAGGTGTGGGGCCCAATGATATATTAAAATCTCCTCTTGGGTATATCCCAAGCAGTAGAGGAGAATCACATCACCTAGGTTCTCAGTCCAGCAATATGTCACAATGCCCCTTGAGGGGAGGGCACAGGCAGGAGAGTCACATCACTTAGGTTAGGGGCGAAGAGACATGTCACAATGTTCCCTGTGGGAAAGGCTCAAGAAGAAGAGGAGAGTAACATGACCTAGGGGCTTGATCAAGCTATGTGTTACAATCATACCAGTGGGCAGGATCTAGGCATGAGAGGAGAGTCACATCAAGTAAGTACTGGGCCACGTGATGTATCACAATACCCATATAGACAGGTCCCAGGAAGACATCACCTAGGTGCTGGGTCCAGAAATGTGTCACAATGTCTCTTATGGGCAAACACCAGGAAAAAAAGGGGAGGGGATAACATGAACAATCTGATGGGCCAAGAGGTATGTCACAATGCCCACTGTGGGCAGGGTCCAGGCAGGAGACCTATCACCTTGGTTTTGGGCCCAGGAATATGTCATAATGCCTTCTGAGGGCAGGCCCAAGGTGCCCAGCAACATGTTACAATCTCTGCTATAGGCAGAACCTAGAAAGAAGAGTTGAGTCACACGAGCTAGGTACTGGGCCCAGCAATATGTCACAATAGTTTGTGTGAGAAGGAACTAGGCAGGAGAAGAAAGTCACATCACCTGGGTGATGAGCAAAGAGATATGTGACAATGACTCCTATAGGCTGAACCCAAACAAAATAGTTACATCACCTGAGTTTTGGACCCAGCAACATGTCACAATGGCCCATGTTGGCAGAGCACAGGCAAGAGAGTCACATAACCTGTAGGGGACAGCAGCAATATGTCACAATGCTCACTGTGGGCAGAAAACAGAACTTCCATCATCTGGATGCTAGGCCCAGTGATATGTCACAATGCCCCATGTGAAAACACAGAAGCAAGAGAATAGAGTCACATCACCTAGTTTCTGGTCCAGCAATATGTCACAATTTCATCTGTGGGCTAAATCCAGGTGGGAGAGTAAACTATACAGAGGCATATGGCATGATCACCCTTGCGTATACAGAGGCATATGGCACAATCACACTTGCAGGAAGGTCCACAGATGAGATCAACAATTCTGTACATATCCCGCTTCTGTGGGCACCAGGAAGGCAGGAGAGGAGACTCACATTACCTGGGTGCAAGACTCTGAGATATGTTATAATGTCCTTTTTGGGTAGCAGGAGAATAGAGTTACATCACCGAAGTGCTGGGTCTAGCAGTATGGCACAATCCTATCTGTAGGCTGGGCTGGTGCTGAAGAGTCACATTACACAGGTGCAAGGCAGAGATGTACGTCAAAATCACACCTGCAGGAAGGACAGGGGATGAAATTAACAATACTGTACATATCCTGATTCTAGGCATGAGAGTCAACACCTCCTGCATGTTGGTTCTAGTCACAATCTCTGAAATGAACTGAATCAGTGCATGAGAGACTCAATCTCTCTTACCACTGTGTCTCCTTAGTGGAATCACAGCCTCACAGGTGGGTCAAATTTTAGTCTGAAAGTCACCAACTTACCTTTGAACTGGATCCACATATGAGAGTAAATTTTCCACCTTGCAACTGTGTCTGTGTGAGATTCAGAACCTCAACAGTAGGCCGTGTTCATGTGGGAAGATGACAACCTTTACTGTCAGCTGGGTGTACATATGAGTGTCAAAATCTCAATTGTACTCTGGGCCCAGTTAGAATATGCTCTGTACCAGCCAAGGGTTTTATAAGGTATGCACAAGAGTCATGGTCCTTTGTGACTGGGAGACATTTGTGCCGGTTTGGACTCATGATTGTGCCTGTGGCTCTATGCCCAGTTATGAGTTAACATCTCTGCAATGGCTCGGTCCAGATATGAGAGTTGTACCCTGCCTATAAGCTTGGCTTACTAAGGAGTCACCACCTCTGCTGTTGCCTGATGTTCATATACGACAGTCACAATTTCAACTCTGCACTGCATCCACCTGTAAGATTTAAGACCTCACCAGTGGGCTCTGTCCATGGATAAGGGTGACAATCTTTTTTATTTTTATTTTTATTTTTATTTTTATTTTTGAGTACAGTGGCAAGACCTTGGCTCACTGCAACCTCTGACTCCCAGGTTCAGCCAATTCTCCTGCTTCAGCCTCCTGAGGAGCTGGGATTACAGGCGCTCACCACCACGCCCAGGTATTTTTTGTATTTTAGTAGAGACACAGTTTCATCATGTTGGCCAGGCTGGTCTTGAACTCGTGACCTCAAGTGATCCGCCCACCTCGGTCTCCCAAAGTGATGGGATTACAGGCATGAGCCACCACCCTGGCTGACAGTCTTAACAATTGGCAAAGTGTGCGTACAAAAAACACAGTTGCACCTGTTTGCTGGGTGCTGTTATGACACTATATTACCCCAGGGCTTATACAATATGTGAGAGAGTGTAATTTTCTCTGACCATCCTAAAGAGGACAGCCAGGATTTTATCCATTTTCCTAAGCCTAGCTATGAGAAATAGCATCTCTTCTATTGGCTAGTTTGAGGCATGAGAGTCAACATGACACCTATGATCTAAACAAAGATATATGTCACAGTCTCACCTGTGGATAGGGCGTGCACAGGAGAGTTACATCATCTGGGTGCTGGGCCAGGGATATGTCACAATCTTCCCTGAGAACAGGAACCAGGCAGAAGAGTTATCACCTGGGTGGTTGGTCAGAGATATGTTACAATTTCCTCCTGAAAGCAGGGCAGACTCAATAGAGTCACATCATTTGGGTTCTAGGCCCAGTGATATGTCACAATGCTCCCTGTGAGCTAAGCTCAGGCAGGAGAAACACATCACCTGATTTCTGGGCCAAAAGATATGTCACAATCTCTCCTATGAGCAAAGCCTTGGTATAAAAAAAGAGTCACATCAAACAGTTGATGCTCCCAAAGATACGCCACAATGCCCTCTGTTATCAGGGTTCATACAAACAACCCAAGTCACATTGTTGCTGGGCCCAGCAATACGTCACAGTGCATTTTGAGGTCCAGGCCAAGACAAAACAGTAATGTCACGTTGTTGTTAAGCTCCACAAGATGTCTTAATATCTCTCGCAAGCTGAACTTATGAAGAGTCACATTTGTTTGGCACTGGGATAAGTGAGATGTCAAAATTCCCCATGTGAGCAGGGACCAGGTAGGAAATGAGAGTCACATCATGTGGGTGATGGGTGAAGAGATACGTCATGATGTTCTAGAACCTAGGCAGTAGAATTACATTACCAGGTGTCGGACCCAGCAATATGTCACAATTGCTTATGTGGTCAGGGCACAGGCATGACAGTCATATAACCTGGGTGTAGGCCCAGAGATATGTCACAATGCCCCCTATGGGCAGTGCCAAGGCAGGAGAGGAGACTCACATCACCTAAGTGCAGGGCCCAGTGATATGTCACAATGTCCTCTGCAAGCAGCACCAATGCATAAGAATAGAGTCATATCTCAGATCTGGGTTCAGCAATATTCACTATCCCATCTGTGGGCTGGTCCTAGGGAAGAGAGATTACTCAGGTGCTGGGGAGAGGAAAATGTCACAGTTAATCTGCAGGAAGGTCCAGGGATGATACTAACAATCCCACACATGTCATGATTTTAGGTATAGGACGTTAACCCCTTCTATATGTTGTGTCTAAGAACAGGAGTTATAATCTCAACGGTGGACTAAAATTGTGCCTGAGAGCCTCAACTCCTCCTGTGGACTTTGTCTAATTAGTGAAGTCACAGCCTCATAGCTGTGCTGAATCTTGCTTTGAGTGTCATCAACTCACCTGTGGACTGGATCCACATCTGAGAGTCAAGTTTCCAACCTTTGACTGCCTGTGGGTGTGAGATTGAGAACCTCAAAAGTGAGCTGTGTTCATACGAGAAAATGACGAGGTATACTGTTGGGTGGGTGTGCATACAACTATCACAATCTCCTGTGTTCTAGGCCTTGTTAATACCCTCTTTATACTACCCAAAAGCTTTATACACTATGAATGAGAATAACAGTTAACTCTGAGATCATGTTTGAAAGCACCCATGACCATACCTGTGGCCCTAAGCCCAGATATGAGGGTCAACATCTCTCTATTGGCTGGGTCCAGACAGTAGAGTCCTCATCTGCTTATGTTCTGGGTTTAGAAATGTGTCACCATTCCAACTGTAGCTGGAGGCTCACATATGACAGCCACAATTCCAAGTGTGGACTGTTTGCATGGGAAATTCAAGACCTCAGCAGTGGGCTCTTTCCATGTGTGATGGTGATAATCCTAATGGTTGGTGAGGTGCACATATGAGAAACACAATTTCATCTGTTTGCCATGCCCTGTGATGACACTTTCTGTAACACCTGAAGGCATTATATGATAGGTAGGTGGGTGGCAATCCTTTATAACCTTCATACAAAGAGAAGACCCAGGATGTTGTTCATTTTTCTAAGTCGAGCTATGACAGTATTTCTTCTAATAGCTGATTTGACATATGAGAGTCATCACTGCACTTGTAAGCTGACTACAGCATATGTCACAATTGCACCTGTAGGTAGGGAGCTAGCAGGAGTCACATCACCTGGATTTCAGCCTAGGATATCTCACAATCTTCCCTGAGGGAGAGAGCCAAGCGGGAGTGTCACATTACCTGGGTGCTCAGCCAGGGATATGTTACAATTCTCTCCTGAAAGCACAGCACAGGCAACAGACTCATGTCACTTGGGTGCTGAGCTCAGCACTATGTCACAGTGCTCCCTGGGGGCAAGACAGAGGCAGAAAAGCCACATCACCTGGTGTCTGCTTCCAGGGATATGTCACAATCTTTCCTGTGCAGGCCAGGGTACCGGCAAATATGAAACGTCACATCTTCTAGGTCATGGATGCAGATATATGTCACAAGGTCCCTGTGGGCAGAGCCTAGGCAGGAGCATGCAATCCCATAGGTTTTGGACTTAGTAATGTTTTACAATACCCAAAATATGCGAAGCCCAGGCAAAACAAGAGAGTCACATCACCTAGGTGCTGGGTTCAGTGATTTGCCACAATTCCCCCTTTTGGCAGGGCCTAGGCAAAAGAGGAGAATTATATCACCTGGGTGATGAATGAAAAGATATGTTATAACACCTCTGTAAGCAGGGCCCATGCAGGAGATTCACATCACCAAGGTGTTAGAAACAGTCACATGTCACAATACGCAATGTGCAGGAGGAACCAGGCAGGAGAGGAGAGTCACATCCCCTAGGTGCTGGACCCAGCAATATATTACAATCCCTTCTTGGGAAAAGCCCAGGAAGTAGAGGAAAGTCATGTTACCTGGGTACTAGGCCCAGTGATATGTCTCAATGTCCTCTGTGAAAAGCACTAAGGCAAGAGAAGACTCTCATCATGTAAATGCTGGGTCCAGCAATATGGCACAATCCCATCTGTATGCTGGGCCCAGGCAGAAGAGTCAAATCACTCAGGTGCTGGGCAGAGGTGTATGTCACAATCACATCTGCATGAAGGTCAAGGTATGAGATTAACAATTTAACACATTTTCTACATCTAGGTATGACATACAACACCTCCTGGATGTTGGGTCTAAGAACATGAGTCACAATCACAGTGATCATCTGGATCTGTGTGAGAACCTCAATCCCTCCTGCAAACTGTGTCCCCTTAGTGGAGTCAGACTCACAGGTGTGCTGGATCTTGGCCTGAGAGACACCGCCCTTATGAATGGTAGTAACACATGTGATTTGATTTTTCAAGTATGTCTGCCTCTGGGTGAGATTCAGAACCTCAATAGTGAGCTATGTTTATGTGGAAGGATGGCAGTCTTTACTCTTGGCAGGCTATGCATATGAATGTCACAACATCCCCCGTGTGCTGAGTTCTGTTAGGACATTCTCTGTGCCTCTTGACAACTTTACACAGTATGTGAGAGAGTGTTAATTCTTTATGATCTTCATACAAACAGGAGACCCAAGACATTACTTATTTTCCTAATCCTGGCTATGAGAGACAGTATATCTGCTATTGGTTGCTTTGAGGCATGAGAGTCATTATTGCACCTGTAAGCTGGGCCAGGATAAGCATCACAATCCCACCAGTGAAGAGGGGCTGAGCAGTAGAGTCACATCACCTGGGTTTGGGGGCAGTGATATGTCACAATCTTCTCTGAGGGCAGGGACCAGGCAGGAGTGTCACATCACCTGGGTGCTGGGCCCAGTGATATGTTAAAATGTTCTCTGTGGGCAAGGCCCAAGCAGGAAAAACACATCACCTGATTGCTGAGACCAGTGATATGTCACAGCCCTCCCAGTGGTCAGGGTGCAGGCAGAAGAGGGGAGTTAAATCTCCTAGATTATGGATGCAGAGATATGTCACAAGGCCCACTGTGTGCTGGGCTGAGGCAGGAGCGTTCCATCCCATGGCTGTTGAACTCGCTGAAATATCACTATACTCAAAAGGTGCCAGGAATAGGGAAAATAAAAGGGTCACATCACCTAGGTGATGAAAAAGATATGTCATAATACTTCTGTGGGCAGTTCCCATGCCTTAAAGTCACATCACCTTGGTGTTGAATCCAGGCATATGTCACAATACACAATGCATGCAGGGCTTAGGCAGAAGAGGAGAGTCACATCACCAGCAATACATCACAATTCCTGCTTGGGCAAAGCCCAATCCATAGAGGAGAGTCACATCACCTATGTACTGGGCTCAGCAATATGTCACACTGTCCTTTGTGGGGAGGGCCCATGCAAGAGAGTCACATCACCTAAATGATGGGCTCAAAAATATATAAAAATGCCCTCTGTGGGTAGGGCACACACAAAAAAAGAAAATCATGTGCTGGGCGCGGTGGCTCACGCTTGTAATCCCAGCACTTTGGGAGGCCGAGGCGGGCGGATCATGAGGTCAGGAGATCGAGACCACAGTGAAACCCCGTCTCTACTAAAAAATACAAAAAATGAGCCGGGCGTGGTGGTGGGCGCCTGTAGTCCCAGCTACTCGGAGAGGCTGAGGCAGGAGAATGGCGTGAACCCGGGAGGCGGAGCTTGCAGTGAGCCGAGATCGCGCCACTGCACTCCAGCCTGGGCGACAGAGCGAGACTCCGTCTCAAAAAGAAAAAAAAAAGCTAGCTAGCTTCTTTCCTTCCTTCCTTCTTTCTTTTTCTTTTCTTCCCTCTGTGGCCCAGGCTGGAGTACACTCGGCTCGCTGCAGACTCCCTGCATCCGGCTCCCGTGATTCTCCTGCCCTGGCCTGCGGGCTGCCTGGGATTGCCGGCGCGCGCCACTACCCCTCCCTGGTTTTTCTCCTTTGGCTGGAGGCGCGGTTTTGCCATGTCGGCCAGGCTGGTCTCCAGCTCCTGACCTCCGGTGGTCTGCCCGCCTTGGCCTCTAGAGGTGCTGGGACTGCAGATGGAGGCTTGCTCACTCGGTGCTCGGTGTTGCCTGGGCTGCAGTGCGGTGGCGTGGTCTTGGCTCACTGCAGCCTCCGCCTCCCAGCTGCCTGCCTTGGCCTCTCAGGGTGCTGGGATTGCAGCCTCTGCCCGGCCGCCGCCCTGTCTGGGAGGTGGGGAGCGTCTCTGCCTGGCCGCCCATCATCTGGGATGTGAGGAGCGCCTCTGCCCAGCCGCCCTGTCTGGGTAGAAGTGAGGAGCGCCTCTGCCCGCCACCCGTCTGGGAAGAAGTGAGGAGCGTCTCTGCCCAGCCGCCCCGTCTGGGAAGAAGTGAGGAGCGTCTCTGCCCTGCCGCCCATCGTCTGGGTTTGAGGAGCTCCTCTGCCTGGCCGCCCCGTCTGGGAGGTGAGGAGCGCCTCTGCCCAGCCGCCCCCGTCTAGGAAGTGAGGAACGCCTCTGCCCGGCCACCCCTTCTGGAATGTGAGGAGCGCCTCTGCCCGGCCGCCCCGTCTGGGAAGTGAGGAGCGCCTCTGCCCGGCCACCCATCGTCTGGGATGTGACAAGCGCCTCTGCCCGGCCACCCATCGTCTGGGATGTGAGGAGCACCTCTGTCCAGCCACCCATCGTCTGGGAAGTGAGGAGCGACTGTGCCCAGCCGCCCTGTCTGGGAAGTGAGGAGCGCCTCTGCCTGGCAGCCACCCATCATCTGGGAAGTGAGGAGCGCATCTGCCTGGCCGCCCATCGTGTGGGATGTGAGGAGCGCCTCTGCCCGGCCACCCCGTCTGGGAAGAAATGAGGAGCGCCCCTGCCCGGCCGCCCCGTCTGGGAAGTGAGGAGCGCCTGTGCCCGGCCACCCATCGTCTGGGATGTGAGGAGCGCCTCTGCCCGGCCGCCCTGTCCGGGAAGTGAGGAGCCCCTCTGCCGGGCCACCACCCCATCCGGGAAGTGAGGAGCATCTCTTCCCGGCCGTCCTGTCTGGGAAGAAGTGAGGAGCGCCTCTACGCAGGCGCCCCATCTGGGAAGTGAGGAGCGCCCCTGCCCGGCCGCCCCTTCTGGGATGTGAGGAGCGCCTCCGCCCGGCCACCCCGTCTGGGAAGTGAGGAGCGCCTCTGCCCAGCCGCCCCGTCTGGGAAGTGAGGAGCGCCTCTGCATGGCCGCCCCGTCTGGGAAGTGAGGAGCGCCTCTGCCCGGCCGCCCCTTCTGGGATGTGAGGAGCGCCTCTGCCCGGCCGCCCCTTCTGGGATGTGAGGAGCGCCTCTGCCCGGCCGCCCCGTCTGGGAAGTGAGGAGCGCCTCTGCCCGGCTGCCCCGTCTGGGAAGTGAGGAGCGCCTCTGCCTGGCTGCCCCGTCTGGGAAGTGAGGAGCGCCACTGCCCAGCCACCCATTGTCTGGGATGTGAGGAGCGCTCCGCCTGGCCGCCCTGTCCGGGAATTGAGGAGCCCCTCTGCCCGGCGGCCACCCCGTCTAGGAAGTGAGGAGCGTCTCTGCCCGGCCGCCCCGTCTGAGAAGTGAGGAGCGCCTCTGCCTGGCCGCCCCGTCTGGGAGGTCTACCACAGAGGCCACAAGCAACGTGGGGGCTGGATGTGGTGGCTCACGCCTGTAGTCCCAGTACTCTGGGAGGCCGAGGCGGGTTGATCACTTGAGGCTAGGAGTTCGAGACCAGCCTGGCCAACATGGCGAAACATATGAAAAATACAACTGACAAACCAACCAACCAACCAAGCGACAACAAAACAGGTCTACCCTGGAGTCATACTCTAATTTTTTCTATTTTCCTCCCTTTCTGATCCTTTATCCCACTTTCTTTTTCTTCCTCTTCCTTCTCCTTCTTCTTTGTCAAATAGAGGATTGAGTTATTATCATTGATCCATACAAAGTCCCTCTCTCATTTATTTTCTTTAATTCCCACCCCCCATTTCTATTCCCCATCTTCCCATGTGCAACCTTCCTAATATGTTTGATATACATCTTTTTGTTTGTATGTACTTTTAGAAAATGTTTATTGTTTTGTGTGCAAAAAAAAATAATAAAAAAAAGAAAGATAAAAAAAAAAAAAGAAAGAAAATCATGTAACCCAGGCGCTGGGTCCAGCTATATGTAACAAACACCCCAGTTGGCAGGGCCCATGCATGAGAGAAGAGTCACATCACCTAGGTGCTGGGTTCAGTGCAACACACTGAGACCTTGTCTCTACTAAAGTAACAATACTTTTTTGGCATGGCCCAGGCAGAGTGGGAGTGTCACATCACCTAGGTGATTAATGGAAAAATGTTTTATAATACCTCTATGGGTGGGGCCCATGCAGGAGAGTTGCATTATCTAGGTGTTGAAGCCAGTGACATGTCTCAATACACAATGTATGTAGGTCCCAGGCTGGAGAGGAGAGTCACCTCATCTGGGTTCTTGACAGAGTGATACGACACCATCCCTTTTTGGGTAGAGACCAAACAGTAGAGAATAGTCGCATCACCTAGATACTGGGCTCAGCAATATGTTACAATACCCTGAGAAGAGGGTCCCGACAAAAGAGTCATATCATCTAATTGTGGGTCTTAGAGATATGACACAATGCCCCCTGTGGTGGGGCTCAGGAAGAAGTGTGGAGTCACATAACCTTGTGGCTGGGCCCAGCTACATGTCAAAATCACCCCAGTGGGCAGGGCCCAGGCATAAGAAGACAGTCACATCATGTAGGTTCTGGGCCAAGTAATATGTCACATTCACCACTGTGGACAGGTCCCAGGAAAAAGAGCGTCATATAATCTCAGTGATGGGCCAAGATATATGTTACAGTGACTTCTGTTAGCTGGAATAAGAATCATATTACCTGTGTGCTGAACTCATCAATAAGTCACTCTCTCTCCAGTGGGCAAGCCCCAGGTAGGAGAGGGGAGACATCACCTCGGTGCTGGGCCCAAAGTTATGTCACAATCTCTTTTTGGGCAACATCTAAGAGAGGAGAGACACATAAAATAGTCAAAGGGCCCAGAGATATGTCACAATGCACCTTGTAAGCAGGGTCCAGGCAGGAGACTCACATCACATTGGTTCTGGGCCCAGCAATATACCACCATGCCTTCTGAGGGCAGTGCCAAGGCAGAAGAGTAATGTCACCTGGCCGGGTGCGGTGGCTCACACCTGTAAACCCAGCACTTTGGTAGGCTAAGGGGGCGGGACCACCTAAGGTCGGGTGTTTGAGACCAGCCTGACCAACATGGAGAAACGCCATCTTTACTAAAAATACAAAACAAACAAACAAACCAACACAATGTCACCTTAGTATTAGGCTCACTGACATGTCACAAGATCCCCTGCAAGCAGAACCTAGGACAAGAAGGAGAGACATGTTAGCTAGGTGTGAGCCCAGTGATATGTCACAATCCCTTCTGTGATCAGAGGCCAGGCAGGAGAATAGAGCCACATTACCTTTGATGGGTGCAGGTATATGACACAATGTCCTCTGTAGGCAGGGCCTAGGCAGTAGAGTTACATCACCTGGGTGTTGGACCCAACAATATATCACAATGACCCACACACACAGGGCACAGGCAGGTGAGTCACATAACGTATGTGTGGGGCCCAGCGATATGACACAATGCCCCCTGTGGAAGAACCAAGGCAGGAGAGAAGATTCACACCACCTGAGTACAAGACTCAGTGAAGTCACAATGTCCCCTGTGTGCAGTGCCAAGGCAGTGGAATAATCACATCACCTCAGTGTTGGATCCAGTGATATGTCACAGTCTCTTCTGTGGGCTGGGCCAGGGCTAGAGCACCAACTCACTCTGGTGCTGGGTAAAGTCATATGTCATAATCACACTGTCAGGAATGTCCAGGGGTGAGATTATGCATCTGGACTGGGAAGAAGCAACACATCAAAAATATGACCAGACCATCCACGGTGGCTCATGCCTGTAATCCCAGCACATTGGGAGGCCAAGGTGGGAGAATACCTGGAGCCCAGGAGTTCAAGACTACCCTGGGGGCTACATGGTGAGACATCTTTACTAAAAAATGATAATTAAAGTTTAAAAAGTAATATATATAACCAGAGCCTGGACAACATACTGAGACCATGTCTCTACTAAAAAAAAGATAGATGATAGATATAGATAGATAGATAGATAGATAGATAGATAGATAGATGATAGATAGAGCCAGGCACGGTGGCTCACGCCTGTAATTCCAGCACTTTGGGGGCCAAGGCCTCACTCAAAAAGGAAAAAAAAAAAAAAAAAGAAGAAGAAAAAAGAAATCTAAAACAACAGCAACTTCAGTGTGCAAGAAGGAGCATGAGAGAGATAAAAGAAACAGAAAAAATAAATAAATAAATAAAAATAAAACAGCGGCCGGGCTCGGTGGCTCACGCCTGTAATCCCAGCACTTTGGGAGGCCAACGCGGGCTGATCACCTGAGGACGGGAGTTACACATCAGCCTGACCAACATGGAGAAACCCCGTCTCTATTAAAAATACAAAATTAGCCAGGTGTGGTGGCGCATGCCTGTAATCCCAGCTACTCGGGACGCTGAGGCCTGAGAACCGCTTGAACCCAAAAGACAGAGGTTGCAGTGAGCCGAGATCGCGCCATTGCACTTCAGCCTGGGTAACAAGAGCAAAACTACGTCTCAACAAACAAACAAAATACAGCAACTCAATGTACTGTGGAAACAAACTTGAAGTGGGGCTAGGAAAACAAAAAACAAAACAAATACAGACAGATCCCCAGAGCCTCAGATACTCGGGAGGCCGAAATGAAAGGATTGCCTTGGTGAGCCCGGGAAGGTGGAGGTCGCAGTGAGCAGTAATCGCACCCTCTACTGGATCTTAGCGGTTCTGCAGCCGACGAGAGCCATCTGGTCCATCTTAAACATTTCAAGCTGGTGGCCAAGTCCTACACTCCTGGCCGACATGTGGTGGACCCGGCGGCCGGACTGAGAGGCCAGCAGGCAAGGGCCCAGCGGATCCACCCTAGAGGCCGAGGGTGGCGCTCGCGGCCTGAAGCTGTTTTTCTGGCATCTAAGTCGCCAACCTTCCTTCCCACCGCGCCCCCAACCCCCGTCTGCTGATCGACGTGGGCGGTGGAAAGAGGAGGAAGGGCTCAAGGGCAGGGACTGCCGTCCCGGTGGCCGCCCCACCCGCGGGGTGGGAGAGAACCGGGACCCAGACGGCCACCGCCGGGCCCTCACCGCCATACCTGGGATGGGGCCTGCCGGGCCACGCCCCCGGACACCTGCGACTCAGCCATCCACACCATGCTCCCCCAGCCCTGTCCGAGCCGGGGGATCGAGCTGCCACCACCCCCACTCCCAGGAATGAGGGGAGGAGCCAGGAACCAGAGGGGCAAGAGGCCAAGCGGGGGAGCCCCCCAACCCGAGGCACCCACCGCGCCGCACGCCGTCCCTTTCGGCGCTCGGAAAGCCCTCGGGCGAACCCCTCCCGAGCCCACCCCTCCCAGGCCCTCAGAAGATGGCACAGGACGGCCCCTGACTCTCCATGGGGATTTGGGAATAAACTTGGCAGGCCCCTCAGACAGTCAAGACCCGCGTGGGCGTCCCCGGCCCCCTGCGTCAGGCGTGGTGGGTCCCGCGGGTCGGGCCTCGGCAGTTGCTGTGCGCTTGGGATCAGCCAGGGCAGCGCCACACTCGGTTCGGGCTGGGAGAGCGGGGACAGCCTCCCAAGCCACAGCCCTGCACGCCCGACCTCCGACTCACAAGGGACGCGCCAGAGCTCTGGCCCCGTTCAGAGTGAAGGCTGAAGTTCACAGTTCACAGTTCAGCTGAAGGCTGCGGGCCTTCCCGAGCTCCGCCCAGCTCACAGCGGGGACGGTCGCTCCCTCGGCAGCTGCCGCTGGAGCTCCGGAGGACAAGAGAACTTAGGTGGCCTCAGTGGAGCCCGACAACAGGCGTGAAAGTCAACAAGACAGATCGAGATGGCAAGGGCGACTCGCGGACGAAATGGATCCACCCGACCCCAGAAATGATCCCCGATACGCGGCTCTGCATAGACCACGACAGAGTCCAGTCAAAGACAACCCGTGGGTGTGGGTGTTTGGAGATGCATCTCAGCGGGAGAAAGAACGACCAGGACTCGGTAGTGGGTGGTTTAGGACACAGGGAGATACAGAATGAGGGGACTGTCCCAGAATCCACACAAAGACGGACAGACGACGGACGGAAGGAAGGAAATAAAACAGAAAAAAAAGAGAGAGAAAAAAATGAAGAAAGAGAAAGAAATATCAAAAGAAAAATAGAGAAAATAATGAAAAGAAAAAGGGAAGATGAAACAGGAAGGAAAAAGGTGGAGAGACACAAAAAGAAAATAAAGGAAGAAATGAAGGAAAAAGGAAAGAAGAAAGAGGGCAAAAAAAAAAAGAATACAAAGAAAAAAGAAGAAAATAAAAAAGGGCAGGGCATGGTGGCTCACGCCTGTAATTCCAACACTTTGGGAGGCTGAGGTGGGAGAATCACTTGAGCCCAGGAGTTTGAGACCAGCCCTGACAACATAGTGAGGCCCTGCCTCTACTAAAAGTTAGCCAGGCATGATGCCACATTCCTGTAGTAGGAAGGAAGGAAGGCAGGAGAGAAGGAGGAAAAAAAGGGAGGAAGATAGGAATGTAGAGAGAAAGGCAGGAAGGAAGACAGGAGGGAATGAAGGAAGTTAGGGACCAAGTTCTACAAGGAAGAAATGTTAAAAAGAAACAGAGAAAAAGGAAGAGAGAAACACAGGAATAAAAAGGGAAGGACAGTAAGAAAGAGACAGAAAGGGAGAAATTATGAAAATAGAACGAAAAGGAAAAAAAGTAGAAAGATGAAAGTATATCTCTAAAAGAATAATAGGCGGGGCATGGTGGCTCATGCCTGTAATCCCAGCACTTTGGGAAGTCCAGGCGGGTGGATCATGAAGTCAACAGATCGAGAGCATCCTGGCCAACATGGTGAAACCCCATCTCTACTAAAAATGCAAAAATTTGCTGGGCATGGTGGTGCGTGCCTGTAGTCCCAGCTACTTGGGAGGCTGAGGCAGGAGAATCACACACACACAAAACCTGCTGCCTCAGGCTTTAAACACACACATGTGTTCTGTAATCCACGCTCATTTGATTGTGAGGGCTGTTGTCAGAAATGTTACTAAGAGAGGAATATGCATAAATTAGATCACATTTAAGGTTATGCTTATAATGCCACTTGAGTGGGAAGTAAAAGAGTGGAGTTACAGGCACCCAGCTGGGGTTTACCCACACCAGGTTGTTTCTCTTTTTTTTTTTTGAGACAGAGTCTCACTCTGTCACTCAGGCTGGAGTGCAGAGGCATGATTTCAGCTCATTGCAACCTCCCCTCCTGGGTTAGAGCAATTCTTGTGCCTCAGCATCCCGAGTAGTTGGAATTAAAGGCACGCGCTACCACGCCCGGTTAATATTTGTGTTTTTAGTAGAGATAGGGTTTCACCATATTGACCAGCCTTGCCTTGAACTCCTGACTTCAAGTGATCCGACCACCTTGGCCTCCCAAAGTGCTGGCATTACAGGTATGAGCCACTGCACCTGGCCAACCATGCCAGTTTCTAGGCTCATGAGAGTGTGGCACAGGTAAACATCACCTGTCATTGGTGACAGAAGAAAAAAGGCTGGAGGGAAGACCAGGTGGGGGGAGAGGTGCTAGGCTGTGGGGCTAGGCTCTGGGCATGCTGGACCCGTTAGGTCACTGAAGATCTATCTGGCTGGCCACCTGCCCCTTCATGTCAGTTGAGGAAAGGGGATTGGGCAGCATTCTCCATAAGTCCCACTGTGCTGTGAGAATAGAGGAGTGTCTACAAATTGCCATCTTAGGGTAGGTTTCAGAGTGAGCTGGACTCTCTTGGAGAGCTAATGAGATGGGAGGAAGACAGTCCCCCAGGTAAACCTTAGGGACAGAGCCTGTGAAGTAAGAGGGGGTGTGTGGAGGTGGCCTGTCCCTATGAGAGGGGGAGTTTAAAGCTATTACAGGCCGGGCGCGGTGGCTCACACCTGTAATGCCAGCACTTTGGGAGGCTGAGAGGGGTGGATCACTTGAGGTCAGGAGTTCGAGACCAGCCTGGCCATGGCAGCAAAACCCCAGCTCTACTAAAAATACAAAAATTAGCCAGGCGCTGTGGCACGCGGCTATAGTCCCAGCTACTCGGGAGGCTGAGGCAGGCGAATCGCTTGAACCTGGGAGACCCAGGTTGCAGTGAGCCGCAATGGCACCACTGTATTCCAGCCTGAGCGACAGAGTCTCGCTCTGTCTCAAAAAAAAAAAGGAAGAAAGAAAGAAAGAAAGAAAGAAGAGAAAAAGACATTTCAATTCTAATATCTGTCAGTTCCTCTGAGCCAAGTGGAAAATACATGCCCTTCACCTTGAAGTTTGTTTTTTTGTTTGTTTGTTTGTTTGTTTGAGACAGAGTCTCGCTCTGTTACCATAGTGGAGGGCAGTGGCCTGATCTCAGCTCATGCAACCTCAGCCTCCTTCAAGCGATTCTCTTGCATCAGCATCAGCCTCCCTAGTAGCTGGGACTACAGGCGCACACCACCACACCTGGCTAATTTTTGTAATTTTAGTAGAGATGGGGTTTCACCATGTTGGCCAGTGTGGTCTCTATTTCTTGACCTCAAGACCCGCCCACCTCAGCCTCCCAAAGTGCTGGAATTACAGGCGTGAACCACCGGGCCTGGCCACCTTGAAGTTTTAAGTGACACCCAAGGATAGCCACCAGTGTCTTGGTTATGGAAGCCTCCTACGTGCTTCCCGCCCCCAGTTTGATTTGCAGGCTCCTGGTTGTGTTGTCGTAAACACGCTTTCCTCTGGCCTTGTCCGATGAATACGGTTCACACAGCTAACAGTACTTCTTGAGAGGGGTTACCATGTAAAGCTGAGAATAGATTGGGTTTAGGTAACATTGTGCCTCCTTATCACCTGAGAGGCCATTGTTCCTGGTTCATTCTATAAGTGTATTAGTGCTGTCAGACATCTTTGGACAATTCAAATGAAAAGGACCTGTGGTTTTATAAAGGAAACAAACGCTTCAGATGTGAAATCCTTCTTTTATTCTCCACTTCTCTTAGGTGAAAATTTTTATTTTATTTATTTATTTTTGAGACAGAGTCTCGCTCTGTCACCCAGGCTGGAGTGCAATGGTGCGATCTTTGCTCACTGCAACTTCTGCCTCCCGGGTTCAAGCGATTCTCCTGCCTCAGCCTCCCGAGTAGTTGGGATTACAGGAGCCCACCACCACTCCCGGCTAGTTTTTGTATTTTTACTAGAGACGGGGTTTCGCTATGTTGGTCAGGAGGGTGTCGAACTCCTGACCTCAGGTGATCCGCCCGCCTCTGCCTCTCAAAGTGCTGGGATCACAGGCGTGAGCCACCGCCCCCCGACGCCTCAGCTCATTTGTTAATTAGCAGTAATACCCTGGGCAAGTGACACCTCCTACTTGAGCCTCTTTTTCCGTCCATAAAATGCACTAATACTGGGGAGGGTGGGATTGGGAGGTGGGTCCTGGAACTCCATCCAATCAGTGGCACTGGTGTAGGAACCGCCCAATCAGGCGCGCAGTTGGAGAGGAGGGCGTGGCTTCCGGAATTTGGCGGGGTCTTTGTCTCTCGCTCCCGCCAGAGGTTGGCATCTGTCTCCACTGTTCCGCGTCCTCTACCTCGGAACCCCGACCCCCGCCTGGCGACTTTGTCACAGCCTCTGTTGCCCTGTGATCTGCAGGTCCTGGGAGACGCACAGCTAAGACGCCAAGGCATGCTGGAAGCTGGGAAGTGGTGCGTATGCGGGGTTGGGCATCCCGAGAGGGGAGAGCGGGCTGTGAAACCTGCAGGACCGGCCTCCCCACAGTCCGCTCCCGGGTCCGCCGACCTCAGTCCTCTCTGGCGCTGCTCCGCCCCAGGCCTCTCTGGCCGCAAGATGGCGGCTGAGCCCGCAGCCGGAACCCCCAGCGTCTCGCCTCATCCCTGCTGGGCGCCCTGTCTGGACCTCCTTGGGCAGCTCTGCGCACGCAGCCCCGAGTATTTCCCAGAGTGTTTAGGGATGCCAGGTGGGTCATCAGGGTAGAATCCTGACTTGGTGTGTGCGTGGGAGGAGCTGCGACCCGTGGGGTTCCCAAGCTTTCCTGTTAATTTTTTTTTTTTCTTTTTAGACAGTCTCGCTCTGTCGCTAAGGTAAAGTGCAGTGGTGTGACCTCAGTTTCTGTAAGCTCCCTCTCCCAGGCTCAAGCCTCCCAAAGTGCCAGGATTACAGGGTTGAGCCACCGCGCCTGGCCTAATATATTAATTTATAAGAAATGCATTCAAGTTGGGTTTTAGATTTTTTAAATTTATGAACACAGGGGACTGGAGCCACTTTAGTCTAATTTCCTGCTCTTTAATTATTTTAACACTCCACAGGAGGACTCGTTTTCCTGTGTGCCTTCCTAATGTATGGCAAGCAGGGCTCTAATCCACCACTTTTTTCCCTTAGCCTAACTCAGGCTTGCAGTAAAATTATAAATTTCCACTTTTGTTCCTACATTCTCAAATGTGGGATAGAAGACCAACTTCCCCTCTCCAGTTTACCACACTATCAACTACTTGTCCTTTATTGTACATTAGAGACACAGTATTTTAATTGTTAATCATGATTTTACACAGCAGTGGATCGTGGCAGGTTTTTAAAGATTTGTTTTCTGTCTGTAAACATTTCACATGAGAAAAAAGTAGAAAATAACCCTCTAACACTCCACTGTACAAAATAAAAATTATCTCTGCTTCTCCCACTTTTATCTTCCCTAGGCACACACACCTTATTAGTACGTCTTTGGGTTGAAGTTTTGCTTTGGAGAAATAACAGGGCCCTTTACAGCAGCCCTCCGGTCTTTTCTTGGTCATGAGTTTCAGAACTGTCTGGGATAACCCAAGATGCCTGTAGTGACCATATCTCTTGGAATGTCTAATGGATATCATCCCCTGGGTCATTTCTTAGAGGGCAGCCTGAGGAATCGGAGTATAGCCTCTCAGAGGAGCAACTGGGTGGCCTGGGCCTGAGGACAGTCTCCTGGTATACCATTTGTCTAAAAAGCTAACTTCTTAGAACATTAAGATTTTTTTTTGTCAAAGGAATGCTTAGGCACCATTGGTGGGAGTTTAAATTAGTTCACCTATTGTCGACAGTGTGGCCATTCCTCAGAGACCTAGAGAAAGCAATACCATTCAACCTAGCAATCCAATCATTGGGTATATACCCAAAATAATATAAATCATTCTACTATAAAGACACATGCATGTGTATATTCATTGCAGCACAATTCACAATAGCAAAAACATGGAGTCAACCAGAATGCCTATCAATGATAGATTGAATAAAGAAAATGTGGTACATATACACCATGGGATATTGTGCAGCCATAAAAAAAATAAGATCATATCTTTCTCAGGAATGTGGATGGAGCTGTAGGCCGTTCTCCTTAGCAAAGTAACACAGGAACAGAAAACTAAATACCACATATTCTCACTTAAAAGTGAAAGTTGAATGATGGGAACACATGGACACAGAGGGGAACAATCCATACCAGGGTCTATTAGAAGGAGGAGGGAGAGGATCAAAAAAAGTAACTAATGGGTACTAGGTTTCATACCTGGGTGAGGAAATAATCTTCACAACAAACCCCCATAACACACCTATGTAAAAAATGTGCATAGATAAAAATGTGTCTCAAACTCCTGACCTCAGGTGATCTGTCCGCCTTGGCCTCCCAATGTGCTGGGATTACAGGCGTAGGTTTTTTAAAAATTTAGGTAGCTTTTCCCATAATTTCCTAAGAGCTTTTTTTTTTTTTTTTTTGAGATGGAATCTCTGTCACCCAGGCTGGAGTGCAGTGGCAGTGTCTTGACTTACTGCAACCTCCAACTCCTGGGTTAAAGCAATCCTTCTGCCTTAAACTCCCGAGTAGCTGGGATTATAGGCATGTGCCAGCCAACACACCCAGCTAATTTTTGTATTTTTAGTAGAGATAGGGCTTCACCATGTTGGCCAGGCTGGTCTTGAACTCCTGATGTCAAGTGATCTGACCGCTTCGGCCTCCCAAAGTGCTGGGATTACAGGCGTGAGCCACCATGCCCAGTCTGTGTGGGGAAAAGAAAGAGATCAGACTGTTACTGTGTCTGTGTAGAAAGAAGTAGGCATAAGAGACTCCATTTTGTTCTGAACTAAGAAAAATTCTACCTTGAGATGCTGTTAATCTGTAACCCTACCCCCAACCCTGTGCTCACAGAGACAAATGCTGTGTTGACTCAAGGTTTAATGGATTTAGGGCTATGCAGGATGTGCTTTGTTAAACAAGTGCTTGAAGGCAGTATGCTTGTTAAAAGTCATCACCACTCTAATCTCAAGTACCCAGGGACACAATACACTGCAGAAGGCTGCAGGGACCTCTGCCTAGGAAAGCCAGGTATTGTCCAAGGTTTCTCCCCATGTGATAGTGTGAGATATGGCCTCATGGGTAGGGAGAGACCTGACCATCCCCCAGCCCAATATGGGTAAAGGGTCTGTGCTGAGGAGGATTAGTAAAAGAGGAAGGCCTTTTGCAATTGAGATAAGAGGAAGCCATCTGTCTCCAGGCATGTGTCTTTATAGTAGAATATAGTAGAATTATTTATATTATTCCTGGAGAATGATTTATATTATTCCCTGGGCAATGGAATATCTCAGTGTAAAACCCGATTGTATGTTCCATCTACTGAGATAGGAGAAAACCGCCTTAAGGCTGGAGGTGAGACATGCTGGTGGCAATACTGCTCTTTAATGCACCAGAGATGTTTATGTATGTGCACATCAAAGCAAGCACCTTTTCTAACCTTGTTTATGACACAGAGACATTTGTTCACATGTTTTCCTGCTGACCCTCTCCCTACTATTACCCTATTGTCCTGCTACATCCCCCTCTCCGAGATGGTAGAGATAATGATCAATAAATACTGAGGGGACTCAGAGACCAGTGCCTGCGTGGGTCCTCCATATGCTGAGCGCTGTTCCCCTGGGCCCACTTTTCTTTCTCTATACTTTGTCTCTGTGTCTCTTTCTTTTCTCAGTCTCTTGTCCCACCCGACGAGAAACACCCACAGGTGTGGAGGGGCAGGCCACCCCTTCAGTCTGAAGAATAATTTTCAACTCTGCAATTTAAGACAATTATCTTTTTTGTTTTTTTGAGATGGAGTTTTGCTCTTGTGCCCAGGCTGGAGTGTAATGGCACGATCTCGGCTCACTGCAACCTCCGCCTCCTGGGTTCAAGCGATTCTCCTGCCTCAGCCTCCTGAGTAGCTGGGATTACAGGCATGTGCCATCATGCCTGGCTAATTTCTGTATTTTTAGTAGAGATGGGGATTTCACCACGTTGGCCAGGCTAATCTCGAATTCCTGACCTCAGGTGATCTGCCCTCCTCAGCCTCCCAAAGTGCTGGGATTACAGGTGTGAGCCACTGTACTCGGCCCTATCTATGTATTTTTAATCAATGTTGTCCCTGTTTTATGACACAATTTTTTCTGGGTTTTCAATTATTATTTTATATTGTTTTAAGGCAGAGTTTTGCTCTTGTTGCCCAGGGTAGAGCGCAGCGGTGCGACCTTGGCTCACTGCAACCTCTGCCTCCCAGGTGCAAGTGATTCTCCTGCCTCAGCCCCCTCAGTAGCTGGGATTACAGGTATGCCCCACCAAGCCCAGCTTATTTTGTGTTTTTAGTGGAGATGAGGGTTTCTCCATGTTGGTCAGGCTGGCCTCAAACTCCTGACCTCAGGTGATCCGCCTGCCTTGGCCTCCCAAAGTGCTGGGATTACAGGCGTAGCCACCGCGCCCAGCCTATTACTTTATTTTGTCTAGGTGAGTAGTCAAGGAAATAATCTTAAATTCACAATCTACTTATAGTTTGAACATATATAATTTTGTGAGAAGAACACTTGTTATTTGAAGTTAATTTTTTTTAATTTTGTAACTTTTTTTAGGTATTCTTAAATTTTAAATTGTAGTTAAAAACATTACAATAGTCATTTCAAACATTATTAGGTGTACAGTTTAGAAGTGTTAGGTGCAGTCCTGTTGTTTTCTAGGAGGTTAGAGATGATTTTTGTCTTACAAAAGTAAAAGCAAATACTCATTAAACAACCAATTGTCCTTTCCACCTCTCTCTAGCTCCTGAAGAACCCCATTTTACTTTCTTTCTTCATGACTTTGACTAAGTATTTTATGTAAGTGTGATTATACAGTGTCTCTTTTTTTGACTATTTTATTTTACTTGACGTAGTACCATAAAGATTTATCATTATTGTAGTATTTGTCGAGATGTCTCTATTTTATTTATTTGTTTATTTGGAGTCGAAGTCTCGCTGTATCCCCCAGGCTGGAGTGCAGTGGCACCATCTCGGCTAACTGCAACCTCTGTTTCCTGCGTTCAAGCAATTCTCCTGCCTCAGCCTCCTGAGTAGCTGGGATTACAGGCACGCACCACGATGCCCAGCTAATTTTTGTATTTTTAGTAGAGACGGAGTTTCACCATGTTGGTCAGGCTGAGATGACCCTATTTCAAAAGACTGAAATAATATCCTATTGTATATATGTGCCACATTTGTTTAATCTACTCATTTGTAAAGGGATATTTGTTTCCAGGTATTATCTTTTGTGAGGCATACTGCAATGTACACGTATCTATTCCATGTTTTGCCTTGACTATGGGATATTTTGAATACACTGATTTAGTTTCATGTATATACTCTTACTTTTTTTTTTTTAGTTTTGAGACAGTCTCACTCTGCCACCCAGGCTGGAGTGCAGTGGCGTGATCTCGGCTCACTGCAACCTTCGCCTTCCGACTTCAAGTGATTCTCTACCTCAGCCTCCTGAGTAGCTGGGATTGTAGGTGCGCACCACCATGCCCGGCTAAGTTTTTTATTTTTAGTAGAGGTGGGGTTTCACCATGTTGCCCAGGCTGGTCTCGAATTCCTGGCCTCAAGTGATCCACCTGCCTCGGCCTCCCAAAGTGCTGGGATTACAGATGTGAACCACTGTGCCTGGCTATGCTCTTACTTTTATTGCCTGATCTTTTGATGTTGTGTTCCCCAAATCATTGCCAAACCCATTGTCGTGAAGCTTCCTCCTTCTGTATTGTTCTAGGAGTTTTACAGTTATAGATTTTATGTTAAAGCCTTAGTTCATTTCTTTTTTGCTTTTTTCTTTTTTTTGAGATGGAGTCTTGCTCTGTCGTCCAGGCTAGAGTGCAGTGGCACAATCTCGGCTCACTGCAACCTCTGCCTCCCAAGTAGCTGGGATTACAGGCACATGCCACCACTCCTGGCTAAGTTTTGAATTTTTAGTAGATGTGCTGTTTCGCCATGTTGGCCAGACTGCTCTTGAACTCCTGACCTCAGGTGATCCAGCCGCTTCCGACTCCCAAAGTGCTGGGATTACAGGCGTGAGCCACCGCTCCAGACCTCTTTTTTTCTTTTTCTTTTTTTTTTTTTGAGAGTCTCACTTTGTTGCCGAGGCTGGAGGGCAGTAGTGCGATCTCGGCTCACTGCAAACTCTGCCTCCTGGGTTCAAGTGATTCTCATGCCTCAACCTCCTGAGTAGCTTGGATTACAGGCGTTTGCCACCACTCCTAGCTAATTTTTGTTTCTGGGTTTTTTTTTTTCTTTTTCTTTTTTTTGAGACGTAGTCTCGCTTAGTCGCCCAGGCTGGAGTGCAATGGCGCTATCTTAGCTCACTGCAACCTCCGCCTCCTGGGTTCAAGTGATTCTCCTGCCTCAGCCTCCTGAGTAGCTGGGATTACAGGGGTGAGCCACCACACCCACCTAATCTTTGTAGTTTTAGTAGAGATAGGGTTTCACCATGTCGGCCAGGCTGGTCTCAAATTCCTGACCCCAGGTGATCTGCCCGCCTCGGCCTCCCAAAGTGCTGGGACTACAGCTGTGAGCCACTGCGCCTGGCTAATTTTTGTATTTTAAGTGGAGATGGGATTTTGCCACATTGGCCAGACTGGACTTGAATTTTTGGGTTCAAGTGATTCACCCACCTCGGCCTCCCAAAGTGCTGGGATTTCAGTCTGGAGCCAACACGCCCAGCCTTATCTTTTATTTATTTGTTTATAGACAGACTCTTGTTCTGTCACCCAGACTAGAGTGCAGTGGTGCAATCATAGCTCACTGTAACCCCAAACTCGCAGGCTATCTTTCAACCTCAGCTTCCCTAGTAGCTGGGGCTACAAAAATATGCCACCATGCCATGTCTATTTATTTTTTGTAGAGATGAGGTCTCATGTTGTTCAGGCTGGTCTTGAACTTCTGACTTCAAGTAATTCTCTTGTCTCAGTCTTAAACACAGTAGGAATTACAGTCATGTGCCACCACACCTGGCCTTTGCTAACTATTTTGTAATATGCAGCACTTTTTTATTCATCATTGTCATCCTACTGTGTAATAGAAAACCAGAACTTACTCTTCTTCTCTAATTGTAACTTAATATTTGTTAAGTAACCTCTTCCCATCCTCCCACTTTAGTCTCTGGTGACACCTGTTGTATTCTTTGCTTCATAAACCCTTTTTTTCAGAGTCCTCGTATGAGTAAAATTATGAGATCATGAAGTATTTGTCTTCTGTATATGACATTTCACTTAACATGGTATCCTCTTGGTCCACCCATGTTGCAAATAGCAGATTTTTTTTTTTTTTTGAGATGGAGTCTTGCTCTGTCGCCCAGGCTGGAGTGCAGTGGTACGATCTTGGCTCACTGCAACCTCCTCCCAGTTCAAGCATTCTCCTGCCTCAGCCTCCCAGTGCTGGGATTACAGGTGCCCCCCCAGCGCTAATTTTTTGTATTTTAGTAGAGACAGGGTTTCACTGTGTTGCCCAGGCTGGTTGCAAACTCCTGAGCTCAGGCAGTCCACCCACCTCAGGCTCCCAAAGTGTTGGGATTACAGGCATGAGCCACAGCACCTGGCATAATTTTTTTTAATAGCTAAGTAGTATTGTATTGTGTATGTATACCACATTTTCTTTATTCGTTTCTTTTTTTGAGACAAAATCTCTCTCTTGTTACCCAGGCTGGAGTGCAATGGCGTGATCTCGGCTCACTGCAACCTCCGCCTCCTGGGTTCAGGCGATTCTCCTGCATCAGCTTCCCAAGTAGCTGGGATTACAGGCATGTGCCACCACGCCCGACTAATTTTGTGTTTTTAGTGGGACGGGGTTTCTGCACGTTGGTCAGGCTGGTCTCGAACTCCTGACGTCAGGTCATCTGCCCACCTCAGCTTTCGAAAGTGCTGGGATTACAGGTGTGAGCCACCGGACCCGGACTTTTTTCTTTATTCATTTATCTGTTGCTATACATTTGAATTGATTCTATATCTTAGCTTTTATAAACAGTGCTGCAATAGCCATGGGAATGCAGATATCTTTTTGAAACATGGATTTTCTTTTTTTTTAGATATATAGGCAGTAGTGGCCGAGCACGGTGGCTCACATCTGTAATTACAGCACTTTGGGAGGCTGAGGCTGGCTGATCATGAGGTCAGGAGTTCGAGACCAGCCCAGCCAATACGGTGACAACCTGACTCTACTGAAAATACAAAAATTAGCCAGGCATGGTGGCGCATGCCTATAGTCCCAGCTACTTGGGAGGCTGAGGCAGGAGAACCGCTTGAACCGGGGAGGGGGAGGTTGCAGTGAGCCGAGATTGTGCCACTTCACTCCAGCCAGAGGGACACAGCGAGACTCTGTCTCAAAGAAAGAAAAAAGATATATACCTAGTAGTAACATTACTGGGTCATATAGTAGCTGTATTTTTAATTATTTGAGGAACCTCCATACTATTTTCTATAATGGCCATAAATATTTACACTCCCGCCAACAGTGTATATGTGTTTCCTCTTTATTACATCCTCATTAGTGCTTGTTTTTTTTTTTTTTTTAATTATAGCCATTCTAATAGGAGTTAGGTTGTATATTATTGTAGTTTGGGTTTGCATTTACCTGGTGATTAGTTTATGTTCAGCATCTTTTTATGTACCTGTTAGCCATTCATATGTCTTTTTTTGATAAATGCCTGTTAAGATCTACATATTTTTAATAGATTATGTTTTATTTTAGAATTTCACAGTTTTTAAGATAATTTTGAATATTAACTCCTTGTCGTATGTATAGTTTGTACATTATTTTCCTTCATTTTATAGATTGTCTCTTCACCCTCATAGTTGTTTCCTTTTATATGCAAAAGCATTTTAGCTTGATGTAATCTCATTTGCTCATTTTTGCTTTTGTTTCCTATGCTTCTGAAGTCTTATTTTAAAAAGTTACTTCCCAGTCTAATGTTTTAAAACATTTTTTCTATGTTTCTGTTTAATAGTTTCATAGTTTGTGGTATTACATTTGAGTCTTTGATTCATCTTGAGTTGATTTTTGTATATAATGAGGGGTAGGGATCTGGTTATATTCTTCTGTGTATGGATATTTGATTTTCCCTGCCATTTGTTGAAGAGATTGTCTTTTCCCCAAAGTGTGTTCTCACTACCATTGTTAAAAACTAGTTGGCTTTAGGTGCATACATTTGTTTCTGAGCTTATTGGGCACATTGATCTATGTGTTTGTTTTTATGTGAGTACAATGCTGTTTTGGTTATAATAGCTGTGTAGCTAATTTTGAAGTCAGATATTGTGATGCCTTCAGCTTTGTGCTTTTTAAAAATATATATAAAAAGTATTTCCTAGACAAGTGGCAGATTACATTTTATAAACAAAACCATCTTTGAAAATACTGGCCGATTCTTCTTTAAAACATACAAATAGGTATTTTAAAAAAACTTAAGTTCAGGGGTACAAGTGTACGTTTGTTGCATTGGTAAGCATGTGTCATACGGGTTTGTTGTAAAGATTAAGCCTAGTACCCATTAGTTATTTTTCCTGATCCTTTTCCTCCTCCAACCTTCCACCCTCTGAAAGGCCCCAGTGTGTGCTGTTCCCCTCTGTGTGTCCATGTGTTCTGATTATTTACCTCCCACTTATAAATGAGAACATGCAGTATTTGGTTTTCTATTCCTGTGTTAGTTTGCTAGGGATAATGACCTCCAGCTCTGTCCACATGCTTGTGAAGGACATGGTCTTACTCTTTTTTATGGCTGCATAGTATTCCATGGTGTGTATGTACCACATTTTTCTTTATCCAGTCTATCATTAATGGACATTTCAGTTGATTTCATGTCTTTGCTATGGTGAATAGTGCTGCAGTGAACATACACGTGAATGTGTGTTTATAATAGAAGAATTTATATTCTTTTAGCTATATACCCAGTAATGAAATTACTGGTCAATTGTTATTTCTTTCTTAAGGTCTTTAAAAAATCACCACACTGTCTTCAACCTTAGCTGAACTAATTTACACTCCCACCAACAGAGTATAAGCATTTCTTTCCTCCACAACCTTGTCAGTATCTGTTATTATTTAACTTTTTTAAAATAGCCATTCTGACTAAGGTGAGATGGTATCTCATTGTGGTTTTGATTTGCATTTCTCTAATTGGTGATGTTGAGCTTTCTTTCAGATGATTTTGACCACACGTAAGTCTTCTTTTTAAAGGCTCATGTCCTTTTAAAGGTTCATGTCCTTTACCCACCTTTTTTTTGTTTTGTTTGATTGTTTGTTTCTTTTTTTTTTAAGTAGAGACGGGGTTTCACCATGTTGGTCAGGCTGTTCTCGAACTCCTGACCTCAAATGATCCGCCCTTCTCAGCCTCCCGAAGTGCTGGATTACAAGCATGAGCCACCATGCCCGCTTTTTTTTTTTTTTTTTTTAATGTAGACAGAGTCTTGCTCTGTCACCGAGCCTGGAGTGCGGTTGCATAATCTTGGCTGCAACTTCCACCTCCCAGATTGAAGCGATTCTCCTGCCTCAGCCTCTCTAGTGGCCGGGATTACAGGCTCCCACCACCAAGCTTGGCTAATTATTTTTTTGTATTTTTAGTAGAGATAGGGTTTCACCGTGTTGGACTAGTCTCGAACTGCTGACCTCAGGTGATCCACCCACCTTTGTCTCCAAAAGTGATGATTACTGATGTGAGCCACCGCATCCAGACCTATTTTACCCAATTTTTTTTTCTTTTTTTTTTGAGACAGAGTCTCACTCTGTCACCCAGGCTGGAGTACAGTGGTACGATCTCAGCTCACTGCAACCTCCGCCTCCCAGGTTCAAGCAATTCTCTGCTTCAGCCTCCTGAGTAGTTGGGATTACAGGCGCCTGCCACCACGTCCAGCTAATTTTTGTAGTTTTAATAGAGACGGGGTTTCACCGTCGTGGCCAGGCTGGTCTGGAATTCCTGACCTCATGATCCACCCGCCTTGGCCTCCCAAAGTGCTGTGATTACAGGCGTGAGCCGCCGTGCCCGGCCCCACCCAATTTTTAATGGAGTTGTTTATGTCTTGTAAATTTGTTTAAGTTTCTTCTAGCTGCTGGATATTAGACCTTTGATGGATGCATAGTTTGCAAAAATTTTCTCCCATACTGTAGGTTCTGTTTACTCTGTTCATAGTTTCTTTTGCTTTGCAGAAGCTCTTTAAATTAGATTTTATTTATTTATTTATTTATTTATTTATTTATTTATTTATTTATTGTGATTGCTTTGGCATCTTTGTAATGAAGTCTTTGCCTGTGTCTATGTCCTGAATGGTATTGCCTAGGTTGTCTTTCAGGGTTTTTATAGTTTTGGGTTTTTCATTTAAGTTTGTAATCCATCTTGAGTTAGTTTTTGTATAGGGTGTAAGGAAGGGATCCAGTTTTTTTTTTTTTTTGAGACGGAGTCTCGCTCTGTCTCCCAGGCTGGAGTGCAGTGGCGCAATCTCGGCTTACTGCAAGCTCCGCCTCCCGGGTTCACACCATTCTCCTGCCTCAGCCTCTCTGAGTAGCTGGGACTACAGGCGTCCGCCACCATGCCCGGCTAATTTTTTTGTATTTTTAGTAGAGATGGGGTTTCACCGTGGTCTCGATCTCCTCACCTCGTGATCCGCCCACCTCGGTCTCCCAAAGTGCTGGGATTACAAGCGTAAGCCACCGCACCCGGCATGGATCCAGTTTTAATTTTCTGCAAATGGTTAGCCAGTTTATTTATTGAAGAGAAAATTCTTTGCTCATTGCTTTTGTCAGCTTTGTTGAAGGTCAGATGGTTGTAGGTGTGCAGCTTAATTTCTGGCCCTCTATTCTGTTCCATTGGTCTGTTTCTGTTCTTGTACCAGTACCATGCTGTTTTAGTTTCTGTAGCCCTGTAGTATAGTTGAAAGTTGGGTAGTGTGATGCCTCCAGCTTTGCTATTATTTGTGTTTAGGATTGTCGTGCCTATTCGGGGTCTTTTTTGGTTTCATATGAATTTTAAAATAATTTTTTTCTAATTCTGTGAGAATGTCCATGCTTGTTTAATGGGAAAAGCATTGAATCTTTGGGAAAAGCATACTGCTTTGGGCAGTATGGCCATTTTAATGATATGGATTCTTTTTATTCATGAGCATGAAAAGTTTTTCCATTTGTTTGTGTCATTTCTGATACCTTTGAGCAGTGGTTTGTAGTTCTCCTTGTAGAGATCTTTCACCTCCCTTGTTAGCTGTATTCCTAGGCATTTTATCTTTTTTGTGGCAACTGTGAATGTGAGTTTGTTCGTGATTTGGCTCTCAGCTTGACTGTTGTTAATGTATAAAAATGCTAGTAATTTTTGGCTGGGTGTGGAGGCTCACACTTATAATCCCAGCACTTTGGGAGGCCCAGGCGGGTGGATCACCTGAGGTTAGGTGTTCGAGACCAGCCTGGCCAACATGGTGAAACCTTGTCTCTACTAAAATTACAAAAATTAGCCAGGCGTGGTGGCAGGCGCCTATAATCCCAGGTACTTGGAAGGCTGAAGCAGGAGAATTGCTTGAACCTGGGAGGCAGAGGTTGCAGTGAGTTGAGATCGCACCACTGCACTCCAGCCTGGGAGACAGAGGAAGACTCCGTCTCAAAGAAAAAAAAGAAAAAAAGAAATGCTAGTAATTTTTGCACATTGACTTTGTATTCTGAGACTTTGCTGAAGTTGTTTATCAGCTTAAGGAGCTTATGGGCTGAGATTATGGCATGTTCTCAATATAAGATTATATTATCTGCAAACAGGGATAGTTTGATTTCCTCTTTTTCTATTTGAATGCCCTTTCTTTTTCTTGTCTTTTCTTTTTTTTTGAGATGGAGTTCGCTCTTGTTGCTCAGGCTGGAGTGCAATGGCATGATCTCGGCTCACTGCAGCCTCCACCTCTGAGGTTCAAGCAATTCTCCTGCCTCAGCCTCCCGAGTAGCTGGGATTACAGGCATGTACCACCACGCCTGGCTAATTTTGTATTTTTAGTAGAGACGGGTTTCTTCATCTTGGTCAGGCTGGTTTTGAACTCCCAACCTGAGGTGATCCACCACCTCAGCCTCCCAAAGTGCTGGGATTACAGGTGTGAGCCACCACACTCAGCCTAGATGTCCTTTATTTCTTTCTCTTTTCTTGTTACCCAGACCAGAAGTTCCAATATTATGTTGAATAGGACTGATGAAAGAGGGCATCCTTGTCTAGTTTTAGTTTTTGTTTGGCTTTTTGAGAGAGAGTCTCACTCTGTCACCCAGGCTGTAGTGCAGTGGTGCGATCTTGGCTCACTGGAACCTCCGCCTCCCAGGTTCAAGCAATTCTCCCTGCCTCAGCCTCCCGAGCAGCTGGGATTACAGGCTCCCACCACACACCTGGCTAATTTTTGTATTTTTAGTACAGATGTGGTTTCACCATGTTGGCCAGGCTGGTCTTGAACCCCTGACCTCAGGTGATCTGCCCACTTTGGCCTCCCAAAGTGGTGGGATTACATGTGTGAGCCAAGCACCCAGCCTAGTTTTAGTTTTCAATGAGAATGCTTCCAATTTTTGCCCATTCAGTATAATGTTGGCTGTGGGTTTGTCATAGATGTCTCTTAGTATTTTGAGATATATTTTTTCAGTACCTTGTTTATTGAGAGGGTTTTTTTTTGTTTGTGTGTTTTTGTTTGTTTTTTTTTTGTTTTTCTCCAGATGGAGTCTCACTTTGTCTCTCCAGCACCTAGGCAGGAGTGCAATGGCATGATCTCAGTGTAGCCTCCACCTACCGGGCTCAAGAGATTCTCCCACCTTAGCCTCCCGAGTAGCTGAGACTACAGGCATGTGCTACCACGCCTGGCTAATTTTTTGTATTTTTAGTAGAGATGGGTTTTCACCATGTTGTCCAGGCTGGTCTTGAACTCCTGACCTCAAGTGATCTGCCTACCTCAGCTTCCCAAAGTGCTGGGATTACAGGTGTGAGCCACCATGCCCGGCCTATTGAGAGTTTTTAACATGAATGGATGTTGAACTGTATTAAAAAGTTTTTCTGCATCTATTGAAGTGATCATGTGGTTTTGTTCCTTTTTGTTTGTTTGTTGGTTGGTGGGTTGGTTGGTTTTTGAGATGGAGTTTCTCTGTTGTTGCCCAGGCTGGAGTGCAATGGCGTGATCTCGGCTCACCGCAACCTCCGCTTCCCGGGTTCAAGTGATTCTTCTTCCTCAGCCTCTCGAGTAGCTGGGATTACAGGCATGTGCCACCTTGCCTGGCTAATTTTGTATTTTTAGTAGAGAGGGGGTTTCTCCATGTTGGTCAGGCTGGTCTTGAACTCTCGACCTCAGGCGATCCACCTGGCTTGACCTCCCAAGTGTTGGGATTACAGGCGTGAGCCACTGCACCTGGCTGATGATGTGGTTTTTGTCTTTAGTTCTGTTATGTGATGCATCGTATTTCTTTTTTCCTATTTATTTTTTTCTGTTTCCCAGGCTGGAGTGCAGTGGTGTGATCTCGGCTTCCGGCAACCTTTGTCTCCTAGGTTCAAGCAATTCTCCTGCCTCAGTCCCAAGTAGCTGGGACTACAGGTGGGCGCCACCATGCCCTGCTAATTTTTGTATTTTTAGTAGAGACAGTGATACTGTTTGGCTGAGTCTCCATTCAGATCTCAATTTGAACTGTGTCTCCCAGAATTCCCATGTGTTATGGGAGGGACCCAGGGAGAGATTATTGAATCGTGGGGTCTGTTTTTTTCCTGTGGTATTCTCGTGATATTGAATAAGTCTCACAAGATCTGATGGGTTTATTAGTGGTTTCTGCTTTGCTTCTTTCTCATTTTCTCTTGCTGCTGTGATGTAAGAAGTGCCTTTTGCCTACCGCCATGCTTCTGATGCCTCCCCAGCCATGTGGAACTGTAAGTCCAATTAAACCGCTTTTTCTTCCCTGTCCTGGGTATGTCTTTATCAGCAGTGTGAAAACAGACTAATACAGTAAATTGTTACCAGTAGGCTGGGACCTTGCTGAAAAAATACCCGAAAATGTGGAAGCGATTTTGGAACTGAGTAACAGGCAAAGGTTGGAACAGTTTGGAGGGCTCAGAAGAAGACAGGAAAATGTGGGAAAGTTTGGAACCTCCTAAAAATGTGTTGAATGGCTTTGACAAAAATGCTGATAGTGATATGAACAATAAGATCCCAGCTGAGAGGGCTGGGCATAGTGGCTCATGCCTGTAATCCCAGCACTTTGAGAGGCTGAGGTGGGCGGACCACGAGGTCAAGAGATCAAGACTATCCTGGCCAATATGGTGAAACTCTGTCTCTACTAAAAATACAAAAATCAGCTGGGTGTGGTGGCGCATGCCTGTAGTCCCAGCTACTTGGGAGGCCGAGGTAGGAGAATTGCTTGAACCCGGGAGGCGGAGGTTGCAGTGAGCCAAGGTTGTGCCACTGTACTCTAGCCTGGCAACAAAACGAGACTCCATCTCAAAGGAAAAAAAAAAAAAAGATCCCAGCTGAGGTGGTCTCAGATGGAGATGAGAAACTTGGAACTGGAGCAAAGGTGAGCCTTATGTTTTAGCAAAGGGACTGGTGGCATTTTGCCGTGCCCTAGAGATTTGTGGAACTTTGAACTTGAGAGAGATGATTTAAGGTATCTGGTGGAAGAAATTTCTAAGCAGAAAAGCATTCAAGAGGTGACTTGGGTACTTTTAAAAGCACTCTGTTTTAAAAGGGAAACAGAATATAAAAGTTCAGAAAATTTGCAGCCTGATGATGCAGTAGGAAAGAAAATTCCATTTTTTGAGGAGAAATTCAAGCCAGCTACAGAAATTTGCATAAGTAGCAAGGAGCCTAATGTTAATCCCCAAGACCATGGAGAAAACATCTCTAGGCCATGTCAGAGACTCTCACAGCAGCTCCTCCCATCATATGCCCAGAGGCCCAGGAAGAAAAGGTGGTTTTGCTAGACATGGTGGCTCATGCCTGTAATCCCAGGGAGGGGGAGGCTGGGGTGGGTGGATCACCTGAAGTCAGGAGTTTGAGACCAGCCTGGCAAATATGGTGAAACCCCATCTCTACTAAAAATACAAAAACTAGCCAGGCTTGGTGGCAGTCGCCGTAATTTCAGCTACTCAGGATGCTGAGGCAGGAGAATTACTTGAACCCAGGAGGCGGTGGAGGTTGCAGTGAGCCAAGATCATGCCATTGCACTCCATCCTGGGTGACAAGAGCGAGACTTCATCTCAAAAAAAAAAAGAAAAAGAAAAAGAAAAAGTGGTTTTGTGGCCCAGGGCCCAGGGTCCCCATGCTGTGTGCAGCCTAAGGAGTTGGTGTCCTGTGTCTCAGCTGCTCTAGCCGTGGCTGAAAGGGGCCAGTGTACAGCTTTGGCTGTGGCTTCAGAGGGTGGAAGCCTCAAGCCTTGGCAGCTTCCATGTGGCGTTGAGGCCGTTGGTGCACAGAAGTCAAGAATTGAGGTTTAGGAACCTCCACCTAGATTTCAGAAAATGTATGGCAACACTTGGATGTCCAGGCAGAAGTTTGCTGCAGGGGTAGAGCCCTCATGGAGAACCTCTGCTAGGGCAGTGTGGAAGGGAAATGTGGGGCCAGAGCCCCCACACAGTCCCTACTGTGGTCCGGCCTAGTGGAGCTGTGAGAAGAAGGCCACTATCCACCAGACCCCAGAATGGTAGATTCACCCACAGCTTGCACTGTGCTCCTGGAAAAGCTGCAGACACTCAATGCCAGCCAGTGAAAGCAACTGGGAGGGAGGCTGTACCCTGCAAAGCCACAGGGGTGGAGCTGTTCAGGATCATGGGAACCCACCTTTTGCATCAGCCTGACCTGGATCTGAGACCTGGAGTCAAAGGAGATCATTTTGGAGCTTTAAAATTTGACTGCCTCACTGGATTTTGGACTTGCATGGTCCCTGTAACCCCTTTATTTTGTCCAATTTATCTCATTTGGAATGGCTATATTTACCCAGTGCCTGTACCTCTATTGTATCTAGGAAGTAACTAGCTTGCTTTTGATTTTACAGGCTCATAGGCAGAAGGGACTTGCCTCATCTCAGATGAGACTTTGGACTGTGGACTTTTGGGTTAATGCTGAAATGAGTTAAGACTTTGGGGATCTTTTGGGAAAGCATGATTGGATTTGAAATGTGAGGACATGAGATTTGGAGGGGCCAGGGGCAGAATGATATTCTTTGGATGTGTCCCCATTCAAATCTCAACTTGAATTGTATCTCCCAGAAGTCCCGTGTTTTCTGGGAGTGACCCAGGGGAATGTAATTGAATCATGAGAGCTGTTCTTTCCCATGCTATTCTCGTGATAGTGAATATCTGTCACAAGATCTGATGGGCTTATCAGGGGTTTCTGGTTTTGCTTCTTTCTCATTTTGTCTTGCTGCTGTGATATAAGAAGGACCTTTTGCCTGCCACCATGATTCTGAATGCCTCCCCAGCCATGTGGAACTGTAAGTCCAATTAGACCTCTTTTTCTTCTCAGTCTCGGGTATGTCTTTATCAACAGCATGAAAACAGATTAATATAGATGGGGTTGGTGGCCAGGTGCTATGGCTCTTGCCTCTAATCCCAGCACTTTGGGAGGCTGAGGCAGGCGAATCACCTGTGGTTGGGAGTTTGAGACCATCCTGATCAACATGGAGAAACCCCATCTCTCCTAAAAATACAAAAATCAGCTGGGCATGGTGGTGCATGCCTATAATCCCAGCTACTTGGGAGGCTGAAGCAGGAGAATCACTTGAACCCAGGAGGCAGAGGTTACAGTGAGCCAAGATTGCACCATTGCACTCCAGCCTGGGCAACAAGAGCAAAACTCCATCTCAAAAAAATAAAAATAAAAAACAGACGAGGTTTCACCATGTTGGCCAGGCTGGTCTCAAACTCTTGACTTCAAATGATCCGCCCACCTCGGCCTCCCAAAGTGCTGGGATTGCATGTGTGAGCCACCACATCTGGCCTGAATATTTCTTAATTTCAGTATGTTCAACCAACCTTGCATTTCAGAGATGAAGCCTACCTGATTCTGGTGGGTAAGTTTTTTCATTTACTGCTGAATTTGGTTTGCCAGTATTTTGTTGAAATTTTTTGCATCAACGTTCATCAAAGATATTTACCTGAAGCTTTCTTTTTTTGTTGTACTCTGTTGGGTTTTGGTGTGAAGATTGTCCTGGCCTCATAGAATGAGTTAGGGAGAAGTCCCTTCTCCTCAATCGTTTTTTTGTTTTTGTTTTTGTTTTTTTTGAGACAAAACAAAACTCTTGTTGCCCAGGCTGGAGTGGAATGATGTGATTTCAGCTCACTGTAACCTCCACCTCCTGGGTTCAAGTGATTCTCCTGCCTCAGCCTCTTACAGGCACGCACCACCATGCCCAGCTAATTTTGTATTTTTAGTAGATACGGGATTTTGCCCTGTTAGCCAGGCTGTTCTCGAACTCCTGATCTCAGGTGATCCACTCGCCTTGGCCTCCCAAAGTGCTGGGATTACAGGCATGAGCCACTGCGCCCAGCTTGTCCTTAAATTTTTGAAAGAATTTCAGTAGAAACTGTACCAGCTCTTCTTTTTACATCTGGTAGAATTCAACTGTGAATCTCTCTTCCCATGGGGACTCAGGGACCATCCTGTGTCATCTTCTGAGGGCCCAGAAGGGGTTTGCCTGTGGGCTTTCTAATTGCTGAAAGAGATGGCATGCTGCACGGTGGGTACCCCTGCTGGGGGTTAGGGGGTGCCGCTGCTTGGCATCCCGCCCCTTTGGTTCCTGCTTCCCCCTCTCATTCTTGGGGGTGAGGTGGTGGCAGCTCAATCCCTGGGCTGGGACAGGGCTGGGGGAGCCTGGTGTGGATGGCTGAGGCTCCGGTGTCTGGGGGTGTGGCCCAGTAGGCTCCATCCCAGGTATGGCCCTGAGGGCCCGGAGGTAGCCATCTGGGTCCCGGCCCTTTCCCACCCCAGGGGTGGGGTGGGCACTAAGGGGCAGTCTCTGCCCTTGAGCCCTTCCTCCTCTTTCCACCGCCTACTGTCTAGCAACAGACGGGGTCAGGGGCATGGTGGGAAGGAAGGTTGGCGACTTAGATACCAGAAGAACAGTTTCAGGCCACGAGCACCACCCTTGGCCTGTAGGGTAGACCCACTGGGCCTCTGCCAGTTGGCTTTTCCTTCTGTCTACCAGGTCCACCAGATGTCTGCCAAGAGTGTAGGACTTGGCCACCAGCTTGAAATGTTTAAGGTGGACCAGAGGGCTCTCGCCGGGGTCAGAACTGCTTAGATCCAGCAGAGGGTGCGATTATGGCTCATTGAGACCTCCATCTTCCCGGGCTCACCCAGGCGATCCTCCTGTTTTGGTCTCCCAAGTGGCTGCAGCTCTGGGGATCTTTCTGGGTTTTTTTGTTTGTTTGTTTGTTTGTTTGTTTTTGTTGTTGTCGTTTGTTTTTTTCCCTAGGCCCACTTCAAGTTTGTTTCCACAGTACCTTGAATTGCTATTTTTTTCTTTCTTTTCTGTTATGCTCCTTCCTGTGCACTGAAGTTGCTGTTGTTTTAGATTTTTTCTTTTCTTTTTTTTTTTAAATCAGGCTTTGGCTCCCAAAGTGCTAGAATTACAGGTGTGAGCCACCATGCCTGGCTCTATCTGTCTGTCTGTCTATCTATCTATCTATCTATCTATCTATCTATCTATCTATCTATCTGTGGGCACTCTGTAGACAGGTAGGTAGGTAGGTAGGTAGATAGAAAATAAATAAGTTTTCATTTATTTATTTATTTATTTATTTATTTATATATTTATTTTGAGATGGAGTTTCACTCTTGTCACCCAGGCTGGAATGCAATGGCACCATCTCCAGTCACTGCAACCACCGCTTCCTGGGTTCAAGCAATTCTCCATCCTCAGCCTCCTAAGCAGCTGGGATTACAGGCGCATGCCACCACGCCCAGCTAACTTTTGTATTTTTAGTAGAAATGGGATTTCAACATGTTGAACAGGCTGATCTCGAACTCCTGACCTCAGGTGATCCGCTGACCTCGGCCTCCCAAAGTGCTGGGATTACAGTCATGAGCCAAGGAGCCCAGCCTAACTATTTTTTTAATAGAGATGTGGTCTCACTATGTTTTCCAGGCTTTGGTTATATATATTACTCTTTTAATTTTGTCATTTTTCATTAGAGATGTCTCACGATGTTGCCCCCAGTATAGTATCAAACTCCTTGGCTCCATATATCCTCCCGATTTGGCCTCCCAAAGTGCTGGGATTACAGGGATGAGCCACCGTGCATCATCTGGTTATAGTTTTGATGTGTTGACTCTTTCCAGTTCAGATGCATAATCTCATCCCTGAACATCCTGCTGGTGCGATTATGACATATGACTTTACCCAGCACCAGAGTGATTTGATGCTCCTGCCTGGGCCCAACTCACAGAAGGGATTGTGACATATCACTGGACCCAGCACTGAGGTAGTGTGACTATCTTACTGCCTTGGCACTGCCCACAGAGGACATTGTGACATATCACTGGGTCTTGTACCCAGGTGATGTGAATCTTCTGCCTTGGTTCTTCCACAGGGGACATTGTGTAATATCGCTGGGCCTCACATGTACGTTGTGTGACTCTCCTGCCTGTGCCCTGTCCATGTGGGCCATTGTGACATATTGCTGGGTCCAACACCTGGTTGATATAACTCTACTGCCTAGGTCCTGCCTACGGAAGACATTGTGATGTATCCCTGAACCCATCACACAGGTAATGCAACTCTATTCTCCTACCTGGCCCCTTCTCACAGAAGGGATTGTAACATATCACTGGGCTCAGCACCTAGCTCACATGACTCTCCCCCTCTTTCTAGATTCTGCCCTCAGAGGATATTTTGACATGTCACTGAGCCTAATACTAAGATGACATCATTCTTTAGTTTTGGCACTGCCCTCAGAAGCCGTGGTGGTGTATTGCTGGGCCCAGAGCCAATGTGATGTGAGTCTTCTGCCTGGATCCTGCCTACAAGGTGCATTGTGACATATCTCTGGGCCCTTTGACTATTTTATGTGACTCTCCTCTCTTACCGGGATGTTGCCCAAAAAGAGATTGCGACATACTTCGCACCCAGCACTGAGGTGATTTGACTCTCCTCTTCTGCCTGCGCTTTGCCTACAGGAGAGAGAGTGACTTATTACTGAGTTTAGCATACACATGATGTGATTTTCCTCCACTCACAGAAGTCATTGTGACATATATCTTGGCCCATCACTGAGATTGTGACTGTCTTTTTCCTGGGACCTGTCCACAGTGGAGAATATGACACTTTTCGGCCAAGCACTTATAAGATATGACTCTCTTCTTTTTTTTTTTTTTTTTTTTTTTGAGACGGAGTCTCGCTCTGTCTCCCAGGCTGGAGTGCAGTGGCGCGATCTTGGCTCACTGCAAGCTCCACCTCCCGGGTTCACGCCATTCTCCTGCCTCAGCCTCCCGAGTAGCTGGGACTACAGGTGCCCGCCAATACACCCGGCTAATTTTTGTATTTTTAGTAGAGACGGGGTTTCACTGTGTTAGCCAGGATGGTCTCGATCTCCTGACCTTGTGATCCGCCCGCCTCGGCCTCCCAAAGTGCTGGGATTACAGGCTTGAGCCACTGCGCCCGGCTTCGACTCTCTTGTGCCTGGGCCACTGGGGTGATTTTGACATGTAGTTGGCCCCAGCTCCAAGATTATGTGACTCCACACTTCACCTACATGTAGCATTGTGTCATATCTGTGAGACCCTCAATTAGGTGAAATGACTCTTTTGTTTGGACCCTCTTCTCAAGGTACTGTGATGTATTGCTGGGCCCAGCATCTAGGTGATGTAACTCTTCTGTACTGTTTGGTTTCTGCCTAAAAAGGGATTGTGACATACCACTCTATCAAGAACCTAAATGAGGTGACTCCTCTCCAGCCTGGGACCTGCATACATTGCTTATTGACACATATCACTGGCTGCAACACCTAGGTAATGCAACTCTCCTACATGGGCCCCCACCCACAGGGGTATTCTAAGATATCTTTCTATTAATCACCTAGGTGATGTGACACTCCTCTTCTGCCTGGGCCCTCCCAAAAAAGTACTGTTACACATCACTGAGCCCAGCACCTAGGTGATGTGACTCTTCTCTCATGCATCGGCCCTGCCAACTGCGGTGTTTGTTACATATGGCTGGGCCCAGCCCCTAGGTCATTCGATTGCTTTTTTTCTGAGCCCTACCCACAGAGGGCATTTTGACATATTTTGAGCCCATCATTTAGGTGATATGACCCTCTTGCATGGGCCCTCCCCACAAGTGGTACTGTGACATATTGCTGAACCCAGTACATAGGTGATGTGACTCTGCTCTATGGATCGGGCTTTGGCCAAGCAGGGCTGTGATGTGTTGCTGGGCTCACCACCTATGTATTGTGATTATTCTGTTCTGCCTAAGCCCTGCATACAGTGTGTATTGTGACATATGCCTGGATTTAGTACCTAGGTAATGTGACTTTATGGCATGGGAACTGTCCACAAAAGTATTATGACATCTTTTTCATCACCTAGGTGATATGACCCTTTTATTTTCCCTGTTCCTGGCATATTTTGGGTATAGTAACATATCATTGAGTCCAATGCCTATGGGATATGTGGCTCCTCCCTGGGCCCAGCACATAGAGTGCCTCATGACATATCTCTGCATCCATAGTCTAGGAGATTTAACTCTTCTGACTTTCTTCTCCTGCCTAGTTTCTTCTCACAAAAAGTATTGTCACATATCACTGGGCCCAACAGCAACAGTAACAATGATGTTACTCTTTGGCCTACTGTTTGCTCTCAGAAGGCATTGTGACATATTACTTGGCCACCATCAAGGTCATGTGCATCTCCTGCCTGGACCCTGCCCACAGGGGACATTGTGACATATCTCTGTGTCCGTCACCCAGGTGAGGTGAATCTTTTCACCTGCCTGGTGTCTGCTTGCTGGGGGATAATGATCTATATTGCTGATTTAATCACCGAGCTGATATAACTCTTCTCGTCTTCTTACATCCTGCCCGGAAGAAAACTGAAATATCGCTGGGCCCAACGCCAAGATTATTTTGCCTGGCCCCGCCCTCAAAAGGCATTGTGACATATTGCAGTGCCCAGCACCAATGTAATTTGTCTCCTGCCTCCGCCCTGCCTACTTGGGGCATTGTGACATGTCTTGGCCCATCAACTATTTGATAAAGCTCTCCTTTCTTACCTGGGTTTTTCCCATAGTAGAGATTGTGAAAGATCTCTGGGACCAGCACCTAGATGATGTGACTCTCTTCTTTTGCCTGGGCCCTTTCCACGGGGATGATCGTGTCATATAGTTTTACCCAGCCCCTAGGTTATGTGACTCAGTGGTTTTTGTGACATATTGCTTGACTCATCACATAGGTGATATGACTCTTCTCCACTGCTTGGACTCTGTCAAGGAGGTATTGTGGGCCAGATGTGGTGGCTCATGCCTGTAATTTCAGCACTTTGGGAGGTCAAGGCAGGTGGGTCACCTGAGGTCTGGAGTCTAAGACCAACCTGGCCAACATGGCAAAACCCTGTCTCTACCAAAAATACAAAGAAAAAAATAGCCGGGTATGATAGTGTGCCCCTGTAGTCCTGGCTACTTGGGAGGCTGAGACAGGAGAATCACTTGAACCCAAGAAGTGGAGGTTGCGGTGAGCCAAGATCATGCCATTGCACTTCAGCCTGGGTGACAGAGTGACACTCTGTCTCAAGAAGAAAAAAAAGGTATTGCAATGTATCACTGGGACTGACACCTAGGTTATGATACTCTCTCCTGCCTGAGCCCTGCATAAATTGTATATTTTGACATAGCACTGCATTCAACATATAGCTGATGCAACTGTAGCACATAGGCCCTCCTCATGGGCATATTAGGACATATATTTTTCTTCATCACCTAGGTTATGTGAATCCTCTTCTTCCCAGATCCTGCCAAAAGGAAAGATTATGACATATCACTGGAACCAGCACTTAGGTAATGTGACTTCTGCTCTGCCTGAGAACCACATATTTTGGTATTGTGACATTTCACTGTGCCAAACACCTAAACGATGGGAGGCCTTGCCTCAGCCCTGTCCACAGGGGTTCTTGTGACATGTATCTGCATCCATTATGTAAAAAATGTGACTCCGTTTCTACCTGTCCCCTGCTCACAGGAAAGATTGTGACATAGTGCAGGGTCCAGCCACCAGATGATATGTTTCTCCTGCGTGTGCATTATTTTTAGGAAGAAATGGTAGCATACCATTGGTTGAGAACTCAGATGATGTGACTCTCCTACCTGATCAGTGCCCTCAGGGAAAATTTTACATATCATTTGCCCAGCATCCAGGCGATGTGACGGTTCTGGGTACTTTCTGTCAACAAGTAGGTTGGTAACGTATATCTTAGCCCAGCTCACAGGTGTGATGATGACTCTAATATTTTGTACCAGCCAATGGAAGAGATACTGTCTCTCACAGCTAGGCTTAGAAAAAGGAGTAAAATCCTGGGTCTCCTCTCTGTATGAAGGTTATAGAGAATTAATACTCTCTCGCATATTGTATAAAGCCCTCAGACGGTACAGAGAGTGTCATCATAGGAAAAAGCAAACAGATTAGATCATGTTTCTTGTAACACACTCTGTCAATTTTTAGAATTACCACTATCACACAGAGACAGAACCCATGGAGGAGTTCATGATTCTCATGTGCAGATGCAGTCAACAGTTAAAATTGTGATATCATATGTGAACATCTGGCCACAGTTGAGATGGTGACTCATTTCTAAACCCAGATCATAGGCAGGTGAGGACTGTCCTCTGTGGACCCAGCCAATCGGAGAATGTTGACTTATACCTAGACTTAGAGCCACATAAGATCATAGGTCCATAGCACCACAAAAATCTCAGAGCAGACTGTGACTCATGTGTACCATATAAAGCCCTCAGATGGTACAGAGAGTGTCTTGACAGGGCCAAGCACACAGGTGAGATTGTGACACTCATATTCACACCCAGTCAACAGTAAAGATTGTCATCTGTAAGTCTTCATCCTGGATCCTGTCTACAGAAGTCATTGCGATATATGTCTTCACCAGTCACTGAGGTCGAACGCCCAGTGATGTGACTCTCCTTCCTGGTCCATGCCCTTAGGGAAGATTGTGACATACCCCTGGCCCAGCACACAGTTAATGTCACTCTTGTGCTTGCTCTCTACCCATGGGTAGGATTATGATATGGCCAAGCACAAAGATGTAATGATGACTGTCATGCCTCGAAGAAGGCAATAGGAGAGTTAATGTTGCTCCTAGGTAGGCTTAGGAAAATGAGGAAGTCTTCTTTCTGTACAAATCTCACTCTCTGACATATGTAAAGCCCTAGTGTGTTACCGAGAATGTCATAACAGGGCCCCTCACACAGGTGAGATCATGTTCTATACACAGCCCACCAATCTTTAGAATTGTCACCCTCACAGATGGACAGAGTCCACTGGTGAGGTCCTGAATCACACATGAATGCAGTTCACGATTGGAATTGTGACTGTCATCATTGAACATCTGGCCCAATTTGGATGGTGATTCTTTTTTTTTTTTTTTGAGACAGAGCCTTGCTCTGTCACCCAGGCTGGAATGCAGTGATGCAATCTTGGCTCACTGCAACCCCTGCCTCCTGGGTTCAAGCAGTTTTCCTGCCTCAGCCCCCTGAGTAGCTGTGATTACAGGCACCCGCCACCATGCCCAGTTAATTTTTGTATTTTAAGTAGAGACAGGGTTTCACCATGTTGGCCAGGCTGGTCTCGAACTCCTGACCTTGTGATCCACCCACCTCAGCCTCCCAAAGTGCTGGGATTGCAGGTGTGAGCCACCATGCCCGGCAGTGATCCATTTCTAAACCCAGCTTGTTAAAAGGTGAGGACTCTCCTATCTGGACTAAACCAATTGGATAGATGTTGATGCTCATATCTGGGCTTGGAAATACAGGAAAGATTCTGGATCTTCTTGGACAAAGGTCACAGAGGATTACCACTCTTGCATATTGTATAAATCCACCAAGTGAAACTATCATAAGAGAACATAGCACATGCGTGAGATGTTGTCTTTTGAATGCACACCCAGGCAACAGTAAAGATTGTCATTCTCCCATATAAACACATCTCACTGTTGAGGTTCTGAATGTCAGACACAAACTGTTAAAAGTTGAATAATTGACTCTCGTGGATCTGGACTAGAGGTGGACTGGTGACTCTCAGAGCAAGATTCAGCACACATACGAGTCTGTGACTTCACTGAAAGGACAAGCCTGCAGAAGAAATTGTGGCTTTCCTGCCCACATTCTGTCAACCATTGATATTGTGATTCACATACTTAGACCCAGTGTACAGAAAGTGTTGACTCATACCTAAAACCTGGACATATATGGAATTTCTACTCTAATTCCTGGACTTTTCTGCAGGTGTGATTGTATGCATCCGCTACCCACCTTTGTGATTTGACTTTCCTGCCTTGGCCCAGCCCACAGATGAGATTGTGACATATCTCTTGACTCTGCACCTTGATGGTGCAATTTCCGCTCACTGCAACCTCTGCCTCCCGGGTTCAAGTGATTCTTCTGCCTCAGCCTCCTGAGGAGCTGGGATTACAGGCACACACCATCACACCCAACTACTTTTTGTATTTTTAGTAGAGATGGCGTTTCACCACGTTGGTCAGGCTGGTCTCTAACTCCTGACCTCGTGATCCACCCGCCTCAGCCTCCCAAAGTCCTGGGATTACAGGTATGAGCCACCATGCCTGGCCTCACTGGGCCTTTCACCCAGGTGATGTGAGTTATTTTTCTTGCGTTGGTACTGCTCACAGGGTGCATTGACATATTTCTAAGCCCTTCACTCAGGTGATGTGACTACTTTTTTGCCTGTGCCCTATTTTGCATGTTAGGACGTATTACGAGGCCCAACACCTATAAAATCAGAGGCTCCTCCCTGGGCCCTCTCTGCAGAGGGCCTTGTGACATATCTCTGCATCAATCACTAGGAAATGTGACTCCGTTTTTGCCTGCACTCTGTCCACAGGAAACATTGTGACTTATCACTAGGCCCAGGTACGAGTTGATGTGTCTCTGGTAACTAGGCCTTGACCACAGAGAGGATTGTTACCTATTGCTGGGCTCAGCCCCCATGTGGTGTGACTATACTGTCTGTGTCCTGCTTTCAGGAGAAGGCTGTAACATATTCCTGGTTGAGTATTCAGGTGATGTGACACTCCTGTGTGGTCCCTGCCTTCAGAAAAGATTGTGATGTACTCCTGGCCAAAAACCCAGGTGATGTGACTCTTATCTCTCCCTATTCACAGGTAAGATTGTAAAATGCCTTGGTCTAGCTCGCAGGTGTGATGATGTTGATTGATGTTGACCCCTTTTTTTTTTTTTTTGGAGACGGAGTCACTCTGTCGCCCAGGCTGGAGTGCAGTGGTGTCATCTCAGCTCACTGCAACCTCCACCTCCTGGGTTCTAGGGATTCTCCTGCCTCAGCCTCCTGAGTAGCTGGGATTACAGGTGCACACCACCAATCCCGACTAATTTTTTTTTTCTTTTTTTTTTTGAGACAGAGTCTCACTCTGTCGCCCAGGCTGGAGTGCAGTGGTGCAATCTCGGCTCACTGCAGCTTGCTCCGCCTCGCGGGTTCACGCCATTCTCCTGCCTCAGCCTCTCCGTGTAGCTGGGACTACAGGTGCCCGCCACCATGCCCGGCTAATTTTTTTTTTTTTGTATTTTTAGTAGAGATGGGGTTTCACCGTGGTCTCGATCTCCTGACCTCGTGATCCGCCCGCCTCGGCCTCCCAAAGTGCTGAGATTACAAGCGTGAGCCACCGCGCCCGGCCAATCCTGGCTAATTTTTGTACTTTCCGTAGAGACGTGGTTTCACCATGTTGGCCAGGCTGGTCTCGAGCTCTGTACTTCAAGTGATCTGCCTGCCTCAGCCTCGCAAAGTTCTGGGATTACAGGCATGAGCCACTGTGCCCAGCCACAAGTGTGAAGATGACTCTCATACCTCAAACCAGCCAATAGGAGAGATCCTGTTTCTTATAGCTAGGCTTAAAGTCATGAGTATGGTCATGGGTCTTCTTGTACGAAGGTCCTAGAGAAATACCACTTTCTTTTATACTATATAAATCTCTTATTGTACAGAGATTGCCATTCCAGGGTTCAGAACACAGGTGAGATTGTGTTTCTCATATGCATACCCCAGCAAACATTAAAATTGTCATCTTCACACATGGACAGGGCCCATTGGTAAGTCCTGAATCTCACACATGGAAAAAATCCGCAGTTGAAATTGTGACTATCATATATGAACATCCGGCCAGAGTTGAAATGATGAGTCATTTCTAAATCTAGTTTATAGGCAAGTGAGAATTTTTCTATCTGAACCCAAGAGAATAAAAGATGGTTTTGAATTAGACAAAATAGAGCTAAAAGTTCAAACAAGTGGTGGAAGGATTGTAAAAATCTTGTAAAGAATTCCATGTGTGGATATATTGACTAAATTCAAAAAGGTACTACTTGGTTTTTCTGTAAATAAAAAATTGAAATAAAAGCACAACAAGATACTCCTAATGCACTAATCTGCTTTTAACAAAATTTGTTAAAGGTTATAACAGATTGTTGCTTCTTTAAAATTTGGGAGTCATTGTAACAAAATAAATAATTTACGATAATCTGAAATTCTATTTTATAACATCAAGTGTTTCAAATCTCTAATACTTAACATGCTTCCCAAAATCAAACTTTAGTTTTAAAATTGCCTTTCCTGATTCCTGGCTTTTGGATACTTCAGAGGGCCCCTGGAGTATTCAAAAGAGAGGTAAACAGAATTATTTGACATATTTAGGTACATGAGATTGGCAAAATGGTGTTTATTCAATCTTTAGGTTATATTTTGGTGAATAATACTAATATATGTTCCAAAATTGTTTGGGATTTCTAAAATTCTAATATATGGTATCAGTGGTAATAAAGGTTGTTATATTAAGTTATTGTAAACCACACAGATAGCCAAACTTCTTTGTCAATTGTGTTCTAACTGTAACCTGGACATTTTGTTATTCACAGACAAGTATTGTCTTGTTTTAATTCTTTTTAAAAGATGGTTTATATTAAACTATAGAACTTTCACAGATGCTTTCAAATACAGATTTCTGATAGCCTTGGATATTGTGACATTGGAACAAAGGAAAAAAGGACAGGATTCAGGGCTGGGTGTGGTGGCTCACACCTGTAATCCCAGCACTTTGGGAGGCCAAGGCAGGTGGATCACGAGTTCAGGAAATCAAGACCATCCTGGCTAATACGGTGAAACCCAGACTTTACTAAAAATACAAAAAATTCGCATGGTGGCTGGCACCTCTAGTCTCAGCTACTTGGGAGGCTGGGGCAGGAGAATCGCTTGAACCTGGGAGGCGGAGGTTGCAGTGAGCTGAGATCACGCCACTGCACTCCAGCCTGGGCGACAGAGAGAGACTCCGCCTCAAAAAAAAAAAAAGCACAGGACTCATGAGGAGCTAAAATGTTCATGAATATCAAGCAAAACAAGAGTTAGGTAAATGGACCGCACCCAGAAAACTAAAGCAACCTTTTTGACTTTTGCTTGGTATATTGCTGATCCTTGTTTCATTTTTTAGAGTCAAGGAAACTTGTTTTTAACTATTTATGGCCTTCAATAATTGAGTAAAGTATACTCTTATGAACAAAATTTGGAATGTGTTTGTTTTTCTCTGCCTGTTTCCTCTAGAATTTGGAAACTATCTGTGAGTATTCTCAACTTATGGCAATATAGTTGTTTGTATGAGTGCAATAAGAATCCATTTTCTTTAGCAACAGGATGCAACTGGAGAAACTGTTTGTTTGTTCATTTTAACCAAGGCTTTGACTGAAAGGGTATGCTTCCCTTTAAAGAGTCAAGCTTGACTTGCAGAGATGATAAAAGCCCCTCGAAAAAACTGCCCTCATACCCTTGTCTACACAGTCTCTGTACAGCATTCCTGACCTGTGGTCAGTGAAAAATATCACTTTTTAACAGGCCTAGGAGCTCCAAGTTTATCTTGGGACCTTAAGAGGAAAGGATTACCCAGCTCACAGGTATTTGAGGATACAAACACATGGCTGTGCTCAGCTTTAGAAGGTCTTATTCCTTGTGGAACAGATTTCCATCGAAGCCAATCTAAAAGGCCTATGTAGAGATAGTCATTTTTGCTCAACTTATGCAAACAATCAGGGCAAGTATAGGACTAAAGTCTATGTTGCAAACAACTTAGCCCTGTTATGGTTTTTTTTTTTTTTTTAAGGTGGAGTCTCGCTCTGTCACCCAGGCTGGAGTGCAGTGGTGCAATCTTGGCTCACTGCATCTTCTGCCTCCCAGGTTCAAGCAATTCTCTGCCTCAGCCTCTTGAGTAGCTGGGATTACGGGTGCCCACCACCATGCCCTGCTAGTTTTTGTATTTTTAGTAGAGACAGGATTTAGCCATCTTGGCCAGGCTGCTCCTGAACTCCTGACCTCATGATCCACCCACTTCAGCCTCCAAAGTGCTGGGATTACAGGCGTGAGCTACCGTGCCTGCCCAGAACCCAATATTTTATACATTTCTTTCTACATGGATTATATAAATTGGGCTTTCCAGCAGAAAAAGGAAAAAAAAAAGCATATGTCTCAATGAGAGCACACAATTACGAGAATGGCAACCATGCAAAGAAAAATTGCAGGGACTTAGTGCTGGTGAGGATTTAGAGCAACTAAAACTAGAAATATAAAATGATACAGTAACTTTGGAAAACAATTTAATGGTTATTGTAATGTTATATATACATTTATCATGTTACCAGGATATCCACTCCTAGGTCATTACTAAAGCAAAGTGAAAACTAATGTTGAAATGAAAACCTTTTTGTGGCTGTGTATTGTGAACTTTATTTTTAATTGCAAAAAGCTAGATATAAACCAGACGCTTTATAGCAGTTGAATAAATAAACTGTGGTGCATCCATAAAATAGAATCCTAGTTGTCAACAACAACAAAAAACAAATTATTGATCTACATCACAGTATGCATGAGTCAGAAATGCATTTCTTTCAGTGAAGGAAGGAAGATCCAAAAGGCTACATATTACATGATCCAATTATATGGCATTGTAGAAAAGAGATTGATTATAATCAAGCTAGGCTTGATAGCTCAAACCTATAATCTCAGCATGTTGGGAGGCTGAGGTGAGAGAGTTGTTTGAGCCAGGGATTTTAAGAGCAGCCTGAGCAATATAGCAAGACCTTCCTAAAAAAGAAGAAAGCAGAAGGAGAAGGGGAGAAGGAGAAATAGAAGGAGGAGAAGGAGAAAAGGAAGGGGAAGAAAAAAGAGGAGGAGGAGGAGGAAGGAGAAGCAGGAAGAAGAGAAAGAGGAGAAAGAAGAATAAAAAGTAGTAGTTAGGACAATGAAACAGTTCTGTGTGGTACTCTGAAGATGGGTATGTGACTCTGGACAGTTGTCAAATCTTATGAAACTGAACATCACAGAGAATAAATTTTCCTCTCTGTTAAACAACACAAAATAAAAAAAAATATTGATTTGGAGTATATTTAGATACAATGTAGAAAATTTTAAAAGGAGCTTAACCTAATAGAAATGTAATACCTAACTCTATTAAAGAAGGTTGGAATGAGGCCAGGTGTAGTTGCTCATGCCTGTAATCCCAGCATTTTTGGAGGCCGAGGCAGCTGGATCACCAGAGGTCGAGAATTTGAGACCAGCCTGACCAACATGGAGAAACCCCATCTCTACAAAAAACACAAAATTAGCTGGATCTGGTGGCACATGCCTGTAATCCCAGCTCCTCGGGAGGCTGAGGCAGGAGAATCACTTGAACCCAGAGGTGTACGTTACAAAGAGCCAAGGTCGTGCCATTGCACTCTAGCCTCGGCCACAAGAGCAAGAACTGCGTCTCAAAAAAAAAGAAAGGTCTTAATTTAAATCACTTTGAAAAACAGTGTTTTGATTGAATACTGCAAGAGTCAAAAACTATACACAAACTGTATTCTTGTATTGTTTTTTCATAAGCATATGAATTAGCAATTTTTAAAACTATATGGTGGTGTATACACACACATAGTAATTACTGCCTATTTTTTGAACTTAAAAAGTGTTAGCAACAAAGAGAGAATTTTAGAATAAATGATGTGATGCTGAACTGGAGTTGCGCATGTTTTTTGTTTTTGAGACAGTCATTGTCACCCAGGCCGTAGTGCAGTGGTGCATTCCTGGCTCACTGAAGCCTCCACCTCCCAGGTTCAAGTGATTTTCATGTTTGAGCCTCCTGAGTAGCTAGAATTACAGGTGTGTACCAACTCACCTGACTAATTTTTGTATTTTTAGTAATGATGGGGTTTCACCGTGTTGGCCAGGCTGGTCTCAAACCCCTGACCTCTTGATCTGCCCGCCTTGGCCTTCCAAAGTGCTGGGATTACAGGTGTGAGCCACCACACCAGGCCTGTTTTTCTAATAAGACTTATGACTCCTACCTCAGACTTCCAAGTATCCTGGTCCCTTTGGTGATATCCTGTCTCTACTTTTAAAAAATACCAAAAAAAAAAAAAAAAAAAAAACCCACCACAGCTGTTTTTGTTATTTTTTTTAAAGTAGAGACAGGGTCTCGCCATGTTGCCCAGGCTGGTCTCGAACTCTTGAGCTCAAGCAATTTGCCCTTTTTGGCCTTCCAAAGTGCTGGGATTACAGGCAGTGTATTCCTTGGTAAGAATTCATTAAGCTTTGCATGAATGAATGATTTCCACATATATTTCTGTATGAATGTTTTCTATCAATAAAAAATTACATAGTACATATTTGCACAAAATGCTAACTCATCTCAGAATAATGGCAGCATTTTTTGGTTTATGGTGGAACACACTCAGGACATGATCATACAGATTGTAATATTCCAAGAGGAGTATTAAAGCCATACCCCTTGGGTGAAACTGTAGGTCTTTTTATTTTCACCTCAGTTTGGTTCATGGTATGTTTTTTATTTTAAGAGAATGCAATTTTTTGTTGTTGTTGTTTATTTTTTCCAGAAAATGTCCCCTCACAGCAATGATTGCCAATGCCGAGGCACCTAGCACAGTGCCTTGCTCAGTGGGTACTCAGTATATATGGAACTGGATTGATTAAGGCACAAAACCAAACAGCAAGGTTGGTTCAGTGAAGAATAATTTAGTAATACTGGTTAGACTAAAAGGCCATGACTTAGCAGCAAACATTTTTACATTCATTTGAGAAATAATTTACAATTAGGTCACCTGAAAATGTTAATTTACAGCGGTGGCATTTAAGCTTGGCTGCACTCTGTCATCACCTATACAGATTAAAATCACATTGTTCAACTCAAGCAATTCTGATTTAATTAGGGTGTTGCAATTTGTGTTTAGGGGATTTTTAACGCCACCACCACCTCCCCCCACACCCTGCCCCAAGTGATTTTTACATGCAGTCTGGGATGAAAACAATTGGTTTAGGGTGAGGGATGGATTCACTGTGTGTGATTATCATGTGTGCTGCTGAGATTTGTCCCATGGCTGCTTCTGACTTTGGGATCTTGAAAAGCAGCGCTGCCATTGTAAAAATCAAAAGACAACTTCAAGATGTACTCAAATACTTTGCTAAATTGCAACAGAATAAAATGTCTTCTTAGCAGATCGGTCTATAGTCACTTTAATTCAAGGTAAGAGATTGTTTCAGGTACAGTAGTTTTAGTAAGTGTTGAAAATCATAAATAGTTTACATATACCAATAAACTATTTTAATCCTTTGACATATTTGACAGCCTTTTCCAAATCAAATTTTAGCTTACAAATTGTCTTTTTTTTTTGAGACAGTCTCACTCTATTGCCCTGGCTGGAGCATGGTGGTGCGATCTTGGCTCACTGCAACCTCTGCCTCCCAGGTTCAAGCAATTCTCCTGTCTCAGCCTCCCAAGTAGCTGGGATTACAGGTGTGGTGTGCGCCACCATGCCTGGCTAATTTTTGTATTTTTAGTAGAGACGGGGTTTTGCTATGTTGGCCAGGCTGGTCTCGAACTCCTAACTTCAGGTGATCTACCTGCCTCGGCCTCCCATTACGTGCTGGGATTACAGGCATGAGCCACAGCACCCAGCTGAAAAATTGTGTCTTTTTTGATCTCTAACTTTTGGATGCTATAGAGTGCCAATGCAGCATATAAAAGAATAATAAACAGAATTATTTGTTTTGTTGAATTACATGGAAAGCATTGTCAAAAATGTTTGATCTTCAACTTAATATTTTAATAAATATTATTAATGTTTATTTCAAAATGTCTGAAATTTCTTTTTTTTTTTTTGAGACGGAGTCTTGCTCTGTCACCAGGCTGGAGTGCAGTGGCACAATCTTGGCTCACTGCAACCTCCGCCTCCCGGGTTCAAGCGATTCTCTTGCCTCAGTCTCCCAAGTAGCTGAGACTACGGGCATGCACCACCACACCTAGCTAATTTTTTTTTCCTTTTTTTTCTTTTTGTTTGAGGCAGAGTCTCCATCTGTCGCCCAGGCTGGAGTGCAGTTGTGAGATCTCGGCTCACTGCAACCTCTGCCTCCCAGGTTCAAGTGATTCTCCTGCCTCAGCCTCCAGAGTACCTGGGATTACAGGCTCCACCCCCAGCTAATTTTTGTATTTTTAGTAGAGATGGGGTTTCACCATATTGGTCAGGCTGGTTTTGAACTCCTGACCTGACCTGGTTTTGAATTCCTGAGCCCGCCTCAGGCTCCCCGAGTGCTGAGATTACAGATGTGAGCCACTGCACTCAGCCTAATTTTTGTATTTTTAGTAGAAACGAGGTTTCACCATGTTGGCCAGTATGGTCTTGATATTTTGACCTTGTGATCCACCCGCCTTGGCCTCCCAAAGTGCTGGGATTACAAGGCGTGAGCCACCGCGCCCAGACAATGTATGAAATTTCTAAAAATCTAATATATCTGAGTATATCTAATTGTCATAATTATGGTTTTATGATATATTATTGTAGGCTGAAGATATAATCAATTTCTTTTTATTTGTTTCTTTATAACCATTTTTTTTTTTTTAAGACAGTTTCACTTTTGTTGCCCAGGCTAGGGTGCAGTGGTGTGATCTAGGCTCACTGCAACCTCCACCTCCCAGTTGCAAGCGATTCTCCTGCCTCAGCCTCCCAAGTAGCTGAGAGTATAGGCCTGTGCCACCATGCCTGGCTAATTTTTGTATTTTTAGTAGAGAAGGGGTTTCACCATGTTGATCAGGCTGGATGGTCTCGAACTTCTGACCTTGGGTGATCCACCTGCCTTGGCCTCCCAAAGTGCTGGGATTACAGGCATGAGCCACCGCGCCTGGCCTGTTTATAACCATTTTAAGTCATTTCCACAGTTAATGGTCTAATTCTAATGCAGTTTCTCAAAACTCCAAAAGCTTGCAAAATTGTAAAGTATAGTGTCTTTAAGGAGGTTTATGAAAATATGGGTAAAGTCGAGTATAGGTTTCTGATCAGTTTGGGATTAATTGTTTGGACTGGGTAAGGATTGTGAGTATCCTAATGAAGAGATTGATTCTTATAAAACTGCTAACCCAAGCAAAACAAAGATTAATTAAATATTAGAAAAATATTCTGCCACATATTATGTTAAATCAGCCAGTACTGAAGTTGTTTAGACATGCCATTTGAATGAACTCTGTGGCCTAAGTCAAATTACCTATGATAACCCCTCAGTTATCAGTGCTATGCACCTAAATTGGAAAAACAAACCTGGTATTTAAGAGGACAAATTTAATGTTAAGTGTGGACTCTTGGAGAACCTAGACAGCCAACAGCTACTTGTTCATTCCTGAGTTCTTAAAGCTTCCATTATTAACAGCTCTGCATTCCATTATTCATCACAGAAGAAACAAAATAATCTAAATTGAATACAAATTAAGTTTGTGTGTGGTGACCCTTCTAAATTATAGGTTAAGACCAATTTTTTTTTGTCAAGCATATAATCCCAATATGACAATCAAAACTTCATGTACATTTCTGCTACCTGATGAGCCATTTAAACATTTATACAGAAATTTTATTTGTCATTTTTAATGCATGTTTTCTTGTATAAAAGTTTTCTCCTGCAAGAGGGTTGATGTTATAACAGTAACTGAAAGGATATTAGAATGCATGTTTTCTCATATCTTCAGTGATAAAGATACTTATTTCTCTAGAGAAGTTGTAAAACTGTTAAACAAGATATTAGGCTGGGCATGGTGGCTCACGCCTGTAATCTCAGCACTTTTGGAGGCCGAGGTGGGTAGAACACTTGAGGTCAGGAGTTCAAGACCAGCCTGACCAACATGGTGAAACCCCGTCTCTACTAAAAATGACAAAAAATTAGCCGGGCATGATGGTGCACGCCTGTAGTCCCAGCTACTCGGGAGGCTGAGGCAGGAGAATTGCTTGAACCCAGGAGGCGGAGGTTTCAGTGAGCCGACATCGCACCACTGCACTCCAGTCTGGAGCTAGAACAAGACTCCATCTCAAAAAAAAAAAAAAAAAATACAGTAGTATTGAGCAAAGCTAACTAAATTGACTGGATTGCTTTTGTAATTGCAGATTGATGGCATATCAGATCCATTTAGAGTGGAAAAAATATGTTGGCCATTTAAAAATAGTCATTGGAAGGCCTATGCACCTAAGAGAACCTCCTGTATCTTCTGCTACTGAAGTCTAATATTACTAAATTCAAAAAGGCTTTAATGCATTATGACAAAGCATATGAAGAAAGCCTTAAGGTGAAGAAAGCCTTAATAGTCTACTGACTGAGGACATTAAAACCCTTTATTATCTAGAACCCAGAGATTGAGTCTGCCTGCCACGTACGCTGAAGCAAGACATCAAGACTTTGAACACTGGGTTGATAATCTCACAACTTAGAAGGGCCCCTCCAAACTCTTTAACTGTAAACCCATAGGAGATCATAAAGTAAAGCTAACCAGAAAGGTTTCTCCTAAAAAGCAGATGGATACCTTTATGTAGATAGCTTTTTTAATAAGATCAAAAATCAAGACACATCTGCTATCATGATACTCTTAGTTAAGTTTGTTTATGGCTCTACAAACAATAGAAATAAAGCATCTTTTGTGTGCACTCATCGGGTATACTTATATGTAGAGAATTTTGCAGCCAACATATATGAAAAAACATAACATCTTTTATAGGTAAAAAGTGAAAAGCAGGCCAGGCATGGTGGCTAACACCTGTAATCCCAGCACTTTGGGAGGCCGAGGCGGGCAGATCATGAAGTCAGGAGTTTGAGACCAGCCTGACCAACATAGTGAAACCCCATCTCTACTAAAAATACAAAAATTAGCCAGTGTGGTGTAATCCCAGCTACTCGGGGGAGGCTGGGGCACGAGAATCGCTTGAACCCAGGAGGTGGAAGTTGCAGTGAGCTGAAATCACGCCACTACACTCCAGGATGGGCTGCAGAGCGAGACTTCGTCTCAAAAAATAGAAAAAAAAAAAAAAAAAAAAACTGGAAGGCCAATATGGGTGAGAAATTTTAATGGGACATTTGTTGTCTCATAATATCAGAAACAGGATGTATGTCCACTGCTCTTAACCTATTTCACAAGTTAAAGAGAACTTATTCAAAATAGGTTAAAGAGCATTGCCAGGGTGCCATTACTTTTCTAAGTGGGCATCCTTTGATAGGTCTTTTTTTCCCCCTGGTTTAGAGTAAATGAGGCAATGGTTAGAAATGTATCCCCTGTCATAGGGCTTTATAGCAGATTACCCTGTAAAGGCTATGGTTACACAATAGACTTTAAATTTTTTGCTAAAGTTGTGCTGAACAATATAATTTCTTTGGATTACTTACTGTATAAACAGAGAAGTGTCTGCAGTTGCTAATTCTTGTAGTTGCACATGGAGAAATACATTGGGTATTACAGAGATGCAGTTGTAGGGGATTAATGAACAGGCTGGTTAAAATAAGTAGACTATAGCTAATTATTTGATCTATTTAATGTTAGTTGGTGGTTCATGAGGACCCTGGCTAAAAAGCACGCTTCAAACTCTTGGTATTATCCTCCTGATAGTCAGAATAGTAGTCTCCCTGTTGCACTGTATTCTCAAAAGTTAGAAATGTTTTCATGCAGTCACCCGTAGAATATAAAATTGTCTCTCACTAACTGGAATGACAGAAACTCAAAGACATATGTGACTATGATGAAACCATAACCTATGAATGACATAAGAACAAAGACCCTAAATAACGGAAACAGAGTGGTACTAAGGCCCTGAGTTTTGGTTACACTGTGCACTGTTGAAAATTTTTTGAACAAAATTATTAGAGGCCATCATTCTGGATGGAGCTTGTGCACTAGGTCCAAACAGACAAAATCAAACCAAAATGAGTCACTCATGCTAAATGTGACATAATCAAACTGAAAATTTAAGGAAATAGGTAGATTCTATAGGTTTTGTTTTTCTTCTGTAAACAACAGATCTTAACACAAGGAGTTTCCCTCTACTCAAACCTTTAAAAATAATAATAAAATAATACCCTGAATTTCTTGATTCCACTTTACAAAACCCATAGTTCTGCTATTTCACAGTGGAATCTGAGACTAAGTACATTTTTGGTGGTGACAGAGTGTTATCAATGTCTAAAGTTTTGGTCTATCAAAATTTAGAAGATGACCAAAAAAGGAGAAATTGTTTAATTATACCCTAAAGCTACCCCCTTTCATGTTTTAAGTTTGGTCAATAAGTTTTTTTTGTTGTTTTGTTTTGTTTACGTAGTAAACTGAAACCTAACTGAATGTGTAAATAGACTGTACTCACTTTTGTACCAACAACTGTGTTTTGGCCAATAAAAGGATGTCAAATGTTCAAACCATGTTTAAATAAGGAAAATCCCAAGCTGTAATCAATCTAGCTGTTCCTGTATTTCACTTCCATTTTCTGATGTCACCTTCTTCTGTCCATCTTTCACCATCATGTTGCTGTGCTGGAGTATTTCAGAGCCTACTTTGGATCCACAGGCTACTCAATTTGCAAATGCCTCTTTGCCCAATAAAACCCTGTTAAATTTAGTTTATCTAAAGTTGTTTTTCTTTTTTTTTTTTTTTTTTTTTGAGACGGAGTCTCGCTTTGTCACCCAGGCTGGAGTGCAGTGGCGCGATCTCGGCTCACTGCAAGCTCCGCCTCCCGGGTTCTTGCCATTCTCCTGCCTCAGCCTCCCGAGTAGCTGGGACTACAGGCGCCCGCCATCACACCCGGCTAATTTTTTTTTGTATTTTTAGTAGAGATGGGGTTTCACCGTGTTAGCCAGGGTGGTCTCTATCTGACCTCGTGATCCGCCCACTTCGGCCTCCCAAAGTGCTGGGATTAGAGGCGTGAGCCACCACGCCCGGCCCTAAAGTTGTTTTTCTTTAAGAAGTTTTCAAATTTATTCTCTGATCAAAAGTGAATAATCTGTTGTTGGGCTTTGATTTTCTAAACTCATCCCTCAGCTATTTTTCCAAATTATTCTATGTCCTTTCAAAATGTTTCTGCAGTTGTTTTGAGATGGGGTCTCATTCTATCACCCAGGCTGGAGTGTAGTGGTGTAATCAATTATGGCTTGCAGCTTTTACCTTCCATACTCAAGCCATCCTCCTACCCTAGCCAGAGTACCTCAGACTACAGCCATGCAACATCATGCTTGGCTAATTTTTTTTCATGAAGACAGGATGTTAGTATGTTGCCCAGGCTGCATTTGAACTGCTGAGCTCAAGTTATTCTCCCATCTCAGCCTCCCAAAGTGCTAAGATTACAGGTGTGAGCCACCATGTGCTTCTGCAATTTCTTGACAGGATTATTTCCAATAATAAACAGTACTATGTGGGCACAAATCTAAAAAAAAAAAACAAAAAAACTGTCTTCTATTGCAGAAGTGTCACTCTCCAGAATTTCAAGGGTCTGTGGCAGTTACTCTAGTAATATAGTTTGATCTATGGAGGTGCGTGAGCTTTGGAGTCAGAATTTATCCTGAGGTTCAGCCCAGCTTTTTTTTTTTGAGACGGAGTCTCGCTCTGTTGCCCAGGCTGGAGTGCAGTGGCGCAATCTCGGCTCACTGCAAGCTCTGCCTCTCGGATTCACGCCATTCTTCTGCCTCAGCCTCCCGAGTAGCTGGGACTACAGGCGCCCACCACCACGCCTGGCTAATTTTTTTGTATTTTTAGTAGAGACGGGGTTTCACTGTGGTCTCGATCTCCTGACCTCGTGATCCGCCCCCCTTGGCCTCCCAAAGTGCTGGGATTACAAGCGTGAGCCACTGTGCCCGGCCAGTTGCCGCAATTTTTCATCCCTCCTGTATCCTTTGCCAGGTGCTTTTACAGCTGTTCCCATTGAGATATGGAATCTGTTTTCCAGACCCTAGATACGACTGACCTTATTTCTTCAGGACAGTAGAAACCTGTGAACATGACCATGTGCCAGTTTGGGGCCTAGGCTCAAATGGTCTTGAATGCTTCTGTTTTTCTTTCAGAATGCTGCCGTCTCCATGAACAAAGCACATGTTAGCCAGCTGGAGGATAATATAACATGGTGGGTGGGGAAAAGAAGCAAAGTGCCTCTGTTGACAGCCCCAGAAGCAGAAGCTTACCTCCAGAAGCACAGCTTCCTAGTCAAGAAGCAGCTGTTGATACATGTCTGAAGGAGCTCAGCTGGGACCAGAAGAATGGCCCCAGTGAGCCCAGCCTAAATGGCTGACCATCTCAATTATGACCTAATAAGTTTTGGATGGTTGGTTATGCTGCAATAGCTAACTAATACACGCACCCAGTGCAGATAGGTGCCATGATTTAATGACAGGTTGATTACTAGTTACCTTCTAACAGTGGGCTCCATAAAGGTACTAATATTTTCCCCTGATTTACAGTTACATGTGTTGTAAGATAATGTTGAGTAATGCTGCCATACATGTAGACATGTATGCATGTGATTGGTCCTTAGTCCCTGCACACACAGGAGAAAACGTAAAACTACAGCCTGACACTTAGGGCCAAGGCCAAATAGCAAAATAATTTTGCCTTTAATCTGTTTTCTTCATATCTAACATTGGAGGTCAAGACTGTGGACAGATCTGAAGACATAGAGTTTTCTTCCCCTATGGCCCCATCATCCTTTGTTCAGTGTCTGATCTCTGGAAGAAAGGTGGTCACCAGGTAGTGATCTACCTGTGGTTATTTAATTCTGCTTTCTTTTCTTTCTTTCTTTCTTTCTTTCCTTCCTTCCTTCCTTCCTTCCTTCCTTCCTTCTTCCTTCTTTCTTTCCTTCCTTCTTTCCTTCTTTTCTTTCTTTCTCTTTTCTTTCTTTTTCTCTTTCTTTCTCTCTTCCTCCCTTCCTCCTTTCCTACCTTCCTCCCTTCCTTCCTTCCTTCTATCTCACTGTGTCACCAGGCTGGAGTTCAGTGGCATGATCTCAGCTCATTGCAACCTCCACGTCCTGGGTTCAAGCAATTCCCCTGCCTTAGCTTCCCGAGTAGCTGGGATTACAGGCGCGTGCCACCACTCCCAGCTACTTTTTTTGTTTTTTTTTTTGTATTTTTAGTAGAGACAGGGTTTCACTTGTTGGCCAGGCTGGTCTCAAACTCCTGACCTCAGATAATCCACCGGCCTCAGCCCCCCAAAGTGCTGGGATTACAGGCGTGAGCCACCGCGCCCGGTCTATATACTTTTGATTTGTGAATATTCATGTAGCATATTATTTATAAATGCATATGATCTTACACAAAAGGTTAAAGGCAATACCCTCTGGGGTGGGCCTGTCTCAGCTCAGGGAGGAATCCCTGCCCGAAAAGGCTGCAGCCTAGGCTGTCACTCTTCATTCAGCCCAGCATCTGATCACATCTGTCACTCAGGGCCTGAGGGGGCGGGGCCTTAAACGTTATCCAATCAGGTATGCTGGGCTGGGGACCGTCCAATCAGGCACGCAGCTACAGCAAACAGGGCGTCTTCCGAGATTTGGCGCGGCCTTTTGTCTTTCGCTGCCGCCGAAGCTCCAGGTCTCGTCTATCTGCTTTGTGTCCTCTGCTCCTAGAAGCCCAGCCTGTGTGGCCCTGCGACCTGTGGGTATTGGGAGAGCCACAGCTAAGACGCCAGGGCCCCCTGGAAGCCTAGAAATGGTGAGAGTGCCGGTCCAACCAGGGAACGGGGCTGGTTGGAACCGGTGGGAAGTGGCTGTGGCGGGACTCAGGCCTCCCCTCAGTCAGCTTCACAATCTGCGCCCAGAGTTCTTGCCCAGCTCGGCCTCAGTCCCCTTCAGCCATACTATGGCGGCCGCGCTGACAGCCGGGGCCCCAGGCGTCCTGTTTCTTCCCTGCACTGTGACTGTGCCCTGGCCTGGAGCCCTCTCTGGGCAGCTCTGCACCCGCAGCGCCGCGTCTCTCTCAGATTGTGCGGTAACCAGGATCGTCAGGGGAGAATCCTGACTCGGGATGCGGGTTCATGAATGGGAAGAGCTTTGGTCTGTGGCTTTCCCAATTCCTCTTTCCTTCTGTTAAAAATTTATGGGAGTCACTGCCAAAATATTAACGAATTTAATTAAAGAATGATTCTAAAATTGTAGAGCACCCAGTTATAGGGTGTAGCTTGTTATCCATGGGAGGGCTTGAAGGAAAGACTTTCATAAGATGCATGATGCAAAAACCCAAATTCAGTAATCAGGTACAGTTACATAGTTTCTAAATTTGCACCTTGAGCGTACAAATTTTCTGGTTATGTAATCAGAGCTTAATAGGCAGTTTATAGTTTGTTACGCCTAAATTTTGTTTTCCTTAATGTAGTAATTTACAAAAAAATACATTTGAGTTACTTTTTTTTTTAAAGTAGGAATCCAGGCATCGCAGCCACATAGCTCGAATTGCCTGTCACTTAACTATTTTCACACTCCACAGGGGACTGATCTTTTGCATTTTTTTTTCATGTTTGTCAAACGGGGTCTCAAGTCTACCCCTGAACCCCCATTCCTCTAGCCTAACTCTGGCTTGCAGTAAAATACTAAATTTCCAGTTTCTTTTGATTATCCCAAATGCCAACTTTCTCTCTCTAATTCACGTTATTATCTATTTGTCCTTTAGTGTACATTTTTGATACTTTATTTTAATTATTTTTTGACAAACCATTGGGTGGGACATTTAAAAAGATTTGTTTTCTGTTTGTAAATATTGCCAATGAAAATAAACCAAAACTTATTCCCTGACACTGTATTGTAAAAAAATCTCTGTGCCTCTTTTTCTTTTGTCTTCCCTAGGCACAGAGATCTTATGAAAATGTTTTCGGGTCAAGTTTGTTTTTTGTTTTGTTTTCGTTTTTGTTTTTGTTTTTTTTAATCTTTATGGGATGATGTATTCTCAGCCACCCTTTAGTTTTTTCCTGGTCCTGGTTTTCAGTACTGGCTGTGAATAAACCAAGGTACACGCCATGGCTATGTCTGCTAGAGTGTTTGATGATTATTAGCTTCTGGGTCGTTTTCTCCCACAGGACAAGAGGTATGAAGTGTAGTCTCTCAAGAGAGCAGGTGGATGCCCTGGGGCTAAGAGGAATCTCCTGGTGTCTTTGAAAAGCTAACCACTTCAGACATTAACATTGTCTTCACCCAACCTAGCTTCCCTTTCTTAGAGACACATTGCGGGTTAGCCAATCATATGCTGGTATTGAGGAAAAAACAGAAATGATTTCTGCCCCTTGGATTCTCTGAGATTCATGGAAAAAATAATATCCTAAAAGACAAAAAATAAAAAACAAAAACAACCTGACCCCGGTGAGATGGTGCAAAAAAACTTGCGAAGTAAAACACACTTGGGGCACTTAGGGGGACATACTGCAGTGTCTCTTGAGAGGGCACAAAAGAGGTGAGTTTCAAAAATAATTAATCATACATTCCATTTCCATTTACGTTTCTCTTTTTCTGTTAAGTTTTTTTTTTTTTTTTTTGTGGGCGGGGGTGGGGCTTGGGTGGTTTTGAATAGAATTTCAAGACTTAGCTTTTAGAATGCTGCCAAATAGAAGAATAGGTAAAATCTCTTTGCTGTTTTGGCTGTAGAAAGTACATACATTTTGCCGGGCGCAGTGGCTCACGCCTGTAATCCCAGCACTTTGGGAGGCGGAGGCGGGCCGATCACGAGGTGAGGAGATCAAGAGCATCCTGGCTAACACAGTGAAACCCCGTCTCTACTAAGAACACAAAAATACTAGCCGGGCGTGGTGGCAGCCGCCTGTAGCTGAGGCAGGAGAATGGCGTGAACCCGGGAGGCAGAGCTTGCAGTGAGCCCAGATCGCGCCACTGCACTCCAGCCTAGACAACAGAGCGAGACTGTCTCAAAAAAAAAAAAAAAAAAAAAAAAAAAGTGCATACATTTTTATAAGAAAATGTTGTAGATAATGGGTGAGTTACAAGATTTATGAAATCATCAGTTGTTATTTTTGCAGGGTAAATTGTGACAGTGAATATCTCTGTTCTATATCCTGTTATCTTAATTTCTGAGTTTAATGCTAAATTTTATACAGAGAAAAAAATCATCTGCAAACAGATTGTTTAATTTCCTCTCTTCCTGTTTGGATGTGTTTTATTTCTTTCTCTTGCCTGAATGCTCTGGCCAGGATTTCCAATTTTATGTTGAATAATAGGGGTGAGAGAAGGCATTCTTCTTGTGCCAGTTTTCAAGAAGGAATGCTTCCAGCTTGTGTCCATTCAGTATGTTGGCTGTGGGTTTGTCATAGATAACTCATTATTTTGAACTATTTGCCTTCAATGCCAAGTTTGTTGAGGGTTTTAAACATGAAGGATATTAACTTTTATTGAAAACTTTTTCTGTATCGAAATAATTTTGTGGTTTGTATCTGTAGTTTGTTTATCTGATTAATCACACATATTGATTTGTATATGTTGAGCAAACCTTGCATCCCAGGGATATAACCTACTTGATCATAGTGGATTAGCTTTTTAATGTGCTGCTGGATTTGGTTTGCTAGTATTTTGTTGAAGATTTTTACATCAATGTTCAACAAGGATATTAGTCTGAAGTTTTCTTTTTTTGTTTTATCTCTGCCAGATTTTGGTATTAGAATGATGCTGTTGCCAGGAGCAGTGGCTCACGCCATCTCAGCACTTTGGGAGGCTGAGGTGGGTAGATCAGGAGGTCAAGAGATGGAGACGATCTTGGCCAACATGGTGAAACCCTGTCTCTACTAAAAATACAAAAAGTAGCTGGCTGTGGTGGTGCACGCCTGTAATCCCAGCTACTCGGGAGGCTGGGGCAGGAGAATCTCTTGAACCTAGGAGGCAGAGGTTGCAGTGAGCCAAGATTGTGCCACTGCACTCCAGCCTAGCGACAGAATGAGACTCCATCTCAAAAATAAATAAATAAATAGAATGATGCTGCTTTTATATAATGAGTTGGGGAGGAGTCCCTTCTCAATTTTTAAAAATAGTTTTATAAGATATAATACTTGTTTTTCTTTGTACATTTGTTAGAATTCAGCTGTGAATCTGTCTGGTCCTGGACTTTCTTTCTTTCTTTTTTTTTTTTTTTTCCCAGACAGAGTCTCACTCTGTCGCCCAGGCTGAAATGCAGTGGTGGGATTTCGGCTCACTGCAACCTCTGCCTCCCAGGTTCAAGCAGTTCTCCTGCCTCAGCCTCCCGAGTAGCCAGAACTACAGGCGGGTGCCACCATGCCCAGCTAATTTTTGTATTTGTACTAGAGACAGTATTTCACCATGTTGGCCAGGCTGGTCTCGAACTCCTAACCTCAGGTGATCCTCCCACCTTGGCTTCCCAAAGTGCTGGGATTACAGGCATGAGCCAGCACACCCGGCTGGTCCTGGGCTTTCTTTTGGTTGGTAGGCTGTTTACTACTATTTCAATTTTGGAGCTTGTTATTGTCTATTCACTGATTCATTTTGTTGTTTTTGTTCAGTTATGGGAAGATGGATTTTTCCAGAAATTTATCCATTTTTTTCTAGATTTTCTAGTTTGCACAGAGAAGTTTACAGTAGGCTTCAGTACTTATTCATATTTTTGTGGGGTCAGTGGTAATGTCCCTTTTATCATTTCTAATTGTGTTTATTTGGATCTTCTTTTTTCACTAATCTTATTAGTGGTTTATTTATCTTATTAACTTTTTCAAAAGATTTAACTCAATAGATTTCTTATTTGTATGACTTTTCATGTCTAAATCTCCATCAGTTCAGATCTTCTTGTCTTCTGCTAGCTAAGGAGTTGCTTCTTTCATTCTTTTATTTATGATGTTAGGTTGTTATATTGACCTCTTTCTAACTTTTTGATATGAGCATCAAAAAGTGCTATACATTTCCCTCTTACCACTGTCTTAGCCATGTTGCAGAGATTCTAGTATGTTGTATTTTTGTTTCCATTTGTTTCAAAAAACTGCTTAATTTCTACCTTAATTTCATTATTTATTCAAAAGTCATTCACATGCAGATTCTTTAATTTCCATGTAATTGTATAATTTCAAGTAGTTTTCTTTGTGTTGAATTATATATTTATCAAGCTATGGCCTAAGAATGTGTTTGGTATGATTTGGGGATTATTAAATTTGCTGATAATTGTTTTATTTCTGATTGTGTGGTCAATTTTAGAGTATTTGACACTTGGTGGTGAGAAGAGTGTATACTGTGTTGATTTCAGATGGAGAGTGTTGTAGATGTCTATTAGGACTATTTGGCCAAGCATTTAGTTCTGATATCTTTGTTAATTTTCTGCCTCAATGATCTGTCTAATAGTGTCTGTGGGGTGTTGTAGGAGTCAGAATCTAAGTCTCTTCGTAGTTCTCTAAGAACTTTGTGTGTGTGTGTGTGTGTGTGTGTGTGTGTGTGTGACAGAGTCTTGCTCTGTTGCCCAGGCTAGAGTGTAGTGGCACGATCTCGGCTCACTGCAACCTCCTCCTCCTCCTAGGTTCAAGAGATTCTCCTGCTGCTTCAGCCTCCTGAGTAGCTGGGATTACAGGAGTGTGCCACCATGCCTGGCTAATTTTTGTATTTTCAGTAGAGACCACGTTTCACCATGTTGGTCAGGCTGGTCTTGAACTCCTGACCTCATGATCCACCTGCCTCAGCCTCCCAAAGTGCTGAGATTACAGGCGTGAGCTGCCGTGCCTGGCAGAACTTGTTTTATTCATGTGCATGCATGGATTTTTAATAACATATTTTTTTCTGTCTGCTTTTTTTCATAAACATTCTTTCAAGTGCATACAGTATGCCCAAGGCTACAGCTTAGATGTCTGCATCCAGTGTCTACTGAAATTCAGATGTCCAGTGTTCAAGAACATGTCCAGAGACTTAGCTGTTGTAGAAAAAAGTATAAATTAAAGATAAGAGGCTTTATTCTCTTACCTGAAAGTAAGGGAGGATATTTTGTTCATCTCTCTTTTTTTAAAAAACATTTAGATTACACGTAGATAGTTTTCTCTGCTTTTTAGAAATATATGTAAATCATAGTAACAGCTATATAAACCTTTTGTTATTCTTTCTGACTCAGAATTGTATTCATCTAGGACCTCAGAACCATTGCTTTGGCAAAGGTTTTTTGTTTTTGTTTTTGTTTCTTTTCATTTTTAGTCTTTTAAAGTAGACAGAAATTTGTTTAAAGCTTTTTTTTTTTTTAGACAGAGTTTCACTCTTGTCACCCAGGCTGGAGTACAATGGCACGATCTTGGCTCCCTGCAACCTCCACCTCCCAGTTCAAGTGATTTTCCTGCCTCAGACATTCAAGTAGCTGGGATTACAGGCTCCCACCACCATCCTCGACTAATTTTTTATATTTTTAGTAGAGACGGAGTTTTGCCATGCTGGCCAGGCTAGTCTCAAACTCCTGACCTCAGGTGATCCTCCCACCTTGGCCTCCCAAAGTGCTGGGATTACAAGCATGAGCCACCACACCCGGCCGTTTAAAGCTTATTTTAAGAGCACACAAAAGTTGAGCACAAAGATAAGATTAAATTTAGCAACACAGAATGATAAAGAATAAAAAAGATACTGTGTAAATTTTTTTGACAGAAAACTGATTATCCAAGTAATTATCTCATATTTGCAGGTTGAAGTACTTACACTGCAAAGGCAAGAACAGTTCAGTTTATTCACTAAATAGTGGAATCTGTAGGTGGACTTTGGTTTCTGTTACTTCAGAACAATTAGTATAGTTAGGTGTAGTGTTTGTAGACAACTTGCATTCAAATAAATTAACATTTTGTACAATACTATGAATATAAGGCTACAGTATTTGAATAAATCCCTTAAGTAGTCATTTTAATATTATTTATACTCTCGAAATATAAAGTGCTTTAATTGAATTATGGTTATAGATATTTTTAAAGCTCTACATACATTATGACAAGTACATAAAATTATTTATACTTAGATATTTATATCTAATATCCAAAGAAAATTCACTATAAAATTGTTACAGTAGATATTAGTTTGACATGCTTATTAATTTATCCAATAGGGATAATTATAGGTAAGCATGGTTTTAGTGTCTTTCATTTCACTAAATTTGAATGCTGCTATTACAGGACAAATAAACATGATGGGCGATGTGACCACCCAAAACCATAATAGCTCTTCAGTTAGCTATGTTGCAAGCTCATATATATTCCACTGTATAACAAAGTCAGATTCCAGTTTTTTGTCAAAAAGTGCTGGTGGAAATTGTCAGATGTATTCCAATATAGATCCCCAATTCACTGGTTAGGAGATGGGAGAGCAGCAGACATGAAACAGAAACCTTATAGGCCGGACACGGTGGCTCACACCTGTAATCCCAGCACTTTGGGAGGCTGAGGTGGGCGGATCACGAGGTTGGGAGATCAAGACCATCCTGGCTAACATGGTGAAACCCCATCTCTACTGAAAACTACAAAAAATTAGCCGGGCGTGGTGGGGGGCGCCTGTAGTCCCAGCTACTCGGGAGGCTGAGGCAGGAGAATGGTGTGAACCCAGGAGGCAGAGCTTGCAGTGAGCCGAGATCGTGCCACTGCACTCCAGCCTGGGCAACACAGCGAGACTCCAAGACTCCGTCTCAAAAAGAAAAAAACCTTATAGAATTCTGCTGAGAACATACCTTTTTTTTCATAATGCTCATGTTTCTCATGCTGACATTCTGAGAGTAGCTGTGCATTTTGAGTGTTTCAAGAAAAATTCCTTTTGGGCGACTATCTTCTGGCCAAGTTGATCAGTCTTGCATCTAATCTGAGTTTTTTCTTAAGTTGCTTTTAACTTATTTTTTCTTTCAATATAATCTTGCTCAGATTGAGAGCTGTTTTTCTCTCCAATGCTTTGGGTGTCTGTTTCAGAAGCCCTATTAGTATCCCATGGTCTCTGTGAATGAGGTGGGTTGTCATAGGGAGAATTCTTGGAGTTATCTCTATCTGGATTCATGCTGGAAATCTAGCAGTATTTTTTTTTATGTCACCGTTACAAACAGAAACTGAGGGTGAAATACTGCTCCCATTCCCATTATTGTGAAGGTGCAGTTCTACCCAGGAGGCCTGCAGGCTCTTCTCCCTGTAGCGCAGGCTTCACTCTCCGATGTGACACTAGAGTGCTGCTGTGGCATTGGGGTTCATGTAAGATGTGAGCCAGCAGCTTTGAGCTGTGTGTTGTGGGCTGTATCTCAATGGAAGTTGGTAGGCGTAAAGAGAGGATACTGGCCATCAGGAGAACGCAAGCAGGGTGCTACATGTTCTACATTCTGTGAGAGGTTCCGAGAGTAAATAGAATCTGATGGCCAAATCTGTAAATGTAAACAAGCATCTTAGGAGTGAAAGATCAAGCCTACAAAGTATCCAAAAGCCATAACCACAACTATACCTACTGGTAAAATGCAAGACTGGAGTAGAGTATTCTTGTCCTTCCTCTTACTCAAGAGCTAGAATCAGGACAGGTGATCCAGGTTCTGGAGCTCCACGAGAGCAGTTCCATTTTTTAGTTAGAATCAGCCTGAGTCTCTCCTGCCTGGCTTATCATTGGGCAATCAACCCAGGGTAACTGGGAACCCTTTCACAATTACCTAGCCATCTTTGAAACATTTGAGAATATCCAGAGCAGAATTTTATCAGGCTGACAAGAGTGGTTAATTCTACTTCTTTCTCAGTGTAAAAGAAATAAGTCATTCTGTGTTTGTTCCTCCCTCATACAAGAGATAATTTTGGTTGGTACTCAGAGGATAGTTTCCCCAGTTTTCTTGTACTTGGGTGAAAAACAAGGAAGAGGTCCAGAAACTAAAACAGATAAACTGATTGCTTTCATTTCATATTATCATTAGAAAAATATGTAGAGCAGTTACGGTTCTTACCGTACAGAAACTTTTAGTCTAGGCTAGTGATATGGCTTGCCTATGTCACCACCCAAATCTCATCTTAAATTGTAACTCCCACAGTTTCTACATGTTGTGGTAGGAACCCAGAGGGAGGTGATTAAATTATGAGGGCAGGTCTTTCCTGCACTGTTCTCATGATAGTGAATGAGTTTCACAAGATCTGATGATTTTAAAAATGGGAGTTTCCCTGCACAAGCTCTCATTTTGCTTGCCACCATCCATGTAAGATATGACTTGCTTCTCCTTGCCTTCTGCCATGATTGTGACGCCTCCCCAGCCATGTGGTATTGTTAAGTCCATTAAATCTCTTTTTCTTCCCAGTCTCTGGTGTGTTTTTATCAGCAGTGTGAGAACAGACTAATACAAAAAATTGTTACCAGTAGGGTGGGGCATTGATGAAAAGATACCTGAAAATGTGCATGTGACTTTGGAACTGGGTAACAGACAAAGGTTGGAGCAGTTTGGAGGTCTCAGAAGACAGGAAAATGTGGGAAAGTGTGGAACTCCCTAGAGACTTGTTGAATGGCTTTGACCAAAATGCTGTTAATGATATGGAAAATAAAATCCAGGCTGAAATGGTCTCAGATGGACATGAGGAACTTGCTGAGAACTGGAGCAAAGGTGACTTTTCTTGTGTTTTAGCGAAGAGACTGGTGTTATGTTGCCCCTTCCCTAGAGATTTGTGAAACTTTGAACTTGAGAGAGATGATTTGGGTTATCTGGCAGAAGAAATTTCTAAGCAAGGCAGGTCTCTGTTGAGCCGTGGATGCCAGTCTCTGTTCTGCAGTATAGGTTTTGTTAAAGTTGTTAAAAAAAAATGCCTATTTTAAGAGATACCAAATGAAATTTAGAGGACAAGAGGGTAAAGCTAATTACTATTCTTGGAAATGCTTGTTGATACAGGATAAAAACAAATACAACACACCCAAATACAGGATGATAGTTTTTTTGTTAGTTGTGTTTTTTAAAGCATAATACGGGAGTAGATTTATTATAGCTACTCCAAATGTTAAAGAGTGATACAATGATCACAGAGTTAAAAACTCTGACTGTTATTGCTGTTTATTTTACAATAATTGGTTTAGTCTACAAGTTTAAGGCAAACATACTAATGCATTTGCTTTTCTTCAGAAATCATAAAGATTACATAAAATCTGTCCCAAAACTTCTAAGAACTATTCAGTAGTTAAAAATACATCTGATTAAGATGCTTTACCAGGATACATGTGAATGAACTAAGGTGGTATGTAATGCTTTTTAAAAAACAAAATTTAAAAAAATTTAATAAAGGCAATCTTTATCTTGTTTGAACAATGCATTCTGAAAAGGTTAAACTTCAGAAATTATTTAAAGGTAAATAAGATTGGCATCCATAAGGAATACTATTTATAAAATAAATGCAGTTATAGAGGCTACTTTAAAGAAGAATAAAATTTGGACTTCTGAGTATGATAAGTGCACAATAATGGACCACTGTCTTGGGGAACACAGTGCGGCATTACACCACACAGGCTGGCATCGCCTGTACATGGCGCTGCTCCATGCTTCTCAGAAAAAGAGTAGATGCATTTTGTCAGCTGTTTTTTGTTTGTTTCCAGTGAGCATAAATGCTTAGCATCATTAAGAAAACAAAAATAAAATTTGAAGGAAGGCAGCCCTTTTCAACAGGAAGGCGGAATGTGGCTTATGTGTCTCCGTTTAGCACTGACAGGCAGTTTGGCAGCAACTGTAGGTTAACCTTTGCGTGCTTCAGTTCTAACTCTGCCAGTTCCACCAATTTTTTTTCTGAATGCAGCAATGCTTCTTGTCTTAAAATCTATAAAAGCAAGAACAAGAACTGTTTTGCAGACTGAGATTTTTTTTTTTTTTCAAATTTCTGACTACATAATTGTTGGGAAGTTTTAGCCAGCAGAACATCTTTATTTTTTGCTCTTGCTTTATCCAGTGCTTCATTAGCATTTTCATAATCCACTAGTGACCTAGAAGTTCAATACAGGAGATCCTTAGCAGCTTGAGTTTCTCTTAAGTAATATTTTTAAGGGTCAGAAAGTTTGAGGTCCTCATCAGCAGACACTCATGCTTCTATTTTTCTTGTTTTATCAAACACTTCTGAAACTTTGAGAAAAAACTTGCATATACCTGAATCCTGAGTTCCTAAAGCATATAATGAAGAACCAATTCTATTGTAATCATCTGCAGCACTTTTGTGGGATCTTGTCATTCTATCAGAGTTAGCAGATGCATCCTTAACTCGGTTATGATATTCTAAAAGAAATGTTTGTTCATGCTGAAAGAAATTATCTACATCCGTTACTCCTGAAACAATTACTCCATCTGCGATTTAACCATGTTTTCAAAGAAATCTTCAAGTTTCTCTTCTTATTTTTCCTTGCACACTCAAATCTTGATTATATTCCAAGAAGACATGGAAATTTAAATATTTTCTCAAAATAGGATGTGCTGTCACATGACATAGGAATACTTCATGCATCGCAACTGTCTTCTTGAATATTCCGAAATATTCAGCTTCCATTTCCTGTTTCATCTTTGTGAATTCTTCCTTTGTCATTGACCCTTCTCCTTCTCCAAGCTTCTGTACTTTTTCCCTTGAAGTATCAAAATCAGGTCTTGGTGGTGCTGGTGGAATGATGTAACCTGCATAGTCTTCATTTTTAACAAAGGAATCATGAAGCCAGATAAATTGCTTGTGTTGCTGAACAACAGAAAACTCATTTTGTTTAAAATTTGGCAATAAACTCTGTGTGTGAACAGTGAATTTTACTTTATCCCACTCACTAAGAGCATCAGAAATGTCCACCTGTAGAGCAGGATCACTTTGAAGATCCACATTTATTGCTTTAAGTCCACGGTTCTCTTCCTGAGAGGAAGTCAAGGCCATTGTCCAGGTCTTCCATCATGGCTGCTCCCCAGGATGATAGTTTGTGTAACAAACAGAGATATTGTCAGATTGCTTATGCCTGTATAGAAGAGGACGGGATAGTATGCACAGCATATGCACGTAAACTGCCAAAATGTGATGTGAAGGTTGGCCTAACCAATTACACTGCAGCGTATTGTACTGGCCTGCTGGCCTGCAGGCTCCTCAGTAGGTCAAGATCTGTGACCTATGGCATGGACAAGATCTGTGAAGGCCAAGTGGAGGTGACTGGCAATGAATACAATGTGGAAAGCACTGATGGTCAGCCAAGTGCCTTTACCTGCTATTTGGATGTAGGCCTTGCCAGAACTACCACTGGCAATAAAGTTTTTGGTTCCCTGAAGAGAGCAGTAGATGGAGGCTTGTCTGTCCCTCGCAGTACCAAACAGTTCCCTGGTTATGATTCTGAAAGCAAGGAATTTAATGCAGTAGTATACCAGAAGCACATCATAGGCCAGAATGTTGCAGATTACATGCACTACTTAATGAAGGAAGATGAAGATGCTTACAGGAAACAGTTCTCTCACTACATAAACAAAAACGTAAACTCCAGACATGAAGGAGATGTATAAGAAAGCTCATGCTGCTACGTGAGAGAATCCAGTCTGTGAGAAGTCCAAGAAAAAAGTTAAAGAGAAGTGGAACCATCCCAAAATGTCCCTCGCTCAGAAGATCGAGTAGCTCAAAAGAAGGCAAGCTTCCTCAGAGCTCAGGAGTGGGCTTCTGAGAGCTAAACCAAACAATTTTCAATGAGGATTTTTCAGATGAAGAAAATAGACTTACTGACAGCAAAATTTAAAAAAAAATTAAATTTATAAGCAGCAAAGCATTCAAGAGATTACTTGGGTTCTGTTAAAGGCATTCAGTTTTAAATGGAAACAGAGCATAAAAGTTTGGGAAATTTGCAGCCTGACAATGCAATAGAATAGAAAACCCCATATTTTCAGGAGAAATTTAAGCCAGCTGTGGGAAAAATGCCCCCAGGTCATGACAGAGGTCTTCTCCACAGCACCTTCCATCCAGGCCCAGAGGTCTAAAAGAAAAAGATGGCTTTGTGGGTCAGGCCCAGGGGCTCCCCTGCTGTGTGAAGGCTAGGGACTTGGTATCCTGTATTCCAGCCACTACAGTCATGGCTAAAAGGGGCCAAGGTAGAGCTCAGGTTGTTGCTTCAGAGGGTGGAAGCCCCAAGCCTTGGCAGCTTCCATATGGTGTTGAGCCTGCGGGTTCATGGAAGTCAAGAATTGAGGTTTGGCACCCTCCACCTAGATTTCAGAGATACATGGAAACCCCTGGATGGCCAGGCAGAAGTTTGCTGCAGGGGTGAAGCCCTCATGAAGAATACCTGCTAGGGCAGTACAGAAAAAAAGGGGGATTGGAGCCCCCACACAGATCCTTACTGGGGCACCACCTAGTGGGGCTGTGAGAAGAGGGCCATTGTCCTCCAGATTCCAGAATGGTAGATCCACCGACAGCTTGCACCATGTGCCCGGAGAAGCCATAGACACTAAACACCAGCCCATGAAGGCAGCCAGGAGGGAGGCTGTACCCTGCAGAGCCACAGGGGTGGAGCTGCTCAAGACGATGGGAACCCACCTTTTGCATCAGCATGACCCAATGCGGGACATGGAGTCAAAGGAGATCATTTTGGAGCTTTAAGATTTGACTGCCCTGCTTGATTTTGGACTTGCATGGGGCCAGTATCCCCTTTGTTTTGGCCAATTTCTCCCTTATGGAATGACTGTATTTACCCAATGCTTGTACCACCATTATATCACGGAAGTAACTAACTTGCTTTTAATTGTACAGGCTTATAGGCAGAAGGGACTTGCCTTGTTTCAGATAAGACGTTGAATTGTGGACTTTTGAGTTGATGCTAAAATGAGTTAAGACTTTGGGCTGGGCGTGGTGGCTCATGCTTGTAATCCCAGCACTTTGGGAGGCCGAGACGGGTGGATCACGAGGTCAGGAGATCGAGACCATCCTGGCTAACACAGTGAAACCCTGTCTCTGCTAAAAATACAAAAAAAATTAGCCGGGCATGGTGGCGGGCGCCTGTAGTCCCAGCTACTCGGGAGGCTGAGGCAGGAGAATGGTGTGAACCTGGGAGGCGGAGCTTGCAGTGAGCCAAGATCATGCCACTGCACTCCTGCCTGGGTGCTGGAGCGAGACTCCACCTCAAAAAAAAAAAAGGACTTTGGGGGACTGTTGGGAAGGTATGATTGGTTTTGCAATGTAAAGACATTAGATTTGGGAGGGGCCAGGGGTGGAATGTTATGGTTTTGCCGTGTCCCCACCCAGATCTCATCTTGAATGGTAATTCTCACAAGTCATGGGAAAAACACGGTGAGAGATGACTCAATTATGGGAGTGGGTCTTCCCTGCGCTGTTCTCGTGATAGTGAATGAATTTCAGAATATATGATGGTTGTAAAAATGGGAGTTTTCCTGCACAAGCTCTCTCTTTGCCTGCCACTATCTATATAAAATGTGACTTGCTTCTCCTTGCCTTTTGCCATGATTGTGAGGCCTCCCCAGCCACATAGGACTGTAAGTCCGTTAAATCTCTTTCTCTTCCCAGTCTCGGGTATGTCTTTATCAGCAGCGTGAGAACAGACTAATAAAACTAGCAACTGAATAAAAGGTTGAATTATGCATCATATGGTAGGTAAATAAATGTGTGCAATAAAAACCTTGGGCTTTATTTTGGCCATGTTCTTTACATTCTTGTGACTTTTGGTGTTTTCACCTGAAGAAATATTTATGAACAGAAGGGTTGTTATTATTATTTGTATTTCTTTTACCTTACTAAAAATACATATTCATCTTTTAATAAAATTATCCTAGGAAACCTTAAATGATTTGTTTAAATGGCTTATTAGTATATGATATAAAATTGACAGGGAAGTGGCTATAAAAGGTTTAAGTTACACAAACTCTGAGATTTAAATTTCTCTTAGGTAAGCTTAGGAAAAACAAAACTGGAAATACCCCCACTGGCATACAGAACCAAATTTGAGCTAGAGTCCACTCCCTGCCCCAGTTCTGCTCAGATTTACCCCTTTTTTGAAGGCCTTATTTAGGTCTGGCCCTACCCTGGAGTCTCATCTCACAGAACTGATTAGAAAAGATCAGTTTTGGGTGATGAATCCTGTTCCATTTTTAGAGCTGGTGCTCACAATTTTCTGAAACAGAAAAGCAGGTAAATGAGAAATATAAAGTATGAATTTTAGGGTCTTTTTAAAATTATTATAACCAGTGCTTGCAGAGGCATCATATTTAGCAACTTGTTTTCCATTCCTGTAGATCTAGTAGTTGCTCCCCAAGCCACAATAAGTAAATATAAAAACAATAAAAATTCCTGTAAATTATATTAAACTCTTCATTTCTCTATTCCTCTCATCTGTTTATGTTTAGCTTTTATTCTACACATTTTTTTAAAAGGTCAATGACAGAGAAACAGAAAAATATATGGATCATTTTTCTAAATACTGGGAATTATTGAACACTTAGTATCAACACACAGGGTGTTATTAAGATTAAATCCTGTAATGTGCTATCGCAGTGCCCTGTAGCATCTTATTGAGCATGTAGTACCTGAATAATAAACATTGCATTACCACATGTGTACATGTTGTTTTCTTTCTTTTTTTTTTAATTATACTTTAAGTTTTAGGGTACATGTGCACAACGTGCAGGTTAGTTATATATGTATACATGTGCCATGTTGGTGTGCTGCACCCAGTAATTTGTCATTTCACATTAGGTATATCTCCAAATGCTATCCCTCCCCCCTCCCCCCACCCCACAATAGGCCCCAGTGTGTGATGTTCCCCTTCCTGTGTCCATGTGTTCTCATTATTCAATTCCCACCTATGAATGAGAACATGCAGTGTTTGGTTTTTTGTCCTTGCGATAGTTTGCTGAGAATGATGGTTTCCAGCTTCATCCATGTCCCTACAAAGGATATGAACTCATCATTTTTATGGCTGCATGGTATTCCATGGTGTGTATGTGCCACATTTTCTTAATCCAGTCTATCATTGTTGGACATTTGGGTTGGTTTCAAGTCTTTGTTATTGTGAATAGTGCCGCAATAAACATACGTATGCATGTGTCTTTATAGCAGCATGATTTATAATCCTTTAGGTATATACCCAGTAATGGGATGGCTGGGTCAAATGGTAATTCTAGTTCTAGATCCCTGAGGAATCGCCACACTGACTTCCACAATGGTTGAACTAGTTTACAGTCCCACCAACAGTGTAAAAGTGTTCCTATTTCTCCACATCCTCTCCACCACCTGTTGTTTCCTGACTTTTTAATGATCGCTATTGTAGCTGGTGTGAGATGGTATCTCATTGTGGTTTTGATTTGCATTTCTCTGATGGCCAGTGATGACAAGCATTTTTTCACGTGTCTTTTGGCTGCATGTCTTCTTTTGAGAAGTGTCTGTTCATATCCTTTGCCCACATTTTGATGGGGTTGTTTGCTTTTTTCTTGTAAATTTTTTTGAGTTCATTGTAGATTCTGGTTATTAGCCCTTTGTCAGATGAGTAGATTGCAAACATTTTTTCCCATTCTGTAGGTTGCCTGTTCACTCTGATGGTAGTTTCTTTTGCTGTGCAGAAGCTCTTTAGTTTAATTAGATCCCATTTGTCCATTTTGGCTTTTGTTGCCATTGCTTTTGGTGTTTTAGACATGAAGTACTTGCCCATGCCTCTGTACTGAATGGTATTGCCTAGGTTTTCTTCTATGATTTTTATGGTTTTAGGTCCAACATTTAAGTCTTTAATCCATCTTGAATTAATTTTTGTATAAGGTGTAAGTAAGGGATCCAGTTTCAGCTTTCTACATATGGCTAGCCAGTTTTCCCAGCACTATTTATTAAATAGGGAATCGTTTCCCCATTTCTTGTTTTTGTCAGGTTTGTCAAAGATCAGATGGTTGTAGATATGTGGCATTATTTCTGAGGGCTCTGTTCTGTTCCATTGGTCTATAGCTCTGTTGTGGTACCAGTACCATGCTGTTTTGGTTACTGTAGCCTTGTAGTATAGTTTGAAGTCAGGTAGTGTGATGCCTCCAGCTTTGTTCTTTTGGCTTAGGATTGACTTGGCGATGAGGGCTCCTTTTTGGTTCCATATGAACTTTAAAGTAGTTTTTTCCAATTCTGTGAAGAAAGTCATTGGTAGCTTGATGGGGATGGCATTGAATCTATAAATTACCTTGGGCAGTATGGCCATTTTCATGATATTGATTCTTCCTATCTGTGAGCATGGAATGTTCTTCCATTTGTTTGTATCCTCTTTTATTTCATTGAGCAGTGGTTTGTAGTTCTCCTTGAAGAGGTCCTTCACATCCCTTGTAAGTTGGATTCCTAGGTATTTTATTCTCTTTGAAGCAATTGTGAATGGGAGTTCACTCATGATTTGGCTGTCTGTTTGTCTGTTATTGGTGTATAAGAATGCTTGTGATTTTTGCACATCGATTTTATATCCTGAGACTTTGCTGAAGTTGCCTATCAGCTTAAGGAGATTTTGGGCTGAGACAATGGGGTTTTCTAGATATACAATCATGTCGTCTGCAAACAGGGACAATTTGACTTCCTCTTTTCCTAATTGAATACCCTTTATTTCCTTCTCCTGCCTGATTGCCCTAGCCAGAACTTTCAACACTATGTTGAATAGAATAAGAGTGGTGAGAGAGGGCATCCCTGTCTTGTGCCAGTTTTCAAAGGGAATGCTTCCAGTTTTTGCCCATTCAGTATGATATTGGCTGTGGGTTTGTTGTAGATAGCTCTTATTATTTTGTGATACGTCCCATCAATGCCTAATTTATTGAGAGTTTTTAGCATGAAGGGTTGTTGAATTTTGTCAAAGGCCTTTTCTGCATCTATTGAGATGATCATGTCATTTTTGTTGTTGATTCTGTTTATATGCTGGATTATGTTTATTGGTTTGTGTATGTTGAACCAGCCTTGCATCCCAGGGATGAAGCCCACTTGATCATGGTGTATAAGCTTTTTGATGTGCTGCTGGATTCAGTTTGCCAGTATTTTATTGGGGATTTTTGCATCGATGTTCATCAGGGATATTGGTCTAAAATTCTCTTTTTTTGTTGTGTCTCTGCCAGGCTTTGGTATCAGGATGATGCTGGCCTCATAAAATGAGTTAGGGAGGATTCCCTCTTTTTCTGTTGATTGGAATAGTTTCAGAAGGAATGGCACCAGCTCCTCCTTTTACCTCTGGTAGAATTCAGCTGTGAATCCATCTGGTCCTGGACTTTTTTTGGTTGGTAAGCTATTAATTATTGCCTCAATTTCAGAGCCTGTTGTTGGTCTATTTAGAGGTTCAACTTCTTCCTGGTTTAGTCTTGGGAGGGTGTATGTGTTGAGGAATTTATCCATTTCTTCTAAATTTTCTAGTTTATTTGCATAGAGGAGTTTATAGTATTCTCTGATGGTAGTTTGTATTTCTGTGGGATCGGTGGTGAGATCCCCTTTATCATTTTTTATTGCGTCTATTTGGTTCTTCTCTCTTTTCTTCTTTATTAATCTTGCTAGTGGTCTATCAATTTTGTTGATCTTTTCAAAAAACCAGCTCCTGGATTCATTGATTTTTTGAAGAGTTTTTTTATATCTCTATTTCCTTCAGTTCTGCTCTGATCTTAGTTATTTCTTGCCTTCTGCTAGCTTTTGAATGTGTTTGCTCTTGCTTCTCTAGTTCTTTTAATTGTGATGTTAGGGTGTCAATTTTGGATCTTTCCTGCTTTCTCTTGTGGGCAATTAATGCTATAAATTTCCCTCTACACACTGCTTTGAATGTGTCCCAGAGATCCTGGTATATTGTGTCTTTGTTCTCGCTGGTTTCAAAGAACATCTTTATTTCTGCCTTCATTTCATTATGTACCCAGTAGTCATTCAGGAGCAGGTTTTTCAATTTCCATGTAGTGGAGCGGTTTGAGTGAGTTTCTTAATCCTGAGTTCTAGTTTGATTGCACTGGGTCTGAGAGACAATTTGTTATAATTTCTGTTCTTTTACATTTGCTGAGGAGGCTTTACTACCAACTATGTGGTCATTTTGGAATAGGTGTGGTGTGGTGCTGAAAAAATGTTATTCTGTTGACTTGGGGTGGAGAGTTCTGTAGATGTCTATTAGGTCACTTATGTAGAGCTGAGTTCAATTCCTGGATATCCTTGTTAACTTTCTGTCTCGTTGATCTGTCTAATGCTGACAGTGGGTGTTAAATCTCCCATTATTATTGTGTGGGAGTTTAAGTCCTTATAGGTCTCTCAGGACTTGCTTTATGAATCTGGGTGCTCCTGTGTTGGGTGCATATATATCTAGCATAGTTAGCTCTTCTTGTTGAATTGATCCCTTTACCATTATGTAATGGCCTTCTTTGTCTCTTTTGATGTTTGTTGGTTTAAATTCTGTTTTATCAGATACTAGGATTGCAACCCTTGCCTTTTTTTGTTTTCCATTTGCTTGGTAGATCTTCCTCCATCCCTTTATTTTGAGCCTATATGTGTCTCTGCACGTGAGGTGGGTTTCCTGAATACAGCACACTGATGGATCTTGACTTTTTATCCAATTTGCCAGTCTGTGTCTTTTAATTGGAGCATTTAGCCCATTTACATTTAAGGTTAATATTGTTATGTGTGAATTTGATCCTGTCATTATGATTTTAGCTGGTTATTTTGCTCGTTAGTTGATGCAGTTTCTTCCTAGCCTCAATGGTCTTTACAATTTGGCATGTTTTTGCAGTGGCTGGTACCGGTTATTCCTTTCCATGTTTAGTGCTTCCTTCAGGAAGGAAGGCCTGGTAGGGCAGGGCTGGTAGTGACAAAATCTCTCAGCATTTGCTTGTCTATAAAGTATTTTATTTCTCCTTCACTTATGAAGCTTCATTTGGCTGGATATGAAATTCTGGGTTGAAAATTCTTTAAGAATGTTGAATATTGGCCCCCACTCTCTTCTGCCTTGTAGAGTTTCTGCGGAGAGATCAGCTGTTAGTCTGATGAGCTTCCCTTTGTGGGTAACCCGACCTTTCTCTCTGGCTGCCCTTAACATTTTTTCCTTCATTTCAACTTTGGTGAATCTGACAATTATGTGTCTTGGAGTTGCTCTTCTTGAGGAGTATCTTTGTGGCGTTCTCTGTATTTCCTGAATTTGAATGTTGGCCTGCCTTCCTAGATTGGGGAAGTTCTCCTGGATAATATCCTGCAGAGTGTTTTCCAACTTGGTTCCATTCTCCCCGTCACTTTCAGGTATACCAATCAGACATAGATTTGGTCTTTTCACATAGTCCCATATTTCTTGGAGGCTTTGTTCATTTGTTTTTATTCTTTTTTCTCTAAACTTCTCTTCTTGCTTCATTTCATTCATTTGATCTTCCATCGCTGATACCCTTTCTTCCAGTTGATCAAATTGGCTACTGAGGCTTGTGCATTCGTCATGTAGTTCTCATGCCTTGGTTTTCAGCTCCATCAGGTCCTTTAAGGACTTCTCTGCATTGGTTATTCTAGTTAGCCATTCGTCTAATGTTTTTTCAAGGTTTTTAACTTCTTTGCCATGGGTTCGAACTTCCTCCTTCAGCTCAGAGTAGTTTGATCATCTGAAGCCTTCTTCTCTCAACTCGTCAAAGTCATTCTCTGTCCAGCTTTGTTCCATTGCTGATGAGGAGCTGCGTTCCTTTGAAAGAGGAGAGGCGCTCTGAGTTTCCAGTTTTTCTGCTCTGTTTTTTCCCCATCTTTGTGGTTTTATCTACCTTTGGTCTTTAATGATGGGGACGTAGAGATGGGTTTTTGGTGTGGATGTCCTTTCTGTTTGTTAGTTTTCCTTCTAACAGTCAGGATCCTCAGTTGCAGGTCTGTTGGAGTTTTCTGGAGGTCCACTCCAGACCCTGTTTGCCTGGATATCAGCAGCAGAGGCTGCAGAACAGCAGATATTGGAGAACAGCAAATGTTGCTGTCTGATCATTCCTCTGGAAGTTTTGTCTCAGAGGAGTACCCGGCTGTGTGAGGTGTCAGTCTGCCCCTTCTGGGGGCTGCCTCCCAGTTAGGCTACTCAGAGGTCAGGAACCCACTTGAGGAGGCAGTCTGTCCATTCTCAGATCTCCAGCTGCGTGCTGGGAGAACCACTACTCTCTTCAAAGCTGTTGGACAGTGACATTTAAGTCTGCAGAGGATTCTGCTGCCTTTTGTTTGGCAATGCCCTGCCCCCAGAGGTGATGTCTACAGAGCCAGGCAGGCCTCCTTGAGCTGCAGTGGGCTCCACCCAGTTCCAGCTTCCCGGCCGCTTTGTTTACCTACTCAAGCCTTAGCAATGGTGGGCGCCCCTCCCCCAGCCTCACTGCCACCTTGCAGTTTGATCTCAGACTGCTGTGCTAGCAATGAGCAAGGCTCTGTGGGCCTAGGAACCCTCTGAGCCAGGCACGGGATATAATCTCCTGGTGTGCTGTTTGCTAAGACCATTGGAAAAGCGCAGTATTAGGGTGGGAGTGACCTGATTTCCAGGTGCAGTCTGTCACCCCTTTCTTTGACTAGGAAAGGGAATTCCCTGACCCCTTGCACTTACTGGGTGAGGCAATGCCTCACCCTGCTTCAGCTCACGCTCAGTGCGCTGCACCCACTGTCTTGCACCCACTTTCCAACACTCCCCAGTGAGATGTACCCGGTACCTCAGTTGGAAATGCAGAAATCTCCCGTCTTATGCGTCACTCACACTGGGAGCTATAGACTGGAACTGTTCCTATTCGGCCATCTTCATACATGTTGTTTTCTAAACCCAGATTTGCTTTCTAAATACAACCCATTGTTGCTTTCTAAATACAAAAACAAAAAAAAAACAAAAAACATTGTTGCTTTCTGTTTCTTCTGTAAACTTAAAAAAAGCCAGCAAAATTATAATACTTTAAGGTAGAGATTGGTTGTACTTATTTGTACCAAAAGTATTTATATTGTCACAAGAGTGCTGATTGTAAGGAACTCTGCGCTGTGCCTGCTTGCTCTAACTAATGCTAATAGTGACCCCAGGTGGAGAAACATCAGCATGGATAGGAAACTTGTTTATAAGACCCATTCATGTATCCTTTCAAAACCTGCAGAATCACATTTCATAGAGTAGGGCCAAAACTACCAAGTGATTTATAAGCTTGTTAAAGCTGGAGAGGCAATGCTTAGTTAAATGGTTATAAGCCCAGGCTTCTAATTAGAATCATGTGACTCTAAGTTGAGGCCAGAATCAAGTATGAGGGTTCAAGATACGTTTATGATAGTTAAGTCTCATCTTTGAACTAAAGGGTGGTCCCAGAACCTGTTCTGTTTGGGTTTCATAGGAACAGGGCAGTGTGGTCCATATTTTTATTACTGTAGCAGAAATTGCTGGTGTCTGTGGCAGAGGAGGCCACCTGAGGACAGGAAAGGAGAAACATATTTTTACATTTGTGGAGCAGCTTATTGTTCCTGAATCTCTTCTGTTATAAAGGACAGAAATGGGTAGAGTTTTTCTGTATTGGTCCTTCTGCCTATGAGTGTGGTGGTAGCAGGTAAAGATGTGGTGCTTACATCCTTCAAAGCATATTCCCCAGATGCAGATGTAATTTGTTTCAAAAATCTCATCTGAGAAGAAATTCCAGAGAAAGACGAGAAGAGAAAAAATGGCTTTTCTTCAGGTAAACATGCCTCGGAGTAAGAGTTGTGTCCACTCTGTCTGCTAGAATGCCATGCCTTTAGTACTTGCAAAACTTTAATTCTCTGCTTGTGCTTTTCCTCTTAAATGAGTTTGTTGTAACTATGTTTTAAAATTCTTATAATAGTCAAGGATCTCTGAAAAATATTTCTTTCCTATGTACCAGAGCCTTCTCTACATTCTCTATATCATGGCTTCTTATATGCCGTGCAGTATTCTCACCATGAATTTATAATCTGCAATATTAAAAATGTTCCCTTTGTGGCTGTTGAACATGGGAAGGTGTAGATGCTCAAGATTCCTATTGGGGAAAAGCTGGGGTTCTTAGTAAAAATAAAGACCATGTAGTGTTAAGGTTCTGTCTGTGTTCTCCATCAGCTCTATATAGAGAAGGCTTAAGAAAACGCTTATTTAAACAGGATGGCATTTATTACCCAGTAAGTTCTGAAAAAAATTATTAGGAAATACTTGTTCTCCAGGGTGCTAAAGAAAGACTATTTAAAATAACTATTAACTATTAACAATTATAGAACATGGGAGATATCTGTATTTTAAACTTTGCATAAAACTGATGTTTCTTTATAGTTAAACTCAGGCTGTAATTTACTTTTGGAGGGCCAATATTACAATAGTGATGCTGTGTCCTGTGTGCATCAGCACATCATAAAAATTTGTCTTAGTCCAGTTGATATTAGTAACTCACTTGATTAATGAAGCTCTCTGACAGATTTCTTCAATATGGAGTTAACTATTTTTCTCTTCATTAGTAGTTTCTTTATGCAGCTAATGTGCAGAAACCATCACATTTAATCTGGCAGCTTCCCTTCTTATGTTTTCTTTGCCTTTATCTGCCTTTGGAAAATGAAAGCTCTAATGTTTATTACAGGCCAGAAAAACTGGAAAAAAAAGACCACAGGCTCTTCCAGTTACTCCATATTTGACAAAATAGCCTTCTTGGGCCATAAATATTGGCATCTCTGGTCATCTTGTTTTTTGTTTTGTTTTGTTTTTTTTCTGAGACAGAGTTTTGCTCTTGTTGCCCAGGCTGGAGTACAATGGCACAATCTTGGCTCACCGCAACCTCTGCTTCCCAGGTTCAAGCAATTCGCCTGCCTCAGCCTTCCCGAGTAGCTGAAATTACAGGCATGCACCACCATGGCTGGCTAATTTTGTGTTTTTAGTAGAGACGGGGTTTCTCTATGTTGGTCAGGCTGGTCCCGAACTCCCGACCTTAGGTGATCCACCTGCCTCGGCCTCCCAAAGTGCTGGGATTACAGGCATGAGCCACCGCACCAAGATCCAGAAACTCAGGCTTTATTCCAGACCTTATGACACAGACTGCACTAACAAGATCTTCAGTTTATTGTAGACATTAAAATTTGAGCAGTACCTTCTAACTCAATGTGACTTTTCCATCTGAAAAGTTTACACAACTCTTTCTATATGATGTAAATATAGCACTCAAAAATGTACATGTTAGTGTTCATGTCCTACTTCATCATCTGGAAAAGTATCATATATACACTGATATTTTGGATCTTATGCCACTCTCTTTTCTCAGAGTTAGAGTATATGTTAGAGAATATGTCTGTGTTGAAAGTTATTAGATAATTTCAGTCACCTCTGTAAGTAAGACCCAATTATCTTTACTCTTATTTCACCTTGAGTCAAATTTAAAATTCTGCCCATGGGCACTTGGTAAATATGTGTTTGTTTGTGCTTTTCAGGGAGCATTGACATTTAGAGATGTGGCCATAGAATTCTCTCTGGAGGAGTGGCAATGTCTGGACACTGAACAACAGAATTTATATAGAAATGTGATGTTAGATAACTACAGAAACCTGGTCTTCCTGGGTGAGGATAACTTTAATACACAATTCCTAATGTACCCTGTAGATTTCATTTATTTTTGTAAAAATTCTGTGCTTTCAGATCCAGGGTTTTTTTCTTTTTTTTTTTTTTTTTAAGTCTTCAGGATTTGTCCATGTAGAAAAGAATTTCAATATGATTTATTTTGACCTTAAGTTTCCACTTTCCTGAGCTGATTTGTTTCCTTCTCTCTAGATTAGGGCTAATTTTAGAAATTTAGTTGCAACATATTGTTGCTCACATCTTAAAATTTAATCACCATCACCAATTTTTGAATTAGTACAAGGTCATTAAATTAAGAACCTATAAAATTAAAATATTTAGAAATTTCTTTTCTTTATTTTTTTTATTTTTTTGGAGACAGAGTCTCACTCTTGTCACCTAGGCTGGAGTGCAGTGGCACAATCTTGGCTCACTGCAACCTCTGCCTCCTGGGTTCAAGCGATTCTCCTGCCTCGGCCTCTTAAGTAGCTGGGACTACAGGCGTGTGCCACCACACCTAGCTAATTTTTTCATATTTTTAGTAGAGACAGGGTTTCACTATGTTGGCCAGGCTGGTCTCGAACTCCTGACCTTGTGATCTGCCTGCCTCAGCCTCCCAAAGTGCTGGTATTAAAGGCATGAGCCACCATGCCTCGTATATTTAGAAATTTGCTACAAATTATTATTTTGGGGTTAATTTACTAGAATATTCCATTATATTCTCTTTACTGAGAGCATTACTAAGTTGGTAATTGGAGAATACGAGCAAGATTCATGTTATTTTTCATAAAACAGGTATTGCTGTCTCAAAGCCAGACCTGATCACCTGTCTGGAGCAAGAAAAAGAGCCTTGGAATGTGAAGACACATGATATGGTAGCCGAACCCCCAGGTAGGTGAGAGTAAATACAATAGACAAAACTGATAAAAGATCTATAGTTTTAAAAAAAAAAAAAAGCCAGTTTTAAAAATAATTTGGGAAGCTGTTTTACAAAGGAAATAGTTTCTGCTTCTTTTTATTTATTTTGCTTTTTATTTATTTTTTTCCTCTCACATAGAAGCATCTTTTATCTTTTTTAAATCTCTAAAAATTCTTCTTTCCCTTTGGTAATCTTACTTTAAGTTTACAGGGAGAGCCAAAGTCCATTTCATGGCATATAATAGACTGCACAATCTGACTGCTTTTCCATTGTTTCTGGAAACACACAGATATTTGCATAATTTTGAGAAACTCTATGTTGAACTATTTTTATTTTATTTATTTATTTATTTTTTGAGATGGAGTCTTGCACTGTCACCAGGGCTAGAATGCAGTGGTGCAATCTCGGCTCACTGCAACCTCTGCCTCCCGGATTCATGTGATTCTCCTGCCTCAGCCTCCTGAGTAGCTGGGATTACATGCGTGCACCACCACACCCAGCAAATTAAACTATTTTTTAAGTTCTCTTTTTGCATTATGTCTGAAATGTGTGAGAATAGTGGTTTCTGTTTCATTTATTTATTGCTAATTTTTCTGCACATTCCATGCTGTTTTATTATGATAGTTTTGAAATATAGTTTTAAATTATACAGTATGATGTCCTCCTGCTTTTTTTTTTTTTTCTTTCAAGATTGCTTTGGCTATTCAAAGTTTATTGTTTCATGTAAATTTTAGAATTGTATTTTCTATTACCTTAAATAACTGGAATTCTGATGGGAGTTTATTGAATCTAGAGACACCTTAGATAACAAGGCACTTTAGCCTTGGCACAGTGGCTCACACCTGTAATCCCAGCACTTTGGGAGTCTGAGCGGGTGGATCATGAGGTCAGGAATTCCAGACCAGCCTGGCCAACATAGTGAAACCCTGTCTCTACTAAAAATACAAAAAATTAGCCAGACATGGTGGCAGGCACCTGTAATCCCAGCTACTTGGGAGGCTGAGACAGGAGAATTGCTTGAATCTGGGAAATGGAGGTTGCAGTGAGCCAAGACTGTGCCACTGCACTCCATCCTGGGCAAGAGAGCGAGACTCTGTCAAAAAAATAAAAATTAAAAATAAGGCACTGCAACAATATTTATTCTTTCAATTAATAGACAAAATATTTTTAAATTTATTTGTGTCTTCTCTAATTTTTTTAATTGATATATCTTTCATTTAAAATATTTTTTAGTTCCTTGGTTAAATTTGTTCTCAGAAATTTATTTTAGTGCTATTGTAAATAAGATTACTTTCTATATTTTATCAGATAGTTTAAGTGTATGGAACCATAACGTATAGTTGTATGTTAATTTTCTATTTGCTAATGTATTGAATATAATTATTACCTTAATCAGGTTTTAATGTACTGTTCATGGTTTTTTATATATAAAGTCAAATGCTCTAGAACCAGCAACTTCTTACTTATTTGTCTTCAATTTCAGTGACTTCAAAAATTTATTTTGACTAATTTTTCTGCCACATACCTTCAGTGCTATGTTTAAGTAGAAGCATTGAGAATGGGCACAGTATAGTTTTGCACTGGTCTCTGTGAATTTTAAGAAGCAAACACCTCTTCAAGTTTTTATAAACTGGCTTCAAGATGTAAAGATACTTTTGTTGGGTGCCCAGGGTGATAGAATGCCCTCTGGGCTTGTAGTAGAGAGGGGTTGTAGCTTGGTAACAAGGCTGCTGGGTCTTCACTGGGGTCCAACTTTAGTTGACTTGTTACAAGGGGCTTGGGTAGTTATAATTCCCATTATATTTTTGGGCAGAGTGAATATCCTTTAGGACTTTGCTCTGTAGGGTAGACACTAGGGCAGGTTTCTGCAATTGGTTATGCATATATGGTGGGCCTTATTTCAAAATGTAGATGAAAATGGCTTTCACTGGGTACCAGAAGGGATTTCCCCAGGTCTCTGTGTGGGTTTCCATGTAGGTAGAACTGACCATGAACTGTGGCTCAAAGAGCTGGAACTGAATCATGGAAGTGCTTCAGGGAAGACAATAAGGACCAAGGTCTGCAGTCTTGTCTGTGTGGCTATAAATGAGTGTCTTTCTCCAGGCCTCTGAAAAAGCAGGACCTCTTCCAGACTTTGGCTGGGAAGAGTTTTGGATGGTTTCAGAGTAAGTTCAAAATTCTCAGTGGTACCAAGTTGGGTGGATAATTTTCTGGTCTGTAGCCAAGAACAGGGGTCCTGTTGTTTGCCACCTGAATGAAAGCCTGCCTTCTAAAAAGGATGCTCCTCAACCTTGGGCATTAGCAGAGTTTCACAACTTCCTCAATCTCAAAGCTCTCTTATTTTGGAGATGTGGTCTTGCTACATAACCCAGACTAGTCCTGAAATCCTTGCCTGAAGCAATTCTTAAGCCTTAATGTACCATGTAGCTGTCATTACAGGTTTGAGCCATGATGCCTGTTTCTCTCATAAAGGCATTTTTTTCAGGGATTACTGACAGATTTTCTTGCTGTAGGAAAATAAGCAAATAGGGCACCATTTATTTTTCCATCTTACTGATGTCACTCTCCCTGTACATTTTTACTTTCTATTTTCTATTTCAATTTTGTGTGTAATTTTAGATTGAAACATTTAGGGAAATATACTAGAATTGACATGTTACATCTGAAGTAAATTAGATAATTAGTAAGCAGGCAGGCAAAAAGAAATAGACAGGCAAAATGGAATTATAGGATTTTCACCCATGTTTGTCAGCCTATGCCTAAAATATAACATGATTTATTCTCAAATATTTGGTTTATATATCAGAGACCCTAACTATATTCTGCAAAAAATATATATTTTTTTCTTCATTTAGCAATGTAAACCTATTCTTTGCTTCTAAACTTGGATTACAGCAGTTTCATTTTGTGTATAAATAGCATATATTTAAAACTTAAAAATTATTTTTAGTTTCTTTTAAATGTTTATTTATCAAAAGTTTTTCATTAGAATCTTCCTTTTATAATTATACTGCATTTTCTCTGAAATTTTACTACCATATAGTGCATGCCAATGATTCAAAATACCTTTCCTCCATGAGTACAGTTTCAGTCTAATATTGCAGTTATCTAGACAAATTCTTTTTTTGTTTTTGTTTTTTGTTTTTTTCTGAGATGGAGTCTTGCTCCGTTACCCAGGCTGTAGTGCAGTGGCACGATCTCCGCTCCCTGCAACATCCACCTCCTGAATTCAAGCAATTCTCCTGTCTCAGCCTCCTGACTAGCTGGGACTACAGGCACCTGCCACCATGCCTGGCTAATTTTTGTATTTTTAGTAGAGACAGGGTTTCACCTTGTTGGTCAGGCTGGTCTCGAACTCCTGACCTCAGGTGATCCACACACCTCGGCCTCCCAAAAGTGCTGGGATTACAGACGTGAGCCACTGTGCTCAGCTGACAAATTCTTTTTAATGCTACATCAACTTTGCATACCAGATTTTATGAGTAAGCATTTCTGTTATTGTTTTGCAGTTCCATATCAGTGTGTTTTTTCAGTGTGGTTTTCTTAACATCAGTTTATTGTGTTTTCTGGTTTTACAGTTTTAGGCAGTTTGCAACTCTGTTTGTACATATAAGTCAATGTGGGGTATAATTAAGAGATAAATCAGCCATATGTCTATCACAATCAGATTATGTGTGTGTGTGTGTGTGTGTGTGTGTGTACCTATAAATATGACCCCTACTTTGGTTATGGCACATCTTATATATTTTTTTTCTCAGCAGATTCCATGGTGTTTTTTTCTTGTCTAAGTGAGTAGTCATGAAAGTAGTTTTATTTTCACCTTGTGTTTAATAATAAATATTTCCTTTGAGAAAAACACTTTTGTGACTTGAAGGTCATATTTGAAAAAATTTATAATTTTGTATCTTTTAATTTATTATTTAAAAAAAATAGACTGGGTGTGGTGGCTCGCACCTGTAATCCCAGCACTTTGGGAGGCCAAGGCGGGCAGATCACTTGAGGTCAGGAGTATGAGACCAGCCTGGCCAACATGGTGAGACCCCATCTCTACTGAAAACACAAAAAATTAGCCAAGCGTGGTGGTACGTGCACCTGTAATCCCAGCTACTTGGGAGGCTGAGACGGGAGAATTGCTTGAACCCAGGAAGCAGAGGTTGCTGTGAGCCAAAATAGCGCCACTGCACTCCAGCCTGGGCAGCAGAGCGAGACCCGCTCTTAAAAAAAAAAAAAGATGTAAAAACATATAACCTACAATTTACCATCTTAAAACTATTTAAGGCCGGACGTGGTGGCTCACGTCTATAATCCCAGCACTTTGGGAGGCCGAGGCAGGCAGATCACAAGGTCAGGAGTTCGAGACCAGCCTCACCAATATGGTGAAACCCCATCTCTACTAAAAATACAAAAATTGGCCAAGCGTGGTGGCCAGCGCCTGTAGTTCCACCTACAGGGGAGGCTGAGGCAGGAGAATCGCTTGAACCCAGGAGGCAGAGGTTGCAGTGAGCCTAGGTTGTGCCACTACACTCTAGCCTGGGTGACAGAACGAGATTCTGTCTCAAAAAAAAAACAAAACTAAGTATTCATTTCATGGCCAGTCATGGTGGTGTTTCACATCTGTAATCCCCAGTTGTTAGGAGGCTAAGGGCAAAAGGATCACTTGAGCCCAAAAATTTGAGACCAGCCCAAGCAATATATGGAGACACCATCTTTCCAAAAAAAAAATTTAGGCTGGTTGCAGTGGCTCACGCCTGTAATCCCAGCACTTTGGGATGCTGAGGCGGGCAGATCATGAGGTCAGGAGATCGAGACCATCCTGGCTAACATGGTGAAACCCCGTCTATACTAAAAATACAAAAAAATTGGCCGGGTATGATGGTGGGCACCTGTAGTCCCAGCTACTCGGGAGGCTGAGGCAGGGGAATCGCTTGAACCCAGGAGGCAGAGGTTGTAGGGACGTGAGATCGCACCACTGCACTCCAGCATGGGTGACAGAATGAGACTCCATCTCAAAAAAAAAAAAAAAAAAATTTAAAATAAACAGACATGGTGTTGTGCCCCTATTATCCCAGCTACTTGGGAGATTAAGGGGTAAGGATTAATTGAGCCTAAAAGTTTGACACTGCAATGAGCTGTAATTGTGCCACTGCACTCCAGCTTGGGTGACAGAGTGAGACACTGTCTCAAGAAGCCTGTTCTTATTTCAGGCATGTTAAGTATATTCACATTGTTGTGTAAAAGACTTCTAGAAATTTTGCAATACACATTAAACAACTACCAATTTTTCCCATTTCCTGGCACTTTTCAAACACCATTCTGTTTTCTGTTTCTAAGAATAAACTGCTTTATATATCTCATAAAATTTTTGTCAGTTTGTGGCTGGCTCATTTCATTGTGCATAATGTCATCAAGATTTATCTTTATAATTGTTAGAATATTTTCTACTTCTTGCAAATTGAGTGATATTCCAGTATGTTTTTTTGTTGTTGTTGGGTTTTTTTTGTTTGTTTTTTGAGACAGAGTCTCGCTCTATTGCCCAGGCTGTAGTGCAGTGGTGTGATCTCCACTCACTGCAGCCTCCACCTCCTGGGTTCAGGAGATTCTCCTGCCTTAGCCTTCTGGGTAGCTGGGATTACAGGCGCACACCACCATGCCCGGCTAATTTTTATATTTTTAGTAGAGACGGGGTTTCACCATGTTGGTCAGGCTGGTCTCGAACTCCTGACCTCATGATCTGCCCGCCTCGGCCTCCCAAAGTGCTGGGATTACATGCATGAGCCACTGCACCCAGCCTCCGATATGTTGATATTTCAAATTATATCTACTGAATAATTTGGTGACAAAAATTTGCATTGCTTTTACCTGTTTGCTTTCAGTAACAGTGCTGAAATAATTACGGGTATGAAAATGACTCTTCATAAGACCATATATATAAAAGTTTATGTATGCGCTGCATTCTATTTTATTTATTTTTTTATTTTGAGATGAAGTCTCTGTGTCTCCCAGGCTGGAGTGCAGTGGTGCGATCTTGGCTCACCGCAACCTCCACCTTCCTGGTTCAAGCGATTCTTCTTCCTCAGCCTCCTGAGTAGCTGGGACTACAGGCACCCACCACCATGCACAGCTAATTTTTGTATTTTTAGTAGAGATGGAGTTTCACCATATTGGTGAGGCTGGTCTCGAACTCCTGACCTCAGGTTATCCACCTGCCTCAGCTTCCCAAAGTGCCGGGATTACAGGTGTGAGCCACCACACCCAGCCTGCATTCTATTTTATTAGTCTACTTTTTCACCATTATACTCATAGTTAATTTTTGTTGTTTTTTTCTCTTTCGCCCAGGCTGGAGTGCAGTGGCACGATCTCGGCTCACTGCAAGCTCCACCTCCTGGGTTCACACCATTCTTCTGCCTCAGCCTCCCGAGTAGCTGGGACTACAGGCACCCACCACCATGCCTGGCTAATTTTTTGTATTTTTAGTAGAGACAGGGTTTCACTGTGTTAGCCAGGATGGTCTCGATCTGACCTCGTGATCCGCCCACGTCAGCCTCCCAAAGTGCTGGGATTACAGGCATAAGCCATCGCGCCTGGCCAGTAAATTGTTTTATTTTTATTTATTTATTTATTTATTTTTTTTCAGACAGAGTCTCTCTCTGTCTCCCAGGCTGGAGTGCAGTGCTGTGATCTCAGCTCACTGCAGCCTCCACCTCCTGGGTTCAAGCGATTCTTGTGCCTCAGCCTCCTGAGTAGCTGGGATTACAGGCACCTGCCACCACGCCCAGCTTGTGTTTTTAGTAGAGACAGGGTTTCACCATGTTGTCCATGCTGGTCTTGAACTCCCGGGCTCAAGCGATCCACCTGCCTCAGTCTCCCAAAGTGCTGGGATTACAGGTGTGAGCCACCGTGCCCGGCAATTGTTTTAATTCTGTAGCTTTGTGCTGTGTGTTTAAATTAGAAACTATAAAGCCTCCAACATTGTTCCTTTTTTTTTTTTTTTTTTGAAGATTGTTAAGTACTTTATTGTCTGTTGAGATTCTATATACTCCAGGGGTTGCTGTTCAAAAATGCAATGAGAAATTTCAAAAACATTGCATTGCATTAAAACTGTAGATTGCATTGAGCAGGATAGACATATTTACAATATTAACTATTTCAACCTTTCTACAAGAGCACAATCAAGAGTGTGTTAGGCTGGGCGTGGTGGCTCAAGCCTGTAATCCTAGCACTTTGGGAGGCCGAGGCGGATGGATCATGAGGTTAGGAGATCGAGACCATCCTGGCTAACACAGTGAAACCCTGTCTCTACTAAAAACACAAAAAATTAGCCGGGCCTGGTGGTGGGCACCTGTAGTCCCAGCTACTCAGGAGTCTGAGGCAGGAGAATGGCATGAACCCTGGCAGGCAGAGCTTGCAGTGAGCTGAAATAGTGCCACTGCACTCCAGCCTGGGGCACAGAGCAAGACTCCATCTCAAAAAAGAAAAAAAAAAAAAACAATTTATTTTTGGTTTGGTAAAAAATTAACTTCAACTGAATAAAAAATTATTCCTTATTACATCTGCCTTGAAATTTGTCATTGATGTTGCTATCATCTTTTTATGTTGTATATTTATTAACAGATGTTTATAATAATTGCTATGCTTTTATCTTTCAAATTTTAGAGAATAATTTAAAATGTTTTCTGCACCATTATGATAATGCTACAAAAATCCTTTTTTTATGTATGTGCATATTTTTCTCAGAACATAATTTGTTTTTATTTGATTATATGGTATTTTCTTGAATCCTTTTATTTTCCGTTTCAGGAACTGCTTTCAGCATCTTTTATATGTTTGTGCAGTTTTATAAGTATATGCAGTGCCTATATACTTTTTCAGAATTCGGCTATTTTGGAACATCGTTTTTTCATTTTTCAGGACAGATTTGCTGATGGTGTTACTCTCACTTGAGAGCTATTTTTTTTTTCCAGGACTTTGACTGCATCACACAGTTTCTTTCTGGCCTGCAAACTTTTGTTGACAATTCACTGGTTATGTCATAAGACTACGTTTGTATATGACATATCACTTTTATCTTGCAGCTTCCAAGATGCTCTGTCTGTGACTTTTGAAATTGTGCTCATATATCTGTTATAAATATCTTTGTATGTGTCCTAGTTTGTTTGTTAAGCTTCTTCATGTTTACATTATTTTTCTTACTGAGGGATTTTTCAGTTATTATTCCTTCTTGTATTTTTTACCCCCATAATTTCTATTTTTTAATTTTTTCAATTTTTTGTTTTTATCTTCATTTCTGATTTTCTGTAGTCTGTGTTTCCTGTTTTACTCATTGAGTACTCAATTTTTTTATCAATTTTAAAAATTAATGTATATATCTTTTCTATGGTTTCATTCTGAAAATTTTATAATGTTTTTGATGGAATTCTGTTGCCCCGTTTTGTATACATTGTAATCTTTAATTGAGATTTGGACATTAAAAAAATCTACCTGTCACAATCTTTATAATGTAGTTCTGTCCTGACATAGTCTAAAAACAATCATTTTGGCTAGACATTCTGGGAGTCTCTCAAACATGTTCTTAAAATGCGTCTTGTCTAAAATTTTGTGTTTGCTTTTAGTTAAAGGAGTTTGTGTTTCTTCTTAAAAATCAGTAGGCCGGGTGTGGTGGCTCATGTCTGTAATCCCAGCACTTTGAGAGGCTGAGGCAGGCGTATCACAAGGTCAAGAGATCGAGACCATCCTGGCCAACATGGTGAAATTCCATCTCTACTAAAAATATAAAAAATTAGCTGGGCATGATGGCATGTGCCTGTAGTCCCACCTACTTGGGAGGCTGAGGCAGGAGAATCGCCTGAACCCAGGAGGCAGAGGTTTCCGTGAGCTGAGATTGGGCCACTGCACTCCAGCCTGGGTGGCAGAGCAAGACTCTTGTCTCAAAAAAAAAAAAATTAGTAATTACTTGCTATAGTTGTTCTCTGTCTGTGATACCACAGTCTCTCTGATGCTGTAAAACTTAGTTTTTGTCTCAGCAGGCTCAAATTGTCATTTTAAAGTATACCACCATTTCTTTCAGAACTTTTGTCATAAGAGACAGAAACCAGTGTCTGGAAAAGCCCCTATAAACCAGAAATAAAGATGTATGTGCCAGTATTTTATTTGTCTTTTAAAAAGGAAACCAGGAGTTGGTAGTTTACTTGTAAAGTCACTATGTTACAATGGAGGGAAGGAAGAGCTGTGTTGGATAAAATGTAACAGACTTTATTTTTTCCTCTATATAGCTCTTTGCATTGTGCTCACCTGGGGCACCGTACACACTCAACGTACTTTTTTACAAATGTACTTTGGATTTTTGTTACATTTATATGTTTATGAAGAAATTAGGGCCTGTGGTATTTTGCTATGCCATCTTGTTATGTAGTTTGTATAACTTTATAGGTTAGGTTTATAAACTATACTCAGTCTAGTACATGGAGTAATTTGTTATTTTTATTTCTTTCAGTTATATGTTCTCATATTGCCCAAGACCTTTGGCCAGAGCAAGGCATAAAAGATTATTTCCAAGAAATCATACTGAGACAATATAAAAAATGTAGACATGAGAATTTACTGTTAAGAAAAGGCTGTAAAAGTGTGGATGAGTTTAAGATGCACAAAAAAGGTTATAATAGACATAACCAGTCTATTACAACTACCCACAGCAAAATATTTCAGTGTGACAAATATGTGAAAGTCTTTCATAAATTTTCAGATTCAAACAGACATAAGATAAGACATCCTTCAAAGAAACCTTTCAAATGTAAAGAATGTGGAAAATTATTTTGCATTCTTTCACACTTAGCTCAACATAAAAAAATTCATACTGGAGAGAAACCCTACAAATGTGAAAAATGTGGCAAAGCCTTTAATGAGTCCTCAAACTGTACTACACATAAAAGAATTACTGAGAAAAAACCTTACAAATGTAAAGAATGTGGCAAAGCCTTTAACTGGTTTTCACATTTTACTACACATAAGAGAATTCATACTGGAGAAAAACCCTACCAATGTGAGAAATGTGGCAAATCTTTCAACCAATCCACAAACCTTACTACACATAAAAGAATTCATACTGGAGAGAAACCGTATAAATGTGAAGAATGTGGCAAATCCTTTAACCAGTCCTCAAACCTTACTGAACATAAGAAAATTCATACTAAAGAGCAACCATACAAATGTGAAAAATGTGGCAAAGCTTTTAAGTGGTCCTCAACCCTTACTAAACATAAAAGAATTCATACTGGAGAAAAACCCTACAAATGTGAAGAATGTGGCAAAGCTTTTAACCGATCCTCAACCCTTAATAGACACAAGATAACTCATACTGGAGAGAAACCCTACAAATATAAAGAATGTGGTAAAACTTTTAACCAATCCTCAACTCTTACTACACATAAGATAATTCGTACTGTAGAGAAATTTTACAAATGTGAAGAATGTGGCAAAGGCTTTAGCCGGATCTCACACCTTACTACACATAAGAGAATTCATACTGGAGAGAAACCCTACAAATGTGAAGAATGTGGCAAAGCTTTCAACCAGTCCTCAACCCTTACTACACATAAAAGAATTCATACTGGAGAGAAACCCTATTAATGTGAAGAATGTGGCAAAGCTTTTAACCGGTCCTCAACCCTCACTACACATAGGATAATTCATTCTGGGGAAAAAATCTACAAATGTAAAGAATGTGACAAAGCCTTTAGGCGGTTCTCACACCTTACTAGGCATAAGACAATTCATACATAAAATTGTAAAGACTGTGACAAAGCTTTTAAACAATCTTTATACCTCACTACACATAAGATAATTAATGCTGAAGAGAAACCCTACAAATGTGAAGAATGTGGCAAAGCTTTTAACCAGTCCTCAAATCTTACTAAACATAAGATAATTCATACTGGAGAAAAACCTACAAATGTGAAGAATGTGGCAAAGTCTAACCAGTCTTCACACTTTACTACACATAAGATAATAAGATAATTCATACTGGAGAGAAACCCTACAAGTGTTAAGAATTTGGCAAAGCCTTTAACAAATCCTCAATTCTTAACAGACATAAGATGATTCATACCAGAGAGAAACTCTACAATCCTGAAAGTTGTAACAATGCTTTTGACAACACCTCAAACTTTTCCAAACATCAAAGAAATACTGGTGAGAAATTTTAGAAATATGAAGAATGTGCCAAGGCCATTATATTGTTGTCGCATTTAATTGTAGGTAAGGTGATTCACACTGGAGAAAACTTCTACAAGTGTGAACAAAGTGGCAAAACTTTTAACCAATGCTCACACTTTATTGCACAGGACATTTATACTTGAGAACAAATATACAAATATATAAAGAAAGTGAAAACCCTATTAATACCTGCTCACATCGACTCAACATCAGAATTCATACTTAATAAAATCATTAAAAGTGCAATTACTGTCCAAAGATTTTTTTCAGAAAATATAAGCCTTTAAACTTAAGAAAATGATTTATTTTGAAGACAAACATCAAAATATAGAGAGTTATAGTAACTTTACTTGTATCACATCTTATTCTATTCATTTTGTAATAGAGGCAAACCCTGAAGCCATTGCTCAAACTTTGTTCAACATCAGACAGAGAATTTGTATTAATGAAAAACTCTCCAAATAAAATAGATTTGGAGAAAACATTCTTTTCAAAAACTACAGCTTAGAAAACTTCAGAGAGTTTATACTAAAATACATTTTTGCAGATGCAATAAATAGGAAAAAAATTTAATATAAAATTAAGTCTATGTAAGTCCAGGCACAGTGGCTCACACCTGTAATCCCAGCACCTTGGAAGGCCAAGGCTTGCATTTCTGTAATAATAATTGACATTGATAATTTCTTAATGTACCTGTTGGTCATATGTATGTATTTTCTTCAAAAATATTTATGCCTCTTGTTAATTTGTAATTGTTATTTGTTGTTTGTTGTGTAGTCATTTAAGTTTCTTATGTATTTTTGATATTAACCCCTTGACACATGTATGATTTACAAATATTTTGTTCCAATTTTTAGTTGACTTGTTGATTGTGTCAGATTCTGTGCAACAGCATTTTAATTTGTAGTAATCTGACTCGTTTGTTTTTCCTTTTCTTCCCTGGGATTTTGAGGTTAAATTTAAAAAGTCACTGCCCAATCAATGTTATGGGGCTTTTACTCTATTTTTTGTAGTAGTTTCCAGTTTTCAGAGCTTATATTTAAGTAATTTATTTTGAGTGGCCAGGCATGGTGGCTCATGACACTAATCCCAGCACTTTGGGAGGCCAAGGCAGGCAGATTACCTTAGGTCAGGAGCTCGAAACCGCCTTGCCAACATGACAAAACCACGTCTCTACTAAAAATACAAAAATAAATGGGGCATGGTGGCACCCACCTGTAATCCCAGCTACTCAGGAGGTTGAGGCAGGAGAATCACATGAACCTGGGAGGCAGAGGTTGGAGTAAACTGAGATCATGCCACTGCACTCCAGCCTGGGTGACAGAGTGAGATTCTGTCTCAAATAATAATAATAGTAATTTATTATGAGTTGGTTTTTATATATGATGTGAGATGATAATCTCATCTTATTACTCTACCTGTGGCTATAACATTTTTGCACCACAATTTATTGAAGATACTGTCCTGTCTCTAAGACATAGTCACCTTTATTTAAAATCAGTTAGCTGTAAGTAGATGGATATATTTCTGGTCTTTTTTTTTTCTGCTCCATTGTCCTATGTGTCTGTTTTTATTCAAGTACCATACTGTTTTTGTTACTATAGCTTTATAGTATGCTTCAAAGTCAGGTAGCATGATATCTTTACTTTTTATTTATTTTTTTTTGCTTTATTTGGCTACTCAGGGTCTTTTGTGGTACCATATAAATTGTAGATGTATTTTTTTTTTTTTTTTTTTTTTTTTGAGACGGAGTCTTTCTCTGTCCCCCAGGCTGGAGTGCGGTGGCGCGATCTCGGCTCACTGCAACCTCCATCTCCTGGGTTCACGCCATTCTCCTGCCTCAGCCTCCCGAGTAGCTGGGACCACAGGCGCCCACCAACACGCCCGGCTAATTTTTTTGTATTTTTTAGTAGAGACGGGGTTTCACCGTGTTAGCCAGGATGGTCTCGATCTCCTGACCTCGTGATCCACCCACCTCGGCCTCCCAAAGTGCTGGGATTACAGGCTTGAGCCACCGCGCCCGGCCATAGATGTATTTTTTAAAATATTTATTATGTCACTGGTATTTTCATTGAGACTGCATTTTATCTGTAGATCATTTTCTGTAATACAAATATTTAACAGTATTAATGCCAATTCATGAATAAGAAATGTTTTTTATTCATGTATTAATTTCTTATTTTAATGTGCTTTAGAGTATAATGTAAGTTGTTTCAAATTTTTGGTTAAATTTATTTCAAAGTATAATTATAGTTATTGTAGATGGAATTGTTTTTAAATTCATTTTGAGATGGTTGTCAGTGAATAGAAATTCTGACTTTTGGATGTTGCTTTTGTATTCTGCAAGTTTAATAAGTTTGTTTATTTGTTCTAATAGGTTTTAGTAAAGTCTTAGGCTTTTTGTTACTTATGATTATGTATAGAGATAAAATATTATATAGGAATAATTTAACTTTTTCTTCTTAACTGGATGCTTTTGATTGTATTCTTCAATATGTCTTTCTTGGACATTTAGTACTATGTTTAGTAAGACTGAAGAAATGGCACATTGTTGACTTGTTTTAGATCTTAGAGTAAAATCTTACATTTCCCCATTTAGTATGTTATTAGCTCTGCATTTTTTGTTATATGTGACATTTATTGGCTTGAGGTGCCTTTTTCCTATACCTAAATTTTTCAGAGATTTATCATGAGGAAATGTTGAATTTTGTCAAGTTTTTATTCTGCATCTATTTAATGTTAAAAACGTAAAATCACAATGAATTCTACATAAATTCAAAAATTTTCAAAGACTATTATGAACATCTCTATGTAGGCAAACTAAAGAATTTAGAGAAAACTGATAAAGTTTTAACTATGCACAACTTTCTAAGATTGAACCAGTAAGAACCAGAAGTCTTGACCAGAGCAAAAATGTATAAAATATATAATGATATTGAATAAGTAATAAAAAAACTATCAATAATAAAAAGCCTTGTGTGATATAAACTCACAGCCAAATTTTACCATATATACAATGATGAGTTGGTACTAAGCCTACTAATGTATTCCAAAATATCAAGATGGGATTCTGCCCTAACTTATTATATAAAATCAGTACCATCTTGATACCAAAATATAGTGAAGACACAAAAAAGAAAACTACAAGCCAGTATTGTTATAAACATTGAAACAAAATTATTCATGAAATAATAGTAAACTGAATTTATAAGTAAATCCAAAAGTTATTTTGCCACAATCATGTGAGCTTCATTCCATGTAAGGATGTTTTTTCACATGCAAGTCATTAAGTGCTCTTCACCATGTAAAGATAAGCCAAAAATTATATGATTAACACAATAGATGCAGAAAAAAATTCAAGAAAATTTAATATTGATTCATGAAAATATTCTCAACAAACTAGACATTGATGAAACATACCTCAAAATAATAAAAGACATCCATCACAAATCTTCAGCCCACATCATACTGACCAAGCAAAATCTGGATGTATTCTCCATAAAAATAAACATAAGACAAGAATTTCCACTCTAAATAGTTCTATTAAACATAATTCTGAAAGTTCTAGGCTGGGCATGGTGGCTCTTGCCTGTAATCCCAGCACTTTGGGAGGCCAAGGTGGGCAGATCACCTGAGGTCAGGAGTTCAATACCAGGCTGGCCAACATGGTGAAACCCTGTCTCTACTAAAAATACAAAAATTAGCCAAGTGTGGTGGTGCATGCCTGTAGTCCCAGGTATTCAAGAGACTGAGAAGGGGAAATGCTTGAACCTGGGAGGTGGAGGTTGCAGTGAGCTGAGATCACCCAACTGCACTCCAGCCTGGGTGACAAAGCAAGTAAAATTCATAGGGAAGAATAAGAAAACCCAAATAGCCAAGGCAACTTTAGACATTAAAAAAAGAGAGAAAGAAACCCTGAAGGCCTCCAATTACCTGACTTTAAACTGTACTACAAGCTACTGTAACCAGTATAACATGATTCTGGTACAAAAATACACATACAGACCAATGGAAAAGAGAGAGCTCTGAAATAAAGCAATACTTTTCCAACCAACTCATTTTTGACAAAGTCAACAGAAATAAAGGAGAAATAACTCCTATTCAATAAATGGTAGTACTGGGAAAACTAGTTAGTCGTGCAGAAAAAAAGTAGACCCCTATCTCTTCCCATATAAAAAATATAACTCAAGATGGATTAAAGACTTACCTGTGAGTCTTTGAGCTACAAAAATTCTAGGAGAACACATAGAAAGTACTTGTTTAGACACTGGCCTCTGGTAAAAATTTATGAATAACACCTTAAAAGTGAGTGCAAATAAAAATCAAAAGGCTGTACATGGTGGCTCATGCTTGTAATCCTAGTGCTTTGGGAGGCCAAGGCGGGTGGATCACCTGAGGTCAGGAGTTTGAGACCAGCCTGGCTCACATGGTGAAATCCTGTCTCTACTAAAAATACAAAAAAATAGCCAGGCATAGTGGCTTGTGCCTGTAATCCCAGCTACTCAGGAGGCTGAGGCAGAAGAATCACTTGAACCAGGGAGACAGAGGTTGTGGTGAGCTGAGATTGCACCACTGCCCTCCAGCCTGGGCGACAGAGCAAGACTCCATCTCAAAAAATTAAAATAAAAATATTTTGTTTTTCTTATTAAAATTCACTTTTCTGTCATGCCTAAATACTGATAAAAATAAAGAGGATTGGTTTGCCTGATTTATTCCAAAGTCAAATAGCAGTTTTGCTTTTTCCTTTTTATTCAGTAACTCATTTGTTTCACACAGTAAACATGAAAATTAAATAACACAATTATAGTTATATTCTCATGCTAACAATGGAGAAATATTTGAGTTATTTTTTGATAGGGCTAAAGTCTTAATTTATATTTTTATTACAGATTATTTCATGTCAAGTAACTAGAATATGAATTTTAATAATATAATATGAAATTAGAAAATGTGATAGTCACTGATTATGGAAGTACAGTGAAGAAATAGATTATATTAAGACGTGTACATTTATATATACACACACTTTTTATTATATCTATAATAAAATGGAGTATATAAATAGCCATATAACAAGTAAAGTAAAAAGGTTACTTAAAATGTTTTTACATAAAAAGCTCAGCGTCAAGTTGCTTAAATTTTACCAACACTTAATGAAAAGTTGATACCAATTTCCCACAAAAACAGTCAGCAATAGAAGAGGTCACATTTCCCAATCCATCTATTAGCCAGGATTACCATGATCCCAAAACCAGACAAAAGAATCAGAAATAATGAAGACTATGGAACAACGTCCCCTATAAATATAGATGCAGAAATTTTCATAAACACTAGCAAATTAAATCCAGCAACATATGAAAATGAGTACATACCATGACCAGGTAATACTTTTTCACAAATTTAGTGTTGGCTTAATATTTTAAAAATCAACTAACATATTACAAACTATTACTTACTCACAGGTTTTGTCCTGGTTGCTTCACCTGTGCAGGACCCAAGAATCTGCTCTGCTCTTGCATCTCTAAAAAGCCAGGTGCTTAACCATGAAAACCAGGAGGAAGAAAGCTGAAGGGGCCAGAAGAGGAAGTGAGCTACAGAAAGAGGGGTGACAGGACCTCCAGCCACAGGATGCTTCGGGCAGGGAGGCGGGCAGGGCTGGCGGCTGCCTGGGTCAGGTAGCATGAGGTGGATCTGAGGGCACTCACGGACATTATGTTCCAGAAACGAAAAGAGCAGAAGCTCCAGCTTTTAGTTGCATGGCCGTTACCACGACCAAACAATGGGAAAAGGACCGACTCTCCAACAAATGGCACCAGAGAACTTAATGTTTAAATTAAAAAACAAAAAACAAAAAAACTTGGGGCTGGGCGTGGTGGCTCACGCCTGTAATCCTGGCACTTTGGGAGGCCGAGGCAGGGGGACCACTGGAGATCAGGAGTTCGAGACAAGCCTGACCAACATGACGAAAACCCCGTCTCTACTGAAAATACATTAGCTGAGCGTGGTGGCACGTACCTGTAATCCCAGCTACTCGGGAGGCTGAGTTAGGAGAATTGCTTGAATCCAGGAGGCAGAAGTTGCAGTGAGCCGAGATTGTGCCACTGCACTCCAGCCTGGGAGACAGAGCAAGACTCTGTCTCAAAACAAAAACAAAAAACTTGGACCATTTTTTTTGCATATTATACAAAAAATGTCTAGGTATGCGAAGCAGAAACTGGAAGTAACATTTGCATACTCATGTTGATAATCGTATTATTCATAAAACCAAAACTTGGAAGCTACTTAAATGATTTTTGATGTATAAATGGATTTTTTTTATTTTAATTGAGACAGAGTCTCAGTGTGGTCCAAGTTGAAGTGCAGCAGTGCCATCTCGGCTCACTGCAACCTCCGCCTCTGGGGTTCAAGTGATTCTCCTGCCTCAGCCTCTGGAGCAGCTGGGATTACAGGCGTGTGCCGCTACACCCGGATAATTTTTGTATTTTTAGTAGAGACCGGGTTTCACCATCTTGGCCAGGCTGGTCTGGAACTCCCGACCTCAGGTGATCTACCCACCTCTACCTCCCAAAGTGCTGGGATTACAGGCTCGAACTCCCACACCTGGCCGTATAAATGGATTTTCAAAATGGCATATACATGCAATGGAATATAATTATACCTTATAAAAGGAAATTATGTCACATGCTACAATGAAGATAAACCTTTAGGGCCAGTGTGGTGGCTCACTTATGTAATTCAAACAGTTTGCGAGGGTGAGGCAAAAAAATGCTTTGAGCCCAGGAGTTTATGACTAGCCGGGCAACACACACACACACACACACACACACACACACACACACGATAAACCTTTAGGACATTGTGTTAAGTGAATTATGCCAGGAACAAAATAACAAAGAGCATATAATTTGATTTATATCAGATACCTTCAGTAGTCAAATTAATAAAAATTGAAAGTAGAATGATGTTTGTCAACAACTGGGGTAGGGGGTAAAAGGGGAAGTTCTTGCTTAATGGGGTTGAGTTTGGAGTTTTATTTTTGCAAAATGTAAAAGTTCTAAAGGTCTATTGCATACCTCTTTTTTTTTTTTCTGATACCGAGTCTTGCTGTGTCGCCCAGGCTGGAGTGCAGTAGGGTGATATCGGCTCACTGCAACCTCTACCTCCCGGGTTCAAGCAATTCTCCTGCCTCAGCCTCCTGAGTAGCTGAGATTACAGGCACCTGCCACCACGCCCAGCTAATTTTTGTATTGCATAACAATTTTAATACACTTAATACTACTAAACTATAAACTTCATGGTCAAATATATGTAATAACATTTTCAAAAGCATAATTATTAAAGGTATACAATTTTTAATTAAATAGGATTGACCTTGCATCTTCTTTGCTTTATGATTGTGTAAAGTTTTATTTCCATTATCATGCCAATTTTCTACCTTCTCTTCTTTTTTTTTTTTTTTTTTTTTGAGATGGAGTCTCACTCTGTCTCCCAGGCTGAAGTGCAGTGGTGTGATTTCGGCTCATGGGAACCTTCGCCTCCCGGGTTCAAGCAATTATCCTGCCTCAGCCTCCAAGTACTTGGGACTACAGGCATGTGCTACCATGCCTGGCTAAATTTTGTATTTTTAGTAAAGACACGGTTTCGCCATACTGGCCAGGCTGGTCTCGAACTCCTGACCTTGTGATCCACCCTCCTTGGCCTCCCAAAGTGCTGGGATTACATGCATGTGCCACTGCTCCTGGCCATTCTACCTTCTCTTTCTAATCCTACAGAGATTTTCTTAACTCTTTTCTATTCTTGCATAATGAATAAATTCAATGCATTTCTCTGAGATTTATTGTAACAATGAAATTTTTACTTTTACTTTTTTTTAAGTGAAAGCAAGTTTATTAGGAAAGTAAACAAACAAAATAATTGCTACTCTACAGGCCTACCTTTGATTTTTATACCTACAAGTTGTTTTTGAAAAGAGATCATTTGAGAAATACTAATAGTAATTGCCTGCTATGCAAAGCTGTGTAAAATCAGTACCCAAAATTACAATTCTTCTTTGAAGCAAAGCTCTAGGAGCCCCTATAATGCTTTCAGTCTAGTGCCAAATCTAAAATTCATTTTCTGCAAAGAACTGTTCCTTTCACTGGAAAACACAGATATCACACTGAGCAGGCTTGTCTGTACTTATTTGGGAAAGAGTTTAGTCATTGTGCCCTAAGTACAATAATTCCTTCCTTCCTTCCTTCCTTTATTTATTTACTTTTTTTTTAACCAAGTTTCGCTTTTTTTGCCCAGGCTGGAGTGCAATAGCAGAATCTCGGCTCACTGCAACCTCCGCCTCTAGGGTTCAAGCGATTCTCCTGCCTCAGCCTCCGGAGTAGCTGGGATTACAGGCGTGCACCACCACACCCGGCTAATTTTTGTATTTGTAGTAGAGATGGGGTTTCACCATGTTGGTCAGGCTGTTCTTGAATTCCCGACCTCAGGTGATCCACTCTCCTCAGCCTCCTGAAGTGCTGGGATTACAGGCTTGAGCCACCGAGCCAGGCCAATAATTTCTTAGAATTAGGAAATGAGGAAAATAAAAATAATATTAACTTATACAATTGAAATGTTTAAAAATTAAGTTTATTGTGTAATAAAAAATAATTTCAATATCTCAGTTACTATGAAAAAGATTTGTTTCTTTTTTTTTTTTTTTTTGAGATGGAGTCTTACTCTGTCGCCCAGGCTAGAGTGCAGTGGCGCGATCTCAGCTCACTGCAAGCTCCACCTCCCGGGTTCACGCCATTCTCCTGCCTTAGCCTCCCGAGTAGCTGGGACTACAGGCGCCCGCCACCACACCCAGCTAATTTTTTGTATTTTTTTTTTTTAGTAGAGACAGGGTTTCACCATGTTAGCCAGGATGGTCTCGATCTCCTAACCTCGTGATCCGCCCACCTCGGCCTCCCAAACTGCTGGGATTACAGGCGTGAGCCACTGCTCCCAGCTAAGATTTGTTTCTTGTTCATAGAATTGTTACACAGATTAACTACATTTTTACCAGTTTTTGTCTTTATTCCAAAATCCAGGTTGGTGAAGCAACTTCTGTCTACGTTTTTCTGATTTTCATGGCTTAGAGAAAGAAGCGGTTGGCCAGGCGCAGAGGCTCACGCCTGTAATCCCAGCACTTTGGGAGGCTGAGGCAGGCAGATCCCGAGGTCAGGAGTTCAAGACTAGCCTGGGCAACATGGTGCTACCCTGTCTCTAGTAAAGATACAAAAACTTAGCCGGGCATGGTGATGTGCCCCTGTAGTCTCAGCTACTCAGAAGGATGAGGCATGAGAATCACTTGAACCCGGGAGGTGGAGGTTGCACTGAGGTGAGATGGCGCCATTGCACTCCAGCCTGGGTGACAGGGTGAGACTCCATCTCAAAAAAAAAAAAAAAGGAAAAAAGAAAAAAAGAAGCCATCAACCACACATTGACTCTTAAAATTTATGCTCAGAAGTGACACACCTTACTTCAGTCTATTTTCACTGGCCAAATAAATAGCCAAGTTGATGTCTATGGGGTAGGAAAATACAATTCTCTTGGGAGGGTCATCAAATATCAGGAAACAATAATACAACTTACCACAAAACCTTCCTACTCAACTAAATATTAAATTATAATACATTCATTCATAAATGAACTGAATTTAATACTATTTATTAGTAATAATAATTAATATCTATTGTTTGCTTATTTTCTGTTAGAATCAATGATATGCATTTTATTTTTTAATTTTTTTAGATAGGGTCTCACTCTTTTATCCAGACTGGAGGGCAGTGGTGTAATCACAGCTCATGGCAGTCTCAATCTCTTGCTGAAATGATCCTCCCACCTCAGCCTCCTGGGTAGCTGAGACTACAGGCATGCACCACTGCGCCTGGCTATTTGTTTTATTTTTTGTACAGATGGGGTGTAGCCATGTTGCCCAGGATGCTATCCAACTCCTTTGCTCCAGCAGTCTACCTGTCTTGGCCTATCATAGTGCTGGCATAAGCTGCTGTGCCCAGCCAATGATAAGTGGTTTTTTTTGTTTGTTTTTTGTTTTGTTTTGAGACAGAGTCTCGCTCTGTGGCCCAGGCTGGAGTGCAGTGGCACGATCTTGGCTCACTGCAACCTCTGCCTCCCGGGTTCAAGTGACTCTTCTGCCTCAGACTCCTGTGTAGCTGGGACTACAGGCGCCCGTCACCACACCTGGCTAATTTTTGTATTTTTAGTAGAGACCAGGTTTCACCATATTGGCCAGGCTGGTCTCCAACTCCTGACCTCCAGTGATCTGCCTGCCTTGGCCTCCCAAAGTGCTGGGATTACAGGCATGAGCCACTACACCTGGCCCATAATAAGTATTTTAATGTGCTATTTCATTTAAATGTAAGAAGCTGGCATATAATTATCCCTATTTTAAAGATGAAGCTAGTAAAATTTAGTGAAGTTGTTTTGAGTTGCATAAATAATATAAGTAATGAAGTAGAGTTGCCTCAAATCCTTAGTAAATTGCCATATGCACACTAATAGTAACAATGTGTCAGTTTATAAATGTACATGAAGTTGTACCCAAAGCTACTGATAATTTTTTCTTTACTAATTTGGATTATCCTTGGAGCTGCCATGAATAAAATATCCATCTAGAGCCCACAAAAGAGCAGCACACCTGAGAATAAACATGAAAACAATGAAGCAGCCACTTTTAGTGAGCTCAACAGAACCATGGGTTCAAACTCTATTGACCATACTTATAAACCATCCAGGACGCCAGGACAACTAAAACCGTGGCTTCTAATAATGGAGAACCACCTATGACATTTAAGGTGTGACTTTTCAAAACTGAAATGAACAAATATGATTACTGCTAACATTTTTATTTTGTTTATTTGACTTTGGGGATGAATGAGTAGATGCAAGAGAGGGGAGATGACATGTCTCAATAGTCTTCTGAAGTAATAAATTAATTTGATTTGGTCTATCAGAAGTCTTTTGGCTACTACTAAACAAACCACAGTTATTCCGGGTTCAAGTGATTCTCCTGCCTCGGTTTCTTGAGTAGCTGGGATTACAGGCATGAGCCACCACACCCGGCTAATTTTTTTTCTTTCTTTCTTTCTTTTCTTTTTTTTTTTTTTTTTTGAGATGGAGTCTGACTCTCTCGCCCAAGCTGGAGTGCAGTAGTGTGATCTTGGCTCACTGCAACTTCCACCTCCTGGGTTCAAGCGCTTCTCCTGCCTCAGCCTCCTGAGTAGTTGGGACTACAGGCGCCCAGCTAATTTTTTGTATTTTTAGTAGAGACGGGGTTTCACCACGTTGGCCAGGATGGTCTCGATCTGACCTCATGATCCGCCCGCCTCGGCTGGCGTGAGCCACCGCGTCCGGCAGGCTGGAGTGCAGTGGTGCAATCTCGGCTCACTGCAACCTGCGCCTCCTGCGTTCAAGCGATTCTCCTGCCTCAGCCTCCCGAGTAGCTGGGATTATAGGTGCGCAACACCATGCCCAGATAATTTTTTTGTGTGTTTTTAGTAGACACGGGGTTTCACCATGATGGCCAGGATGGTCTTGATCGCTTGACCTCGTGATCCGCCCGCCTTGGCCTCCCAAAGTGCTGGGATTACATGTGAGCCACTGCGCCCAGCCCAACAGCATCATTTTTATCTAAAGCTGTAGTTCAGCAAATGCTATAAGGTGAATAATTAAATATTATTTACTACAGACCGAAGCAGTCTACTAAGATTTTATTACCCTTTAATGCAAATTTATTTCTTGAATTAAATAATTATTTCTCTATTTTAGTTGTATTTTCTTTGTGTCCATTGCCAAGTTTTGCTGAAATACTACCATTTTACTTAAAGTTGCCCCACAGTTTTTTATTTGTTTAAAAAACTTCAAAAAAAATATTGTAAACATGACAGCTTACATTGGTAGTCCCAGCTACTCAGGAGGCTGAGGAATGAGAATATCTTGAACCCGGGCAGTGGAGGTTGCAGTGAGCTGAGATGGCGCCATTGCACTCCAGCCTGGGCAGCAAGAGTGAAACTCCATCTCAAACAAAAAAAAAAAAGAAAGAAAAAAATGTAAAATTCAATATGCTAAAACAACTTTTTTATATCAAATATATACATCATATTGATGGTTGTCTGATATGAATATTAAGTGTTCTGTATTAAATTTTGCAAAATATATAATTTTTTTGCACATGAGTGATGAGCAAAAGCCCAACTATTCAAATGGCCATAAAAAGTGATTTTTTGAAAAATAATATATGATTTTAAAAAGTTTGGGCCGGGCGCAGTGCCTCACACTGTAATCTCAGCACTTTTAGAGGCCAAGATGGGCTAATCACCTGAGGTCAGGAGTTCAAGACCAGCCTGGCCAACATGTGAAGCCCTGTCTCTACTAAAAATACCAAAATTAGCCAGGCGCTGTAGAGTGCGCCTGTAATTGCAACTACTCAGGAGGCTGAGGCAGCAGAGTTGCGTGAACCCAGGAGGTGGAGGTTGCAGTGATCCAAGGTTGCACCATTGCACTCCAGCCTGGGCAACAGAGAGAGACTCCGTCTCAAAAAATAAATACATACATACCTACATATATACATACATACATAAAGACTGAAACACCATCACAAAAAAAGAAAATTAGCATTCTCTGCTCTTTTTTTTTTGGTTCTTTTTTGGGTTTTTTGTTTGTTTGTTTGTTTTGAGATAGAATCTCTCTCTGTTACTCAGGCTGGAGTGCAGTGGCACAATCTCGGCTCACTGCAACCTCTACCTCCCGGGTTCAAGCAATTCTCCTGCCTCAGCCTCCCGAGTAGCTGGGATTACAGCTGTGTGCCACCACACCTGGCTAATTTTTGTATTTTTAGTAGAGACAGGGTTTCACCATGTTGGCCAGGCTGGTCTCGAACTTCTGACCTTGTGATCCACCCGCCTCAGCCTCCCAAAGTGCTGGGATTACAGGCGTGAGCCACCACGCCTGGTCAATGGTTTTCTTTTTTATAGATGACGGTTTGCTACATTGCCTAGGCTGTTCTTGAAGTCATTGGCTCAAGCAATGAGGCTCCCGCCTCAGCCTCCCAAAATGCTCGCTGTAATATTTAATAATACTTATATGAGTCAAGTGTGCTGGCTCATGCCTGTAATCTCAACACTTTGGAGGCTGAGGGGAAAAATTGTTTGAGTTCAGGAGATTAAGACGAGTCTTGGCAACATCGTGAAACCTCATCTCGACTACAAATAAAAAAAAAATAAGTGGACATGGTGATACATACTATAGTACTAGCTACTTGAGAGGCTTATGTGGAAAGACCCCGTGAGCCCTGGAGATCAAGGTTGCAGTGAGCTATAATCACACCACTGCACTCCAGCCTGGGCAACAGAATGAGACTCTATCTCAAAAATAATACTTATAGACAGAATGCATTTATATAATTTTGTTATTCACTGTATTGGATTAACTTAAAAAATATAATATAGTCAAAGGCGAAATAATCACTTTCTAGTCTTTCTTTTGCCTTTCGTGTTAGCTCTTCACTCCCAAAGCGACCCAGCCTGTAGGGCTAGATGTTGCCATGCTGCCAACTGTTTACATTCTTACTCTGAGACCATATTAGCTTTTCTGAACATATCTATCATATTAGAGAAGAATTTTGCTTTATATTTGTGTATGTAAAGAGACTATAAGGTTAGCTTTCTTACTACTTCTTTTTCAATGATTAAAAACAAAACCTGGGTCAGGCGCAGTGTCTCACAGCTGTAATCCCAGTACTTTGGGAGGCCGAGGTGAGTGGATTACCTGAGATCAGGAGGTCAAGACCAGCCTTGCCAACATGGTAAAACCCTGTCTCTACTAAAAATACAAAAATTAGCCAGGCGTGGTTGGTGGCCGGCACCTGTAATCCCAGCTACTTGGCAGGAGAATTGGTTGAACCCGGGAGGCGGAGGTTGCAGTGAGCCCAGATCACACCATTGTGCTCCAGCCTGGGTGACAAGGGCGAGACTCTGTCTCAAAAACAAACACACACACAAACAAACAAACAAAATCTTGGCTGCTGTCAACCAGACACAGCCAAGTAAGGTGAGGGCAGAAAGCAGAAACTTGCAATCCATGGTGCATCAGCTTTTTAACATATTTTTTCTCCCCAACTACATAGAAAATATTCTAAGTGTTTGATCTTATGCATCTTTGAATCCAAACATCTCATTTTTTGCCTTATACATATTACAAACGTATTCACAATTTATAATGCATAATCAATCTATTGGAAAATATTCAAAACAAATGCATTCTCTTAATGGAACCAAGTAGTACACCTGAATTAAAATTTGTATTGAGAATTATTAGTATAATAATTTTAAAAAAATTTATTAAGTACTTTTAGATGTTTAGCACTTGGAAAATATTATAAAAACCTTCTCAAAATTAACCTGGGACTCCAAAAGACATGTATGGTCCAAACAGTTCTTCCCAACACCGAGGAATGGCATACAAGGCTATCTCCAAGAGGTCACATCTCTTCCAGACCTTAATGAACCTTAAAAATAATTTTTCATGTGCAGTGACTAGCAAGAAATCAAAGATGACAAAGCTCACAATAAGTAAGACAATGTGAAATACACCAGAAAAAAAAAACTAAAGCAAATTTGCAAAGACATCTAATATTAGAATTATCAGATATGAAAATATTAAAAACAACTATGCCTACCATATTACAAGAAGATAAAGTTTGGCAGAAAAAAATATTAAAAGTTTTAAAAATAACTAAGTTGTGGCTGGGCGCGGTGGCTCACGCCTGTAATTCCAGCACTTCGGTTGGCTGAGGCAGGTGGATTACCTGAGGTCAGGGCTCCAAAACCAGCCTGGCCAACATGATAAAACCCCATCTCAGGCCGGGCATGGTGGCTCACGCCTGTAATCCCAGCACTTTGGGAGGCCGAGGCAGGCAGATCACGAGGTCAGGAGATCGAGACCATCCTGGCTAACACAGTGAAACCCCGTCTCTACTAAAAATACAAAAAAAAATTAGCCAGGCGTGGTGGCGGGTGCCTGTAGTCCCAGCTATTTGGGAAGCTGAGGCAGGAGAATCGCTTGAATCTGGGAGGCAGAGGTTGCAGTGAGCCGAAATTGAGCCACTGCACTCCGGCCTGGGGAACAAGTGTGAAACTCCATCTCAAATAAAATAAAATGACTAAGTTGTAGAATGAATAATACAATAAGTAAATGAAAAACTCGCTAGTGACATTTGAACTTATGTGCACAAGACAGAACCAGTAAACTAGATGCTAGATCAGAAGAAATTAACACATAGGCAACAAATGTCAGTCTGAGAAAACTTTTCTGGTAAGTTTTCCAGACATTCAAAATTTAAACCTGAAAAGCATAATGTTGATATTATTTAGCCTTTTCCAAAAAATAGAGTAAGTAAAAAACCCTGCATAACTTAATTCCTGAGTTCATACCAAAGCTTGACAGAAATAAAATGAGAGCAACTATAGACAATCTCATTAAGACAAATAGGAAAAATGTTAAAGCAATTGCTAACAAATTAAATTTTGCTCTGTAAAAAACAAATAAAACCATAAGTAAGTTTGGCACAGGATAAGTTGAAATTGTAAAATCTATGTGTGTATATAATAGGCACAGAAAAAGAGCTTGGTAAAAACTTTTTAGCAAACTAGAAATAAAAGAAAATTTCATTTTATTTTCTAAATATACAAGGTATCTAAAATAAAGTACAGCAAATGTAAGTGTACAACTATTGAAAGCTTGTCTTTTGATGTCATAAACATGATAATGATGCTGCTGTCAACGTTTTTATTAAACATTGCATTTATGGCTCCAGCCAACAAAATAAAATGAGAAATTAGTATTACAATTATATTGGCAAAGCAGAACTAGTACTAGAGCTAGTACCTAAACAACTGGTTCTGCCTAGGTAGATTGAACCTCTGCAAAGCAACTCACACAAAAGTTGTTCACATAGATCGAGGATTTAAAACTTTTGGGAGAAAATAGAGGATAACATCGTTTTTATTAAGGGAGGAGACCACCCCTCATATTGTCTTATGCCCAATTTCTGCCTCCAAAGAAAAAAGAAGTAAAAACTAAAAGGCAGAAATGAGATCCACAGGCACACAGCCCGGTGCCATGCCCTGGGCCTGGTAGTTAAAGATCGACCCCTGACCTAACCAGTTATGTTATCTACAGATTCCAGACATTCTATGGAAAAGCATTGTGAAAATCCCTGTCCTGTTCTGTTCCGTTCTGATTACTGGTGCATGCAGACCCCAGTCATGTACCCCCTGCTTGCTCAATCGATCACGACCCCCTCACACGGACCCCCTTAGAGTTGTAAGCCCTTAAAAGGGACAGGAATTGCTCACTCAGGGAGCTCGGTTTTTGGAGACGTGAGTCTTGCTGAAGCTCCTGGCCAAATAAAGCCCTTCCTTCTTTAACTCAGTGTTTGAGGGGTTTTGTCTGCAGCTTGTCCTGCTACATTATAACTGTGGGGTAAAAAGACTTATTAAACATATAGAAATAGTGCATAGGCTGGGTACAGTTGCTGATGCCTGTAATATCAGCACTCTGTGAGCTCCAGGTGGGTGGATTACTTCTGGTCAGAAGTTCAAGACCAGCCGGACCAAAATGGTGAAACCCCATCTCTACTAAAAACACAAAAATTAGCAAAGTGTGGTGGCACATGTCTGTAGTCTCAGCTACAACTCAGAAGGCTGAGGCATAAGCATCACTTGAACCAGGAAAGCAGAGGTTGCAGTGAGCTGAGATTGTGCCATTGCACTCCACCCTGGGTGACAGAGTGAGACTTCATCTCAAAAAAAAAAAAAAAAGCATGAAAATATTTATAAATTAGACTATATCAATTTTAAGAATGTTCAATTATCAAAATCTTATAAAAGCATGTTTTAGTAAAGATAGTGGAAAAGCACACCATAACTGGGAGAAAATATTTTAAAAACACATATTACAGGCCAGGCACGGTGGCTCACACCTGTAATCCCAGCACTTTGGGAGGCCGAGGCAGGCGGATCACAAGGTCAGCCTGGCCAATATAGTGAAACCCCGTCTCTACTAAAAATACAAAAACTTAGCAGGCGTGGTAGTGGGAGTCTGTAGTCCCAGCTACTCGGGAGGTTGAGGCAGGAGAATCACTTGAACCCAGGAAGCAGAGGTTGCAGTGAGCCAAGATCGCGCCACTGCACTCCAGCCTGAGCGACAGAGCAAGACTCCATCTAAAAAAAAAAACAAAACAAACATGTTACAAAATATCAGCATTTAGAAAATATATATTACAGAATATGTATGCATAAACAAGGAAATGACAAACATTTAAAATAGGACAGATGGCAAATCTTAAAACAAGAACTTATAAAAATTGCTAACTCTATTAGTAAGCATGGAAATGCTAATTCAAACACAAATGATACACTTCCTTTTTTTTTTTTTTTTTTTGAGACAGAGTCTTGCTCCGTCTCCCAGGCTGGAGTGCAGTGGCGTGATCTCGGCTCACTGCAACCTCCACTCCTGGGTTCACGCCTTTCTCCTGCCTCAGCCTCCCGAGTAGCTGACTACAGGCGCTCACCACCATGCCTGGTGAGAGTCTCGCTCTGTCACCTGGGCTGGAGTGCAGTGGCGCAATCTCGGCTCACTGCAAGCTCCGCCTCCCGGGTTCACGCCATTCTCCTGCCTCAGCCTCTCCGAGTAGCTGGGACTACAGGCGCCCGCCACCACGCCCGGCTAATTTTTTGTATCTTTAGTAGAGACGGGGTTTCACTGTGGTCTCGATCTCCTGACCTCGTGATCCACCCGCCTTGGCCTCCCAAAGTGCTGGGATTACAAGCGTGAGCCACCGCGCCCGGCAAGAAAGATTATTATTATTATTTTTTTGAGACAGAGTCTTGCTGTCACCCAGGCTGGAGTGCAGTGGCGGGATCTCGGCTCACTGCAGGCTCCGCCCCGCAGGGTTCACGCCATTCTCCTGGCTCAGCCTCCCGAGTAGCTGGGACTACAGGCGCCCGCCACCTCGCCCGGCTAATTTTTTTTTTTTTTGTATTTTTAGTAGAGACGGTTTCACCATGTTAGCCAGGATGGTCTCGATCTCCTGACCTCGTGATCTGCCCGCCTCAGCCTCCCAAAGTGCTGGGATTACAGGTATGAGCCACCACGCCCGGCTGGCTAATTTTTTATATTTTTAGTAGAGACGGGGTTTCGCCATGTTAGCCAGGATGGTCTTGATCTCCTGACCTCATGATCCTCCTGCCTCGGCCTCCCAAAGTGCTGGGATTAGAGGCGTGAGCCACCGCGCCTGGCTACAATTTAATGTTTTCAAGTAGCTAGAAGTCTTGCTTTAATCAAATTTTTTGGGAATAGTTGACTGACTATTTTGTGTATGGTGTGTTCAAAATGTTCTAGTGTAACCTAATATTGATTGATGATGGGTAAGCAAATTTTTCAAAAATCTTATAGGCCTATTAAATTGTTGAAGTTTTTGTTTTGTTTTGTTTTTTAGATGAAGTCTCAATCTTGTCCCCCAGGCTGGAGTGCAATGGCGCGATCTCAGCTCACTGCAACCTCCGCCTCCCAGGTTCAAGCGATTCTCCTGCCTCGGCCTCCTAAGTAGCTAGGATTACAGGCATCTGCCACCACGCCTGGCTAATTTTTGTATTTTTAGTAGAGATGGTGTTTCACCATGTTGGCCAGGCTGGTCTCGAAATCCTGACCTCAGGTGATCCACCCACCTCAGCCTCCCAACATGCTGGGATTACAGGTGTGAGCCACCGTGCCTGGCCAAGATGTTTTTAATTTAAAAATTTGGTCTTTCGATATTGTTTACAGAAATTTAGGTCTAGTCTAATCTGCTAAACATGTTAATCAGTGTCAGGTGCCAGATTCCAATTCATTTTTAATGTGCCTTTATGTCTTTTTCCATATCCTTTAAATTTATATTACTTATTTGTTTTGTTGTTGTTGTTGTTGTTGTTGTTTTTGAGACAGAGTATCGCTCTGTCACCCAGGCTGGAGTGCAGTGGCATGGTCTCAGCTCAGTGCAACCTCTGCCTCCCGGGTTCAAGCGATTATCCTGCCTCAGCCTCTGGAGTAGCTGGGATTGCAGGCATGTGCCACCACACCCAACTAATTTTTATATTTTTAGTAGAGACGGGTTTTCACCATGTTAGCCTGGCTGGTCTTGAACTCCTGACCTCAGGTGATCCTCCTACCTAGGCATCCCAAAGTGCTGGGATTACCTGCATTAGCCACGGTGCCTGGGCTCTATTACTTATTTGAATGATATATAATACAGTTTATACATTTAAAGTAAAACCACCAGGTAAAATGAGCTCTGACTTAATATAAAGAAATTGTTACCAAGTTACATATACAGATGGGTGTGGCTCAACAAGATTTTAGACAAAAAAATTGAATGGAACTAATGTGTTTCTATGACAGCCTCTAATGAGCTTATAAATAAATCCAGATTTCAGCACATTTATCCAGTTGCTTTTAGTGCCTCTAAAGGTTGTATGTCAAGAATTTTTATGCTTTTGTCAGAGAAAACAGAATCTGCTGTTACTTAAGAAATCAACTGAAAAGCGTTTTATAACCTTGCACCACATAAGAAAAAACTAGTATGTAGTACTAATAAATGTAAGCTAAATCACCTAGAAAATGGTAATCCAGAATGTCACTTTCAATATTTAAGTATTTGAACTTTTGTTTTAAAAATGTTGTAAAATAAAGCATTTGGTAAGCTTTGTGTAGCATATAGTAGAAATTAAATCTTTAAGCTGGGTGCAGTGGCTCACATCTGTAATCCCAGCACTTTGGGAGGCCGAGGCAGGCGGATCACCTGAGGTCAGGAGTTCAAGATCAGCCTGGCCAACATGGCGAAACCCCATCTCTACTAAAAAATACAAAAATTAGTTGGGCATGGTGGTGGGCACTTATAACCCCAGCTACTCAGGAGGCTGAGGCAGGGAGAATTGCTTGAATCCAGGAATCAGAAGTTTCAGTGAGCTGAGATCATGCCACTGCACTACAGCCTGGGCAACACATCGAGACTCTGTCTTGGAGAAGAAAAAAATAATAATAAAATAAAATAAATCTTTTGCCGGACACGGTGGCTCATGCCTGTAATCCCAGCACTTTGGGAGGCCGAGGTGGGCGAATCACCTGAGGTCGGGAGTTTGAGACCAGCCTGACCAACATGGAGAAACCCTGTCTCTACTAAAAATACAAAATTAGCCGGGCGTGGTGGCACATACCTGTAATCCCAGCTATTAGGAAGGCTGAGGCAGGAGAATCGCTTGAATCTGGGAGGCGGAGGTTGTGGTGAGCCAAGATCGCGCCATTGCACTCCAGCCTGGGCAACAAGAGCGAAACTCCGTCTCAAAATAAATAAATACATAAAAATAAAAATAAAATAAATCTTTAAAAATGAAAACAGGCTGGGCACAGCGGCTCGCTCATGTAATCCTAGCACTTTGGGAGGCCGAGGCGGGCGGATCACCTGAGGTCAGGAGCCCCAGATCAGCCTGGCCAACATGGTGAAACCCCATCTCTACTAAAAATACAAAAATTAGCGGGACACGGTGGTGCGCACCTGTAATCCCAGCTACTCGGGAGGCTGAGGCTGGAGAATCGCTTGAAGCCGGGAGACGGGGGTTGCAGTGAGCCAAGATCGCACCATGGCACTCCAGCCTTGGCAACAGAGTGAGACTCCACCGCCACCCCCCCGAGAAAACAAAAAACAAAAAACAAAAACCTACTCAAAAAAAAAAAAAACTAACATTCACCAACGCATACATATTGTTCTTTGTGTTGGGAGAATCTAAAGCAGAATATTTGGTGAACTTGATACAGTTATTTTTACCATATTGGCATGCTGATTAAATCATTCATATTTAATATGAGTGAAACATTTTCACATCTTAAAATCACTGCTTTGTATTATGAATAATAAATGTGAAGTATTTATCCTCAGAGGATTCTGACTCTCAACCCAACATATACGGCAACTCATTTCTTTGGTTCCTCCAAACTGAGGCCTCACAAAGGCTCAAATATGGAGTGAGAAGGACTGAACAACAGCATGCAAAACAAAAAGGATGAGGTAGGATGGTCAGATCTAAGGCTTAGGGAGTGCCTGGGGGATGCCAATATAATGATTGCAGCTATAAAGCTTACTGGGTGGAAATCAGCATAAAAAGCTGAAAACACCATGGCTTGAATTTGGTAAAAAACAGTCTCTGGAATTGTAGCAGCTGTGCCAAAATAATTGAGCAAGAATGACATGTATCTAAGGATTATTAAGGGGAATGTTTACAAGCACACAAAAATTTGTTCCAAATCTTATTACAGTAGTAATATTATTTTCCATAATGACAGTTGCCCCAAGCTAAAGATGCCACAGAGAGACTAAGGCAAGTGCCTAATATGTTGTAGGCAGTTAGTTTCAAAATTTAACAAACTTACAATGATTTTATTAATTCAATTGAACTCTGTTTCATGTATAAATTTCACTAAAAGGCACTATCTAGTAGCTATTTCTCTCAGTTTTTCTGGAGTTTTTCTGTTGCTTGATTCCCAATCAACCTTACTTGAATCCCAGTCATTTCTAAAGCTTCAGATGTAAGAACAGAAAAACAGCAGAAATGAAGCCAAGTTACCACAAACAGTCCACGTCTAATACATTTGGTTTCCCACATGAACCAAAAACCCCCACGAGCTAAACAACAGTGGGTTTAAAATTCAAACTAAATTCAACAATAGCAGTCACAGCGATATGTAAAAATTAGCAAATCACAATGTAGAAACCTTTAGTCTGTTATTGCATTGTTATTCTTAAATATTTACTATATTTAGACAAGACTTTCAGTAAAAAGTACTTATAGCTACCATGTATGAATTAAAACAGCCCTGGGGGAAATAGTATTTTTTATTAATGATGAAGACTGAAGCTCCAAGGATGTAAAATAATTTCTACTAGGCACACAGCTAATGACCCAAATCAAGCTCATATATGTTTGATTTTAAAAATTTTAATTCTCTCACTGTTGACAATGTTGACAAAATTTTCAATCATAGTTTCAGTGTTGGTGCTTGAGAATAAATCACAACAAGTACTACTGAGGGAGGATGGGTAGTCAAGAAAGTGATTGTGTCCTTAGGATGCAGCAACCATGGCAATTGCATGGTGACTGCATATTGTCAACACAATAAGCCCCAGCATTTGCTTTGTATTCCAGCTCATTCAAGCAAAGCTCTCTCCAATAGGAAAATTTTCTTATAAAGAGCATGCACATTTTTATTTTACCCGTCCTCAGACTGACCTGACCTCTTACTCATTATTAATAGTAAAAAACCACGCCCATGGGTAGAGATTTAGAATGTCATTGAGACATGTGACATATGAAGAAGCATGTACAGCCACTGTGTATGTGCACCAAGTTGAACACCCAGAACATGCTTACTAGTAACACCTCTCCCACCTCCTTATAAATAATTGTGTAAGGCTCCCATAAGTGGAATCTCCCTAGTTCCTTTCTTTCCTGTCTCATTCTTACAGCCTGTCTTGAATCCCTTTGTTTCAGGGTGTACTGGCTATTGTGCATCTGTTTTTGTTTTGTTTTTTTTTTGAGGCGGAGTCATGCTCTGTCGCCCAGGCTAGAGTGCAGTGGTGTGAACTCGGCTCACTGCAACCTCCGCCTACCAGGTTCAAGAGATTCTCCTGCCTCAGCCTCCTGAGTAGTTGGGACTACAGGCATGTGCCACCACGTCAGGCTAATTTATTTTTATTTTTAGTAGAGAAGGGGTTTCACCATGTTAGCCAGGCTGGTCCCGAACTCCTTACCTCAAGCAATCTGCCCGCCTCGCCCTCCCAAAGGGCTGGGATTACAGGTGTGAGCCACCACACCTAGCCTACACCTAACTTTTAAAAGTCCTTCTGTTTTGCAATAAATTACCCTATGCTGCATCTCCTTGGTTGTGTGTCTCATGTTTCAGTTTCTTTTTTTTAAACTTAGAAGACAAAAACTGAGGTCTCACAACAGCTATTAACACTATCGCACTTTGTTTTGTATTTTTTATTATAAACATTTTATTCTGTTATGTCAATATTCACATTTCAAACAGCCAATTTATATTGAAGTCTACTATATAACAATGCTAAATTGAAAATTTAAATGATCAGGCAGGGCGCGATGGCTCACACCTGTAATCCCAGCACTTTGGGAGGCCGAGGCAGGCAGATCACGAGGTCAGGAGATCGAGAGGATCCTGGCTAACACGGGGAAACCCCGTCTCTACTAAAGATACAACAAATTAGCCGGGCGTGGTGGTGGGCGCCTGTAGTCCCAGCTACTTGGAGAGGCTGAGGCAGGAGAATGGCGTGAACCCGGGAGGTGGAGCTTGCAGTGAGCCGAGATCGTGTCACTGCATTCCAGCCTGGGCGACAGAGCGAGATTCCGTCTCAAAAAAAAAAAGAAAATTTAAATGATCACAAAATGATTTGTCATAAAAGCATGTATATTTTACAAGTTTCAGCTTTATCACAGTATTCAATTTCTTAAAACAATTTCTGAAAAAAATAATCAAATATTTTATTTAATGATTTGGATTCAATTCCAAAATAATTTACATTCATTTATTGTTATATGTACTTTTGACAAAAGTGGATTTGAAAACTAAGAAAAAACTAAAGCATGTTCTTATTTTTGTTTTTTTTTTGTTTTTTTTTTTGAGACGGCAACTCGCTCTGTTGCTCAGGCTGGAGTGCAGTGGGATAATCTCTGCTCACTGCAACCTCCGCCTCCCAGGTTCAAGCAATTCTCCTGCCTCAGCCTCCTGAGTAGCTGGAATTACAGGCAGACGCCACCACGCCTGGCTGATTTTTGTATTTTTAGTAGAGACGGGGTTTCACCATGATGGCCAGGCTGGTCTCGAACTCCTGACCTCGTGTTTCACCCGCCTCGGCCTCCCAAAGTGCTGGGATTACAAGTGTGAGCCACCGCGCCCTGCTAAAGCATGTTTTTAAAGGTTCAAGGGACTTAAGCTTAGAGGCACAAATGCTCTGTAGTAAAATAAATAAAGTCTGATCTTTTTATCAATAATATTTTAATAGTTTTTTTTTTTTTCTTTTTGAGACGGAGTCTCGCTCTGTCGCCCAGGCTGGAGTGCAGTGGCGCGATCTCGGCTCACTGCAAGCTCCGCCTCCCGCGTTCACGCCATTCTCCTGCCTCAGCCTCTCCGAGTAGCTGAGACCGCAGGCGCCCGCCACCGCGCACGGCTAATTTTTTTATATTCTTAGTAGAGATGGGGTTTCACCGTGGTCTCGATCTCCTGACCTCATGATCCGCCGGCCTCGGCCTCCCAAAGTGCTGGGATTACAAGCGTGAGCCACCGCGCCCGGCCAATATTTTAATAGTTTTATGTCTGAGCACTTAAGCATCAAGAACAGGACTCTGGATGATGTTGAGGGAATATTTAAATGGATAAAATAGAAAGTGATCATCGGAGTCTAACAAGTGATGGATACAGCAACATAATACTTGACAAAACCATTCAGGGTGTGTTTGACAAACAAGGTTACATAGGAGCTGCACTGCATGATTAATGTAAAGTGTTTTCTCTCTAACTTTAGTCTTTATTCTCAGTCTTACGAATATCACATACTCACATACACAGAATAATTAACTTTTTTTCCTGGAAGGCAGTGTTTCATCTTTTATTATATCTGTTTCGCATTGCTGTAATGATGCTGTTGAAGTACACTCTCTTTCACCAGAAGATTACCTGACACTGGAGAGGACCACCTCAGCACACTCACTTGAACTGTCTTGCTTTTCAGGCAGTTAAAATGCCTTTGAAGAGTGAAAATATACTGACTGCTGATTATGCAGAAATTTTTATATTTAAAAAGCTTGCCAATTGTTTGAAAATTACATTGCATGGTCTTTTAAAATGTAGAATGCATAAAAATACTGCACAACAAAATAGAAATGATGGAGTTGGCCACAAAGGACAGCCAAATCTGCATATAGCAATACAGAAAAGTATGTATCTACTGCCAGAGTGAGGTAACTTGAAGTATTTGAGAGATGTTCTCTAAGAATCTAAAATTACTTTTAGTTTCAGTGTCTATGTTTTTTAAGCATTTTTAATTTTTGAAAAATGTTTAAATGTGTCCATTGTTTTATTCATAGAAATAAAAGCAGAAGGAAAAAAGAGGTATAAAAACAAATGAAATAGAAGGAAGAAAGTGGATTACTCACAATAGCTAAGGTATAGAATCAACCTAAGTGTCCATCAACCAGTGAATGAATAAAGAAATTATGGTATATTTACAGAATGGAATGATATCCATTTCTTTAAAATAGAAAGTCTTGTTATTTGCAACAACATTGATAAACCTAGAGAAGATTATGCTAAAGAAAAGAAGCCAGCACAGAATAAAAGTATATCACATGATCTCATTTCTATGTAGAGTGTAAAAAAGTTTAAATTCATAGAGGCAGAAAGTAGAATGATAATTGCCTGGGGCTGGAGGAGATGTTGATAAAAAATAATAGGTCTTGTCTACATCTCTTAAGTTAACAAATAAGTTATTCTCCTCTCAAATTGGATTAACCAGGGAATTGAATCATACACTGAAGAATCAATACTGAAGAAATAACACATTTGTTATAGCAATGATGGTTGTATACCGAAATTTCAAAAATAATATATTCTCTGCTTAGATCACCATGCCCTGTCGGTTTTCTTTTTCTGGTTAAGAGGACGTCTTCATGATCTTTCACGGATCATATTTTCTTTCATCTTCTATCTGCATTCTCCTTTCTTCAGAGAATGGATAAAAAAAAAAAACGATGCAGAGACGACACATTTGCATCTCACCCACACATCACTTTTACTATTAGGCAAAGTGGGTAAGCAAAATAGGCATATGCATGAATAAAGTGCTTGTGGTAAAATAATCATTTTGTTGATTTCTATAGAGCTCAGGTTATAGACCAAAAGCTAGCAAATATACAGCAGAAAAGAATATTATTTGAAATAAGAATACTGTGAATGACATTATTCTGTCAATAGAAGTAAAAACATAACCTTATCCTAATAGTCTCACCTATATTTGTACATCAAATTTTTTATTAAAAATTGTATTCATATAAATATGCAACTTATATCACCTTTTTTACCATTTCAATGTCTTCTCCACTCTATATTAGTGGAAAACAGGCCAGCTGGTCCCGGGAATGATAAAGAGCACTTGTTTGGGTGATACTCCTGTGTCAAATACCGTTATTTGGCCCAAAGTACTGGTTTTCCATTTTTCTCTACATTTAGTAATAAAATAAAATTCTTAGCTAAGAAGACTTGATCTCATTCAAATGTTTTATGGAATATGGCTGACATTTAAGAGTCACTGACTTATCTTGAATATTGGCTTTTTTATGAATTCAAATTGAGTACTATAAATAATCTTTTACTAAAAGCCTTTGCAAAGCAGAGTAAGATTCATAAAATTTCTTTTTTCTTTCTTTTTTTTTTTTTTTTGAGACGGAGTCTCGCTCTGTCACCCAGGCTGGAGTGCAGTGGTGCGATCTCGGCTCACTGCAAGCTCCGCCTCCCGGGTTCACGCCATTCTCCTGCCCCAGCCTCTCCGAGTAGCTGGGACTACAGGCGCCCGCCACCACGCCCGGCTAATTTTTTGTATTTTTAGTAGAGACGGGGTTTCACCGTGGTCTCGATCTCCTGACCTCGGGATCCGCCCGCCTCGGCCTCCCAAAGTGCTGGGATTACAAGCGTGAGCCACCGCGCCCGGCCTCATAAAATTTCTTTATAGTATAAAAGGAATATGTTAACCGTGCTTCCAGTAATCACTCTGACCACAGCATTCTCAATTTCCAGTACTCACCCTGAGTCACTCAGGGGAAATTGGTATTTGTAAACAGGCAGAATAAGGTGCTGCTGAGTGGAGGTGCACCACACTGCACATAATGCTTTCCACATGCACCTCTTAGGCTCTTAATTTAATTGGACTGTCATTTATATGGCTAGATACGTACTCAACCTAATCACACTTTTTTTTTTTTTTTTTTTTTTTTTTTGAGACAGAGTCTCGCTCTGTCGCCCAGGCTGGAGTGCAGTGGCGCGATCTCGGCTCACTGCAAGCTCCGCCACCCGGGTTCACGCCATTCTCCTGCGTCAGCCTCCCGAATAGCTGGGACTACAGACGCCCGCCACCACGCCCGGCTAATTTTTTTGTATTTTTAGTAGAGATGGGGTTTCACCGTGTTAGCCAAGATGGTCTCCATCTCCTGACCTCGTGATCCGCCCGCCTCGGCCTCCCAAAGTGCTAGGATTAAAGGCTTGAGCCACCGCGCCCGGCCTAATCATACTATTTTTTAGTAGCTAATGACATGTGTTACCCATTAGTCCTATACAACTATTTGACTGGCTGAAAAGTATTTTGTTAATTTACTTTAAATTGAGAGACTAGATTTGCGATCTTCAATCTTTCAGTGTTAAAGCAAATCAGAGAAGCACAATGCATGTAGAATACTCCTTCCCTTCCTTCCCTTTTCTTTTTTGTTTTTGTTGTTGTTGTTGAGACGGACTCCCGCACTGTCATCCGGGCTGGAGTGCAATGGCGCGATTCGGCTCACTGCAGCCTCTGCCTCCTGGGTTCAAGCGGTTCTCCTGCCTCAGCCTCCCGAGTAGCTGGGATTACAGGTGCCTGCCACCACGCCCAGCTAATTTTTTTATTTTTTGTAGAGACAGGGTTTCACTATGTTGGCCAGGCTGGTCTTGGACTCCTGACCTCGTGATCTGCCCGCCTCGGCCTCCCAAAGTGCTAGGATTACAGGCGTGATAGAATGCATTTTCCTGCCCACCATAATTCTTCTTTACATAGAATATATTCCATTCAAACTATTTAGCCAGGATTTTAGATTTCAAAAGGTCAAGAACTTAATAATTGAGTGAAGCCAAAATATTGTCTTTGCTTCTTGTTAGCAATCTAGCCATTTCAAAAAGCACAGCAATTATGCCAAGCCATTGAAAGCATGTAGTTAACTTTATCCCATTTCAAAAATTGTTTTTATGTTAATTTAAGAGGAACTATCTACATAACTTTACATGCATTCAAGAAATATTTATATTAGCTGGATGCAGTAGCTCACATCTGTAATCCCAGCACTTTGGGGGCCGAGGAGGTAGGATCATATGAGGTCAGGAGTTCGAGACCAGCCTGGCTGACATGGAAAAGCTCCGTATCTACTAAAACTACAAAATTTATCTGAGCATAATGATGCACGTCTTTAATCCCAGCTATTCAGGAGGCTGAGGCATGAGATTCTCTTGAACCTGAGAGGCAGAGGTTGCAGTGAGCCAAGATTGCACCACTGCACTCTAGCCTGAGCAACAGAGCAAGTCTCTGTCACAAATAAATTTTTTTTAAACTTAACTTGTCATAATTTGTTATTAATATACAAAGACAACAAACTTTTAAAACACTACATTTACTAAGATTCTGGCAATAAGACACAGCATACCAGGCTTGCCACTCAACTTGTTATTGTAAGTCTCAGCTTCAATATGAAGCCGTTTTTGTTTTTTTTTTAAATCAAAACCCTGCTTTTTACATGCTAAGTATCTCGGCAAGTAGGCCATTAAACATAGTAATGAAATTAAGACAGCAAGAGTGAGGAGTTAACAAAAGCTAAACATTGCAGCCTAAACAAAATTCCTACAAAAAAATAAACTATCACTGGTTACATAAAATTTTCCTGACTGGTTAAAACTTAGTATAAAACATGCATTTTAGAATCTTTAGCTATCAAGTTCAAAAAGTACCAGTGTCTATTTAAAGTAATTCCTCTCCCAGGCCAACATGTACTCAAAATTAATTCAAATGACATAACACATTCTAATGCTAAAAAATATTCATTATTACTGAAGTGGAGGTAAATCCCTGAGCTTCTGGGGCTTTCTCATGCTGCAAATGACTGTTTCTCTGGTTCACTCGAAGCAGCATATGACAGCATCCAAGGATAACACTAAGCTCAGTAAAGGGCAAGACTGCTGGTAGCCAGCTCTGACCTCCCCGTGAAGCATGGCTACTGTGTCCATAATACAGGATGTATGAGGATCAAAGGCACACTATTCTGCTAGCTAAAGAGATAGCAAACCGCTCCCCCCAACCCTAAAAGCTCCTTCCCCAGGTAAATAAAAGTATATGAGGGGAAAAAATTAAAATACACTTATCTACAGAGTAAGGATTTTGAAATATTAATGTAATCCCTCCTTCAAAAATTTTAACTAGAGTCATCTGGTCATTTCTGATTACATCTTAAAGATGTATCCAGATTCAATTTCTGTTGGTTATCCTTAGACACTTCTAGTCAAAAGTATTAATTTTATTCCCAAATATCTTAACCACTAGTACGACTGCAGTGTATTATCTCCCAGAGTTATCAAGCACTGGAAGAGAAAAAAATAGATGTTCAAGCAGCAGGCAATATTTATGGCCCTTTCACACAGTGGCATCTGACTGGCTACTGAATAGTCCAGGAATAATTCTAAAAACAAGAAAATTCATGCATTTTAGTAAATATGTTGTAGTTTTCACAGTTGAAATTTCCTCAGACATTGCACTTTCTTTATAAGGGAAACCTGATTTTTCTTAATGTTATGGAGAGTCAGGACTTGAACTAGCAGCCTTCTTTTTCTTCTTCTTACTGTGTTTCTTATGCTTCTTTTTCTTGTTTTTTTTTTTTTTTTTTTTTTTTCTGTTGCTTTTTCTCGTTCTTCACTGCTTTTCTTCTTTTTTGCTCACACCTCCTCAATATACTCTGATTCTGACAAGGACTCAGATGATAAAGGTTTATCTTCAGAATACATCTTTCTTTTTTTGCTGAGTCCTTTAATATCCTTTTCTTTCTCAGTTCCATCTTTTGACTTCTTTTTCTTTTTTAAACTATCCTTACTGTCTGATTCAGTTTCTGACATGGAGCTTTCAGAAGATTTATGTGCACGGTTCTTCTTTTTCTTTCTCCGTTTTCCTTGTTTCTTATCCTCATCTTCAGAATCAGAAGAACCTACCAGATTTCTTCTTTTCTTTTTTCTTTCTTTGTTTGGATGAGCTCTCACTTTCACTTAACAATTTCTCCCTGTGTTTTTCCAGTTCTTTCTTCCAGTTCAGGTAGGCCTTGGTTGATTCAGATAATCCTGTATTGTTGGCCCTGACGACTGGACTGGACCCCTTGATCTCGCCATTGCTATTGGGTTCATATAGGCCACCCGATTGTCCCGCTTCCCCATGGTGCTGGATTGAGCGCACAGTGGCACGCCGAGGGAAACCGGGCCGGAGAGACGGCGGAAGAGGGTCCGCCGCAGGTCCTCTTGCCGCCTCCCCACTCCCACTCCCAGTAAATTTTCATATTAAGGTATTTAATGTTCAATATTATATGACAGTATAGTGGAATCCTCAAAAGTGAGCAGAAGTTTATTATTAATAAATTTATTAGGCCGGGTGCGGTAGCTCACATCTGTAATCCCAGCACTTCGGGAGGCCAAAGCGGGTGGATCATGAGGTCAGTTCAAGACCAGCCTGGCCAACATGGTGAAACCCTGTCTCTACTAAAAATACAAAATTAGCCAGGTGTGGTGGCGCATCTGTAATCCCAGCTACTCAGGAGACTGAGGCAGAAGAATCGCCTGAGCCTGGGAGGTGGAGGCTGCATTGAGGTGAGATTGCACCACTGCACTCCAGCCTGGGCAACAGTGAGGCTCTGTCTCAAAATACATAAAATAAATCAATCAATAAAATTATCTTTTTCAAAGTTTTTCAATTGTTAAAGAATCAGGTATGCTTTTCACGGTAAGTTCAATTTTAGGAGGGTACCCACTGGTCTCCATGGTATTTCTGTAATGGATAGTGTAAAACTGGGTCACCAGAATTATGCAGACATGCTCATTTAATCAGAATGAGTTCAGCCTTCGTGGTGGAGTATTGGTATCTCAGGAGCTGATCATTCACTACAACGTAGTAAATATTGCTCCATAATCCCAGTGAATTCTTTCAACCACGTTTCCTTTTTTCTCTCATTGATGTGGTCATGTTGTGGTCTCCTCTGTTTATCTTAAGCTATCCCAGATGAGAGGTGATTATTTATTGCATGAATGAGACCCCCTTTTTTTCCTCTTCCTTGGGATCCTCCTGCCCTCCCTACTGGAAGCAACATGTGAGAGGCAGGAATTATGACAATATACAAATATATTTCCAGCCAGGGGACCACCATAAGATAGCTTGAAACATGACCCATCTAGAAGTCACTTACTTCCAGGCCAGCAGGGGTGTTTTTCTATGATGTGTCTTTTTCTCTTAAAAGCATCTCTAATTAAGTTTAGCCCAATCAGGATAATCTCCCTTTTGATAAACACAAAGTCAACACATTAATAACCTAATTTCACGAGTAATTAATTTCCTAACACAGTAAATCACTTTTTTTTTTTGAGATGGAGTCTCGCTCTGTGGTCCAGGCTGGAGTGCAGTGGCATGATCTCGGCTCACTGCAACCTTCACCTCACAGATTCAAGTGATTCTCCTGTCTGAGCCTCCAGAGTAGCTGGGATTGCAGGCGCCCTCCACCATGCTTGGCTAATTTTGTATTTTCAGTAGAGATGGGGTTTCACCATGTTGGCCAGGCTGGTCTCGAACTCCTGACCTCAGGTGATCCACCTGTCTCTGCCTCCCAAAGTGTTGGGATTATAGGCGTGAGCCACCACGCCCGGCCAGTCACACACTTTTTTACACTAAAAAGGTAACACCACAGGTGTGCAACAGCTGGGAATCCTGCGGATCGTCTTAGAATTTTGCCTATCCACCTGAATAGACTTTTCTTTTTTTTGAGATGGAGTTTCACTCTTGTCACCCAGGCTGGAGTGCAATAGTGTGATCTTGGCTCACTGCAACCTCCACCTCTCGGGTTCAAGCAATTCTCCTGCATCAGCCTCCTGAGTAGCTGGGATTACAGGCACCCACCACCACGCACGGCTAATTTTTGCATTTTTAGTAGAGACAAGGTTTTGCCACGTTGGCCAGGCTGGTCTCGAACTCCTGACCTCAGGTGATCCACCCACCTCGGCCTCCCAAACTGCTGGGATTACAGGTGTGAGCCACCGTGCCCAGGCCTGAATAGACTTTCAAATTCTTTCAGTTGCTTATCTAAGTAAACAAAGATATCTACAAATAATAATTAACTACATTCCAATTTAATTCATTACAAATCTCCTTTTTCTGGCTTAATTTCTTCATGTACCATTTTATAGATTCACACATGCATATATAACAATGAAATTGTGTCCAATTATTCCATTTTTATTAATTTGTATTATAAATGAGTATTAAAATAATTATTTCTTTTCTGTTTGAAGGGTTTGTTTGTTGTTCTTTTTTTTTTGAGACAGAGTCTCACCCTGTTGCCCAGGCTGGAGTGCAGTGGGGGGATCTCGGCTCACTGCAACCTCCACCTCCCGAGTTCAAGCGATTCTCCTGCCTCAGCCTCCTGGGTAGCTGGGATTACAGGTGCGTGCCACCACGCCCGCCTAATTTTTGGGGTTTTAGTAGAGACAGGGTTACAACATGTTGGCCAGGCTAGTCTCAACCTCCTGATCTCAGGTGATCCACCCACCTCAGCCTCCGAAAGTGCTGGGATTACAGGCGTGAGCCACTGCGCCCAGCAACACAGAACTATTTTTATAACACACAAGTTTTTCAACCAATAAATATATATTTAAATTATTTCCTAAAATGTGGTATACAAAATGGAGTACTATTCAGCCTTAGAAAGGCGTAAATCCCGTCGTTTGAAATATACATTTGAAGATATTATGCTAGATGGAATAAGCCTGACACAGAAAGACAAATACTGCATAATCTCATTTATATGTAGAATCTAATAAAGTTTAACTCAAAAAAAAATAGAAAGTGAAATAATAGTTACCAGAGGCTCGATGTGGTGGTAAGAAATTAGAATTTTTGATTGAAGGGTACAAAGTTTCAAATAGACAAGGTAAGTAGTTTTTGAGATCTATTTCACAGCAGCATGACTATGGTAAACCACAATGTAATTGTATTTTAAAGTGACTAAGAGTAAATTTCAAATGTCTTACCACAAAGAATGACAGGTAAGCGAGTTGATATATGTTATTTAACTCAATTCAATCATTCCATATTACATACATATATTCAAACGTCACATTTTACCCCATAAATTCATTCAACTTTGATTTGCCAATCAAAAATACTATTCATACTTTAAAGAGAAACTTTAAGAAATTTGACGAGAAAGTCTTCATTTTAAAATCTTAGAAAACATACATATATTTTGCATATATATATATATATATATATTTCAAATGGCTTGCTCCTTTAATGATGTTAAGTAAACTTTTTTCTTTTGTTTGAGATGGAGTCTCACTGTCACTCAGGCTGGAGTTCAGTGGCATGGTCTCTCACTGCAACCTCCGCCTCCCAGGTTCAAGTGATTCTCCTGCCTCAGCCTCCCAAGTAGCTGCGATTACAGGTGCCTGTCATCATGCCCGGTTAATTTTTGTAATTTTAGTAGAGACTGGGTTTCACCATGTTGGCCAGGCTGTTCTTGAGTTCCTGACCTCAGGTGATCCACCCGCATCGGCCTCCCAAAGTGCTGGGATTACAGGCGTGAGCCACTGTGCCCGGCGTAAGTAAACTTTTAATATAATGAATAGTCTAAACCCAACACTCAGGAATAAAATGTTTATTTTTAATGTTCAAAATACAATACTATAAAAGACTCTAAAGCAACTGCTTAGAGTACCATTATTTCTACATTTGTAATTATTCCTTCACTTGTTAAAGTTATTTGAATATATATTTTAAACTACATTTCAACGTATTAAATCAAATGAACATATGTACTTGGCAATAAAAAATTTATTAAACAGGTAGATAAGAAAACAACTTGCCTTCTTTTCTAATTTTAAAACTGACAAACACTCGGCATTTAGGTGCTTATTTGTCTAGTGTTACTGGAGTGCTAAAGAGAAGTACTCAGTGAGAAATCTTTCCATATTTATATCCATGCTGGGTGTGAATACATGGGAATCTTCCAAGGGTAGTATTATAAACCTTCAACTACTATTATATATAGCCCCAGACTGACTGATTAGAATAAACATGGGTTACAAACCACTGATGTGGCCACCTTGTTTTTAGGCTTGACATTGATCATGATGTAACAGAATCAACAAATGACAGCTATATGCTGGGTGCTCTTCGGGCACCTTTATTTGCATTAATTGCTTTAATTTTACCAAAACCCTAAAGTTAGGGATGCAATCAGCAACCAGCTGATACCGAGTTTCAATCTAACCATTATGCCCAACACCCTGTCACCCAATGCTTGTTTGAAATCCTGACCTAACATTTTGGCTTTAAATTTTTTAACTTAGTAAAAATAAAGATACATTTACAAACCACTTCTTTTTATCCATAGATAGTATGTAGAACTTAATTTTTGGTTTAAAGTATTCATTACAAAGTCTGAGACAAAAACTTCAGTAAGTGAATTATAACATTATTCCTTTTATGACCATTAATTTTACTTTTGAAATAATGAGTGTTTATATTTAAAGTTAAAATGAGCCTATTATTATATAGAAAATTTGTTGTCTGCATGAACCTTGTCATCCATTGAGTGGTCTACAGTTGCTTTCAGAAACACTAATAATACTGTTTCTGATTGAATAATTAAAGAATGTTATGCTTTTTCAGTGACTAAAATAAAATGGATTGAAATTACTGATCAGTAACTTAAAATGTGGTTTAAATGTTATTTAATAAATACATGTGAAGTTTCTCTTAAACTCATTTTAACAAATGACTTCTACTGTTTTTCACTTCCATTAGAAAAAAGTATTAAAATTTCTGTTATTACAAGCCTATAAATTTTATTCAGATCTAAACATAGCGCTAATCTTAAAAGATCTGTATGCTTAGGATTATAAAAAGCCTATTCTCCATTCACACATACAAGATAAATAACTGTTTTCAGTAAACCCAATGGGGCCACTGTCACTCACAATTATAAGCTATTAAAATATTAATACTATCACCTAGATGACACTTTTAGGTATCTGCATGTTCAAGTTGTTTAACTTATAATTCAAAAATAAATTTTTATAAACTATAAAATATAAAGAATTTTTTTTTAGTTCTTAAATATTGTCATTATTTCTAGTTGACTTAACATTAAATTTTAGAGGCTGTGGCTTTAGAAACAAGAAATGTCATGGTTGACTCCGCTTTACTTCCTGCCTTATTTCACACAAACACAGCAGCACAAAAAAGGCCAGAAATGCTACAACTTGACTGGAAATACACCAGTACCTTTCTAGGGAGAATATATGTGGGAGCATATTTACCTGAAATTAATGACATCTTTTGTTGAAGTACAGGCTTCTATATGGCAATTAATAAAGACAAAAATTTTACAGGGCAAAAGAGTAAGAGATATACTCTAAAATTACCTTCTAACCCGTTATTTCTTTTTTCACTAGCATGGTTGTGATGGAATGAGCATTTGCAGCAGCTTTTTTTTTTTTGAGACAGAATCTTGCTCTGTCTCCCAGGCTGGAGTGCAACAGCATGATCTCAGCTCACTGCAACCTCTGCCTCCCGGGTTCAAGTGATTCTTCTGCCTCAGCCTCCTGAGTAGCTGGATTACAGGCACGTGCCACCACACTCTGCTAATTTTTGTATTTTTAGTAGAGATGAGGTTTCACCATGTTGGTCAGGCTGGTCTCAAACTCCTGACCTCGTATCTGCCCACCTCGGCCTCCCAGAGTGCTGGGATTACAGGTGTGAGCCACGGTGCCCCGCCCGCAGCACGGTCTTAAATAACCTACACTCTCTGCTTCATCATTTTTGGGATATGGCCATAAGACGTTTATGATTTTATTAGAAAAAAATGTTTTTTCTAATTCAGAAATTTAGCAAAATTTCACAGGTGGATCATGAGGTCAGGAGTTTGAGACCAGCCTGACCAACATGGTGAAACCCAGTCTCTACTAAAAATACAAAAATTAGCCGGATGTGGTGGCACATGCCTGTAGTCCCAGCACTTAGGAGGCTGAGGCAGAGGTTGCAGTGAGCTGAGATTGTGCCACTGCACTCCAGCCTGAGCAGCAGAGAGACTCCATCTAAAAAAAAAAAAAAAAAAAAAAAAAATTGAATCTACAATAACTGTAGTAATTATACTTTGAAATAAATTTAACCAAAAAGTGGAAAAACCTGTGCATCCTAAGCAATATTGAAGTACAAAATTAAATAATACACAAATGGAAAAATATTACCTACAAATGAATTGGCATTATTATTGTTAAATATCTGTATTACACAAAATAATCTACAGACACAATGTAACCTCTATGAAAATACCAGTGACACACTGGTATAAATTTTAAAACATACATCTAAAATTTATATTGTACCACAGAAGACGCAAAGTAGCCAAAGCAATAAAGAAAAAAAAAAGTGTGCTTTGGGAGGCCAAGGCGGGTGGATCAGGAGGTCAGGAGATTGAGACCATCCTGGACTAACACGGTGAAACCCCGTCTCTACTAAAAATACAAAAATTTATCTGGGCGTGGTGTTGGGCGCCTGTAGTCCCAGCTACTCGGGAGGCTGAGGCAGGAGAATGGTGTGAACCCGGGAGGCGGAGCTCGCAGTGAGCCGAGATCGTGCCACTGCACTCCAGCCTGGGAGAAGGTGCGAGACTTCGTCTTAAAACAAAAAACAAAACAAAACCAAAAAGGGTGAAGATATCACCCCACCTGACTTTGAAATATACTAAAAAAGCTATATTAGCTAAAACAGTATGGTAATTGAAGAAAAACAGACACATACTCAAACGGAGCAGGAACCAAAAAAAAAGACCAGAAATGGCTGAAGTTACAACTAACCCCAGCAGAAATATTTATGGCATATTATGGAGCATCCGTTACGCAGCAAGTACTGTCACGTTTCTTTTTTCTTTTTTTTTTTTGAGAAGAGTCTCGCTTTGTCACCCAGGCTGGAATGCAGTGGCTCGATCTCAGCTCACTGCAACCTCCGCCTCCTGGGATTAAGCGATTCTCCTGCCGCAGCCTCCTGAATAGCTGAGATTTCAGGCACATGTCACCACACACAGCTAATTTTTGTATTTTTAGTAGAGATGGGGTTGTGCCATGTTTGCCAGGCTGGTCTTGAACTCCTGGCCTCAGGTGATCTGCCCACCTTGGCCTCCCAAAGTGCAGGGATTACAAGCATGAGCCACTGTACCTGGCCTCACTGTCATGTTTCTTTGATACATTTATATATAAAAACATTCTCATGACTTATGAAGTTTCCCTAGTACTTACCTAAAAAAAAAAGACTCAATAAATAAGTAAATTCACTTATGTCATCCATAAAAAGTAAAAGGACAATAAAGAAAAGCAGGCTTATATAGGCATCTGCAACTAAAAGAACAAAATGGAATGTTCTAAATAAAATATAACAATACATTAATTATGGAATTACTTCTAAAAATTATGTGCACTACTGAATTTTATAAAAAACATTCTTATAATCACGACCAGCTCATGTAATGGATACTTCATAAACTGTAAAACAAAATTATAACAAGAAAATAATAGGTCTGGCATGAGTGCCAGGCAAAGAGTTTGTATGGAGAGATTCTGAACCATAAGCCATAAGGTTTTACAGTAATGAATTTAATACAAAGCTGAGAGCATAAATTTGCTTTCGGCATTTTTGAGGTTTTTATTATCTAGTAAATTAATCACCTTATTAAAATGATTTGTTCCTATATTGCTCTGTTCTTCTGAAAATAGGTATAAACTCATGCTCATACAAACACAGTTCATAATTTTCTTTCCTAAGGTTTATCTTTACAGTAATACATGTATATTTTTAACTTTATGTAAATCAAAATTAAAAGTCTTTGTGTTTGCAGGCAGAGAGGCCACATGTTCAAATAAAAATATATAAGAAATTTATTAAAATATGTATTCAAGACTCACAAATGTATGCATTTTATTCATACTTCTAAATAATATAATCATAGAAATTACTCTGTAGTCAATATCTATTTATTTATTCATTTTGAGAGAGTCTCGCTCTGCCACCCAGGCTGGAGTGGCATGATCTCAGCTCACCACAACCTCCACCTCCCAAGTTCAAGTGATTCTCCTGCCTCAGACTCCTGAGTAACTGGGATTACAGGCACTCACAACCATGCCTGGCTAACTTTTCTATTTATAGTACAGACAGGGTTTCAACATGTTGGCAACGCTGGTCTTGAACTCCTGACCTCAGGTGATCCACCTGCCTCGGCCTCCCAAAGTGCTAGGATTACAGGTATGAGCCATGGTGTCCGGCCATCAGTAACAGTTTAGTTGTACATTTTAAACAAACAAAAAGTGTAAAATTAAATTTTCTGTAATACAAAGGATAAATGCTAGAGGTGAGGCAGTCGGTAACAGTTTAGTTGTATATTTTAAACAAACAAAAAGTGTAAAATTAAATTTTCTGTAATACAAAGGATAAATGCTAGTAGAGGTGATAGATACCTAATTTACCATGAGGTGATTATTATGTACTGTATATATGTATCAAAATATGCCATATGTGTTTTAAATATATACACATACTATGTACCTGAAAATATTAAGTAAATTTAAATGAGAAAGAAAAAATAAAAACTTAACATACAGGAACAACATTCTTTAACTTCTTTGCAGTTTAAAGCCACTAGCAAAAAAGATTACTACAAATACTACTTTATTATGTTAACAAATAATATATTGTTACCATCTTTTACCTACACTCTTGAGTAAGGTGGAATGGGTTAAGGTTAGTGGCAAAATAATTCTTCATTGAATGCACAATAGCATTTAACATGTTAAAAATGTTAAATTAAAAAGTTAAGTCTACACATAATTTCAAAGTTTTTAAATGTACTGGATTGTATCACATAAAAGTACAATTAGTAAAATAATACACTATTAACTAAATTTTAACTAAAATTAAAAACATTTTTCTCTCATAATGTAGAGTATTAAACTGAACACCTACTTCATGCATTGCTCAATATTATAAGTTAACCACAAAGAGCATCCCTACTTAGATTTTCGTCATACATCTTACATTTTAATGTCTTTACTCTTTCATAGAAGAGATAATATATAACGTCCACCTAATAAAACAGAGTCTCTCATATATTTCATGCAGGAACAATTCATCACATACTTTCACATGTGAATACAACAGGAATAAAGAAACAGCATGAATTTGAGAGTTGAATTACATCATTATTCACGTATTTAAAGTCTATAAAATTTTTTCGAGAAAAAAGTATACTTTGGTGGGCACAGTGGCTCACGCCTGTAATCCCAGCACTTTGGGAGGCTGAGGCAGGTGGATCATCTGAGGTCAGGGGTTCAAGACAACCTGCCCAATGGCCAAGACCCCATCTCTACTAAAAATACAAAAATTAGCCAAGCGTGGTAGCTCATGCCTGTCATCCCAGCTACTTGGGAGGCTGAAGCAGGAGAATCACTTGAACTGGGAGGTGGAGCTGCACTCCAACCTGGGTGACAGAGAAAGACCTTGTATTAAAAAAAAAAAAGTAAAGCCTGGCCAACATGGTGAAACCTTGTCTCTACTAAAAATACTAAAAATTAGCAAGGCATGGTGGTGCGCGCCTGTAATCCCAGCTACTCAGGAGGCTGAGGCAGGAGAATCACCTGAACCTGGGAGGTGGAGGTTGCAGTGAGCTGAGATAGCACCACTGCACTCCATCCTGGATGGGGAACAAGACTCCATCTCAAAAAAAAAAAAAAAGTGTACTTTGAATGTAATAACTCTCCAAAATGTCTTATACACTTTTTAAAGTTATATACAAAATATTTATGTACAAACTTCAGTTTTGAATTATTTTCTAAACTCAGCACTCTGATTTAGTTTACTGTCTGAAGTGTCAGTTCCTTAGATATATCTACTCCAAACTGATATTTACAGACTTAATTTTCAAATAACTAATTTTTTATATTACTGCATCTGCAAAAATATATTTTAGTATGAACTGTCTGATGTTTCCTAGGCTGTAGTTTGTAAAAAAATGTTTTGCCAAATTTATTACCTTTGCAGAGATTTTCTTCAAGATAAATTATCTGATGTTGAAGAAAGCTTGAGCAACTACTTCAGGGTTTTCCTCTAGTACAAAATGTGTAAAATAAGATCTGTAAAAGTAATAGTACCACAACACTCTTCATATTAGTTTTTTTTGAGATGGAGTGCAGCTGGAGTGTCCAGGCTGGAGTGCGGTGGCACAAACTCAGCTCACTGCAACCTCTGCCTCCCAGGTTCAAGCGATTCTCCTGTCTTAACCTCTGAGTAGCTGGGATTAGTCATGCACCACCACGCCCACCTAATTTTTGTATTTTGGGTAGAGATGGAGTTTCACCATGTTGGCCAGGCTGGTCTTGAACTTCTGACCTCAAGTGAACCACCCGCCTTGGCCTCCAAAGTGCTGAAATTACAGGCGTGAGCCACCATGCCCAGCTCACACTCTTGATATTTTAATGCTTGTCTTCAAAATAAATACTCTTCTTCACTTTAAAGGCTTATATTTTCTGAAAAATCTATTGACAGTAATTTCATTTTTAATGCTTCTATTAAGTATGAACTCTCTGATATTGAATAAGATGTGAACAGATATTAATGGCTTCTTCACATTCTTTACATTTGCATAATTTTTCTTTCTTTTTTTTTTTTTTTTGAGACGGAGTCTGGCTCTGTCGCCCAGGCTGGAGTGCAGTCGCGCAATCTCGGCTCACTGCAAGCTCCACCACCCGGGTTCACGCCATTCTCCTGCCTCAGCCTCCCCAGTAGCTGGGACTACAGGCGCCCACCACCACGCCCGTCTAATTTTTTTTTGTATTTCTAGTAGCGACGGGGTTTCACTGTGTTAGCCAGGATGGTCTCGACCTCCTGACCTCATGATCTGCCTGCCTCAGCCTCCCAAAGTGCTGGGATTACAGATGTGAGCCATTGCGCCCGGCCAACATTTGCATAATTTTTCTCAAGTACACATCACTTCCTGTCCAATAAAGTGTCAGCACTGGCTAAAAGTTTTGCCACATTCTTCACACTTGTAGAGGTTTCCTCCAGTATATTTTACCTACCATCAAGTGTGACAGCCATTTAAAGGTGTTTAGAAATGTTGAGGTGTTGTCAACTGCATTGTTGTATCTTTCAGGTTTGTACAGTTTCTCTCCAGTAATTCTCTTCGTTGGCCAGGATGGTCTCAATCTCTTGATCTTGTCATCCACCCGCCTTGGCCTCCCAAAGTGCTGGGATTACAGGTGTGAGCCACCGCACCTGGTCCATTCTTATTTGTCAGATTTTTCTACAGCATGAATTTTCTTGTGTGTAGTAAGGTTTGAGCATTGGTTAAAAGCTTTGCCACATTCTTTACATTTGTAGGGTTTCTCTCCAGTATGAATTATCTTATGCGTAGTAAGTTGTGAGAACTGGTTAAAGGCTTTGCCACATTCTTCACATTTGTAGGGTTTCTCTCCAGTATGAATTCTCTTATGTGTGGTAAGGTGTGAGGATGTGTTAAAGGCTTTGCCACATTCTTCACATTTGTATGGTTTTTCTCCAGTATGAATTCTCTTATGTTGAGTAAGAGTTGAGGACACGTTAAAGGCTTTGCCACACTCTTCACATTTGTAGGGTTTCTCTCCAGTATGAATTCTCTTATGTTGAGTAAGGGTTGAGGACACATTAAAGGCTTTGCCACATTCTTCACATTTATAAGGTTTATCACCAGTATGAATTCTCTTATGTTTAGTAAGGTTCGAGGATTGGTTAAAAGCTCTGCCACAAAGTTCACATATGTAGGGCTTCTCTCCAGCATGAATTATCTTATGTCGAGTAAGGGTTGACGATTGGTTAAAAGCTTTGCCACATTCTTTACATTTGTAGGCATTCTCTCCAGTATGAATTATCTTATGTGTAGTAAGGTGTGAGGATATGTTAAAAGCTTTGCCACATTCTTCACGTTTGTAGGATTTCTCTCCAGTATGAATTATCTTATGTGTGTTAAGGTGTGAGGACTTGTTAAAGGCTATGCCACATTCTTCACATTTGTAGTGTTTCTGTCCTGTATGAATTCTCTTATGTTGAGAAAGGGTTGAGGACACATTAAAGGCCTTGTCACATTCTTCAAGTTTGTAGGAATTGACAGTAGTGTGAATTCTTTTATGTTGAGTTAGGTGTGAAAGAACACAAAATGATTTGCCACATTCTTTACATTTGAAAGGATTCTTTTCAGTCTTATGTCTATTTGAATTTGAAAATTTATGAAAGTCTTTCACATATTTATCACATTGAAATATTTTGCTCTGGGTAGTTGTCAAACACTGGTTAAATCCATTATAAATTCCTTTGTGCACCTTATACTCATTCACACTTTCATAGCCTTTTTTTAACTGTAAATTGTGATGTCCACATTTTTCATATTTTCTCAGTATTATTCTTTGGAAAGAAGCTTTTATGCTCTGCTCTGGCCAAAGGTCTTGGGCAAAATAACAACACATACCTGAAAGAAGTAAAAATAACAACTTACTCCACACACTAGACTCAGATACATATTCTTTACACATCTAACCTACAAAACTATACAAACTACAAACAAGATTGCATAAGAAGGCCAGGCATGGTAGCTAACGCCTATACTCTCAGCACGTTGAAAGGCTGAGATGGGCAGATCACCTGAAGTCAGGAGTTTGAGACGAGTCTGGCCAATTGGTGAAACCCATCTTTACTAAAAAATACAAAAAAATTAGCCAGGCATGATAGCATGCACCTGTAATCCCAGCTACTCAGGAGGCTGAGGCAGGAGAATCTCTTGAACCTGAGCGGCAGAAGTTGCAGTGAACTGATATCACACCTACGCACTCCACCCTGGACAACAGAGCAAGATTTTGACTCAAAAAAACTACCTAACAAAATACCAAAGGCCCTAATTTCCTTATAGACATATAAATGTAAGAAAAATACGCAGACCAAAATACATTTGTGAAAAATTTATAAGTGAGTTAAGTGTGTACAGTGCCCCAGGAGGTGAGCACAATGCAAAGAGCCACAAAGAATAAAGAGAAAAGTCTGTTATGTTTACCTAACACAGCTCATCCCTCTCCCCAAGATAATATAGTGCCTTTAGAAGTGAACAGCCAGCCAGGCAGGGTGGCTCACGCCTGTAATCCCAGCACTTTGGGGTGCCGAGGTGGGCCGATCACCTGAGGTCAGGAGTTTGGAACCACCCTGGCCAATATGGCGAAACCCTGTCTCTACTAAAAACACAAAAATTAGCCAGGGCATGGTGGTGGGTGCCTGTAGCCCCAGCTACTTGGGAGGCTAAGGCAGGAGAATCACTTGAACCCAGGAGGCAGATGCTGCAGTGAGCCGAGATCACACCACTGCACTCCAGCCTGGGCGACAGAGCAAGACTCCGTCTCAAACAAAAAACTAAAACAAACAAACCAACAAAAAAAAACAAAAAAACCCACCAAATCTGTTGACAATGCTATGAAAATGAAACTTATGTTGATTGTTGATGGAAAACAAGGATGCAGCCATTATTTTAAAATGTTATGTTTCACACATAATTAAAAGTAGAATTATAATTAAATACAGCAATCCCATTTATTAATCTATATCCAAAGTATACAACACAGGACCTAGAAGAGATATGTAAACATCTATGTTTATTGTACCAGCATTCACAAAAGCCAAAAGGCTGAAGTAAGTAACCCAGATGTCTTTTGATTCATAAACATATCAAAAAATGTAACATATACATACAATGGAATTTTATTCAGCCTTAAAAAAATCGTGGCCATGCATGGTGGCTCACATTTGTAATCCTAGCACTTTGGGAGGCAGAGGTGGGTGGATCACCTGAGGTCAGGAGTTTCAGACCAGCCCGAGCAACATGGTGAAACCCCATTTCTATAAAATACAAAAAAATTTAGACGGGCATGATGGTGGGTGCCTGTATTCCCCACTACTCAGGAGGCTGAGGTGGCAGAATTGCCTGAACCCGGGAGGCGGAGGTTCCAATGAGCCGAAATGGCACCACTGTACTCCAGCCTGGGCAACAAAGCAAGACTCCGTCTCAAAAAACAAAAACAAACAAAAACCACTTGTAAAATTCTAAGATAAACTTTGAGAATATTTTATCACCTAAAATAAGCCAGTAACAGAATGATGCATACTATATGATTCCACTTATATGAGATATGTTATAAAGAGTCACACTCGGCCGGGCGCGGTGGCTCATGCCTGTAATCTCAGCACTTTTGGGGGCCGAGGCAGGCGGATTACGAGGTCAGGAGATCAAGACCATCCTGGCTAACACGGTGAAACCCTGTCTCTACTAAAAAAATACAAAAAATTAGCCAGGCGTGGTGGCGGGCGCCTGTAGTCCCAGCTACTCGGGAGGCTGAGGCAGGAGAATGGTGTGAACCAGGGAGGCAGAGCTTGCAGTGAGCTGAGATGGCGCCACTGCACTCCAGCCTGGGTGACAGCGAGACTCTGTCTCAAAAAAATAAAAAAAACAGTCACACTCATAAAAACAGAAAGTGGAAGAGTGTTTGTCAAGGGCTGGGGAGAGGGGAAAATGGGCAGTTGTTACTTAATGGATATTGAGTTTTCATTTTACAAGATGTAAAATTTCTAGAAGTGTTTTGCATAACCAGGTGAATATACTCTGTCACCCAAGCTGAAATACAGTGGCAAGATTATGGCTCACTGTAGCCTCAAACTCCCAGTCTCAAGTAATCCTACACCTTCAATCCCCCAAGCTGCTGGGACCACGGGTGCACACCACCCCATGCCTGGTTATTTTTTTTAAAAATTTTCTAAAGAGAGGGTCTTTTTTTTTTTTTTTTAGATGGAGTCTCGTTCTGTCCCCCAGGCTGGAGTGCAGTGGCTGAATCTCAGCTCACTGCAAGCTCCACCTCCCGGGTTCATGCCATTCTCCTGTCTCAGCCTCCCGAGAAGCCGGGACTACAGACGCCTGCCACCATGCCAGTCTAATTTTTTGTATTTTTAGTAGAGACAGGGTTTCACCGTGTTAGCCACGATGGTCTTGATCTCCTGACCTCGTGATCTGCCCACCTTGGCCTCCCAAAGTGCTGGGATTACAGGCGTGAGCCACCGCGCCCGGCCCGACAGAGGGTCTTTATGTGTGGGCCAGGCTTGTCTCAAACTCTTGGGCTAAAGTGATTCTCTTGTCTTGGCCTCTCAAAATCCTGGAATTACAGATGTGAGCCACCACCATGCATAGTCCTAATATGTACACTTAAATAGATTTAAGATGGTAAATTTTATGTCATCTTTTTTACAACAATTTTGTAGAAGAAGAACTGAAAAGTAGAGAATTATAAATCTTTTCAAAAATTAACTTCAAAAAAAAATTAACTGCAAATCACAAAAGTGATCTGAAAGGAACACAAAGGAAATGTACATTCATTATTAAACAGAATGTGGAAATAAGATTATTTTCAAAACTACTCACTTATGTAAGACAAAACAACCACTGAAAATCAGCTAAGAAGAAATATATACAAGATAGGCCATAACCATAATTAGGGTCATATTTATAAATAAAAAACACACACATATATAATCTGATTGTGATAGACATATAGCTAATTTATTTCTTAATTAAGCCCTATGTTGACTTAAAGTATACAAACAGAATTACAAATTGTCTAAAATTATAATATGTAAGTAAAACCAAAAACACAATAGATTGATGTTAAGAAACCAACACTAAAAAAACACACATAAAGAATTGCAAAATAATAAGGGAAATGTTTACTCATAAACTCTGGTATATGCAACATTAATGGACCATTAAAAAAGAATTTGTCTATATAACTACAATATTTGACTGTAACTGTGTACTCATAGAAGGCAGGTATTCTGAATCACTGGCATTAACTACATAGCAGTTAAAATTTCAGAGAAAATGCAGTATAACCCTAAGTAGAAGATTCTAATGAGAAACTTTTAATAAATAAGCATTATAAAAACTAGAGGTAATTTTCATGTTTTAAATATATGTTATTCTCATACAAAATGAAACTGCTGTAATTCAAATTTAGAAGCAGGCCAGGAGTGGTGGCTCACGCCTGTAATCCCAGCACTTTGGGAGGCCGAGGCGGGCAGATGACTTGAGGTCAGGAGTTCGAGACCAGCTTGGCCAATATGATGAAACCCAATCTCTACTAAAAATATAAAAAACTAGCCAGGCGTGGTGGTGCACATCTATAATTCCAGCTACTTGGGAGGCTGAGGCAGAAGAATCACTTGAACCCAGGAGGTGGAGGTTGCAGTGAGCTGAGATCACGCCATTGCACTCCAGCCTGGGCAACAGAGTGAGACTCCATCTCAAAAAAAAAAAAAAAAATCAAATTTAGAAGCAAAGAATAGCTTTATATTGCTAAATTAAAAAGAAATAAATGTATTTTTGCAGAATATAATTAAAGCCTCTGATATATATAAAACAAATATTTGGGAATAAATTATGTTTTTATTTAGATATAGTCTGAAGAAAGTGGGTGCAAATCCTGTAATTCCTATTTGCCTGCAGCAAACAAATGTATAAGTAGCTATTTTAGTAAATATGGAGTGCCTACTAAGTATCTAATTCACTTCAGGCATAACATTTAAATTCTGACATATTGTCCTAAATGTGTGAATCTAAAATTACACACAAATTTGAAATAGAAAATAGAAAGAAAAATGAATAGAGAGAGTGACATTAGTTTGACGGAAAAATAAAAGGTGACCTATTTTCTTAACCCCTGACAGCAAGAAAATTTGTCAGCCATCCCTGACAAAAATGCCTTTATGAGAGAGCCAAGCATCATGTCTCACACCTGTAATGACAGCTACATGGTACATTGAGGTTGGAGAATTTCTTCAGGCCAAAATTTCAAGACCAGCTTGGGGTATGTAGCAACTCCTCACCTCCAAAATAAGTGCCTTTAAGAGAGCTTTAAAGGCCGGGCACGGTGGCTCATGCCTGTAATTCCAGCACTTTGGGAGGCTGAGACAGGTGGGTCACCTGAGGTCAGGAGTTCGAGACCAGCTTGGCCAACATGGTGAAACACTCTCTCTACTAAAAATACAAAAATTAGCCAGGCGTGATGGCGCATGCCTGTAATCCCAGCTACTCGGGAGGCTGAGACAGCAGAATTGATCGAACCCGGCCGGGAGGCAGAGGTTGCAGTGAGCCAAGATCGGGCCACTGCACTCCAGCCTGGGTGACAGAGATGAGACTTCGTCTCAAAAAAAAAAAAAAAAAAAAAAAGGCCAGGCGCAGTGGCTTATGCCTGTAATCTCAGCACTTTGGGAGGCTGAGGCGGATATCGATCATCTGAGGTCAGGAGTTCGAGACCAGCCTGGCCAACATGGCAAAACCCCGTCTCTACTAAAAATACAAAAATTATCCAGGCATGGCCAGGCGCGATGGCTCATGCCTGTAATCCCAGCACTTTGGGAGGCTAAGGTGGGCGGATCACCTGAGGTCAGGAGTTTGAGACGAGCCTGGCCAACATTGTGAAACCCCATCTCTACTAAAAATACAAAAATTAGCCAGGTGTGGTGGCATGTGCGTGTAGTACCAGCTGCTTGGGAGGCTGAGGCAGGAGAATCGCTTGAACCTGGGAGGAGGACGTTGCAGTGAGCTGAGATTGAGCCATTGCACTTCAGCCTGGGCAACAGAGCAAAACTCCACGCCCCACTTCCAAAAAAAAAAATTATCCGGGCATGGTGGCACATGCTTATAATCCCAGCTACTGGGGGCTGAGGCAGGAGGATCACCTGAACCTGGGAGGCAGAGGTTACAGTGAGTTGAGATGGTGCCACTGCACTCCAGCCTGAGCAACAGAGTGAGACTCCATCTCAGAAGAAAAAAAAAAAAAATGACAGATTGAGAGAGAGAGCTTTGAGATCCAGGCAGGGAGTTGTGAAACTCTGATAATGCCCAAGACTGAGGAGCATCCTTTTCAGAAGGCAGGCATTCATTCAGGTGGTAAACTACAGGACCTCTGTTCTTGGCTACAGACTGAAAAATAGCCCACCCAACTTGGTTCCATTCAGAATACTGAACTTACCCTGTAACCATCTCAAACTCCTCCCAGTCACAGTCTGGGAGAGGTCCTGCCCTTCCAGAGGCCTGGAGGAAGACACCTATTTATAGCCATGCAGGCAGGTTTGCAAGACCTTAGCCTTTACTGTGGTCCCTGAAGTAGTTCCACGACTCAGTTCAAGGCCAGTTCTGCCTACATAGAAACCTACACAGTGACCTGGCAAAATCCTCTTTGATATTCAGTGAAAGCCATACTCATTCACATCCTGATGTAAGGCTCACCATATGCAGACCTGACTACAGAAACCTGCCTAGTGTCTGCCCTACAGATCAAAGTCCTGAAGGATATTCAGCCTGTCCAAAAATAAAATGCAAATTACAACTACACAATCCCCTTGTAACAAGCCAACTAAAGGTAAACCCTTGTGCAGACAAAGCAGCCTTGTGAGCAACCTACAGCCCCTCTTCATTACAAACCCATAGGGCATCCCATTATCCTGGGGGCCCAACAAAAGATCTTTACCTCCTGAAACCAGTTTATAAAAACTTGAAGAGGTGTTTGTTTCTTGAAATTCACAGACATCAGTGCAAAACTATATTGTGCCCAGTGTCAATGCTTCTATTTTAAAATAGCACTGGAAGTATGTAGCAGAATAATTAGTCAAAACAATTTTTAAAAAGCCATTAAAATTGAAGACAAATAGGTAAAAAGTTGCTGTTTGTAGATCATATAATCTCATATATAAAAAATCATACCCAGTACATTTAAACATGTCTAAACTAATATACTCAGTAAATTAGCAAAATATAAAATTAACATACATTTATAAGATATGGTTCCATAAACTTAAACTATCTGATAAAATAAAGGAGGAAAACAATCTTATTGACAATAGCATTAAAATAATAAATTTCTTAGAACAAATTTAACCAAGGATCTAAAAAGCCTTTTCAATGGAGGAAATTAGAAAAGACACAAATCTTAAAATATTTTGTGTGTATGGATTGAAAGAATAAATATTGTTAAAGTGCCATATCCAAAGTGATCTACAGATTTAATAAAATCCCTATCAAAATTCCAGTGGTATTTGTTTTCATAGTAATGAAAAACACAATCATAAAATTTACTTGAAACTTCAATAAACTCTGAATAATGAAAGCAATCTTGAGGAAAAAGAACAAAGCAGGAGGACAACATACTTTATAATTTCAAACTATATTTCAAGACTATAGTAATAAAAACAGGAAGGAATGTGCAGAAAAAATGAACAAAAAAATGAAACAGAAACCACTACTCACATATTTCAGACATGATGTAGAAAGAAAACTTAACAGTTTAACATAGAGTTTCTTAAAATTTCACAGATGTTTATGTGTCCACCAAAACATTAAAAAAGCAGATTTTGTAGTCTTGTATATGCTAAAAAGGGGACTTTGGTTCTCACTGAAAACTTGAAGAAAGATAACTGAAAGGAAAGTATATTCCTTAGAAAAGTTAGAAGAATAAGACAAAAGATACCCCTATGTAAGAGAAAAAATAAAATAAAAAATAAACCTCAGGCTTTCCAGAAACTATTTTCCTTGGAGCACAACTCCCAAATTGTATTTCTTATTTTTATTCGTTTATTTATTTATTTGAGACGGAGTTTTGCTCTTGTTGCCCAGGCTGGAGTGCAATGGTGCGATCTCAGCTCACCACAACCTCTGCCTCCCGGGGTCAAGCGATTCTCCTGCCTCAGCCTACCAAGTAGTTGGGACTACACGCATGCACCACCACACCCAGCTAATTTTGTATTTTTAGTAAAGACGGGGTTTCTCCATGTTGGTCAGGCTGGTCTCGAACACCCGACCTTAGGTAATCCGCCCGCCTTGGCCTCTCCAAGTGCTGGGATTACAGGCATGAGCCACCACACCCGGCCCCAAATCATATTTCAAAAACTGACTTTCTCCTTGATGTTTGGACCTCTCATCTGTGTCATCTGTCATATTCACTCTCACCTACCTGGGGGTTTGGCCACCATCTCATGTCTCTCCATATTCCAGGGCTCTTTGCCTTGCTCTAGACAGGTGATCAGGTCTGGCTTAGAGATAGCAATACCTGTTTTATTAAAAATAAATAACATGAATGTTGCTCATATTCTTCAAATAATGTGCTCAGTAAAAAGGGTGTAATTAATAGAATAGTAAATTAATTACAAAATACTAATTTAAAACAAATTTCTAAATATTTAGACACTATTTTAAATTTGTAGCTTCTTAATTTTACTACTTAGTACTACTGAATCAAAAACTGGAGAAGAAAATTAGATTTTAAGGTATAGAAAACAATATTTTATGCCACTGAATTTCTGGAATTACCACTAATTTAGAGTGAAGGATACAGATCAGCTCAGGAATATAAAAAGTCCAGATCAAGATGAAACATCTTGGATTTTTTTTTTTCTACACTGACAAATCCCCAAGATTTTCTTTCTCTTTTTTTTTTTTATTTTTTATTTTTATTTTTTGACATGGAGTCTCACTCTGCCACCCAGGCTGGAGTGCAGTGGTGCGATCTCGGCTCACTGCAACCTCCACCTCCCGGGTTCAAGTGATTCTCCTGCCTCAGCCTCCCAAGTAGCTGGGACTACAGGCATGCACCACCACACCCGGCTAACTTTTGTATTTTTTTTAAGTAGAGATGGGGTTTCACCATGTTGGCCAGGCTAGTCTTGAACTCCTGACCTCAGGTGATCCACCTGCCTTGGCCTCCCAAAGTGCTAGGATTACAGGCATGAGCCACCGCACTTGGCCTCCAAGATTTTCTTAGAAACAGAGATCTGATACTCATTTATGCAAAGATCAATTACCAAAAAACATTCTACAAAAAAACAAATGAAATATTTAGGGTAGATTAGGAATTGTGTATTGAAGTTATTCTTGAAGTTATTCTCACCCAGGAAGACCAGGTTTCTGTAGTTCTCTAACATCACGTTCCTATATAAATTCTGCTGTGCAGTGTCCAGGCATTGCCACTCCTCCACAGAGAATTCTATGGCCACATCCATAAATGTCAATGGTCCCTGAAAAGTACACAGTCACATATTTACCAAGTGGCCATGGGCAAAATTTTTAATTTGATTCAAGGTGAAATGAAAGACTAAAGAGTACTGGTTCTGACTTATAAAAGTGAATGAAATTATACAAATGAAGTAATTTTAAAGACAGAAATATTCTCTGATGTATTCTCTAACTCTGAGAAAAGACTAGAGTAAGATCCACAACATCAATTTATATATGATACTTTTCTGGATAATAAAATATAAAATTAAGGGCATGAACACAAGCATGTACATTCTGGAGTGCTATATTCACACTATACAGAATGAGTTCTGTTGAGATGAATGACATGTCGAGTTACAAGGTACATCTCAAATTTTAATGTGTACAATAAACTGGAAATCTTGTTTTTTTGTTTTTTTTTTTGCAGAAGATCTGGAATAAAGTCTGAGTTGCTGAATTTTTAATAAGCTCACAAGTAATGCCAATGATTTTGCCACAAAGAACAATATTTTATCAAACATCCAATAAGTGAAATAACCTGTTTTTTTTCCCCCCAGTTTTTATGGCCTATAAGAGAGAGATGACAGCCTTCATTTTCCAAAACCAGATATATGCAAAGAAACCCTAAGAAAGAAGAGCAGCTGCCAGATTACATTTGATAATTTATACAAATCAGCTGCATAAAGATACTTAATAATGAAGAAAAAATAATTAACTCTATAGTGAAAAAAATCTGACAGCTCTTTAACCAAGTGAATCATTAGCATCAACTGCACTAGGACAAATTTTATGGTGTGCTAAAACACACAGAAGGACACAGCATCACTGCTGGAATGTTGTTCCCAATAAGTAAATTATAGTCTAAATTCAACCATATGGAAACATCAGTTTTATGCAAAGTTCAAGATACCGGTATCTTCTATGTTCTGTAATGTTTAATAGTGATTTTAAGTAGTCTTTCCTTAGTACCCTAGAGAACAAGTATCTCCTGATAATTTTTTTCAGAACTTTCTGGGTAATAAATGCCATCCTGTTTAAATAAGCATTTTCTTAATTCTGTTCTGCATAGGGCTAATAGCAAACACAAATGGAACTTCAACATTACATGTTCTCCATCTTTACTAAGGATCCCAGCTTTTCCCCAATAGCAATCTTGAGTATCCACACTTTTCCAAGTTCAACAGCCACAAAAAGAACACTTTTAATACTGCAGATCATAAATTAATGGTGAGAATTTTGCAAGGCATATAAAAAGCCCTAATGTAAAAAATTTAGAAAAGGCTCTGGTATATAGGAAATATTTTTCACAGACCCTTAATTATCATAAGAATTTTAAAAAGTAGTTAAAACAAACTTATTAGGGAGAAAAAAACACAAGTATAGAAGTCAAGGTTTGCAAGTACTAAACACACAGCATTCTGGAGGCAGAGTGGACACAGCTCTTGATCTGAGACATGGTTAGTGGATAAAAAAAATGCAACTTTTTCCTCTATCTCCTCCTTCTCTGGGATTTATTTTCTGATGAGATTTTCTGGACAAATTACACCTGCATCTTGAGAAAATGCCACCTGTTTACATGCTACGACCACACCCACAGGCAGAAGGACCAAGACCCTCAGAAAAAGTCCACCCATTTCCGGGTGAATCTTCAGAAAAGATTCAGAAACAATGAAGAGAAAAATAGAAGTTTCTCCTTTCCTGTCCTTAGGTACCCTCCCCACCACAGACACCAGCAATTTCTGCTACAATAATGGAAATATGGGCCACGCTGCCCTGTCTTTACCAAACCCAAACAGAACAGGCCCTGTGACCATCCTTCAGTGGAAAAGTAAAACTTAACTCTCATGAATGTATCTTGAACCCCTCATAGTTGATTCTGGCCTTACCTTAGAGTCACATGAGGTACTTAATTAAAAAAACATAAATGTGTCCACACAAAACAATAAACAGAACCTGTGAAGAGGGCACAAGTAAAGGGATTTCTAATAATTAGGCATGTAATTTGAGTGCCTACACCTAAGTAATCCACATTACTTAGAATGGCAAAAAAGTCAATTAACTTTTCCACCAACCTAATAGAAGTCCAGCTGATAACTATTTAGCTAAGCATTGCCTTGCAATTTTTTTTATTTTTATTTTTTTTATTTTTATTTTTTAGAGAGTGTTTTGCTCTTGTCATCCAGGCTGGAGCGCAATGGCACAATCTCTGCTCACCGCAACCTCCACCTCCTGGGTTAAAGAGATTTTCCAGCCTCAGCCTCCCAAGTAGCTGAGATTACAGGCATCTACCACCATGCCCGGCTAATTTTTGTACTTTTAGTAGAGATGGGATTTTACCATGTGGGACAGGCTGCTCTGGAACTCCTGACGTCAGGTGATCCACCCACCTCGGTCTCCCAAAGTGCTGGGATTACAGGCATGAGCCACTACACCCAGCTGCCTTGTAATATTTAATAAGCTTATAAATCACTTGGTAACTTTTGACCTTCCCTATGTATTTTGATTCTGCAGGTTTTCAAAGGGTTCATGAATGTGTGTTTTAAGTAAGTCCCCTGTCAATGCTGATGTTGCTTCTTCTAGTCTCATCATTAGAATTGGTTAGAGAAGCAGGCACAGCACAGAGTCCCTTACACTCAGCACTCTTGTCACAACACAAATACTTCTGGCACAAATGAAGACAACAAATCTCCATCTTTAAGTATCATATTCTTTGCTGGTTCTTTAAAGTTTACAGAGGCAACAGAAAGTAGCAATGCCTGAATAAGTCTACACTTGGAAAACAACACGTACTATTGAAATGTTTATAAAGCAGATACTATGTGCTCAAGAGTATGTTACAGACCACTGTGCTTGGAATAACACATTATGTGATTTAATTCTCATAACAAACTGGGAGTCAGCACAGATGTTTAATAATTCCTAGGATTTAGATTAAGAGCTTAGCATTTTTATTTCATCTTCTGTTTCTCTGTCCTTGGTTTTTTTAAAAAATGTATAGAACACTAAATATAGACAGATGAGAGGGATACAGAAAGGAAGAATTTAATGTAGTTTAAAGAAATTTTTACTGTGTTCATATTTACTTGTTTGTGATTTGTGGAGCAACTACTGGATCTGCAGGAATAGAAAACAAGTTGCTAAATGTCTCTGCAAGCACTGGTTTAATAGAAAATTTAAAAATTAAGATGCTAAAATACATACTTTTTTTTTTCCAATTTTATCTGCTTTCGGGTTTCGGAAAATTGTGAGCACCAGCTCTAAAAATGTAACAGACTCACCAGTCAAAACTTCCAATCAGTTCTGTGAGGCCAGACTTCAAGGTGGGGCCAGACTGAAATAAGAGGTAAAATAGCTGATTGCCACACCCTGTGAAGTTTGTAGAAATCTGAAGTGACTGGAAGCCTGAGAGGAAAAGTCCCCTCCAGAGTAAAGTTTGGCTGGAACCGTATGTGTTCATATCACGTCTAGTAACTCTAGACAGTGTTTGGAAAATATAGTTAAAAAAAAAATTTCTCCAGCCCTAGAGAAACTCCAAAATGACAGAACAGAAAGTAAACTGTTTCATTACACAATTAAACCAGAATGTGACATGCATCACAGTCAGTCTTCTTAAGAGATTGCAAAGACAAAAAGAGACTCCCATAATTAGTCCACAAGTAAAAGAATTTACAGCACCATGTAATACATGGTTCATCCTAAATTCACCTGGTAATGGGGGAGGCGATCCGTGTATGCTATTTGGTTATAATCAATGACAAAATTAACTTTTCACATCCTCATGACAGGAGGTAATTTTGCAACTTAGCGAGTTATCTTTTTGGCTATTTACATTTTAAGCAATCAATGGCTCTGTACTCCCTGAGCACTAGACTCTGCTTGCCCTTTCCTGATAGCCAGTGTCCTTTCTTGACTCCTACCATAGGGCTCACAGCTGGCAGCTCACATCTTACATGAACCCCAACTGCCAGAGCAGCACTCCAGTCCCACATCAGGTAATGAAGCCTGAGCTACAGGAGAAGAGCCTTCAGCCCTCCTGGCTGAAATTGCACCTTCATGATAATGGGAATGGGAGCAGTGTTTCAGCTTCAGTTTCTATTTATAATGGTGACATGAAAAAAATACTGCTGGATTTTCAGCATGAGTCCGCATGGAGATACCTCTAAGAGTTCTCCCTGTGACAGCCCACCTCATTCACGACACCATGGGATAGTAATAGAGCTTCTAAAACAGACACCCAAAGCATTGGAGAGAAAAATCGCTCTTCATCTTAGTAAAATTATATTGAGAGTAAAAAAGAAGAGCATCTTAAAAAAAAAAACTCAGATTAGATATAAGATTGATCATGTTGGCCAGAAAATGTTCCCCTAAAATAAACGTCTCTCTAAACACTAAACTGCACAGCTACTCTCAGCATGAGAAGCATGAGCATTATGAAGAAAGGGGACATATTCTCAGCAAAATTTTATAAAGTTTCTCTTTTATCTCTGCTGCTCTCTCGTCTCCTAGCCATTAAATGGGGGATTTATATTGGAATACATCTGACAATTTCCAACAGCTCATTTTTATTTTTATTTTTTTTTTGAGACAGAGTCTTGCTCTCTCACATATGCTGGAGTGCAGTGGTGTGACCTTAGCTCACTGCAATCTCCACCTTCCAAGTTTAAGCGATTCTCCTTCCTCAGTCTCCTGAGTAGCTAGAATTACAGGCACCCCCCACCACCCCTGGATAATTTTTGTATTTTTAGTAGAGACAGGGTTTCACCATATTAGCCAGGCTGGTCTCAAACTCCTGACCTCAAGTGATCTGTCCACCTTGGCCTCCCAAAGTGCTGGGATTACAGAGATGAGCCACCGCACCCAGCCTTCACCAACACTTTTTGATGAAGAATCAGCATCTGACTTTGTTTATACAGTAAAATATATTTGAGCTTACAACATAGTTAACTTAAAAGCTATTGTATTTCTTGCATGGTCACATTGCCCATCATGTTTATTTGTACTGTAATAGCAGTATTCAAGTTTAGTAAAATAAAAGATACTGAAATCATGCTTACCTATATCTATTGGGCAAATTAATATGCATGTCAGGCTAATATCTACTGTAACAACTTTGTGGTGAATTTTTTCGGATATTAGATATAAATATCTAAGCATAAATAATTTTAATGTACTAGTAATAATGTAGAATTTTTTTTAATTTTCTGTAACCATAATTTATTTATAATACTTATTTTTCAAAAGTATGACTAATATTAAAATGACTAAGACATTCATCCAAAATAAATATTGTGGTCTTATATTCATAATATTGTAGAAAATACCGTATAATTTAGGCCGGGCGCAGTGGCTCATGCCCGTAATCCCAGCTACTCAGCCAAGATCATGCCACTGCACTCCAGCATGGGCAACAGAGCAAGGCTCTGTCTTTAAAAAAAAAAAAAAAAAAAAAAAAAAAGAGAAAATACTGTATAATTCACACGAATGCAAGTTGTCTCCAAACACTACACATAACCATGCTAATTGTTTTGAAGTAGTAAACAGGAACCAAAGCATAACCATAGACTCTACTGTTGAGTTTATACACTGAACTGTTCTTTCTTTTGCAGTGTAAGTACTTCAGCCTGCAAATATTGGATAATTACACTGGATAATCAGTTTTTTGTCAAAGAAACTTCCTCTGCATCTTTTAGTCTTTATCATTCTGTATTGCTAAGTTTAATCCTATCTTTGTGCTCCACTTTTTGGGTGCTCTTAAAATGAGCTTTAATCTAAACAAATCTGTATCTACTTTAAGAGACTGAAAACAACAACAACAACAACAACAACAAATCTTGTAATCCCAGCACTTTGGGAGGCTGAGGAGGGCGGATCACAAGGTCAGGAGATGGAGACCATCCTGGCTAACACGGTGAAACCCCATCTCTACTAAAAATACAAAAAATTAGCCAGGCATGGTGGCGGGCGCCCGTAGTACCAGCTACTCGGGAGGCTGAGGCAGGAGAATGGCGTGAACCCGGGAGGCGGAGCTTGCAGTGAGCCCAGATCACGCCATTGCACTCCAGCCTGGAAGCGAGTCTCAAAAAACAAAAAACAAAAAAACCTTTTCCAAAGCAAAAATACTGCAATGGTTCTGAGGTCCTAGATAAAGACAATCCTGAGTCAGAAAGAACGACAAAAGGTTTCTTTAGCTGTAAATGTGATTTACGTATATTTCAAAAAAGCAGAGAATATCTACATATAATCAAAATGCTTCAATAAAGAGAGATGAACAAAATATCCTCCCTTTTTATAAGGTAAGAAAATAAAGACTCTTATTTCTAATTTATATTTTCTCCTATAACAGCCAAATCTCGACCAGGCATGGTAGCTCATGCCTGTAATCTCTGCACTCTACGAGGCCGAGGTGGTTAGATCACTTGAGGTCAGGAGACCGGCCTGGCCATCATGGCAAAACCCTGTCTCTACTAAAAATACAAAATTAGCCGGGCATGGTGGCATGCACCTGTAATCCCAGCTACTCGGGTGGCTGAGGCAGGAGAATCGCTTGAACCCAGGAGGCAGAGGTTGCAGTGAGCCGAGATCATGCCACTGCACTCCAGCCTGGGCGTCAGAGTGAGACTCCATCTCAAAAAACAAAAACAAAAACAGCTAAATCTCTGGACAGGTTCTTGATCTCTTGGGCATCTGAATTTCAGTAGACTGTAGGTTCAGGCATCTAAGGAGTAGCCTTGGGCACATTAAAGAAAAAAGCAGAAGAAAGGTGTTCTAAAAAAATCCATTAGTGGATATGAATAAAGCAAGTTCTTAGAGACCTATGAAGAGAGTTGGATTCTGACACAATAATAGTGGGAGACTACAACACCCCACTGACACTATTATATCACTGAAGCAAAAAAATTAAAGATATCAGGACTTAAACTCAACATTTAACCAAATAGTGCTAACTGGCATTTATAGAACTGTCCAACTGAAATCAACATAGTATACATTCTTCTCATCACCACGTCACATACTCTAAAATTGACCACACAATCAGAAATAAAACAATCCTCAGCAAATTCAATTTTCCCAAAGTCATACCAAACACACACTTAGGCCACAGGTTGGTAAAGATACAATTCATTACAAAGAAAACCACTTCAAATTATCCAATTACATGGAAATTTAAAAACCTTCACCTGAATGACTTTTGGGTAAATAATAAAATTAAGCAGAAATCACTAAGTTCTTTGAAACAAATAAGAAGAACAAAGATACACAAACCAGAATTGCTACAACACAGCCAACACAGTGTTAAGAAGGAAATTTCACATCAAAATCTATCAATTTAAATACCTATCATCATAAATAAATGAATGAGGCCGGGAATGGTGGCTCACTCCTGTAATCCCAACACTTTGGGAGGCCGACGAAGGTGAATCACTTGAGTTCAAGACAAACCTGGGCAGTAAAACCCTGTCTCTACTAAAAATACAAAAATTAGCCAGGCATGGGGGCACTCGTCTGTAATCTCAGCTACTCGGGAGGCTGAGGCAGGAGAATCCCTTAAACCCAGGAGGCAGAGGCTGCAGTGAGCCAAGATCGTTCCATTGTACTCCAGGCTAGGCAACACAGCGAGACTGTGTTTCAATCAATCATTAAAGCAAGAGAAAACCAATTCCCAAGCTAGCAGAAGACAAGAAATAACCAAAATTAGATCTGAACTGAAGGAAATTTAGAAATGAAAAGTCATAGAAAATATCAAGTAATCCGGGAGTTAAATCTTTGAAAAAAATTAAGAAGATAAACCACTAGCAAGATTAGTGAAGAAAGAATAGAAGATCCAAATAAGCACAATTAAAAATGACAACAGGGGGCCAGGTGCCGTGACTCACGCCTGTAATCCTAGCACTTTGAAAGGCCAAGGAAGGTGGATCACCTGAGGTCAGGAGTTCGAGACCAACCAGCCTGGCCAACATGGTGAAACCCCATCTCTACTAAAAATACAAAAATTACCCAGGTGAGGTGGTGAACACCTGTAGTCCCAGCTACTTGGGAGGCTGAGGCAAGACAATTACTTGAACACAGGAGGCGGAGGTTGCCTGCGTAACACAGCGAGACTCTGTCAAAAAAAAAAAAAAGATAAGGACAAAACCCAAAAAGGATGAAAACTGAGAATGGCACTAAGGCCCAGAGTTTTGGTCGCACTCTGACCAAAAAAGGAGACAATTTTAAACAAAATTATTGGAAGACATTATTCTGGACTGAGCTTGTCCAAACAGACAAACCTAAGCAAAATGGAGTCACTCATGCTTAAATGTGACATAATGGAACTGAACATTTAAGGAAAGTGGTAGATCCTAAAACAGGCCAGGTTTTGTCTGTCTTTTGTAAACAGCAGATTTAAGCACATAATTGCTTAAACCAGGAAGGTGAAGGTTTTAGTAATCTGAGATCATTCCATTGCACTCCAGCCTAGGTGACAGAGTGAGATTCCGCCTAAAAAAAAAAAAATGGCAACAGAGGCCAACCACAGTGGCTCATGCCTGTAATCCCAGCAATTTGGGAGGTGGATCACCTGAGGTCAGGAGTTCAAGACCAGCCTGACCAACATGGTGAAACCCTGTCTCTACTAAAAATACAAAAATTTGGCCAGGCGTGGTGGCATATGCCTGTAATCCCAGCTACTTGAAAGGCTGAGGTAGGAAAATTGCTTAAACCCCAGAGGCAGAGGTTGCAGTGAGCCAAGATCATGCCAGTGCACTCCAGCCTGGGCAACAGAGCGAGACTCTATCTCATCAAAAAAAAAAAAAAAAAAAGACTACAGAGACATTACCTCTGACCCCACAAAAATACAAATAGCTATTGAAGTTTACTATAGACACCTCTATACACAAAAACTAGAAAATCTAAAGGAAATGGATAAATTTCTAGACAAATAAATTCTCTCAAGACCAAACAAGTTGAAGCCCTAAATAGATCAATAACAAGCTCCAAAATTAAGTTAGTAGTACATAGGCTACCAACTAAAAAAATCCAAGACCAGAAAGTTCACAGCTGAATTCTACCAAGTGTAAAAAGAAAAGCTGATATAATGCCTTCTAAAACTATTACAAAAAATTAAGAAGGGACTTCTCCCCAGCTCATTATATTACAGCATCATTCTGATACCAAAACCTGGCAGAGACAAAACAAAGAAGAAAACCTCAGGCTAATATCCTTGATGAACATTGCTGCAAAAATCCTCAACAAAATATGGGCAAACCAAATCCAGCAGCACATCAAAAAGCTAATCCACTATAATCAAGTAGGCTTTATCACTGGAATGCAAGGTTGGTTCAAGATACAAAAAATCAATAAATCTGATTCATCACATAAACAGAACTAAAGAACCACAAAATTATCTCAATAGATGCAGAAAAAACTTTCAATAAAATGTAACATTGTTCATGTATAAAACCCTCAACAAACTAGGCATTGAAGATACATACTTCAAAATAATGAGTTATCTATGACAAATCTGAAGCCAACATACTAAATGGACACAAGCTGGAAGCATTCCTTCTGAAAACTGGCACAAGATAAGGACGCCTTTTCTCACCACTCCTAGTCAACAGAGAATTGGAAGTCCTGGCTAGAGAAATCAGGCAAGAGAAATAAATAAAATGCACCCACACAGGAAAGGAGGAAATCAAACTATCCCTGTTTTCAGATGACATGATTCAGTATCTAGAAAACCCTATAGTCTTGGCAGAAATGCTCTATAAACTGACAACTTCTGCAAAGTTTCAAAATACAAAACAAAGGTGCAGAAATAAGTAGCACCTCTACACATCAACATACAAGCCAAAAGCCAAACCAAAAACACAATCACATTAAAAAATGCCACAAAAAGAATAAGGTATCTAGGAATACAGCTAACCAGGGAAGTGAAAGGTCTCTATGACAACAATTACAAAATAATGCTCAAAGTCAGAGATGACACAAACAAATACAAACTATTTTATGGTCATGGACAGAGAAGATCAATATCATTAAAATGGCCATACTGACAAGGCATGATGACTCATGCCTGTAATCCCAGAACTTTGGGAGGCTGAGGCAGGCAGATTGCCTGAGCTCAGGAGTTTGAGACCAGTCAGGACAATATAAAGAAACCCAATTTCTACAAAAAATACTAAAAGAAAAATTAGCTGGGCATGGTGACGTGTGCCTGTAGTCCCAGATACCTGGGAGCCTGAGGTAGGAGGCTTGTTTGATCCCAGAATGTTAAGGTTGCAGTGAGCCAAGATCATGCCACTGCACTTCAGCCTGGGTGACAGAATAAGACCCTGTCTCTTCATAAAATAAAATAGAAAAAAAAATTTTTTTTAATGAAAATATACAGCCGGGCGCTGTGGCTCACACCTGTAATCCCAGCACTTTGGGAGGCTGAGTCGGGTGGATCACGAGGTCAGGAGTTCGAGACCAGCCTGGCCAACATGGTGAAACCCTGTCTCTACTAAAAATACAAAAACTAGCCGGGCTTGGTGGCACGTGCCTGTAATCCCAGCTACTTGGGAGGCTGAGGCAGGAGAATGGCTTGAACCCAGAAGGCAGAGGTTGCAGTGAACCAAGATCATGCCATTGCACTCCAGCCCAGCCCACAGAGCGAGACTCCGTATATTAAAAAAATAAATAATAATAATAATAATAACAATAATAATACGGGCCAGGCGCGGTGGCTCACACCTGTAATCCCAGCGCTTTGGGAGGCTGAAGCAGGTGGATCATCTGAGGTCAGGAGTTCAAGACCAGCCTGATCAACATGATGAAATCCCAGCTCTACTAAAAATACAAAATTAGCCAAGTGTGATGGCACATGCCTGTAATCTCAGCTACTTGGGAGGTTGAGGCAGGAGAATAGCTTAAACCCGGGAAGCGGAGGTTGCAGTGAGCCAAGATCGCGCCATTGCACTCCAGCCTGGGCAACAAGAACAAAACTGCATCTCAAAAAAAAAAAAAAAAAAAAAAGAAAGAAAGAAAATACAATACGTAAATATCATGGAATACTGTATGACCATAAAAAAGGAACAAGATCATTTCATTTGCAGCCACATGGATGAAATTGAAGCCCATTATCCTTAGACAACTAATGCAGAAAGGCCAGCCATGGTGGCCCACACCTGTAATCCAAGTACTTTTGGAGGCCAAGGAGGGCAGCTTCCTTGAGGTCAGGAGCTCCAGACCAGCCTGGCCAACATGGTGAAACCCCGTCTCTACCAAAAATACAACAACTAGACAGGTGTGGTGGCTCGTGCCTGTAATCCCAGCTACTCAGGAGGCTGAGGCAGGAGAATCGCTTGAACCTGGGAGGCAGAGGTTGTAGTGAGCTGAGATCATGCCACTGCAGTCCAGCCTGAGTGACAGAGTGACAGTCCATCTCAAAGAAAAAAAAAAAGGTAAACTGATACAGAAAGAGAAAAACAAATGTACTATCTCATTTATAAGAGCTAAATAATAAGAACACATGGATGCAAAGAGGGGAAAAACAGACACAGGCCTAATTGAGGTTGGCAGGACAAAGACCTGTTTGGGCCGGGCACAATGGCTCATTCCTGTAACACCACGACTTTTGGAGGCTGAGTTGGGCAGATCACCTGAGGTCAGGAGTTCAAGACCAGCCTGGCCAACATGGTCAAACCTCGTCTCTACTAAAAATATAAAAATTGGCCGGGCATGGTGGCAGGCACTTGTAATCCCCACTACTTGGGAGGCTGACGCAGGAGAATCACTTGAACCCAGGAGGCAGAGGCTGCAGTGAGCCGAGATCACACCATTGCACTCCAGCCTGGACAACAACAGCAAAACTCCATCTCAAAAAAAAAAAATTAAATTAAATAAATTTTAAAAAGTACCTGTTTGTTGCTATGCTTAGTACCTTGGTGAAAAAATAATCTACATCAAACTTTCATGACACAATTTTACCTATGTAATAAACCTGCATGTGTACCTCTGAACTAAAATTAAAAGTTGAAAGGAAAAAACTCGACGGGTAGGGGTAAGTGCAATACGTAAGCTGAAAGACTGGTTTGTGCTATTTATTTCTGGGTCCATGCAGGCACGTGAGATTATGAACAAGTGGCCCAGAACCCTAAGTTGGTGGGGAAAACAGGTTGCTGCTGCAGATTCAGTGTCTGGGGAACGGGAATATGCCAGGAGACTCGTAGACACGTTTGAAGGATTTTTGCAAGAAATGCTAGAATCAAAAATGCTGTGGTGAAGTTCCTGAGGGTGGTGTCTTGTCCTGAGAGGGGTGTGAATGCATCAGTGTCTAGTGGGCATGATTGTGAGTCGGTGGGAATCCTGCGGTGGCAACTGTGGAAAGAGAAGGTCTGCCATCAGAGCTTCTTTCCTCTAAGTTTTCAGTCCTCTCTCACTCTAAGACCAGGAATCAGAAAACAATGGGCAGTGTGACAGCCAATACATAGGAGCAGAGCCTCCCATTCCCAGACACTCAGTTTTATTCCAGGCTAGACCTTTATGGTATTTTTATTCTGACACAAAATCTATAGAGTTTGCTGAACACCAAGCAACTCTCCAACACCAATTCTTTTCTAACATTTAAATTCTGACACCACCCAGAGTCAGCACAGGCCCTGATTCAGGGCTTGGTCTCAAAATACTGTTCTTACTACAGCTGCCAGTAACAAACCCCATGGGCCCATTTATGCTTCTAAATTATGAGCCCATTATGAGCTACTGTTTTAAAAATTCAGGACTCCCATAAACTTGCTCAAGTTCAATAACTTAATAGTGCTATACACAGTACTCAGAAAAACACTGTAGTTATGTTGACCGGATTATTATAAAAGATATAACCCAAGAAAAGTCAAATGAAAGAAATGTGTAAGACAAAGAAAAGAGGTGGGGAAAGATGAAGCACGTAAGTAATCCTGGTAAATGGCTATAATTAATAAAATTCTCCATCTTTTGTGTGCTCCAGAAACAGTTTATGGAAAGAAACACACATCCCATTATGACTTAGATGATGCACTCTTTTCTTACCTATCACATAGCCAGACACAGATTCTGCCCATTTTCTTATTCCCTTAGAAAACTCAGCTGAATTTGTCTTCAGTGGTCAAAATAAAATACTACTTAATCAAACTTAAGTTTATCTCCTTCCCACAGCTCCTGAACTTTTGAGCTACCCTCAGTCTAAGCCAACATACAACCCCATTACATGCTCCTCCTAAGAACATGCTAAACATTCTCTGATTTAGCCAGGCGCGGTGGCTCACCCCTGTAATCCCAGCACTTTGGGAGGCCGAGGCGGATGGATCACCAGGTCAGGAGATCCAGACCATCCTGGCTAATACGGGGAAACCCGGTCTCTACTAAAAATACAAAAAATTAGCCGGGTGTGGTGGCCGGCGCCAGTAGTCCCAGCTACTCAACAGGCTGAGGCAGGAGAATGGCGTGAACCCGGGAGGCGGAGCTTGCAGTGAGCGGAGATCGCACCACTGCACTCCAGCCTGGGTGAGAGTGAGACTCCGTCTCAAAAAAAAAAAAAAAAAAATTATCTGATTTAGAATCTGATTTTTTCACCCTCCATTTGCCACTCCCCTCCCACCTTGTTTCTCACTTTGGTTGCTCCTTCCTATGAAAAAACCCACCCTTGTCTGCCTAACCTTTGAGATCCTTAAAGATCTTATAGCTGGTACTTCCTCCTGTTGCAATACTCCTTTGGAACTTAATTTTTTTTAATATAAATCTAACTTTATTTTTAAAAGTCTAGAAACGCCTCAAAGCAAGAACAACTTTATCTTCAGTAAGATCCTTTCGGTCCCATTCCATCTTAACTGCATCTGTCTGTGGGTCCCCAGCTTTCCAGGGCTCTATAGCTTCTCTTCAGATAAAAGGCTTCTTCCATGGCTGGAGTGAGCAGGCTAGGAAATCTGCAGGGGAGGCTCCCCAGGAAGAACTAACTGGGCCTTTAATAACCTTCTTTTGCAGGTTCAATATGAGCCTTTAGCTTGGGAGTCACTGGGCTCAAGCTTTAATTTTCAAGTAAGTTATTCACTCAGGTTTTGAAACTCAGTGTTTGAAAAATCCAGTAAAATTACTCAAACACAGTGCTCATATAAAAGAAAAAAAATTTAAGGTGCTTACGTTTTATACTTCAACAAGAAAAGCAAAAGAATCTATTTCTTTTAGACAATAAATGTACTACTTTATTATCTCCATTATAAATCATGTAGTAAACAATTAGTCATATGGGGATACCTCTAGGAGGTACTAAGTTTTATCTTATAAAATTTAGTCCGCCCCATCTGGGAAGAAGTGAGGGGCGTCTCTGCCTGGCCGCCCCGTCTGGGAAGTGAGGAGCGCCTCTGCCCGGCCGCCCCATCTGGGATGTGGGGAGCGCCTCTGCCCGACCGCCCCTGCCCAACCGCCCCGTCTGGGAGGTCTACCACGGAGGCCAGAAGCAATGTGGGGGCTGGACGTAGTGGCTCACGCCTGTGGTCCCGGCACTCTGGGGGGCCGAGGCGGGTTGATCACTTCAGGCTAGGAGTTCGAGACCAGTCTGGCCAACATGGCGAAACATGAAAAATACAACAGACAAACCAACCAACCAACTCAGTGACAACAAAACAGGTCTATCCCGGAGTCATACTCTAATTTTTTCTATTTTCCTCCCTTTCTGATCCTTTATCCCACTTTCTTTTTCTTCCTCTTCCTTCTCCTTCTTCTTTGTCAGAGGATTGAGTTATTATCACTGATCCATATAAAGTCCCTCTCTCATTTATTTTAATTCCCACCCCCCATTTCTATTCCCCGACTTCCCATGTGCAACCTTCCTAATATGTTTGATATGCATCTTTTTGTTTGTATGTATTTTTAGAAAATGTTTATTGTTTTGTGTGCAAAAAAAATTAATAATAAAAAAAAAAAGCCAAAAAAAAAAAAAAATTTAGCATCGGCCAGGCACAGTGGATCACACCTGTAATCCCAGCACTTTGGGAGGCCGAGGCGGGCAGATCACGAGGTCAGGAGTTCAAGAACAGCCTGGCCAACCTGGTGAAACCCCGTCTCTACTAAAAATACAAAAATTAGCTGGGCGTGCTGGCATGCACCTGTAATCCCAGGTACGCTGGAGGCTGAGGGAGGAGAATTGCTTAAACCCAGAGTTGGAGGTTGCAGTGAGCCTAGATCGCACCATTGCACTCCAGCCTTGGCAGTAGAGCAAGACTCTGTCTCGGGGGAAAAAAAAAAAATTAGCATTAAACTCATACATCAAGATTACAGGATATAGAACAGAGATATTCACTCTCAGAAATTTACCCTGCAATAGGAGGAACTGATGTTTTTATGAATCTATGTAACTCAGCAATTATCTACCACATTTTCTTGTGAAAATGTATTCATTTTCTACAGCCAAAACGGAAGAGAAATTTTCCTTATTCTTTTCCTTGATAGCTCTCTAAAAGCTAACGCTTGAAATTGTGTTTGAAAACACCCAGGCAAAAAAACACACCTGAGAAGGCTGGGCACGGTGACTCACACCTGTAATCCCAGCACTTTGGGAGGCCGAGGTGGGCGGATCACCTGAGGTCAGGAGTTCAAGATCAGCCTGGCCAACATGGCGAAACCTCGTCTCTACTAAAAATACAAAAATTAGCCGGGCATGGTGGCGAGCACCTGTAATCCCAGCTACTCAGGAGGCTGAGGAAGGAGAGTCGCTTGAACCTGGGAGTCAGAGGCTGCAGTGAGCTGAGATCATGCCACTGCACTCCAGCCTTGGCAACAAAATGAGACTTCATTTCAAAAAATAAAAAACACACCTGAGAAAATTTCTACACTCACATGGGGAAAAAGAAGTAAATGAGAATTTTTAACAATGGAATATATGATTAGGTATTTTTTGAAACCTATTTTATGTTTTTGTAAATATTTTCTCACCTTTCAAGCTCTACTAATAAAATACAATTTACAGTTTAAAAAAGTCAGTATAAGTGAACAAATCTTTTCAAGGTGACAAAACAAAGGAGTGGCAGTGCTGATTAGAAAACAGATGTGTCTGACTCATGTGTCAAGTCAGGCCATCCAATCCCTGGAGAGATTTTCCCACCCCATCCTGCTCACTTCAGTGCCCGATGACAACCCTCTCAGGAGACACTGCATTACGCCCCAATGAGTGCCCCAAGTGCATTTTACTTGGCAAGTTCTTGTACTAGCTCACTGAGGTGAGGTTTTTTTTCTGTCTTTGGGGATACAATTTTTTTTCACAAATCTTAGAGAATCCAGGTGGCAGAAATTATTTCTGTTTTCCCCTCAATACCAGCGTCTGATTGCTGACCAGCAATATGTCTCCAAGAAATGGAAGCTGGCTTGGATAAAAACAATCTTAATGTCTCAAAGGGTTAGCTTTTCAAAGGCAGAATACACCAGGAGATCCCTCTAGGCCCCAGAACATTCACCTTCTTCTTGAGAGGCTACACTCCATACCTCAGCTTGTTCTATAAGAGAAAATGACCCAAGAGCTGATACTAACTCTAGCAGACAGACATGGTGGGTATCTTGGTTTATTCAGATAGTACAGGACCAGGAAAAAACTAAAGGGTGGTTAAGGACACATCACCCCATAAAGTTTCCAAAAAACATTGACCCCCAAAACATTATCATCTCTGTGCTTAGGGAAGATAAAAGAAAAAGAGGCACAGATATTTTTTACAATACAGTGTCAGGGGATTACTCTTTGCTTTCTTCTCATGGAAAATATTTAAAAACAGAAAACAAATTTTTAAATGTTTCCAAAGTGTTGTCGGTAAATAATTAAAATACAGTATGAAAAATGTACACTAAAGGACAAATAGTTCATAATGTGAATTAGGGAGAGAAAGGTGACAGTTCCTTGAAGTAAAATACTAAATTTTCAGTTCTTGAGATTGTCAGAACTGGAAATTTAGTATGTATTTTTACTTCAAGCCAGAGTTAGGCTGGAGGTAAGGAGAACTGGGGGATACACGGGAGATCCTGCTTGGAACACATGTAAAAAAATGCAGGGGAAAATCAGTCCTCTGTGGAGTGTGAAAATAGTTAAGTGATAGGCAATTAGTCTGAGGTGGAAATCTAGGCCCTGGATTCCTGCTTTGAAAAAAATCTAACTCAGGCCGGGCGCGGTGGCTCACGCTTGTAATCCCAGCACTTTGGGAGGCCAAGGCGGGCGGATCACGAGGTCAGGAGATCGAGGCCATTCTGGCTAACGTGGTGAAACCCTGTCTCTACTAAAAATACAAAAAATTAGCCGGGTGTGCTGGCGAGCGCCTGTAGTCCGAGCTACTAGGGAGTCTGAGGCAGGAGAATGGCGTGAACCCAGGAGGCGGAGCTTGCAGTGAGCTGAGATCGCGCCACTGTACTCCAGCGTGGGTGACAGAGCGAGACTCCATCTCAAAAAAAAAAAAAAAAGAAAAAAAAGAAAAAATCTAACTCAAATGCATTTTTTTTTTTTTGTAAATTACTACATTAGAGGAAATAAAATTCAGGCTTAACCAACTATAAACTGTCAATTAAGCTCCAATTACATAACCGGGAAATTTGTACCCTCAAAGTAGAAATTAAGAAATTAAGAAACTGAGGCAGGGAGCGCTGGCTCACACCTGTAATCCTACCACTTAGGGAGGCCGAGGCCGGTGGATCCCCTGAGGTCAGGAGGTCAAGACCAGCCTGGCCAACACGGAGAAACTCTATCTCTACTAAAAATACAAAACTTAGCCGAGCATGGTGATGGGCGCCTGTAATCCCAGCTACAGGGGAGGCTGAGGCAGGAGAATCGCTTGAAATCGGGAGGCGGAGGTTGCAGATCTTGCCACTGCACTCCAGCTTGGGCATCAGTGCAGGACTCCGTCTCAAAAAATAAATAAATAAATAAATAAAAAGAAGAAGAAAAGAGGAGAGAAACAAACAAACAAAGACAGACAGGAAGAAGACAGAAAGAACATAACTGGACCTAACCAATTATGGAATTTGGGATTTTTGCATCATGCACCTTATAAAAGTCCTTCAAGCCCCTCTTATGAACCAAAAACTACAACCCATAGGGGTGCTCTAAAATTTTTGAACCACTCTTTGATGAAATTCTTTAATATTTTTAAGGAGACTGCCTTTTTTTTTTTTTTTTTTTTTGAGCGCGATCTTGGCTCACTGCAACCTCCTCCCGGGTTCAAGCGATTCTCCCGCCTCAGCCTCCCGGGTGGGTGGCTGGGATTACAGGCAGTCGCCACTATGCCCGGCTTCTTTTTTTTTTTTTTTTAGACGGAGTCAAGCTCTGTCACCCAAGCTGGAAAGCAAATAGCGTGATCTCGACTCACTGCAACCTGCGCCTCCCGGGTTCAAGCGATTTTCCTGCGTCAGCCTCCTGAGTAACTGGGATTACAGGACCGCGCCACCACACCCGGCTAATTTTTTGTATTTCTAGTAGAAACGGGGGTTTCACCATGTTGGTCAGGCTGGTCTCGAACTCCTGACCTCGTGATCCGCCCGCCTCGGCCTCCCAAAGTGCTAGGATTATAGGCGTAGGCCACTGCGCCAGACTAATTTTTGTATTTTTAGTAGAGAGGGGTTTTCGCCATGTTGGCCAGGCTGGTCTCGAACTCCTGGCCTCGGGTGATCCGCCCGCCTCGGCCTCTCGAAGTGCTGGGATTACAGGCGTGAACCAACACGCCCGGCCTGCCCTAAATTTTTAATAGGGGGAAAGATGAACCGGAAACGCAGCGGACTAAAGCCCTTCCCATTCATGAACCCTCTCCCCGAGTCAGGATTCTCCCCTGACTACCCTCCCGTGGTCCCTGCACAATTTGGGAGAGACGCGGCGCTGCGGGTGCAGAGCCACCCCCAGAGGGCTTCAGGTCAGGGCACAGACACCGCGCAGGGAAGAGACAAGACGCCCGGGGCCCCGGCTGTCAGCGAAGCCGCCATCTTATGGCTGAAGGGGACTTGAGGCCGAGCTGGGTAAGGAGAACTCGGGGCGCAGTTTGTGGAAATGACTGCGGGGAGGCCCGAGTCCGCCACAGCCACTTCCCACCGGTTCCAACCAGCCCCTCCCTCTCTCTCCGGATGTCGGAACCGCCACTCTCACCATTTCTAGGCTTCCAGGGGGGCCCCGGCGTCTTAGCTGTGGATCTCCCAATACTTGCAGGTCACAGGGCCAAAGAGGCTGGGCCTCTAGGAGCAGGGTACACAGAGCACGGAAAACGAGACCACAAGCTCCAGCTGCAGCTAGAGACAAAGGCCCCGCCAAATCCCGGAAGCCGCCCTGTCCGCTCCAGCTGCGTGCCTGATTGGACGGTCCCCAGCTCAGCGTCCCTGATTGGAAAACGTCTAAGGCCCGGCCCCTTCAGGTCTTGAGTGACAGAAGACCTGACCAAATGCTGGACTGAATGAAGAAAGACTGACAGCCTAAGCTGCAGCCTTTTCAGACAGGGCTTCCTCCCTGAGCTGAGCCAGGCCCACCCCGTACGGTATTTGCATTTAACCTCGTGTATAAGGTTTCATGTATTTATAAATAACATACTATATGGCTATTCACAAATGAAAAATAACCATAATTTTAAAATTTCAGTTTTTATCATCTTCCTGGTTTCTGGCATTTGAAAAGCAGCCTGAGATTTTTTTAAAAAGGCAATCCCTCTGAAATAAAATATAAGCCACATGTGAATTTTAAATTTTCTACTATACAACTTTCTACTATACAAGAAACAAGAAAAAGGTGGAGTTGATTGTAACAATTTAATTTACCCAATATATCCAAAATATTATCAGTTTAATATGTGAGCAATAAGTAATGAATATATATGTGTGTATATATATATATATATGTAAACTAAATCTTTGAAACTAACTCTGTATTTTACCTTTCCAACACATTGCAGTTTAGACCAGCGACATTCCAGGGACCCAGTAGCCACACGTGGCCAATAGCTGTCATATTGAAGTGCAGCTGGGATGTCAGCTGAGTGAAGGACCTGGACATCAGAGGTGGGGGAAAGCCTCTTCCTACCAACATCTCTCTTCAGTTCCCAGGGTGGAACAGATAGTGGCCATAAAAGAGCAGAAGGCAGCAAGAATAAAATAACCACACATAGACCACTGCTGGCCACCTGTTGACCACCTTCCTTCCAGATTAGACAGTGAACAAAAAGTGATGGGGCGACAGGAGAAGAAAGCTCTATGTCTTCATGTCTGTCCAGTCTTGAGACAGTTTCGCTCTTGTTGTCCAGGCTGGAGTGCAATGGCAGGATCTTGGCTCACCACAACCTCCACCTCCCGGGTTCAAGCAATTCTCCTACCTCAGCCTCCCAAGTAGCTGGGATTACAGGCCTGCAACACCACACCCAGCTAATCTTTTGTATTTTTATTAGAGATAGGGTTTCTCCATGCTGGTCAGGCTGGTCTCGAACTCCCGACCTCAGGTGATCTGCCCACCCCCGCCTCCCAAAGTGCTGAAATTACAGACGTGAGCCACTGCGCCAGGCCTTTTTTTTTTTGAGACAGACTTGCTCTGTCGCCCAGGCCGGAGTGCAGTGGCACGATCTGAGCTCACTGCAACTTCCACCTCCCGGGTTCAAGCAATTCCCTGCCTCAGTCTCCTGAGTAGTTGAGATTACAGGCGCCCACCGCCATGCCCAGCTAATTTTTGTATTTTTAGTAGAGGCAGTTTCACCATCTTGGCCAGGCTGGTCTTGAACTCCTGACCTCATGATCCACCCGCCTTGGCCTCCCAAAGTGCTCGGATTACAGGCATGAGCCCAGCCCTGTCCACAGTCTTGACCTCCAATGTTTATATATGAAGAAAACAGATTAAAGACAAACTTATTTTGCTATTTGACCTTGGCCCTAATGGTCAGGCTGTGGTTATCTGTTTTATTTTGTGGTGTGGGGGGTCTGTGTGAGTATAAGTACAAATCTCATGCAGAAATGTCTACATGTATTTCCGCATTACTCAACATTACCTTACAAGACATCCAACTTTATTTCTTTCTATTTTTGAGACGGAGTCTCACTCTGTCACCCAGGCCGGAGTGCAGCAGCGCAATGTGACCTTGGCTCACTGCAACCTCCACCTCCCGGGTTTGAGCTATTCTCCTACTTCTGCCTCCCCAGTAGCTGGGATTACAGAGGCCTGCCACCATGCCCAGCTAATTTTTTTGTATTTTTAGTAGAGACAGTGTTTCACCGTGTTAACCAGGATGGTCTCCATCTCCTGACCTCGTGATCTGCCCGCCTCGGCCTCCCAAAGTGAGCCACCGCGCCCGGCCAAGACATCCAACTTTAAATCAGAAATAAAAAATTAGAGGCTGGACACGGTGGTTCACGCCTGTAATCCCAGCACTTTGGGAGGCCGAGGTGGGTGGATCACGAGGTCAGGAGATCGAGACCATCCTGGCTAACATGGTGAAACCCCGTCTCTACTAAAAATACAAAAAATTAGTCGGGCGTAGTGGCAGGCGCCTATAGTCCCAGCTACTAGGGAGGTTGAGGCAGGAGAATGGCGTGAACCCAGAAGGCGGAGCTTGCAGTGAGCCGAGATGGTGCCACTGCACTCCAGCCTGGGTGAGGATGAGAGTCCATCTCAAAAAAAAAAAAAAAAAAAAAAAAGCTTGTGACTTACGTATAATCCTTAATAAATAAGGCGACTTTAAAATTATTGGTAAAATAGTATCAGCAATGTCTTAAATATTGTTAGCATTTTGTTAACTTTTTTTTGAGATGGAGTCTCACTCCGTCGCTCAGGCTGGATTGCAGTGGCGTGATGTTGGCTCATTGCAAACTCCGCCTCCCGGGTTCAAGCAGTTCTCTGCCTCAGCCTCCTGAGTAGCTGGGATTACAGGTGCCTGCCACCATGCCTGGCTAATTTTTGCATTTTTAGTAGAGACGGAGTTTCACCATCTTGGCCAGGCTGGTCTTGAACTCCTGACCTTGTGATCCATCCGCCTCGGCCTCCCAAAGTGCTGGGATTACGGTTGTGAGCCACCGCGTCCGGCAACATTTTTTTAATCAAGGGGTTTTTGGCCAGGTACAGTGGCTCATGCCTATAATCCCAGCACTTTGGAAGGCCAAGGCGGGTGGATCAGTTGAGGTCAGGAGTTCAAAACCAGCCTGGACAACATGGTGAAACCCTGTCTCTACTAAAAATACCAAAAGTTGGCCAGGTATGGTTGCACATGCCTATAATCCCAGCTACTCAGGAAGCTGAGGGAGAATGGCTTTAACCCAGGAAGCAGAGTTTGCAGTGAGCCGAGATTGCACCACTGTACTCTATCCTGGCTGACAGAGTGAGATTCCATCTCAAAAAACAAAACAAAACAAAAAAAAACAAGTGGTTTTATGATTATTCCTGCAATACTGTAAGATTTGCCCTAAGAGTTATAAGTGATAAAACCCATCACATGACAGAATAATCTTTGCTTGCGTATGCTTATATTGTTGGCTTAATGAAAACAGCTAAATTGTGCACTTTTGGTATAAACTTAAAATTAACCTTGTTTTTTTGAGAATGGCATGAGGTTGCAGATTGGTTTGAGTGTGGCTTTTTTTTTTTTTTTTAGACGGAGTCTCGCTCTGTCACCCAGGCTGGAGTGCAGTGGCGCAATCTCGGCTCACTGCAAGCTCTGCCTCCCGGGTTCACACCATTCTCCTGCCTCAGCCTCTCCGAGTAGCTGGGACTACAGGCGCCCGCCACCACGCCTGGCTAAAGAGTGTGCCCTTTCTTAAGGATGATATGCATGGAAAGGCCGAAAGCAATTTCAGTATACCAAAAAAACTTCCCCTAATTGGTACTTTTAATTAGTGAGGCTGGGGTGGAAGAGCTTTTCATTGATATTCCCCTTTAACAATTTATTTAGTTGAATCAAATAAGGCACTCTTTTCACTTTTACAAAGCCCGGATGGCTTCTCTACCATCCAAGGAGGTAAGAGTTAAGCTGAGAGTTTTTTTTTGTTTTTGTTTTTTTGAGATGGAGTCTTGCTCTGTCACCCAGGCTGGAGTGCAGTCGCTTGATCTCGCCTTACTGCAGCCTCCACCTCCCAGGTTCCAGTGATTCTCTTGCCTCAGCCTCCTGAGTAGCTGGGATTACAGGTGCTCACCTCCACACCCAGCTAATTTGTGTATTTTTACTAGGGATGGGGTTTCACCATTTTGGCTGGGCTGGTCTTGAAATCCTGACCTTAGGTGATCTGCTTCCCAAAGTGCTGGGATTACAGGCATGAGCCACCATGCCTGGCCAGCTGAGAGTTTTAATCCTCTATTACACAATTGATTTCTCTGGCAATCAACCCTGGTCCTGAGGCTGTCCAGAAGCCTCCAGCCAGAAGTAATCTCATTAACATACAAAAGACACTTCTCTTTTCAGACATTCTTAAGATTTTAGGGGCTGCAAAGAAACTGAGACAAACTCTAAGTACTCACATTGGTAAGTCTCCAGACCTGGCTCAGCTCTGGCAGTCTCTGGAAAGGTTTGCTTTACCCACCTCCTTTTAATTAGAGGTGGTTTTAATTAGAACCTACTAATTAGGTTTTAATTAGAAGCTACCCCCAATAACCCTGTGGACATTCTTTACAGCAGCAGCATGTTCTGGCATTTCACATCTTTGATATAATCTTGGTGTTCGTTGTTTACTTCCTTATACTTTTGTTCCGGGGAGCTATGTCTTGTTTACCACTATATTCCCAGTGCCACATATACACATGAATACTACAATAAAAAATGAATTGTTCTTGTAGAAATGAAATGAAAAATATTCATAAAATCAAGGAAAAAAAAAAATTTCTCTCATAGGAATGAAAAAAAATGACACAGAAAAACACACCGGACTGTTGGGGGGAAAAAAAAAAAATAAAAAAAAAAAAAAAAATGATACATATGTAACAAACCACATTGCACATACCAAACCTAAATAAAAAAAAAAAAAAAAAAATATTCCCAGTGCCAATCACAGGTGCACATGAGCTCAGCCCATGGCAGGTGCTCAATGAATAGTTGTTTAATCAATGCACAACGGCACTGTCTGTAAAAGGGAAGCAAGAAGGAGTAGGTCAGAGCACACTTTAGCTCAGCCACTTCCTATCTGGCTGACTTTGGGCAAGTTCCTGAATTTTTTCTTCTTTCACCTTGTCTGTGACACGAGGAATCATTAAACTTATCTACAGAGTTTTTGCTGATGAAGATTTTATGAGCAAAAATATCTAAACAGCTTTGAAACACTGGCTGGCACAACAAGAGTGCTCCACACATCAACTGTGTCGACTGAGTCAAACTCTTTAAAATATTTGAAGAAATTTATTGTGAGTCAAATGAGTGACCACATCCCATGACACAGCCCTCAGAAGGTCCTGAGGACATGTGGCAAAGGTGTTCTTCAAAGTGTTCATTATTAAGGCATCCCATTACATCAATACACTTTGCTAAACAATGCATTATTTCTGAGAGGACGTCTGAATCTGTTTCTGTACCAATGGTCTTAATTAGAACATCACATAAATTGCCACATCTGTGTGAGATACTCAGGACCACGGACTCTCGCTCACTCCAGGAGAAAAGGCACAGATTCTGCTGCTGCCCCGCCAACACCATCGTGGAAACGAAATTTCAGTAAAGGGACCACCAGTTTGACAACCTGCCTGGTGTACTCCACAAAGCACAGTCAAATCAGCTATGTGCTGCAAAAGGTCACAATTTTTTTTTTAAATTTGAGATGGAGTCTCGCTGTCACCCAGGCTGGAGTGCAGTGGTGCAATCTCGGCTCACTGCACTCTCTGCCTCCCCGGTTCAAGCGATTCTCCTGCCTCAGCCTTGTGGGTAGCTGGAACTACAGGCGCCTGCCACCATGCCCAGCTAATTTTTGTGTTTTAAGTAAGACGGGGTTTCACCACGTTGGCCAGGCTGGTCTCAAACTCCTGACCTCAGGTATCCACTTGCCTCGGCCTCCCAAAGTGCTGTGATTACAGGTGTGAGCCACCATGCCTGACCAAGGTCACAATTCTTCCTGTGAGCAGAGACCAGGTAACAGAAGAAAATCACATCACCTGTGTGACTGGTGCAAAGACAATGTCCTCTGGTGCCAGGACCCAGGCATAAAAGTTACATCACCTGGATGTTGGACCCAGCAATATGTCACAATGGCCCAAGTGGGCAGAGACAGAAGAGTCACAGAATGTCAATGAAGGGCCCAGCAATGTCACAAAGTCTCCTGCAGGCAAAACCTAAAAGAAAAGTGCTGGGCATAGCAATATGCTACAATGTTCCTGTAAGCAGGGACCAGGCAGAGGAAGAGAGTCACATCACCTAGATGCTGGGCCTAGTGATATGTCAACCATCTTTTCTGTAACAAAGACCCAGGCAGGAGAAACACGTCACCTGGTTACTGGCCATAGAAATGTGCCACAATTTTCCCTGTAAGCAGGGTGCAGGCAGAAAAGGAGAGTCACATCTCCTAGGTAATAACTGTGACATACCTATGCAGAGGTATGTCACAATGCCCCTTTCAGGAAGGGGCCAGGTAGGGGACCCCCATCCCTTAGGTGTTGAGCCCAGTGTCACATTTGGGTATGTCACAATACCCAAATATGTGGGGCCTGAGAAAAAGAGGAGAGTCACATCACCAAGATGCTAGGCCAATGATATGTCACAATTTCCCTGTGAGCAGAGACCAGGCAGGAGAAGAGTAACATCACCATGGTTATGGGCATTCAGTTATGTCAAAAAGCCCCCTGTAGTCAGGGCCCAGGAAAATGTTACATCACTTGGGTGTTGAGCCCAGCAATATGTAATGATGTCTAATGTGACACATTGTGCTGCAGTATGGCACAACATGCAGGACACAGGTTGGAGAGTCACATAACATGGGTACAGGATCCAGCAATATTTGACAATACCCAAAATTTGTGGTGTCCAAAAAGAAGAGTCACATCACTGAGATGCCGGGTCCAGTGATACATCACAGTCTTCACTTTGGGTTGAACCAAGGCAGGAGCATCAAACCACTCAGGTGCATAACAAAGACATCTGTCACAATCACACCTGCAGGAAGGTTCAGTAATTAAAAATCCTGCACATGTCCCAGTTCTAGGTATCAGAGTATGTTGGGTCTAAGTATGCTAGTGACAATCTCACCAACTGGATCTGTGCATGAGAGCTGACAGCCTTCATCCCTTCCATGAACTGTTTGGCCCTAAGCCCAGATAGAAGAGTCAACATGTCCCCCAGCCAATTAGGGACATGTTGACTATCCTACCTGGGCTTAGACAGGTAGAATTCTCACCTGCCTATGAACTGGATTTAGAAATAAGTCATTTTTTTTTTTTGAGACGGAGTCTCGCTCTGTCACCCAGACTGGAGTGCAGTGGCGCGATCTCGGCTTACTGCTAACTCCGCCTCCCGGGTTCATGCCATTCTCCTGCCTCAGCCTCTCCGAGTAGCTGGGACTACAGGCGCCCGCCACCACGCCTGGCTAATTTTTGTATTTTTAGTAGAGACCGGGTTTCACCGTGGTCTCGATCTCCTGACCTCATGATCCGCCCACCTCGGCCTCCCAAAGTGCTGGGATTACAAGTGTGAGCCACCGCGCCCGGCCTGAAATAAGTCATTATTTCAACTCTAGCCAGATGTTCACATATGACAGTCACAATTTTAACTATAGACTGTGTATGTGTGTGAGATTCAGGGCCTCACCAGTGGGCTCTGTCCATGTGTGAGTGTGACAATTCTAACAGGTGGTGGGGAGTGTATATGAGAAACAATCTCACCTGTATGCTGAACCCTGTAATGAGACTCTCTGTACCACAAGAGATTTATATAGTATGCAAGAAAGTGGTAATTCTTTATGACCTTTGTACAAGGAGACCCAGAATCATATTCATGACGCTAGGCCTAGCTGTAACAGCATCTTGGGCTGGGCGCAGTGGCTCATGCCTGTAATCCCAGCACTTTGGGAGGCCGAGGTGGGCAGATCACCTGAGGTCGGGAGTTCGAGACCAGCCTAACCAACATGGAGAAACCCCATCTTTACTAAAAATACAAAATTAGCTGGGCATGGTGGCACATGTCTGTAATCTCAGCTACGTGGGAGGCTGAGGCAGAATCGCTTGAACCTGGGAGGCAGAGGTTGCGGTGGGCAGAGATCACGCCATTGCACTGCAGCCTGGGTAACAAGAACGAAACTGTCTCAAAAAAAAAAAAAAAAAAAAGAGAGAGAGAGCATCTCTCCTATTAGATAGTGTGAGGTATGAGAGTAATCATTGCATCTGTGATCTAGGTCAGATATATTTTACAAGCCAGGTGCAGTCACTCACACCTATAATCCCAGCACTTTGGGAGGCCGAAGCAGGTGGATCACCTGAGGTCAAGAGTTTAAGACCAGCCTCACCAACACTGGGAAACCTTATCTCTACTAGAAATACAAAAATTAGCCAGATGTGGTAGCTCATGCCTGTAGTCCTAGCTACTTAGGAGGCTGAGGCAGGAGAATTGCTTGAACCCGGGAAGTGGAGGTTGCAGTGAGCCAAGATCATGCCACTGCACTCCAGCCTGGGTGACAAAATGAAACTCTCTCTCAAAAAAAAAAAAGAAAAAAAAAGATGTATTTTACAATCCTGCCTGTGAATAGGGAGAGAGGAGGGTCGTATCATCTGGATTTGTAGCCAGGAATATGACACAACCTTTTTTTTTTTTTTTTTTTTTTTTTTTTTTTTTTTTTTTTTTTTTTTGAGATGGAGTTTTGCTCTTGTTGCCCAGGCTGGAGTGCAATGGCTCAGTCTTGGCTCACTGCAACCTCTGCCTCCTAGGTTCAAGCGATTCTTGTGCCTCAGCCTCCCAAGTAGCTGGGACTACAGACACATGCCACCACGCCTGGCTGATTTTTGTAATTTTTTTTTTTTTTTCCAAGACAAGAGTCTTGCTCTGCTGCCCAGGCTGGAGTGCAGTGGCATGATCTTGGCTCACTGCAACCTCCACCTCCCAGGTTCAAGCAATTGTCCTGCCTCAGGCTCCCGAGTAGCTGAGATTACAGGCACCCACCACCACGCCCGATTAATTTTTGTATTTTTAGTAGAGACGGGGTTTCACCATGTCGGCCAGCTGGTCTCAAACTCCTCAGGCAATCCACCCACCTCGGTTCTCCCAAATTGCTGGGGATTACTGGCATGAGCCACCGGGCCTGGCTTGACACAACCTTTTCCGAGGGCAGAGGTCAGGAGTGTGACTGAATAGTCAGCCAGGAATAAGTTACAACCTTCTCCTGAAAGCAGCACACAGGCAGCAGAGTCACATCACCTGGGTGCTGAGCCCAGCAATCAGTAACAATGCTCTCTGTGGTCCAGGCCCAGGCAGCAGACACATCACCTGGTACCTGCACCAGCCACAATTTTTTCTGTGGGGCGAGTACAGGCAAAAATGGAGAATCACATCTCCTAGGTTATTGATGCAGAGGTATGTCACAAGGCCCTCTGTAGAAAGGACCCAGGTGGCAGTCTCCCATTTTGTAGGTGTTGGACCTAGTAATATGTCTTAACATGAAAAATATTCAGGGCCTAAGCAAAAAAGGAGAGTCACATAACCTGAGTGCAGGGCTTAGGAATATGTCACAATGCAATATGTGGGCAGCTCCAAGGCTGGAAAAAAGAGTCACATCTTGGAGGTCCAGAGTCAAGCCATATGTCACAATCTCATTTGTATGCTTGGCCAAGGCAGGAGAGTCAAATCACTAAGGTGCTTTGCAATGCACACAATCACACCTGCAGCAAAGTCCAGGGATTAGATTAGAAATTCCAAACATGTCCAGGTTCTAAAGGTATGAAAGTCAACACCTCCTGTATGGTGGGTCCAAGTACAAGTCGCAATCTCAATGACTGACAGAATGTGTGCAAAAGAGCCACAATTTCTTCTGCAGACTGTATCTTCTTAGTGTAGTCACAGCCTTACATGTGTGCTGAATCTTGGTCTGGAAGTCACTAACCCAACCTGTGGACCAGATCCACACATGAGAGGAAATTATCCAACTTTTGACAGCCTCTGTGAAATTCAGAACTTCAACAGTGGGATGTGTTTATGTGGGAGAATGACAATCTCTACTGTTGCCTGGGTGTGCATTCGAGAGACACCCTCTGTGTCACCTGAGGACTTTATACAATATGCAAGATTGGTAATCCTCTGTGACCTTTGCACAAGGAGCTCCAGCATCTTTCCTGTGGTTCTAAGCCCAGATATGAGAGTCAACATCTCTCTAATTGACTGAGACCAGATAGGAGAGTCTTCACCTTCCTATGAGCTGGATTTAGAAATGAGTCACCATCCCAACTGTAGTCAGATGTTCACATTTAACAGTCACTATTCCAACTGTGGACTGTGTTCACATGTTTCAGGACCTCACTAGTGGACTCTGTCAATGGGTCAGGGTGACAACTGTAAAGGTTGGTGTGGTTTGCATAGGACAAACAATCTCACTTGTGCGCTGGGCCCTGTTATGACATTCTCTGTAACACACTAGGGCTTTATATATGTGAGAGAGTAGTAATTCTTTATGACTTTTGTATAAAGAATTTTCCTAAGCCTGAGAGCAACATTCTCTCTCCTATTGGCTTCTTCAAGGTATGACAGTCATCATTACATCTGCATGCTTGGCCAGATATATGTCACAATCCTACCTGTATGTAAAGAACAAATGCAAGAGTTACATCAACTGTGTTGGGCCAAGGCTATGTCACAATCCTCCCTGAGGGCAGGCATCAAGCAGGAGAATCACATCACTGGGGGCTTGACCAGGGATGTTACAATCCTCTCCTGAAAGCAGGGCACATGTAGAAGAGTGAGATCCCTTGGGTGCTGGGCCCAGATATGACAGACACAACGACTGGTTGCTGGGCCCAACGATATGTCAAAATCTTCCCCATGGGCAGAATGCGGGCAAAAATACAGAGTTTTATCTCCTGCATGATGGATGCAGAAATACATCACAAAGCTGGACGCAGTGGCTCACAACTGTAATCCCAGCATTTTGGGAGGCCGAGGCAGGTGGATCACCTGATTTCAGGAGTTTGAGACCAGCCTGACCAACATGGAGAAACCCCATCTCTACTAAAAATAGAAAATTAGCCGGGCATGGTGGCAGATGCCTGTAATCTCAGCTATTCGGGAGGTTGAAGCAGGAGAACCACTTGAACCCGGGAGGCAGAGGTTGCGGTGAGCCGAGGTCACACCACCGCACGCCAGTCTGGGCAACAAGAACAAAACCCCATCTCAAAAAAACAAAAAACTAACAAAAAAACATCACAAGGCCTCCGGTGGGAGGGACTCAGGCAGGAGCCTTCCAACCCCTAGGTGTTTGTTCCAGTTGTATGTCACAATATCTAAAATATGCAGGTCTCAGGCAAATGAGGAGAGTCACATCACCTAGGTGCTGGGTCCAGTGATCTGTCACAATCTTTTCTTTTGGTAGGCCTGAAGCAGAAGAGAAAAGTCACGTTACCTGGATAATGAATAAAGAGATGTGTTATAATATTTCTGTGAGAGCATCCATGCAGGACAGTCACATCACCTTGGTGTTGGACCCAAAGACACGTTGCAACACACAATGTATGCAGGTCCCAAGCAGAAGAGGAGAGTCACATCACCTAGGCTATTGGTCCAGAAATATTTCACAGTATTTCTGGAAGGGAGGGCCTAGGCAAAAAAGTCACATTACCTAATTGAGAGGCCTAGAGATATGTCACAATGACTCCTGCGGGTAGGGCTCATAAACAAGAGGAGAGTCACATAACCTAGGTGCTGGGCTCAGCTTTATGTTCCAATCATCCCAATCATCCCAGTGGGAAGGGCCCAGGCATGAAAGAAGAGTCACATCACATAGGAGCTACGTCAAGCGATGTATCACAATTCCCACTGTGGACAAACCCCAGAAGAGGAGTCACATCATCTAGGTGATGGGCCCAAACATATATCACAGTGACTTGTGTGTGCAAGGACCAAGCAGAATAATTACATCACTGGTGTGCTTGGTCCAGCGATAAGTCACTCTCCATTCTGTGGGCATGGCCCAGGCAGCAGAGGAGTGTCAAATCATGTAGGTAAAAGAGGGTATTTATCTATGCTTTTCCCATAGGAGAGATTGCAATGGGTCAATAGATAGGTCACAATGCTTCCTGTGGTCAGGGTTCAGGCAGAGAACTCACATCATCTTGGTGCTGGGCACAGCAGTATGTCTCAATGCCTTCCAAGGGCACAGCCAAAGCAAAGAAGTAACATCACCTTAGTGTTAGGCACAGCAATATGTCACAATCTCCGTTGTCGGCAGGACCTAGAAAAAAGAAAAGTCACATCAGCTAGGTGCTGGGCCCAGCAATATGTCCCAATACCCCCTGTGAGTAGAGAACAGGCAGGAATAAAAAGTCACATTTCCTGGGTGATTGGTGAAGACATATATTAAAATGCCCTCTGTAGACAGGTCCAGGATGAAGTGTTACATCACCTGGGTGTTGCACTCAGCAATGTTACAACGGCCTATGTGTTTAGGACACAAGCAAAAGAGTCACCTAACATATGCCCAGCAATATGTCACAATACACCTGTGGGCAGCACCAAGGCAGAAGAAGAGACTCAAATCACCTAGGTACAATGCCCAGCGATGTCACAATGACCCCTGTGGGCTTTATCAAGGCAGAATAGAATCACATTACCAAGGGTCTAGGTCCAGTGATATGGCACTGTGAGCTGGACCCAGGAAAGAGACAAATAACTCAGATGCTGGGCCAAGGTGTATGTCACAATTACACTTGTCGAAAGGTCTTGTGATGACATTAACAATTATACACGTCCTGAGTCAAGGGATAAGAGTCAACACCTCCTGCATGTACAGGGTGGACTGGATTTGTGCAAGAGCCTCAATTTCCTTTGCAAATTGTGTGCCTTAGGCTGGGCACGGTGGCTCACACCTGTAATCCCAGCATTTTGGGAGGCCGAGGTGGGCGGATGACTTGAAGTCAGGAGTTCAAGACCAGCCTGACCAACACGATGAAGCCCTATCTCTACTAAAAATACAAAAAATTAGCCAGCATGGTGGTGGGCACCTGTAATCCCAGCTACTTGGGAGAATCAGGCAGGAGAATCACTTGAACCCAGTAGGCAGAGGTTGCAGTGAGCCGAGATCATGCCACTGCACTCCAGCCTGGGTTACAAGAACGAAACTTCATCTCTAAATAAAGCTCCTTAGTGAAGTTACAGTCACAAAGGTGTGCTGAATTTTGATTAAAGAGTCACTAACCCAAATGTGGACAAAATCCACAAATCAGAGTCAATTTTCCAACATTCAACTGCCTCCAAAAGTGAGATTCAGAACCTCAAAAGTAGGGTGTTTTTATTTAAGTAAATGACAATCTTTGCTATTGACTGGGTGTGAATATAAGTTTGACAATCTCACCTGTGTGCTTGGCCCTGTAAGGGCACTCTCTTGAGGACTGTATGAGTTGCAACCTGCTCTGAGAACTCTGCGCTGCTTTGGACCCATGATCTTAATGTGGTCCTAAGTCTAGGTATGAGTCAACATCTCTTTAATTGGCTGGGTCCAGAGAGGAGAGTCCTCACTCACCTATGAGCTGGGTTTAGAAATGAGTCACCATGTCAACTGTGGCCACATGTTTACATATGATAGTTAGAATTTTAACTGTGGACTGCATCTGTGCATGAGAATTATGACCTCATCAGTGGGCTTTTACCATGTGTGAGGATGACAATGAGCGCTTACATGAAACATGATCTAACCTGTTTGCTGCATCCTATGATGACATGCTCTGTACGATCTGAGTGCTTTATACAATATATAAGAGAGTGGTGATTCTCTATAACCTCCATGCAGAGAGGAGACCCGGGATTTTACTCCTTTTTCTTTTTTTTTTTTTTTTTTGAGACGGAGTCTCGCTCTGTCGCCCAGGCTGGAGTGCAGTGGCGCAATCTCGGCTCACTGCAAGCTCCGCCTCCCGGGTTCACGCCATTCTCCTGCCTCAGCCTCTCTGAGTAGCTGGGACTACAGGCGCCTGCCACCACGCCCGGCTAATTTTTTGTATTTTTAGTAGAGACGGGGTTTCACCGTGGTCTCGATCTCCTGACCTCGTGATCCGCCCGCCTCGGCCTCCCAAAGTGCTGGGATTACAAGCGTGAGCCACCGCGCCCGGCCTTTACTCCTTTTTCTAAGCCTAGCTGTGAGAGACACTATCTCTTCTATTGGCTGGGACGAAGTATTAGAGTCATCATCAAACCTGTGAGCTAGGACGAGATATATGTTACCAATCAACTTGTTGGCAGAAAGCACCCAAGAGAGTCACATCACCTGGATGCTGGGCCACTGATATGTAAATTTTTTCCCTGAGGGCTGTGAAAAGGCAGGAGAGTCACATCATCTGGGTTTTCAACCAGTGACATGTTACAACTTTCTCCTGAAAGTTATGTACATTCAGGAGAGACACAACACCTGGTGGCCGGGCCCTGCAATGTGTCATAATCTTTCCTGTGGGCAGGGTACAGGCAGAAAAGGCATCACATCTTTTATGTAATGGATGCAGATATATGTGGACAGGGCTGAGGCAGAAGCCTCCCATTTTTTAGGTGTTTTGCCCAGTGAAACGTCACAATACCCAAAATATGTGGTTGCTAGATAGAAGAGTCTCATCACCTAAGTTCTGGTTTCAGTGATATGTCACAATCTTTCTTTTTGACAGGGTTCAGGGAGGAGAGGAGTCATATCACTGAGACAATGAACAAAAATAAATGTCCTAATAACCCCATGCTCAGGGTCCATGTGAGAGAGTTGAATCACCCATGTGTTGAACCCAGTGACATGTCAAAATATACAATTTATGCAGGGCCCAGGCAGGAGAAGACAGTATCTTCACCTAAGTGTCAGGCCCAGTAATACATCACAATACCTTCTGTGACAGAGTCCAAGCAGTAGAGAAGAGTCACATTACCTAGGTGCTGAATCAAAAAATATGTCACAAAAATCACTGAGCAGAAGGCCCAGGCAGGAGAGTCAAATTACCTAAATTAGGAGTTCAGAGATATGTTGCAATGACCTCTGTGGGTTGGACTCAGGAGAAACAGGAGAGTCACATAACCTAGGGGCTGAGTAAAGCTATATGACATAATCACCCATTGATAAGCCCAGGCAAAAGAAGAGAGTCATATCACATAAGTGCTGGGCCAAGTGATGTGTCACCATCCTCATTATGGACAGTTCCAAGAAAGAAAAGGAGAGTCACATCATCTAGGTGATGGGTCTAGAGATGTCACAATAAGCCATGTGGGCTGGGATCATGCAGAAGAATCGAATCATTTGTGTGTTGAGCCCAACGATAAGTCACTCTTTTCTGTGGGCATGGACCAGGCATGGAAGGACAGCCATAACATCTAGGTGCTGGGCCCAGAGATAGGTCACAATCTCTACTATTAGCAAAGCCCAGGTAAGAGTCGCAGCCGGGTGCGGTGGCTCATGCCTGTAATCCCAGCACTTTGGGAGGCCGAGGCGGGCGGATCACGAGGTCAGGAGATCGAGACCATCCTGGCTAACACAGTGAAACCCCGTCTCTACTAAAAATACAAAAAATTAGCCGGGCGAGATGGCGGGCGCCTGTAGTCCCAGCTACTCGGGAGGCTGAGGCAGGAGAATGGCATGAACCCCAGGGGGCGGAGCCTGCAGTGAGCCGAGATTGCGCCACTGCACTCCAGCCTGGGCAACAGAGCGAGACTCTGTCTCAAAAAAAAAAAAAAAAAAGAAAAGAGTCGCTGATGCCTGTAATCCCAGCACTTTGGGAGGCGGAGGCAAGCAGAACACCTGAGGTCAGAAGTTTGAGACCAGCCTGACCAACATGGAGGAACCCTTCTCTACTAAAAATACAAAAAATTAGCTGGGCGTGGTGGCAGGCACCTGTAATCCCAGCTACTTGGGAGGCTGAAGCAAGAGAATTGATTGAACCCGGGAGGCGGAGGTTGCGGTGAGCCAAGATTGTGCCACTGCACTGCAGCCCAGGTGACAGTGCGAGACTCTGTCTCAATTTAAAAAAAAAAAAAAAAAACCCCAAAAAAACACAAAGAAAAAGAAAACAACAACAAAGCTCTACTGTGTACTAAATATTTCACAAAATATTTTTTCTTTTTTTTTTTTTGAGACGGAGTTTTACTCTTGTTGCCCGGGCTGGAGTGCAATGGTGTGATCTCTGCTCACTGCAACCTCTGCCTCTCGGGTTCAAGTGATTCTCCTGCCTCAGCCTCCTGAGTAGCTGGGACTAGAGGCGCCCGCCACCATGCCCAGTTAATTTTTATATTTTTAGTAGAGACGGGGCTTCACCATGTTGGCCAGGCTGGTCTTGAACTCCTGACCTTGTGATCCACCCACCTCAGCCTCCCAAAGTGCTGGGATTACAGGCATGAGCCACTGCATCTGGCCCAGAATATTTTCATAAACAGGGGCAAATATTATTACTTCTCATAAATTATTTTGCTGTATTGTGCATTAATATATAAAAAATTGCTAGGATAAAATTTAGTATATAGTCAATATAGCCCAAGAAAGATTGTTGCCAGGCATGGTGGCTCATGCCTGTAATCTCGGCAATTTGGGACTCCAAAGGAGGAGGATCACTTAAAGTGAGGAATTCCAGACCAGCCTGGCCAACATGGTGAAACGTCTCTACTAAAAAAAAAAAAAAAAAAAAAAAATACAAAAAAAAAAAATACAAAAAAATCGGCCAGGCGCAGTGGCTCACGCCTGTAATCCCAGCACTTTGGGAGGCCGAGGTGGGTGGATCACAAGGTCAGGAGATCGAGACCATCCTGGCTAACAAGGTGAAACCCCATCTCTACTAAAAATACAAAAAATTAACTGGGCGTGGTGGCAGGCGCCTGTAGTCTCAGCTACTCAGGAGGCTGAGGCAGGAGAATGGCATGAAACTGGGAGGCAGAGCTTGCAGTGAGCCGAGATGGCGCCAGTGCACTGCAGCCTGGGCGACAGAGGGAGATTCCATCTCAAAAAAAAAAAAAAAAAAAAAAAAAAAAAAAAAAAAAAAAAAAAAAAAATGGCCGGGCGCGGTGGCTCACACCTGTAATCTCAGCACTTTGGGAGGCCGAGGCGGGCAGATCACGAGGTCAGGAAATCAAGACCATCCTGGCTAACACGGTGAAACCCCATCTCTGCTAAAAATACAAAAAAAAAAAAAATTAGCCAGGCATGGTGGCAGGCGCCTGTAGTCCCAGCTACTCGGGAGGCTGAGGCAGGAGAATGGTGTGAACCTGGGAGGAGGAACTTGGAGTGAGCAGAGATCGCGCCACTGCACTCCAGCCTGGGTGACAGTGCGAGAATCCGTCTCAAAAAAAAAAAAACAACAAACACATTAGCCAGGCTTTGTGGCACATACCTGTAATCCCAGCTACTCAAAAGGCTGAGGCAGAAGAATCACTAAAACCTGGGAGACAGCAGTTGCGGTGAGCCGAGATCGCACCACTGCACCCCATCTTGGGTGACAGAAGATGACTGTCTCAAAAAAAAAAAAAAGATTGTTGCCATTCTTGCTGTAATGCTATAAACCTGTAAATTCTATAAAACTCTCAATTTCATATTCTCTGTGAATTCTTACAGGCACACACCTGTAATCCCAGCTACTTGAAAAGCTGAGACAGAAGTATTGCTTGAACCCTGAAGACAGAGGTTTGCAGTGAGCCAAAATTGTGCCACTGCACTCCAGCGTGGGGAATAGGCAAGACTTTTCCCACCCTCCCCCACCAAAAAAAAAAACCCAATGCAGAAACATAAGCCCAACCCCGGATCTCTTGAATGAGAATCTGCATCTCAAGAAAATCTCCAGTTTATTGTGGCACATGATACAATTTGCAAAGTATGCTTCTAAGTCACTGACTTTTCTACCTGATAATTATACACAGCTGATTCTGGATGATTTAAAATAGCACTCAGGCCAGGCGCGGTGGCTCACGCCTGTAATCCCAGCACTTTGGGAGGCCGTGGTGGGCAGATCACAAGGTCAAGAGATCAAGACCATCCTGGCCAACATGGTGAAACCCTGTCTCTACTAAAAATACAGAAAGTAGCTGGGTGTGGTGGCCTGCACCTGTAGTCCCCACTACTTGGGAGGCTGAGGCAGGAGAATGGCTTGAACCCGGGATGCCATGTTGCAGTGAGCCGAGATCGTGCCACTGCACTCCAGCCTGGCAACAGAGCGGACTGTCTCAAAAAAAATACATAAAAATAAATTTAAAAATATAAAAAATTAGCCACACGTGGTGGTGCACACGTAATCCCAGATACTTGGGAGGTGGAGGCTGCAGTGAGCTGAGACTGTGCCACTGCACTCCAGCCTAGGCAACAGGGCAAGACCTCGTCTCAAACAAACCAACCAACCAGGCTGACTTCTGCGTAAAATATTCCCTGATCTAGCATCTACTTTCACCATGTTCTATCCCTCCCTCTCCTTCCCACTTTTTTTCTGACTTTGTTTTCTTCTTATGAAAGAAAGTCCTTTTCTCTCTAACCTTTAAAATTCTCCAACATTTTATAATTGGTGCTTTCCCCTTGTTGCAATACTCCTTTAAAATTAAGTAACTTCATTAGCTGGGCATGATGGTGGGTGCCTGTAATCCCAGCTACTTGGGAGACTGAGGCAGGAGAATTGCTTGAACCCGGGAGGCGGAGGTTGCAATGAGCCAAGATCACCCCATTGGACTCCAGCCTAGGGAACTGAGCGAAATGCCATCTCAAAAAAAAAAAAAAAAAAAAAAAATTAAGTAACTTTTTGCCAAGCACGGTGGCTCACACCTGTAATTTCAGCACTTTGGGAGGCTGAGGTGGGTGGATCACCTGAGGTCCAGAGTTTGAGAACAGCCTGACCAACATGGTGAAACCCCATCTCTACTAAAAATACAAAAATTAGCCAGGCATCGGGGCGCCTGTTTGTAGTCCCAGCTACTAGGGAGGCTGTGGCAGGAAGATAATCTAGGAGACAGAGGTTGCAGTGAGCCGAGATTGTACCACTGTACTACATCCTGGGTGAGAGAATGAGACTCAAAAAATTAAGTAACTTCTTACCTAAATCTAAATTTGTCATATTTTACAAAATCTAGAAACAACCTCAGAATAATAACAACTCTATTCTCAGAAGGAGCTTCCCAACCCCACTTTTGTGCCAATCCCAACTGCATCTGCCTGTGGATTTCAAGGTTTTCAGGGCTCCGTGGCTTCTCTAAGTATAAATGCTCTGTCCATGGCTATTGTGAGCAGGCTGGGACATCTGCAGGGAAGGCTCCTCAGGCAGAACTGGCTGCTCCTTCAATGATCTCACTTTACAGGCAAAGCTATCCTTAGCTTGGAGTCAATGAGTTCAGGCTTCCACTTACCAGTCAGGGTTACTTACTTAGTTTTAAATAAGAAAATGACCAATGTATGGCCAGGTGCAGTGGTTCAATGCCTATAAACCCAGCACTTTGGGAGGCCGAGGCAGGAGGATCACTTAAGGTCAGGAGTTCGAGACCATCCTGACCAATATGGTGAAACCCCATCTCTACTAGAAATACAAAAATTAGCCGGGCGTAGTGGCATGCGCCTGTAATCTCAGCTATCCATAAGGCTGAGGCACGAGAATCCCTTGAACCCGGGAGGCGCAGGTCGCAATGAGCCAACATCGCACCACTGCACTCCAGCATGGGCGATAGAGCAAGACTCAGTCTCAAAAAAAAAAAAAAACCAACAAAAAAAGTCAAAAAACAAAAATGACCAACGTTTCCAGAAAAGAGTAAAATCACTCCAACACACTGTTTATAGAATATTGTAAGGAAATTGTAAAACTTAAATTTTCTACTACAATATAAAAAGCTTAAGTAGGTTTGGGCATGGTGGCTTATACCTGTAATCCCAGCACTTTGGGAGGCCGAGGTGGGTGGATCACCTAAGGTCAGGAGTTTGAGACCAGCCTGGCCAACATAGTGAAACCCATCTCTACTAAAAATACAAAAATTAGCTGGGCGTGGTGGCACTTACCTGTAGTCCCAGCTACTTGGGAGGCTGAGGCAGGAGGATTGCTTGAACCCAGGAGGCGGTAGTGAGCTGAGATCATGCCACTGCACTCCAGCCTAGGCAACAGAGCGAGACTCCATCTCAAAAAAAAAAAGAAAAGCATAAGTATCTGTCCTTTTCAGACAATAACATGTTATTTAAATATTTCCCTGATAGATAATTTAATAAACAACCATATGTGAACATTTCTAGAAGGTGTCAAGTTCCATCTCATAAAATTTAGCATTAAACTTGGACATTCAGACAACAGAATACAGAACAGAGATACCCATCGTTACAAATTCTAGACCCTGCAAAAAAGAGGAGTTGATGGTTTGAGAAATATATACAGTGCACCAATTAATCTATCACATTTGCTTGTGGAAATGTATTCACTTTCTATAGCTTTAATGGAAAAAAGATTTTTCCATTTCTCTTCTCTGGTAGCATTCCCCAAAGAAAAGCCCTGGGGTTCTATTTAAAATCATGCAACTGGCCAGGTGCAGTGGCTCACACTTGTAATCCCAACACTCTGGGAGGCTGAGGTGGGTGGATCACGAGGTCAGGAGATCGAGACCATCCTGGACAACACGGTGAGACCCCGTCTCTACTAAAAATACAAAAAATTAGCCGGGCGTCGTGGCGGGCACCTGTAGTCCCAGCTGCTCGGGAGGCTGAGGCAAGAGAATGGTGTGAACCCAGGAGGCAGAGCTTGCAGTGAGCCGAGATCACGCCACTGCACTCCAGCCTGGGCGACAGAGCGAGACTCCATCTCAAAAAAAAATAATAATAATAATCATGCAACCAGAAAAAACAGACATGAGAAACTTACTACACTCACTCTGGAGAAGATAAAGGTAAATAAGAATCTTTAACAAATAACATATATGACTAGATTTTTCTGAAATATACCTTTCGTAGTCTTTTACTTTTTAAACATCTTTTAAGCTCTTTTAATGAAATGTAACAGTTATTAAAAAACTGAAATTGAAGTAAGTGAAAAAACCTTTCCAAGGTGACAAACTCAGGAAGTGGCAGTGCTGATTGGGACACAAACATGTCTGACTTCACTGTCAAGTCAAACCATAATATCACTCAAAACATTCTCCCATCCCCATCCTGCCCATTAAATTACTCAGTGACCACCTTCCCAGGAGACACTGTACTGTACCCCACTGTGAGTCTCAGGTGCATTTTGCTTCAGGTTCTTGCATTGCCTTACTGGGATGCGATCTTCCTGTCCTTTGGAAAAAATTTTATTTCAAGAATCAACAGAAATCATTTCTGCTTTTTCTCATCAATACCGACATCTGATTGGCTCATCACCAAGGTGTCTACTAAGAATAAAAATTAGGTTGAGAGGCTGGGCATGGTGGCTCACACCTGTAACACTTGCACTTTGGGAAGCGGGTGGATTGCCTGAGTTCAGGAGTTCGAGACCAGCCTGGCCAACATGATGAAACCCCATCTCTACTAAAAATACAAAGAATTAGCTGGGTGTGGTGGCAGGCGCTTGTAATCCCAGCTACTCAGGAGGCTGAGGAAGGAGAATCACTTGAACCTGGGAGGCAGAGGTTGCAGTGAGCTGAGACTGGGATACTGCACTCCAGCCTGGACAACAAGAGTGAAACTCCATCTAAGAAAAAAAAAAAATGGTTGAGAAGAAACTTTTTAACTGTTTACACACTTGTTCATTTTTATGTCATCGGGAAAGACCCCTCAATATATTTCAGGGTCAACAGGTAACATTTTATTTTTATTTTTATTTTTTTTTTGAGACAGAGTCTGGCTCTGTCCCCCAGGCTGGAGTGCAGTGGCACCATCTTGGCTCACTGCAAGCTCCACCTCCCGAGTTCATGCCATTCTCCTGCCTCAGCCTCCCGAGTAGCTGGGACTACAGGCGCCCGCCACCACGCCCTGCTATTTTTTTCGTATTTTTAGTAGAGACAGGGTTTCACTATGTTGGCCAGGATGGTCTCGAACTCCTGACCTCGTGATCCTCCCACCTCGGCCTCCCAAAGTGCTAGGATTACAGGCTTGAGCCACTGCACCCGGCCAACATTTTATTTTTAATAATTTTAAGACAGAGTTTCGCTCTGTCGCCCAGGCTGGAGTGCAGTGGCATGATCTCGGCTCACTGCAACCTCCACCTCCCAGGTTCAAGCGATTCTCCTGCCTCAGTCTCCCGGGTAGCTGGGAGTACAAGTGCCCGCCACCACACCCAGCGAATTTTTGTATTTTTAGTAGACACAGGGTTTCACCATATTGGCTAGGCTGCTCTCAAACTCCTGACTTTGTCCATCTGTCCACCTCTGACCTCCCAAAGTGCTGGGATTACAGGCACGAGCCACCACGCCCAGGCTTTTCTTTGTTTAGTTTTGTTTTTTGAGACGGAGTCTTGCTCTATTGCCCAGGCTGGAGTGCAGTGGCGATCTTGGCTCACTGCAACCTCCGCCTCCTGGGTTCAAGCAATTCTCCTGCCTCAGCCTCCTGAGTATCTGGGATTATAGGCACATGTCACAATGCCCAGCTAATTTTTTGTATTTTTAGTAGAGACAGGGTTTCACCATGTTGGCCAGGCTGGAAATAATTTGCACTGGGGCTGGGCGCAGTGGCTCACGCCTGTAATCCCAGCTACTCGGGAAGCTGAGGTGGGAGCATCGCTTGAACCTGGGAGGTGGAGGTTGCAGTGAGTCGAGATCGCACCACTGCACTGTAGCCTGGGCAACAGAGGGAGATTCCATCTCAAAAAAAAAAGGTATACTCTGCACCAGCAGCATTAACACAAAAAGTTCTATTAAACCCTGACACACACTCAAATGTCACCTCCTTTATAAAGCTCTTTGATTTTCCCTCTATGTCAGTGGCACAATTGATCACTATTACCATTCAGCTCAATACCTTGTGTCTTTTTATGTACAAGTATTATTCTCCAGAATAAATTAATAATTTACACACCTATCCATGCTAATGACCTATAAACTCCTACAGAGCAGGTATGTTGAACCCTGTTCATCTGTGTAATCCAAATGTCTTATACATAATAGGTGTCATATACAAGCAAAATTGAAATGCTATCAGGGAATTATTGGAAAAGCCACCAAATTCTTTTAAGTTCAAGGGTACATGTGCAAATTTTTTACATAAGTAAATGTGTGTCATGGTGGTTTGTTGTGCAGATTATTTCATCGCCCCAGTATTAAGCCTACTACCCATTAGTTATTTTTCCTGATCCTCTCCCTCCTCCAATAGGCCCCAGTATGTGTTGTTCCGCTCCATGGGTCCATGTGTTCCCATTATTTAACTCCCACTTATAAGTGAGAACATGTGGTATTTAGTTTTCTATTCCTGTGTTAGTTTCCTAAGAATAATAGCTTACGACTCCGTCCATGTTCCTGCAAAGGATATGATCTCATTTTTTTTTTATAGGTGCACAGTGGCATGGTGTATATGTACAATATTTTCTTTTTCCAGTCTATCACTGATAGGCAGTGATCAGTGATATTGTTTTTGCTATTGTGAATTGTGCTGCAATGCACATATGCATGCATGTGTCTTTATAATAGAATAACTCATATTGCTTTGGGTAAATACTCAATAATGGATTGCTGGGTCAAATGGTATTTCTGTCTTCAGGTCTTTGAGGAGTTGCCACACTGTCTTCCATAATGGTTGAACTAATTTACACTCCCACCAACAGTGTATAAGCATTCCTTTGTGAAAAAATAATTTTAATTTTCCAAGTGTTAGCTTTTTAGACAAATGGTATACAAGGAAATTTTCCACAGGCCTAGGCCATCCAGTTGCTCTTCTGAGAGGCTACACTCTTACTCGTCAGGCTGTCCTCTAAGAGATGACCCAGGGGATGATATTCATTAGACACTCCAAGAGATATGGCCACTGTGGGCATCTTGGATTATCCCAGACCATTCTGAAACTCATGACCAAAAAAAGACTGGAGGGCTGCTCTAAAGGGCTCTGTAATTTCTCCAAAGCAAAACTTCAACCCAGAGATGTACTAATAAGGTGTGTGTGCCTAGAAAAAAGGAAGAGAGGCACAGATTTTTTTTTTACAGTGGAGTTCCAGAGGATTATTTTCTACTTTCTTCTCACAAAAAATGTTTATACACTTGCGAGGCTGAGGCGGGTGCATCACCTGAGGTCAGGAGTTCGAGACCAGCCTGGCAAACATGACAAAAGCCTGTCTCTACTAAAAATACAAAAATTAGCCAGTCATGGTGGCAGAAGCCTGTAATCCCACCTACTTGGGAGACTGAGGCAGGAGAATCGCTTGAACCTGGGAGGTGGAGGTTGTAGTGAGCTGAGATCATGCCATTGCACTCTATCCTGGGCAACAAGAGTGAAACTCTGTCTAAAAAAAAAAAAAAAAAAAAAAAAAAAAAAAAAAATTTACAGACAGAAAACAAATCTTTAAAAACCTGCCATTCACTGCTGTGTAAAAACACGATTAACAATTAAAACATTTTTTGAAATGTACAATAAAGGACAAATAGTTGATAGTGTTGTAAATTGGAGGGAGGAAGTTGTCCTAATTTCCTACATTTGAGAATGTAGGAATGAAAGTGGACATTTATAATTTTACTGCAAGCCTGAGTTAAGCTAGGAGAAAAGGTGGATTAGAAGTCCTGCTTGCCATACATTAGGAAGTCACAGAGGTAAACCAGTCCTCCTGTGGAGTGTTGAGATAATTAAACAGCAGGAAATTAGACTGCAGTGGCTCTAGTGCCCTGTATTCATAAGCAAAAAATGAAAAACCTAACTCAAATTCACTTCTTATAAATTACTATTTTAGGCAGAAACAAAATTCAGGCTTAACCAATCATAAACCTGCAATTAACCTCTGATTACATAACCAGGAAGTTTCCACCTGAATCATACAAATAAGGTGACTACATAACTGTAACCAATTCTTGAATTTGGTTTGCCTTCTCACACGCCCTTTATAAAACCCTTTCCTTTTATGTCTCTCAGGTGGGCCACATATTATGGCTGGGGTGCTTTCCATTTCACCAATCACTGCTCAAATAAACTTGTTAACGTTTTAACATTGACTCCCTTTAATATTTAATAGAAGAGGCTGGGCGCGGTGGCTCATGCTTGTAATCTTAGCACTTTGGGAGGCCGTGGCGGGCGGAACACTTGAGGCCAGGAGTTCCAGACCAGCGTCCACCATAGTGAAACCACTGCTCTACTAGAAATACAAAAATTTGCCAGGCGTGGTGGCGCAGGTCTGTAATCCCAGCTTCGCGGGGGGCTGAGGCACGGGAATCGCTTGAGCCTGGGAGGCAGAGGTTGCAGTGATCACGCCACTGCACTCCAGCCTGGGCAACAAAGCAAGACTGCGTCTCAAACAAACAAACAAAATGTTTAACAAAAGAGGCTAGGAGTCTCACCTGCCGCAGCTCCTCCTAGGCACACACGAGTCGGAATTCTGCCCTAAAGACCCGCCTGGCATCCCTGAACAATCCGGGAAATACTCGGGGCTGCGTGCAGAGCTGCCCAGGGAGCTCCAGACAGGGCGCCGCAGGGTCCGGGCGGGACGCGGGGGTCCCGGCTGCGGGCCCAGCCGCCATCTTACGGCGAGAGGGGTCTGGGGCGGAGCTGCGCCAGCAGGGACTCAGGTCGGCGACCCGGGAGCGGCCTGTAGGGAGGCCGGTCCCGCCGGTTTCACAGCCCGCTTTCCCCTCTCGGGATGCCCAACCCCGCACACTCACCTTTTCCCAGCTTCCAGGATGTCCTGGCATCTTAGCTGTGCGTCTCCCAGAACCTGCAGATCACAGGGCAAGAGGCTGTGACAGTCACCGGGCACTCCCGAGGTGGAGGACACAGAACAGCTGAGACTGATCCCAAGCTCTGGCGGGAGCGAGATACAAAGGCCCCACCAAATGCCGGAAGCCACGCCCTCCTCTCCAACTGGGCGGTTCCCGCGCCAGCGCCACTGATTGGGTAAAGCACCAGCACTGTCTCTCCATACCAACCCCCTCCTCTCAGCATTAGTGCATTTTACGGACAGGAAAACAGGCTAAAATAGGTAGGGTAACGTGCACAGGGAATTACAGCTAATTAAGAAGTGAGCAGAGACTTGAAATGCACTTGCTCTTTCCCTTACCTGGGTTTGCTTGTATATAATGCATCTTATTTACTACTTAAGGGTAAGAAAAAAACATTTGGACTTTTTTTTTTGGGCGGGGGGGACCTAGTTTCGCTCTTATTGCCCAGGCTGGAGTGCAATGGTGCGATCTTGGCTCACTGCAACCTCCTCCTCCCGGGTTCAAGCAATTCTCTTGCCTCAGCCTCCCGAGTAACTGGGATTACAGGCGCATGCCACCACGCCCGGCTACTTTTTGTATTTTTAGTAGAGACGGGGTTTTGCGGTGTTGGCCAGGCTGATCTCGAACTCCTGACCTCAGGTGATTTGCCCGCCTCAGCCTCCCAAAGTGCTGAGATTACAGGCGTGTAATCTCAGTTCCTGGCCCATTTGGACTTTATTTTTTTTTTTTTTGAGACGGAGTCTCGCTCTGTCTCCCAGGCTGGAGTGCAGTGGCACGATCTCAGCTCACTGCAAGCTCCGCCTCCCGGGTTCACGCCATTCTCCTGCCTCAGCCTCCCAAGTACCTGGGACTACAGGAGCCCGCCACCGCGCCCGGCTAATTTTTTTTTTTTTTTTTTTTGTATTTTTAGTAGAGACAGGGTTTCACTGTGCTAGCCAGGATGGTCTCGATCTCTTGACCTCGTGATCCGCCCGCCTCGGCCTCCCAAAGTGCTGGGATTACAGGCGTGAGCCACCGCGCCCGGCCCCATTTGGACATTTTTAAACAACTTTTTAATCATTTTGATAATACAAAAAAACCCAGCACTTTGGGAGGCTGAGGCGGGCGGATCACGAGGTGAGGAGATCGAGACCGTTCTGGCCAACATGGTGAAACCCCATCTCTATTAAAAACACAAACATTAGCTGGGTGTGGTGGTGTGCACCTGTAATCCCAGCTACTGGGGAGGCTGAGGCAGGAGAATCGCTTGAACCAGGGAGTCAGGGGTTGCAGTGAGCTGAGATTGTGCCATTGCACTCCAGCCTGGCTATAGAGCGAAACTGCGTCTCAAAAAAAAGAAAAACAAAAAAACATCCTGAGATGGTGCTGCTGGATGTGAGTGCTGGAAAGGCGGAGGGAATTAGGAGCTGACCAGATCCCTCCTGACTGCCCTGCAGAACAAGTGGGGGGGTGGTGCTGCACTAAATGATGCCCCCCGCCCCCGAAGATGTATTTGCATTGGATCAATGAATATACAATGCAGAGACCTAAATGAAGACACGTGAATGGGTGTATGTGGACATCGGATTGCAGCTGGGAAACAGGTGCCTCTCATTCTCCCCAGCAAGTGTGGAATGTGTCCATGCCCCTAAGGGTATAGATCTGTCCTTCTTAACTTGTATACAACTCTAGGTCAGTTCTGAGTGAATGAAGTGCAGATGAGATTTCTCAGATCATTTGTATGTTTGACATTGTGACTGCTACTTTTGCTGCCACCATCCCCAGACCCAACCTGGCTTAAAGTCCAGGCTTTAGGTCAAAACAATGGAGTGCTTCCCGTGTTCTGGGATGGGAAGCTGGAGATCTGTGGTAGGACTGGGGGTTGGGGTACACTTTAGTTTTGTGCAAATGAGAGCTGCAGTGGTTTTATTAATGGTGATTGGCCTGGCCTGGTTGTAGCTCTGGGCGGGGGGAAGGAATCAGCAGTGGTGGTTCCCCAGATATTCATGTGCCCAGCCCTGGCCTTCCTGCCCGCAGACCCAGCAAAAAATACCACCACAGACTCTGACTTGCCTGCCTACTCCCTGCACCCCAGATGGGAATACCTTGGAGGCCAGACTCTGAATGTATTATTCTCCCCGTTCTAACCGGACCTGCCTAACACACAGTGAGGGAGTGAGGATAGGCGGGGTGAGGGACCTGTGGAGAACCAGAGTGGAATCACAAATCCTTGGGAGAAGTTAAAGATACAGGAGTGGGCCGGGCTCAGTGGCTCACGCCTGTAATCTCAGCACTTTGGGAGGCCGAGGCAGGCAGATCACCTGAGGTCAGGAGTTGAAGACCAGACTAGGCAACACGGTGAAACCCTGTCTCTACTAAAAATAGAAAAATTAGCCGGGCATGGTGGCGTACACCTATCGTCCCAGCTACTCGAGTGGCTGAGGCAGGAGAATTGCTTGAACCCGGAAGGCAGAGGTTGCAGTGAGCCGAGATCGTGCCACTGGGTGACAGACCGAAACTCTGTCTCAAAAAGAAAAAAAAAATTGTTCTATCTCTGAAAATTTGAGAAGGTGACCAATAGGGAGAAATTGTTAAATTAATTATACCCTAAAGCTGCTCCCTTTCCTGTTTAATTTTAGTCAATAGTTGTTTTTTGTTTTACATAGTAAACTGAAACCTAACTGGATATGTAAATAGACTGTACCCATTCTTGTACCAACCACTACGGTTTGGCCAATAAAAGGATGTCAACTGTTCAAACCATGTTCAAATAAGGCAAACCCCAAGCTGTAATCAATCTGGCTGTTTCTGTACCTCACTTCCATTTTCTGTATGTCACTTTGCTTTTTCTATCCATAAGTCTTTTTCCACCTCGTGGCTGTGCTTGAAGGGGGCCTGCCCCTCCACACCTGTGAGTATTTCTCGGAAGGTAGAAATGAGAGACTGAGAAAAAAAATAAGACACAGAGACAAAGTATAGAGGAAGAAAAGTGGGCCCAGGGAACCAGCGCTCAACATATGGAGGACCTGCACCGGCACCAGTCTCTGAGTTCCCTCAGTATTTATTGATCATTATCTCTACCATCTGGGAGAGGGGGATGTGGCAGGACTATAGAGTAATGGTGGGGAGAGGGTCAGCAGGAAAACGTGTGAGCAAGGGACTCTGTGTCATAAATAAGTTTAAGGAAATGTGCTATGCCTTGATGTGCACATAGGCCAGATTTATGTTTGACTTTACACAAACATCTCAGTGCAGTAAAGAGCAATATTGCCACCAGCATGTCTCACCTCCAGCCATAAGGCGTTTTTCTCCTATTGTTGTAACTGAGCGAGTTATAGAGAAATGCCACACTCTGAGACTAATTCAGGTGTCCTTTATTGCCAGCAACCGAGAGACAGCTAGATCTCAAAATTCTCTTGGCCCTGAAGAAGGGGCTAGATTTCTTTTTATACCTTGGTCTAAAAGGGGAGGGGGAGCCTAACTGAAGCAATTTTTACAGAAGCAGAACAGGCAAAAAGTTAAAAAATTAATGGTTACAGAGATAGTTACAGAAAAATAAACAGTTCCAGGTGCAGGGGCTTAAACTATCACAAAGAGATAATGCAGGGGCTTTGGGTACCATCCACCGAGCGCGTTCCCAGGAGCTGCTGGTTTAGCTTACCTCTATATCTTATCAGTAAGTGCATTCCTGGACGTGCTTGGAGTCAGCTTGCACTAGTTATGTCCTTAAGGGAGAGGGATAAGGGGGTCTGCAAGTGAAGAAACAAAAATGGAGTCTGTCTGGCTCTCTCAGCTAAGAGAGAGTCAATCTGGTTAAATCAAGGTAGGGTATCACACTATCTCAGTAAATAGAATGTACGATCGGGTTTTACACCGAGACATTCGAATCCCAAGGACGAGTAGGAGACAGATGCCTTCCTCTTATCTCAACTGCAAAGAGGCCTCCCTCTCTCACTAATCCTCCTCAGCACAGACCGTTTACAGGTGTCAGGCTAGGGGACGGTCAGGTCTTTCCCTTCCCATAAGGCCATATCTCAGGCTGTCTCAGTGGGGGGAAACCTTGGACAATACACAAGCTTTCTTGGGCAGAGGTCCCTGTGGCCTTCCGCAGTGCATTGTGTCCCTGGGTACTCGAGACTGGAGAATGGCGATGACTTTTACCAAGCATACTGCCTGCAAACACATTTTTAACAAAGCACATCCTGCACAGCCCTAAATCCATTAAACCTTGAGTCAATACAGCACGTTTCTGCAAGCACAGGGTTGGGGCTAGGGTTACAGATTAACAGCATCTCAAGGCAGAAGAATTTTTCTTAGTACAGATCAAAATGGAGTTTCTTATGTCTTCCTTTTTCTACATAGACACAGTAACAGTCTGATCTATCTTTCTTTCCTTCACAATGCTGAAATCTCTCTGAGCCTACTCTGGATTCACAGGCTACTCAATTTGCAAATCACTCTTTGTTCAATTAAACTCTGTTGAATTTAATTTATCCAAAGTTTTTGTTTTATTTTAAACATTTTCCTCAAATTTTTTCTATCATTAAAATGAATAATGTGTTCTTGGGCTTTGATTTTCTAAATTCATCCCTCAGCTATTTTCCCAAATTATTTTGTCCTTTCATAATGCTTCTGCAATTTTTTTTTTGTTTGTTTTTTGTTTTTGAGACAGAGTCTCACTCTGTCACCCAGGCTGGAGTGCAGTGGCATGATCTCAGCTCATGGCTGCCTCCGCCTCCCGAGTTCAAGCAATTCTCCCACCTCAGCCTCTGCAGTAGCTGGGATTACAGGCACCTGCCACCATGCCCGGCTAATTTTTATTTTTGTTTTTTTTTTCAGTAGAGATGGGTTTCACCATGTTGGCCAGGCTGGTCTCGAACTGCTGACCTCAGGTGATCCACCTGCTTCGGCCTCCCAAGGTGCTGGGATTACAGGCATGAGCCACCACACCTGGCCTAATTTTTTTCTTTTCTTTTTTTTTTTTTGAGACAAAGGCTCACTCTGTCACCCAGGCTGGAGTGCAGTGGGGTGATCTTGGCTCACTGTAATCTCCACCTCCCAGGTTCAAGCGATTCTCCTGCCTCAGCCCCCTGAGTAGCTGGGAGTGCTGTTGCCCATCACCACGCCTGGGTAATTTTTGTATTTTTAGTAGAGATGGGCTTTCACCATGTTGGCCAGGCTGGTCTTGAACTCCTGACCTCAGTGATCTGCCCACCTCGGCCTCCCAAAGTGCTGGGATTACAGGTGTGAGCCATGGCACCTGGCCTTTCCTGGATAATTTTTTAATTTTTAGTAGAGACGGGGTTTTGCCATGTGGGCCAGGCTGATCCTGGACTCCTGACCTCAGGTAATCCATTTGCCTCAACCTCCCAGAGTGTTGGGATTATTGGCATGAGCCATGGTGCCCAGCCTAAAAATTCTCATTTTTTCTTTCCCAGGGTGAATTTAGAAATTTTCTCAGATGTGTTTTTTTTATGGCTGGGTGATTTCCAACAGAATTCCAAGGCATAGCTATTAGAATGCTAGCTACCAAGGATAAAATAAGGGAAATCTCTCTTCTATTTTGGCTGCAGAAGAAGTAATAAATACATTTCCACAAGAAAATGTGGTAGGTAATTAGTGAGTCACATAGATTCATTAAAACATCAGTTTCTCTTTTTACAGGGTAAATTCGTGACAGTGAATATTTTTGTTGTATATCCTGTGATTTTTATTTCTGAGTTTCATGCTAAATTTTATGAGATAAAACTTGAGACCAGGCACAGTGGCTTATGCCTGCAATCCTAGCACTTTGGGAGTCCAAGGCTGGCAGATCGCCTGAGCTCAGGAGTTTGAGAACAGCCTGGGCAACATGGTGAAACCCCCTCTCTACTAAAGTATAAAAGAATTAGCTGGGTGTGGCATCATGTGCCTGTAGTCGCATCTACTTGGGAGACTGAGGCAGGAGAATTGCTTGAACCTGGGAGGCGGAGGTTGCAGTGAGCTGAGATTGCACCCCTACACTCCAGCCTGGGTGACAGAGCGAGACCCTGTCTCCAAAAAACAAACAAACAAAAAAAACTTGGTACCTCCTAGAAATGTTCGCATATGACTAATTGTTTACTACATTATTTTTCATGAAAATAATGCAATAATACATTTATTATCTGAAGGGAATAGATGCTTTTGCTTTCCTTGTTGAGGTATGAAATATAAGCACCTTAAAATTTCCTTTTGGCGGGGCACGGTGGCTCATGCCTGTAATCCCAGCACTTTGGGAGGCCGAGGCGGGCGGATCACGAGGACAGGAGATTGAGATAATCTTGGCTAACATGGTGAAACCCTGTAATAAAAATACAAAAAGTATTAGCCGGGTGTGGTGGCACATGCCTGTAGTCTCAGCTACTCAGGAAGCTGAGGCAGGAGAATCACTTGAACCCAGGAGGCAGAGGTTGCAGTGAGCCAAGATCGTGCCACTGCACTCCAGCCTGGGCAACAGAGCACGACTCCGTCTCAAAAAAAAAAAAAAAAAAAAAAAAAAAATTCCTTTTTTTTACCTGAACATAGTGTTTGAGTAATTTTGCTAGATTTTTCAAACACTTTCAAAAACCAAGTGAGTGGCTGGGCACGGTGGCTCATGCCTGTAATCCCAGCACTTTGAGAGGCTGAGGCAGGCGGATCACCTGAGGTCAGGAGTTCAAGAGCTGCCCGGCCAACAAGGTGAAACCCTGTCCCTACTAAAAATACAAAACAGCCAGGCGTGGTGGCAGGTGCCTCTAATCCCAGCTTCTCAGGAGGCTGAGGTGGGAGAATTGTTTGAACCCGGGAAGCGGTGGTAGCAGTGAGCTGAGATTGTGCCACTGCACTCCAGCCTGAGCGAAAGAGTGAGACTCCATCTCAAAAAAAAAAAAAACAAAAAAAAAAAACTTCTCTCTCTCTCTCTCTTTGATTGTCACACCCAGGCTGGAGTGTGACAAAAACAAAACTAACAGGTCAAATTCAGCATGCAGGAAGAAGCACAGGAAAATAGAGAGAGAAAAGAAGAAGAAAAACAACACCAAGTTACTCTAAGTACTGTGGAAATAAACTGAAAGTGGGGTTAGAAAAAAAAAGAAAGAAGGTCCAAGTAGTTCCAGGTACTTAGGAGGCCGAGATGGGAAGACCACCTGGCTGAGACCGGGGAGATCAAGGCTGCAGTAAATCATGATTGTATCCCTCTGTGGGCCTAAACAGCACTGCCACTGTCAAGGGCCATCTGGTTGACGTTGCCGCTGGAGAGAGCCATCTGGTCGACCTGAGACATGGCAAACTGGCAGTTAAGTCCAATGTTCAGTGTCAACACCTGTCTCAAAATAAATAAACAAAATAAGGACAGTAAATATTTAACAATAACAAACAATATTGAACACCAATAAATAAATAAGTGGGAGTGAAGAAAGGTAAAAGGTAATTAATATTACAATTAAGATCTTCTGGGCCGGGCACGGTGGCTCACGCCTGTAATACCAGCACTTTGGGAGGCCAAGGTGGGAGGAGCACGAGGTCAGGAGATCCAGACCATCCTGGCTAACACAGTGAAACCCCATCTCTACTAAAAATACAAAAAATTAGCCGGGTGTGGTGGCTGGTGCCTATAATCCCAGCTACTTGGGAGGCTGAGGCAGGAGAATGGCATTAACCTGGGAGACAGAGCTTGCAGTGAGCCGAGATTGTGCCGCTGCACTCCACCCTGGGTGACAGAGCAAGATTCCATCTCAAAAAAAAAAAAAAAAAAAACCGGGGAAGAAGGTCCGAGTAGTCCCAGGTACTTGGGAGGCTGGGATGGGAAGACCAACTGGGCGCGACCAGGGTGATCGAGGCCACAGTGAATCACGATCTGCGTGGACCTGAACGGTACTGGCACCAGTGAGAGCCATCTAGTCGATCTTAGACATGGCAAGCTGACAGCCAGGTCCAAAGCTCATGGCCAACATCTCTCACAAAATAAATAAACAAAAAACCAACAGTAAATATTTAACAATAACAAAGAAATAATAAGCAGTAAGACCAATAAATAAGTAGGAGTGAACAAAGGTAAAAGATAATTAATATCACAGTTGTTCTCGCTGTTTCTCGGTTTCCGTCTTTCTGTTTTCTCTGTCTCTCTCTCCCTTGATCTCTGTGTGTCACACTATCACACCCAGGCTAGAGTGCAGGTGTATGGTTACAGCTCACTGTTGATCGCACACCTGCACTCAAGCCATGATGTGACAGAGTGAGAAGACCTAGCTAAATAGAAATATATATAACATCAACTTCAGCATCTAGAAAGGAGCATAAAAGATTTAAAAGAGAGAGAGAGAGAACAAAGAACACAAAAGAAAAACTACAGCAACTCTCTGTAAGTACTGTTGAAGCCAACTGAAAGTGGGGCTAGAAAAAAAACAGAGGAAGAAGGTTTGAGTAGTTTTAGGTATTCGGGAGGCTGAATGGAAAGACCACCAGGGCAAGACTGGGGAGATCGAGGCTGCAGGGAATCACAATCGCATCCTTCCTTCGGACCTGAAAAGTACTGCCACTGGTGATAGCTATCCGGTCCACCTGAGACATGGCAAGCTGGCGGCCAAGTCCAATGCTCATGGCTGAAGTCTGTCTCAAAATAAATAAACTAACAACAGTAAATATTCAACAATAAAGAAATAATAACAAACACTAAAAAGACAAATAAGTGGGAGGGAACAAAGATAAAAGGTAATTAATATCACAATTAATTGTCTCTCTCTCTCTCTGTCTGTCTCCCTCTCCCTTGATCTCCATGTGTACAGTTTCACAGCCAGGCTAGAGTGCACATGTGTGGTCACAGCTCATTGCTGATCACTCACCTGCACTCCAGCCAGGTTGTGACAGAGTGAGAAGACCTAGCTAAAAAAAAAAAACAAAAACAAAAACTAAAACATCAGTTTCAGCGTGCAGAAAGGAGTGTAAGGAAATAAAAGAAAGAGAGCAAAGAACAAAGGAGAAAAACCACAGCAACTCCCTCTAAGTTCTGTGGAAGCAAACTGAAAGTGGAGTTGGAAAAAAAACAGAGGAAGATCCAAGTAGTTTCAGGTACTTAGGAGGCTGAGATGGATGGGATGACCACCTGGGCAAGACCAGGGAGATCAACACCACAGTGAATCACAATTGCATCTCTTTCCAGCTGGACGCAGTGGCTCACGCTTGTAATCCCAGTACTTTGGGAGGCCGAGGCAGGTGGATCACAAGGTCAGGAGATCAAGACCAGCCTGACCAACATGGTGAAACCCCATCTCTACTAAAAATAAAAAAAAAATTAGCTGGGTGTGGTGGTGGGTGCCTGTAATCTCAGCTACTTGGGAGGCTGAGGCAGGAGAATCGTTTGGAACCGGAAGGGGCAAGTTGCAGTGAGCCGAGATTGCGCCACTGCACTCTAGCCTGGGCAACAAGAGCAAACCTCTGTCTTAAAAAACAAACAAACAAACAGACAATTGCATCCCTCTGCCTTACCTGAGCAATACTGCTGCCGGTGAGAGCAATCTGGCCAACTTTAGACAAGGCAAGCTGGCGGCGAGGTCCAATGCTTGCAGCCAACAACATCTGCCTCAAAATTAATAAACAAATAACCAACAGTAAATAATAATAACAAAGAAATGATAACGAACAATATGACCAATTAATAAATAAATAAGTGGGAGTGAACAAAGGTAAAAGGTAATTAATATCATAATTTATTGTTGTCTCTCTCTGTCTCTATTTCTCTGTCTGTCTGTCTCTCTCTTCTTTGATCTCTATGTGTCACACTGTCAAACCCAGGCTGAAGTGAAGGTGTGCAGTCACAGCTCATGCTGGTCATGCACCTGCACTCCGGCCAGGGTGTGACAGAGTGAGAAGACCTAACTAAAAAAATATATATGTATATAAAACATAAACTTCTGCATGCAGGAAAGAGCATAAAAAATTTAAAAAAAAAAAGAGAGAGCAAAGAACAAAAAGAAAAACTACAGCAACTCTCTCAAAGTACTATGGAAGCAAACTGAAAGTGGGGTTAGAAATAAAACAGAGGAAGAAGGTCTGAGTAGTCCCAGGTACTCGGGAGGCCAAGATGGGAAGATCAGCCCCGTGAGACTGGGGAGATGCAGGCTGCAGTGAATCATGATTGCATCCCTCTGCTGGACCTGAATGGTACTGCTGCCAGCAAGAGCCAAATGGTCAACCTTAGACATGGACCAAGTCCAATACTCGTGGCTGACATCTGTCATAAAATGTATAAACAAGAAAACCAACAATATATATATATTTTGAGACAGAGTCTTGCCCTTGTTGCCCAGGCTGGAGTGCAATGGTGCAATCTTGTCTCACTGCTACCTCTGCCTCCTGGGTTCAGGCAATTCTCCTGTCTCAGCCTCCCAAGTAGCTGGGATTACAGGCATGCGCCACCATGCCTGGCTAATTTTGTAGTTTTAGTAGAGACGGGGTTTCTCCATGTTGGTCTGGCTGGTCTTGAACTCCCGACCTCAGTTGAGCCGCCTGCCTCAGCCTCCCAAAGTGCTGAGATTACAGGCGTGAGCCACCTCACTCAGCCCATAAATATTTAAAAATAACAAAGAAATAACAATAATAAGACCAATAAATAAATAAGTGGGAGTGAACAAAGGTAAAATGGAATTAACATCACAACTAATTGTTGTCTTTCTGTCTGTCTCTGTTTCGGTCTCTCTGCCACTGTCTGTATCTCTGTCTCTCTATCCCTCTCTCCATCAATCTGTGTGTGTCACACTGTCACACACAGGCTGGAGGGCAAGGGCACGGTAATGACTCACTGCTGATCGAACACCTACACTCCAGCCAGGGTGTGACAGAGTTAGAAGACCTACAAAAAATTAAATTAAATTAAACATCCACGTCAGTGTGCAGGAAAGAGGGTAGCAAAAAATAAAAGAAAAAAAGAAGCAGAGCAAAGAACAAAGAAGAAAGACCACAGCAACCCCCCCCTAAATACTGTGGAAGCAAAATGAAAATGGGGGTAGAAAAAAAAAGAAGGAAGATGGACTGTGTAGTCCCAGGTAAATGGGAGGCTGAGATGGGAAAACCTTCCCGGTGAGACCAGGAAGATCGTTGCTGCATTGAATCATGATTGCATCCCTCTGCTGGGCCTGAACAATACTGCTGGCACTGAGAGCCATCTGGTTGACCTTGACACCAGCAAGAGCCATCTGTTTGACCTTAGACATGGCAAGGTGGTGACTAAGTCCAACATTTGCAGCCAACATCTGTCACAAAATAAATATACCAAAAAACCCAACAGTAAATATTTAACAATAACTAAGAAATAATAACAAACAATATTAAAGACTGTTGGGAACAGGCTCCCAAATCTGGCCATAAACAGGCCCCAAAACTTGCCATAAACAAAATCTCTGCAGCACTGTGACATGCTCGTGATGGCTATGATGCCCACGCTGAAGGTTATTGGTTTACCGGAATGAGGGCAAGGAACACCTGGCCAACTCAGGGCAGAAAACCGCTTAAGGCATTCCTAAACTATAAACAATAGCATGAGCAATCCATGCCTTAAAGACGTGTTCCTGCTGCAGATAAGTAGCCAGAGCCCATTGCTTTGTTTCCTGTAAGGAATGCTTTTAGTTAATCTATAATCTATAGAAACAATGCTTATCACTGGCTTGCTGTCAATAAATATGTGGGTAACACTCTGTTTGTGGCTCTCAGCTCTGAAGGCTATCAGCCCCCTGATTTCCACTCTGCACTCTGTATCTGTGTCTGTGTCTTTAATTCCTCTAGTGCCGCTGAGTTAAGGTCTCCACGACTGAGCTGGTCTCAGTAAAAGACCAGTAAATAAATGAGAGTAAACAAGGGTAAAAAATAATATCACAATTAAGATCTTCTTCTCTTTCTCTCTCTCTGATTGTCACACTCAAACTGGAGTGTGACAAAAATAAAAAAAATCTAAGAGGTCAACTTCAGCATGCAGAAAGGAATGTAGAAAAATAGAGAAAAGAACAAAGATTTAAAATGACAGTAAGTCACTCTAAGTACTGTGGAACAAACTGAAAGTGGGGTTAGAACAAAAACAGAGGAAGTAGGTCCTAGTAGTTGCAGGGACTCTAGAGGCTGAGATGGAAAGATCACCCATGTGAGACCAAGATTGAGGCCACAGAGGATCATAATCATATCCCTCTGCTGGACCTGAAACGGTATGGCTACCAGCGAGAACCATCTGGTCAACCTCAGACATAGCAAGCTGGCAGCTAAGCCCAACGCTCATGGCTGATATCCATTAGAAAATATATAAGCAAAAAAACCAACAGTAAATATTTAACAATATCAAAGAAATAATAACAAACAATACTAAACACCAGTAAATCAATAAGCATGAGTCAACAAAGGTAAAAAGTAATTAATATTACAATTAAGATCTTCTTCACTAAGCCGGGTGCGGTGGCTCACGCCTGTAATCCCAGCACTTTGGGAGGCCGAGGCGGGCGGATCACGAGGTCAGGAGATCGAGACCACGGTGAAATCCCGTCTCTACTAAAAATACAAAAAATTAGCCGGGCGTGGTGGTGGGTGCCTGTAGTCCCAGCTACTCAGAGAGGCTGAGGCAGGAGAAGGGCGTGAACCCGGGAGGTGGAGCTTGCAGTGAGCCGAGATCACGCCACTGCACTCCAGCCTGGGTGACAGAGCGAGACTCCGTCTCAAAAAAAAAAAAAAGATCTTCTTCACCGTCTTTCTCTCTCTCTCTCTCTTCATTTGTCACACCCAGCTGGAGTGTGACAAAAAAATCTAAAAGGTAAACTTAAGCATGCAGAAAGGTATGTAGAATAGAGAGAGAAAGAAAATAAGTAAAATAACAGCAAGTCATTCTAAGTACTCTGGAAACAAACTGAAAGTAGGGTTAGAAAAAACAAAGGAAGAAGGTCTGAGTAGTCCCAGGTACTCATGAGGCCAAGATGGGAAGACCACCCAGGCAAGACTGGGGAGATCCAGGTCACAGTGGATCTCAATTGCATCCCTCTGCTGGACCTAAATGATACTGCTACAAGTGAGAACCATCTGGTCAACCTTAGATATGGCAAGCTGGTGGTTAAGACCAAGGGTCATGGCTGGCATCTGTCTCAAAATTAATAAACAAAAATACCAACAGTAAACATTTAACAAACACAAAGAAATAACAATATTAAGGGCCAATAAATAAATAAGTGGGAGTGAAAAAAATAAAAGGTAATTGATATCACAGTTAAGATTTCCTCTCTCTCTCTCTCTCTCTCTGTCTCTCTCTCTCCTTTTGTCACACCCAGGCTGGAGTGTGACAAATAAAAATTAACCTAAAAATTCAACTGCAACGTGTGCAAAGGACTGTAGGAAAACAGAGAAAAGAACAAACAAGAAAAACAACAGCAAGTCACTCTAAGTACTGTGGAACAAACTGAAAGTGGGGTTAGGAAAAAAAAAAAGGAAGAAAGTCTGAGTAGTCCAAGGTACTCAGGAGGCTGAGATGGGAAAACCACCTGGGTGAGACTGGAAGGATCAAGGCTGCAGTGAATCAGGATGGCATCCCTCTGCTGGATCTAAATGGGACTGTCGCTTGCAAGAGCCATCTGGTTGCCCTTAGACATGGTGAAACGTGAGGCATCTGAAGGACCTTAGACATGGCAAGGCAAGAGCCATCTGGTCGGCCATACACATGGCAATCTGGTGGCCAAGTCCAACGCTCACAGCTGACAGCTGTCTCAAAATAAACAAAAAACCCAACAGTAAATATTTAACAATAACAAAGAAATAATAACAAACAATATTAAGGAAAATAAATAAGGAGGAGTGAAAAAGGTAAAGAGGACAATAAATATCACAATCAATATTTTCTCCTCTTTTTTTCTCTCTCTCTCTCCATTTGTCACACCCAGGCTGCAGTGTGACACACAAAAAAAAAAAAGTTAACTTCAGCTTATAGGAAGGAGTGTAGCAAAATACAGAGAGAAAGAACAAAGAAGAAAAACAACAGCAAGTCACTAGAAATACTGTGGAAACAAACTGAAAGTGGCTTTAGAAAAAAGGAGAAAGAGGGTCCGAGTAGTCCCAGGTACTCAGGAGGCTGAGATGGGAAGACCACACAGGTGGGACCAGGAAGACCGAGGCTGCAGAGAATCATGATCACATCCTTCTGCTGGACCTGAACAGTACTGCCACTTGGCAAGAGCCATGTGGTAAATCTCAGATATGGCAAGGGGAGAGCCATCTGGTTGACCTCAGACATGTCAGGGCAAGAAACTTCTGGTCCTGCCTCCAGTTTCCCTCTCCAAAATGGATTTATGTTTTAATATATTTAATAATTCTAATATTGAAATAACTTTATTTAATGTTTTTATTCATCAAAAATACTAATTTTCCCTATAATTAATGGTTAGATTTAATTTAATTAGATTTAAATGAGAAATTGCCACAATAAAAACTTTTTTAAAGTACAACTATATTTTATAATTATAAAATGTACAAAATATGCAAAATTAAAAATAACAAATTTGTGACATATTAAAGTGTATCTGTGCCTATAAGATTGAGAAACATAGTGGATAAGCACATTGTCTACTCCTGAAACTTTCTTTTCATAATGAGGTGACTTTAGAAATGTCATTCAGCCTTCTTTTGTTTAATACCACCTCACCTGTAAAAAGGGAACAATAAAGCACGTTGTAGATTTATGATAAAAATACATGTAAAACTTGTTACAGTATTCTAGAGTAGTGCTATAATATAGTGGGAATATATGCTTTTCTTTTTAGAACAAAACCATTATAAAAAAAGAGGTTCAATAAAATATTTCTGAGTTGGAAACAATGGCAAGTATACAGTAGAATGTTTTGGTTTCCTCCATAAAGCAGACCTCATCTGTCCATGAAAGATCTCCCTTGGAATGAAATTATAAGTCACTTGAAAATAACAGATTGTCTCCAGTAATATAGCAGTAGGAATGATCTTATCTCAGACCATAGTTAAATAGCTGGGATTTTTTTTTTCTTGGCATCAGAGTTTTCTTTATTTACCAGATGCATATTATGATCCACAGATTTGATTCTCAATCACCTGACTATGGCCAACTCCTTGGTACTCTCTAAAAAAGTCCTTTAGATGATGACTGATTTGGAGTTGAAATACTTTTTCAGTAGTATTAAATAGAAAGTGTTTTCTATGTTCAGAGAGTGGCCAGAGCATGTGCATTGACACCATCTGCCTCTTGAGTATCTCCCAGGCCATCACCATCAGCCCCAAAAACCTCAGGTGGGCATAGCTTAAACTACATGATTCCAAATATATTTGAATCTCTAATATCCAAATTATGTGCTGAATTCTGAATGTGCTTGTAAATATCATTTTTCCTATGTATGTTACTGGCAAGTGGAACACAATAAACAACACAAAAATTATTTAAAACGCTGTTCTGAGTAGTTAATAACAGAATTCCACATTATCACATGTTGTGCTTTGATTATTTTTTAATGTTTTGTGTTTGGAACTTTTAACCTGGGCCAGCAGCTCCATGACTTTTATTCTGTTCAGCACAGTGGTGAGTCCAACACATTCATAGGTCCAACACCACTCCTAAATTCTCACCTGAGTCCAGAGTCACCGAAAATGTCTTTGTCCTAAGGAGCACCTTTGTATCATTTTACACTCTCTCCTACATCTTTTCAGTGTATATGGTTCTTTTTTATAATCCAAGTTGTTGGCTGATGAACAACTCTAAACTGATCACTTCTAGTTTTTTCTATAGTCAGGTCCATTGTTCTCATAAGCCATGACCCCAGAATATCCAGGATAACCTCTTCTTGCTATGGAAGGAATATACAGTTTCCTAAGATGATCACATAGATCTACATTTTATGTGGAATTATTTTTTTAATATGTAGACATTCATTCATTATTTTATGCAGAGGTTTAGTTACCACAAAGAGCAGTCACATATCAGAGAACCCGTGAGTCACCGACTGAGTTCCTGCCCTCATAGAATTTATTATATGGTAGTAATGGCAGTTACAGCTAAAAGTTTTGAATAGTTCTTTGATAATTTTCTATTTACTAAATGTTATAATAAAGAAATTTAGAGGCCAAAATTTTATTTTAAAATGGGGCCTCTAGTAATTTAGAGACAATGGAAAACTTATATGGGTATGTAGCTTTTTTTTTTTTTTTTTTGAGACGGAGTCTCACTCTGTCGCCCAGGCCCAGGCTGGAGTGCAGTGGCGCAATCTCGGCTCACTGCAAGCTCTGCCTCCCGGGTTCACGCCATTCTCTTGCCTCAGCCTCTCCGAGTAGCTGGGACTACAGGCGCCCGCCACCATGCCCGGCTAATTTTTTGTATTTTTTAGTAAAGGCGGGGTTTCACCGTGGTCTCGATCTCCTGACCTCGTGATCTGCCCGCCTCAGCCTCCCAAAGTGCTGGGATTACAAGCATGAGCCACCGCGCCCGGCCGGGTATGTAGCTTTAAACTAATTAATTTAAAACATCCGCTGGGCGCTGTGGCTCATGCCTATAATCTCAGCAATTTGGGAGGCTGAGGCAGGTGGATCACCTGGGGTCAGGAGTTTGAGACAAGCCTGGCCAACATGGCGAAACCCTGTCTCTACTAAAAATATAAAAATTAGGTGTAGTGGTGTGTGCTTGTAATCCCACCTACTCTGGAGGCTGAGGCAGAAGAATCGTTTGATCCTGGGAGGTGGAGGTTGCAGTGAGCCAAGATAGTGCCTCTGTCTCAAAAAAAAAAGCCATAACCGGTTCATAGGTACATCAAGATGGCAGAATAGAAGGCCTCACCAACCATCCCCCCTGCAAGGACACCAATTTAACAACGACCTATATTTAAAAATCACCTTTATAAGAAATAAAAATCAGGTGGGCACTCATGGTACCTGGTTTTAACTTCATATTGCTGAAAGAGGCACTGAACAGGTAGGAAAAACAGTCTTGAATCTCTTTCACTATTTCTCCCACATCCCCCAACAATGGTGGCATGGTGCAGAAAGGGAGAGTTCAGCAATTGTGAGGCATTGAATTCAGTGCTTTCGTGTTATAACAGAAAGAAAAACCAAACCAAACTCAGCTTACACCTGCTGATGGAGGAATTATTTAAACCATATAGTTAAATACAGTTGCTGGTGATAGTAAGTACACAGAAAATCAAATAATATTATAACACTGTAACTGTGGTGTATGAACCACTCATAGGCAAGGTAGAAAGATTAAACAATAAACCAACCAAAAATAGCAACTACAACAACTTTTCAAGACATAGACAGTAAAATTACATATAAATAGAAACAACAAAAAGTGAGGGAAAAGAGTTAAAGCGTAGAGTTTTTATTATTCTTTTTGCTTCTTTGCTTATTCAAACAGTGGTAAGTTGTTATTAGATTAAAATAATACGTTATAAGATAGCATTTGCAAGCCTCATGGTAACCTCAAACCAAAAAACATACAAGGAATACACAAAAAATAAAAAGCACAGAACTAAATCATATCACCAGAGAAAATTACCTTCACTAAAAGGAAGACAAAAAGCAAAGAAAGATAAAAGAGAAGACCACAAAGCAACCATAAATCAAATAAAATGGCAGAAGTAAGTTCTAGCTTATCAGTAATAACATTGAATGTAAATAGGCTAAACTCTCCAGTCAAGACAGAGGGGATGAATGTATATAAAAACAGGACATATTGATCCTTTGCCTGTAAGAAATTCACCTCATCTATGAAGACACACATAGACTGAAAGTTTTAGAAGTGGAAAAAGATATTCAATGTCAATGCAAACAAAAAAATGTGGTCGTAGCTATACTTACATTAGAAAAATAGATTTTAAGACAAAAATTACAAGAAAAGACAAAGAGGTTACTATGTAATGATAAAGGGGTAAAGTTAACAAGAGACTATAACAATTTTTACATATAAATACACCTAACTCTTGAGCACTGAAATATGTAAAGCAAATATTATTAGAGCCAAAGAGACAGATAGACTCCAATACAATAATAGCTGGAGACTCCAACACTCCACTTTCAGCATTGAATTGGTATTCCAGACAGAATATCAACAAAGAAATGTTGGACTTAATCTGTACTATAGACCAAATGTATCTAATAGAGATTTAGAGAACATTTTATGTAATGGTTGCAGAATACACATTCTTTTCTTTAGCACATGGATTATTTTCAAGGATAGACTATATGTTAGGCCACAAAAGAAGTCCTAAAACATTAAAAAACTTGAAATAATATCAAATATCTTATTTGACCACAATGGAATAAAACTAGAAATTAATAAAAAGAGGAACTATAAAAACTATACAAATACATGAAAAATCAACAATATGCTTCTGAATGATCAGTGCAATGAAGAAATTAAGAAGAAAATTAAAAATTTTCTTGAAACAAATGATAATAAAAACACTACATATCAGTATCTATGGGATACACAAAAGCAGTACTAACAGGAAAGTTTATAAGTGCCTACATCCCAAAAAAGAAAAATTCTCAAATACACAACCTAATACTGTATCTTAGAGAACTAGAAAAGCAAGAGCAAACCAAACCCACAGTTATTAGAAGAAAAAAATCATAAAGATTAGAGCAGAAAAAAATATTGAACAAAAAATACAAAAGAGCAATGAAAAAATTGGCTTTTTTGAAAAGTTAAAAATTGACAAACCTTCATCAAACTAAAAATAATTTTAAATCCAAATGTAAAATAATTTAACAAACAAATAAACTATGATACAGGAGGGCAAATGAGTGAGGCCTACAGGTTCCAGGGCAATGTAAGAGACCTCAGAAGCCTCCTGTGCTTTCTTGTTTGCCTCCACTGTTCTGAGGTATCCAGTTAACTCACAAGGCTTCATCATCCCAGCCTGGAAAGTGACTCTCGTTCCACTTCCAAAAAAGAACCCTAAAGCTATGACAGGGATGGTCTTCAGAGCAGTGATCTGATGCTCTGCCACATTCTACACTAACCTGAGTGCTCAGTCCCACAAACCCCCAAGCCAATTTCTGCTCTGAAAGACCTCCAGATGATACAGAGAAATTTCCAAGGATCTGATAGTACAGTGGGTAACTGATAGACAGCAAGGTCAATTCACCTTTTTAAGCGTTTGAAATTTAGACGCCACCCAGGTCAATTACTTCAATTTATAGAGAAAAATTTGAGGTTTTTCACTACTGTATTCCCCTTCATACTGTGTGTAGGGGGATTACTCCCAATTTTAATTATACAGAGCAGTGAATGCAGAAACTAGTTTTTGTCCTCTGAAAGCTTTCCTGAGGATGGCCACAGCCCAGGCAGATCCATGGGAACCTTGAGGTTCCCAAGTCATCAGCCTGTTACCTTTTTTCCTCTCCATGTTATAGGTCCTGGGCATGTTACCAGGAGACTCGGTGCCCCTACCCCGTGGCAGAGCTGCCCTCATCCTCTGTCTTCTTGTCACTCCATCAGTGTTAACTGCTCTTCTGACCTTTAACATGAGAAGTCTCTGTGTGTGTGTGTGTGTGTGCGAGTGCTCATGCACGCAAACCTGTGCAAGTTTAATGGTGCAGATATGAGTTTGCTCCATACGAGAAAACTGGCAGAAATTCTCAAGATCTCAGGGACTCTCATTCCCAAAGCAAACCCCATGATAGGGATGAGCCCTGGCCTATGAGGTCAGAATGCTCTTTTGTCCTCTGGACTCTGCCAACTTTATGTTCTCTTTACCTTCAACTTTATTTTCTCTGCTTCTCTCCAGCCTTCAGTTTCCCAGTCATCCAGTGAGATGTTAGATGTCAAAGTGCTTAAGCCACAGCTCAGCATGCACACGGTGGAAGCTCCCTACCTACTAGGATGGGTGTAGCAGGGCTGTGATCAGGGTATACCCAGATCTTCCTCACTTGGGCAGAAACAGATGGGTTCTGCACTGGGTAGCTGGACCTTCTGTCCAACAAAGGTCATGCACACGGGATCCTTCAAGGCCTACAGACAATGTGTGCATGTGAGACCCACCTTTATCCCCCAGCAGCTCCCCATGGAGCATCCCCAATATGTCCCCTATCCTCTGCATCTAGAAAGTGGTGACATCCTCACTTAATACATGGACTGATGGACCCTTTTTGGTGGAGTAGTCTCACAAAGAGAATCTGAGATGCTATTAACTGTACAAGGAACTATGGATTTGGGCCATATGAAAGCACTAGAACTTCAGAATTAAATCTTCCCCACTCCTGCCTCCACCACTATGCAGATTAAAAAAATGTCCTTGGAGAGAGATATGTCTTACCAAAGATTACCAAGGATTCCATGTCAAAGCTAGCACTTTGGTTGGGATTACATTTGCCTGTAAGTAGAAGGATACCCAATATAACAGTAGTGCAGACAAGATACAGAATGCTTTCTTTCTCATAAATAAGAATCTTAAAGCTGGACAGTCCATGCTGACTCTGGACTGTGCACCAAAGCAGTCAAAAATTATCTTTTTGCTACACTTTTTTTTCTTTTTCTAACTTTAAAGTTCAGGGGTACATGTGCAGGATGTGTGGGTTTGTTACATAGGTAAAGATGTGTCATAAAGATTGGTTGTACAGATTGTTTTATCACCCAGGTATTAAGCTTACTATCCATTAGTTATTTTTTCTGCTTCTCTCCTTCCTCCCACTCTCCACCTCACAATATGCCTCAGTGCATGTTGTTCCCCTCTAAGTATCTGTGTGTTCTCATCATCTAGCTCCCACTTATAAGTGAGAACATGTAGTATTTGGTTTTCTGTACCTTTGTTAGTTTGCTTAAGACAATGACCTCCAGCTTCATCCATGTCTCTACAAAGGACATAATCTTCTTTTTTTTATGGCTGCATAGTATTCCATCATGTATATGTACTACTATATTTTCTTTATCCAGTCCATCATTGATGAACACGTGGGTTGATTTAATGTATTTGCTATTGTGACTAGATCTGCAATGAATGTGTGTATGTGTTTTTATAATAGAAAGACATATTCCTTTGGGTATACACTCAGTGATGAGACTGCTGGGGTGAATAATATTTCTGTCTTTAGGTCTTTGAGGAATCATCACACTGTCTTCTGCAATGGTTGAACTCATTTACACTCGCACCAACAGGGTAAAAACCTTCCTTTTTCTCCACAACTTTGCCAGCATCTGTTATTTTCTGAGTTTTTAATAATAGCCATTTTGACTGCTATAAAACAGTATCTCACTGTGGTTTGGATTTGCATTTCTCTAATTATCGGTGATGTTGAGGTTTTTTTCACATGCTTTATTAGCTGTGTGTATGTCTTCTTTTGAGAAATGTCTCTTCCTGTCCTTTGCCCAATTTTTAATGGGGTTGTTTGCTTTTTTCTTGTAAATTTAAGTTCCTTATGGATGCTGGAATTAAATCTTTGTCAGATGCATAGTTTGCAAAAATTTTCTCCCATTCTGTATGTTGTCCACTTGCTCTGTTGACATTTTTTTTTTTTTTTTTTTGCTGTGCAGAAGCTCTTCAGTTTAATTAGATCCCATTTGTCAATATTTCCTTTGTTCCAATTGCTTTTGGCATCTTCATCATAAAATGTTAGCCCATGCCTATGTCCTGAATCGTATTGCCTAGGTTGTCTTCCAAAGTTTTTATAGTTTTGGGTTTTACATTTAAGTTTTAAGCCATCTTGACTTAATTATTGTATATGGTGTAAGGAAGGAGTTCAGTTTCTATTTTTAAATTTTACTTTAAGTTCCAGGATGCAAGTGTAGAACGTGAAGTTACATAGGTATACATGTGCCATGTGGTTTACCACACCAATCAACCCATCATCTAGGTTTTAAGCCCTGCATGCATTAGCTATTTGTCCTTATGCTCTCCCTCTTCTTGCCCCCTATCCCCTGACTAGCCCTGGTGTATGTTGTTCCCCTCCCTGTGTCCATGCGTTATCATTGTTCAGCTTCCACTTATGAGTGAGAACATGTGATGTTTGGTTTTCTGTTCCTGTGTTAGTTTGCTAAGGATGATGGAGGAAGGGGGTCAGTTTCAGTTTTCTGCATATGGTTAGCCAGTTTTCCCAGCACCATTTATTGAATAGGGAGTCCTTTTCCCATTGCTTGTCTTTGTCAGGTTTATCAAAAATCAGGTAGTTGTAGATATGCGGTCTTATTTCTGGGTTCTCTATTGTGTTTCATTGGTCTATGTGTCTGTTCTTGTACTTTTTTGGTTACTGTAGCACCGTAGCATAGTTTAAAGTTGGGTAGCATGATGTCTTCTGCTTTGTTCTTTTTGCTTAGGATTGCATTGACAATTCAGGTTCTTGTTTGGTTCCATATCAATTTTAAAATACATTTTTCTTGTTTTGTGAAAAATGTCAGTGGTAGTTTAATGGGAATACTATTAACTCTACATGTTTTACGTGGGCGGTGTGGCCATTTTAACAATATTAATTCTTCCTATCCATAAGCATTGAATGATTTTTTTGTTTATATCATCTTTTTTTTTTTTTTTTTTTTTTTGAGTTGGAATCTTGCTCTGTCACCTAGGCTGAAGTGCAGACCTTGGCTCATTGCAGCCTTTGCCTCCCAGGTTCAAGCAATTCTCCTGCCTCAGCCTCCTGAGTAGCTGAGATTACAGGTGCGCACCACCTTGCCTGGCTAATTTTTGTATTTTTAGTAGAGATGTGGTTTCACCATGTTGCTCAAGCTGGTCTCGAATTCCTGACCTCGTGATCTGCCCGCCTCGGCCTCCCAAAGTGCTGGAATTACAGCCGTAAGCCACCATACCCTGCTTTGATTTCTTTGAGTATTGTTTTATAGTTCTCCTTGTAGAGACCTTTCACTTCCTTTGTTAGATGCATTCCTAGGTGTTTTATTCTATTCATGGTGATTGTGAATGGGAGTTTATTCAGGATTTTGCTCTTGGCTTGACTGTTGTTGGTGTATAAGAATGCTAGTAGGCCAGGTGCGGTGGCTCACACCTGTAATCCCAGCACTTTGGGAGGCCGAGGTGGGCGGATCATGAGGTCAGGAGATTGAGACCATCCTGGCTAACGCAATGAAACCCCATCTCTACTAAAAATACAAAAAATTAGCTGGGCGTGGTGACAGGTGCCTGTAGTCCCAGCTACCTGGGAGGCTGAGGCAGGAGAATGGCATGAACCCGGGACATGGAGCTTGCAGTGAGCAGAGGTCACGCCACTGCACTCCAGTCTGGGCAACAGAGTGAGACTCCATCTCAAAAAAAAAAAGAATGCTAGAAATTTTTGCACTTTAATTTTGCATCTTGAGACTTTGCTAAAGATGTTTATCAGCTTAAGAAGCTTTGGGGCTGAGATGATGGGGTTTTCTACATGTAGGATCATATTGTCTGCCATCAGGCATAGTTTAACTTCCTCTCTATTTGAATGCCTTTTATTTCTTTCTCTTGCCTGATTGCTCTGGCCAGGACTTCAATACTATCTTAAATAGGAGTCGTGAGAGAGGGCATCCTTGTCTTGTGCCAGTTTTAATGGGGAACGCTTTCAGCTTTTGCCCTTTCAGTATGATGTCTGTGGGTTTGTTATATATGGCTTTTATTATATTGAGGTATGTTTTTTCAATACCTAGTGTATTGAGTTTTTAACATGAATGGATGCTGAATTTTATTGAAAGCTTTTTCTGCATTTATTGAGATAATCATATGGTTTTTGTCTTTAATTCTGTTTATGTGATGAATCACATAGTGATTTGTGTATGTTGAACCAACCTTGCATCCCATGGATGGAGCCTACTTGATTGTGGTGGATAAGCTTTTTATGTGCTGCTGGATTTGGTTTGCCAGTATTTTGTTGAGAATTTTTGCATCAATGTTCATCAAGAATATTGGCCTGAAGTTTTCTTTTTGTGTGTGTGTCTCTGCCAGGTTTTGGTACCATGATGATGCTGGCCTCATAGAAAGAGTTAGGAAGGAGACCCTCTGTTTCAATTCTTTGAAATAGTTTCAGTAGGAATTTTACCAGCTCTTCTTTGTAAATCTCATAGCATTCAGCTGTTAATCTTTCTGGTCCTGGGGTGTTTTTGGTTGGCTGGCTCTTTATTATTTCCTCAATTTCAGAGCCTGTTATTTGTCTTTTCAGGGATTCAATTTCTTCCTAGTTTAGTCTCGGGAGGGTGTATGTGTCCAGAAATTTATCCATTTCTAGTAGATTTTCTATCTTATGTGCATAGAGGTGTTTATAATATTCTCTGATGGTTATTTTTATTTCTGTGGAGTCAGTGGTAATATCCCCCTTATTATTTCTGATTGTGTTTATTTGAATTTTTGATCTTTTCTTCCTTATTAGTTTATCTAGTGGTATATCTATATTATTAGATTTTTCAAAACAAATAAACAAACAACTCCTGAATTTGTTGATCTTTTGAATGGTTTCTCATGTCTCTATCTCCTTCAGTTCAGCTCTGAGTTTGGTTATTTCTTGTCTTCTCCTAGCTCTAGGATTTCTTTGCTCTTGTTTCTCTAATTATTTTAGTTGTGATGTTAGGTTGTCAACTTGAGATCTTTCTAGCTTTTTGATATGGGCATTTCATGCTATAAATTTTCTTAACATTGCCTTAGCTGTGTCCCAGAGATTCTAGTATATTTTGTCTTTGTTCTCATTAGTTTCAAAGAATTTCTTGATATCTGCCTTAATTTCATCATTTACGCAAAAGTCATTCAGGAGCAGGTTATTCAATTTCCATGGAATTGTATGGTTTTTAGTAAGTTTCTTAGTCTTGAGTTCTAATTCGATTGTGCTGTGGTCTGAGACATTGTTTATTATGATTTCAGTTCTTTTGCATTTGCTGAGGAGTGTTTTACTTGTGACTATGTGACGGACTTTAGACAAAGTGCCATATGGTGAAGAGAAGAATGTATATTCTGCTGTTTTGGGGTGGAGAGTTCTGTAAATATCTTTCACATCCATTTGATCCAGAGCTAAGTTCAGGTCCTGAATATCTTTGTTAATTTTCTGTCTCAATAATCTGTCTAATATTATCAATGGGGTGTTAAAGTGTCCCGCTATTATTGTGTGGGGGTATTAGTCTCTTTGAAGACCTCTAGGAACTTGTTATAGAAATCTGGTTGCTCCTGTGCTTGGTGCATATATATTTAGGATAGTTAGTTCTTCTTGTTTAATTGAACCCTTTGCCATTATGTAATGCCTCTATTTGTCTTTTTTGATCTTTGTTGGTTTAAAGTCTGTTTTATTGGAAACTAGGATTGCAACCCCTGCTTTTTTCTGTTTTCCATTTGCTTGGTAAAATTTCCTCCATTTCTTTATTTTGGACCTATGTGTGTTATTCCATGTGAGATGGGTGTCTTGAAGACAGCATACCAATGGGTCTTGGTTCTTTATCCACTTGCCACTCTGTGTCTTTTAATTGGGGCATTTAGTCCATTTACATTTAAGGTTAGTATTGTTATATATAGATTTGATCCTGTCATCTTGATGCTACCTGGTTATTTTGCAGACTTGTTTATGTGGTTGATTTATAGAGTCACTGGTCTGTGTACTTCAGTGTGTTTTTGTGGTGCTTGGTAATAATTTTTTCTTTCCAAATTAGTGCTTCCTTCAGGAGCTATTGAAAGGCAGATCTGGTGGTAATGAATTACCTCAGCATTTGCTTGTCTAAAGGGAATGTTATTTCACCCCAGCTTAGGCTTAGTTTGGCAAGACATACAATTCTGGGTTAAAATTTCTTTTCTTTAAGAATGTTAAATATTGGCCCACAGTCTCTCTTGGCTTGCAGGGTTTTAACTGAGAGGTCTGCTATTAGTCTGATGGGCTTCCTTTTGTAGGTGACCTGGCCTTTCTCTCTGGCTGCCCTTAACATTTTTTCTTTTCATTTCAACTTTGGAGAATCTGATTTTTATATGTCTTGGATATGATCTTTTTATGGAGTATCTTACTGGGGTTCTCTGCATTTTCTAAATTTGAATGTTGGCCTGTATAGCAAGGTTGGGGACATTCTCATGGATGATATTCTGAAATATGTTTTCCAAATTAGTTCCAGTCTCCCCAGCTCTTTCAGGTACACCAATCAGTTATAGATTTTGTCTCTTTACATAATCCCATTTTTCTCAGAGGTTTTTTTTAATTCCTTTTTATTTTTTCTTCTCTACTCTTGTCTGCCTTTCTTACTTCAGAAAGACAGTCTTCAAGCTCTGAGATTCTTTCCTCTGCTTGGTCTATTATGCTATTAATACTTGTGGTTGCATTATGAAATTATTGTATTGTGTTTTTCAGCTCTACCAGGTTGATTAGGTTCTTCTCTATCCTGGCTACATTGTTTGTCAGCTCCTGCAATGTTTTATTATAATTTTTAGCTTTCTTGCATTGAGTTAGAACATCCTCCTTTAGCTCAGTGAAGTTCATTTATATGCACATTCTGGGGTCTACTTCTGTTATTTCAGCCATGTCAGCCTCAGCCCCATTCTGAACCCTTGCTGAAGAAGTAATATGGTTATTTGGAGAAGGGAAGGCACTCTGGCTTCTTGAGTTTTTAGTAGTCTTGTGTTGATTCTTTCTCACCTTTGTGTGCCTATCTACCTTTAATCTTTGAGGTTGCTGACCTATGAATGGGAGTTTTTGTTTGTTTGTTTCTTTTTAACTATTTGGCCATTCTTTCTAGAGCTGCTGCAGTTAGTTGGGCATCTGCCCCAGTTCCTAGTTCTTGGATCAGTATCTGGAGGTATTACCACTGAAGGCTGTGAAACAGCAAATATAGCAGCCCACTCTTTCCCTTGGGAGCTCCATCCCCAGGGGAGGTGCAGAGATGTTGCTGGCCCAAACACATCTGGAGGAGGTGACTGGAGATCCCGGTTAGAAGGTCTCACCTAGCTAGGAGGAACAGAATTGGGGACCCACTTAAAGAAGCAGTTTAGCCCCACTTTAATAGAGTAGCCATGCTGTGCTGGGGTACCATTTTTGCCCCTCATCAGGGTGGGCTCTCCCAAGCCGGGAGGCTGAAACAGCTACATTGCAAAACAGCAAAGATGTTGGCCTACCCCTCTCTCTAGGAACTATGCCCCAAAACGTTTTCAAACCTCTGCTGCCCAGAGAACATCAGTGGGAGTAGCTGGAGGCTCTGGTTGGGAATTATCTCTGAGATGAGGAGCATATCAGAGTCCCACTTAAAGAAGCAGTCTGGTCACATTATGGTAGAGCCACTGTACTATGCTGGGAGATTCCTTCTGTCCCTTGATGATTTGGTCTTTCCTAAGCCCACAGGCTAGAATGGCTGAGTTGTCCAAACACCAAATACAGTGTCCCACTCCTTCCACTGGGCACTGCATCCCAGAGAGAAATCAAAACCGTCTGCCAGAGAATATGGGAGGGGCCAGCTGGAGGCCCTGATAGGAGGCCCTACCCTGAGATAAAAAATGTGTCAGGGTTCCACTTAAAGAAGCAGTCTGGCCACATTTTGGTAGAGCCACTGTGCTGTGCTGGAGGTTTCTTTCCATAGGCTGTCAGTTTTGTTTGGACTTTCCTAAACCCACAGGCTGGAATGGCTGAGTCATCCAAACAGCAAATATGGCAGCCTGCCCCTGCCTCCAGGAACTCTCTCCCATCCCAGGTAGGTGCAACACCATTGCTGGGGAGTGGCTGGAATTCAAAGCCAGTGGGTCTTATCCTGTGGTGCCATGAAAGTGGGTTCCACAGACTGATGCTGCTCAGCCCCATGGATTCAGCTTTCTTCCTAGGGGTGTTTACAGAGGTCCAAATTCTTGCGTTTTCTGAGTAGCATTCACCTTTGCCAGAGATCCCAGAGCCAGAGTATCTAAGGCTCCTGAGATTCTGTTCGTGCCTGAGTAGTTGCTCTGCTGAGACCATGCAGCTCTGTGTGTCAGACCAAAAGCCCTGGTGGAATGGGTTCAAGAGAAAATCTCCTGACCCAAGGATTGCAAAGATCCATGGGAGAAGTCTGGTTTTCCAGGATCACACATTCACTCATCACTTCCCTGGGCAGGGTAGTTTCTCTTGGCTCTGTGTCACTCATGAGTGGTCAGTGGCCCTGCCCTGCTTTCCTCCATTCTCCATGGGTTGAGCTGTTTCCTTCATGAGTTCCAAGGCAAATACTTGGGTGTTTCAGTTGAAGATGCTGCATTTCCTCTCCTCTTGTTCCTCCATGAGAGCCACACATTGTAGCTGCTTCTAGTCAGGTATCTCTGCACCCTTCTCTGCTACAATGTTTTGATAGATGGTTTTTATCCTGTAGGCTGTCTCATGGCCCAAGATAGCTGTAAGAGCAACAGCCTGCACCAACCACCATGCGCATTTCAAAGAGCAAGGAGGAAGAAAGGTGCAAAGTCAAAGTGACTTTGTGTTAGCTTCAACTAAGGAGTTGTGTTAACTTCAACTGTGTTAGCTTCAACTAAGGAGTCTCCCCAAAGTTCCATCAATACTTCTGCTTACACCCAATTGTCCTGAATGTCCTCTAGTCATTGTCAGCTTCAATAGGGGTCAGGAACTATAACCTTTGTGTTTGGTAACTTGCTGTTTGAATGAAACAGCATCTCTGTTTTTAAGAATGAAATAAAAATAAAAACTGTGGCGATGACCAGTGCTCTTTTGCTACAATAAATTCAAAGATAAAGAGAAGAAGACGGAGTTATTCTCAGGTGAAGTGGGCACTTATTTTCCAAACAAAGCCTTTTAGTGTTTATTTATTTTCAGATTACATGGGAAAAAGTTTTCATTCTGACAAGCACTCCGTTTATGACCAAAGGTTAGTCAAGCTTAACTGAACCTTCTTTTTGACTAAGCCAACCTTGACTTACTACCCTACTCCTGGTTTGAGAAGCTCATTTTCAGAAATCCTGCTAAGATTGCTTAGTAAGGATCTACACATTCTTTACAACTTCTGAAAACTTAGTTCCCCTTCCTTGATATTTAAGTCCTTAGCCTGCCTGTAGCCAGAATCCTGTTAGAAAAAAATCTCTCTTCTTTTTGTATTTTACCAAATTTCTCTCAGTAATTTTTTATCCACTGATCTTTCTATTGACTATAAATCCTGAGTTGTCTGTGTTCAGAGTTGTGATCAATTTTTGAACCCTATTAAAATGGTCATAACATCTACTGCAATAGTATTAAAGTCTTTCTTCCCAATTTTTAACAAATGTCAGAATTAATTTATTTGACAGTTGCTCAGCAGGATGTTTGAGTATAAAACCAGTTTTCAGTTCCCAAGAAAAATGATGTGAATAATATGTAGTTGTATCTGCAAGTGTGTTTGAAAAATTATCTTCTTTTTCAAGTGGGATGAGGGTGAAAGATTATAGAGCCAACATGTTCCTAAAATGCTGAGTCATAATTCAAACCATACAAATCAAAGAGGTAGAATGCTTGGACCCCACCATTTTTAATCTTGAGGATACTTTGATGTCCATGCTCAAAAGTACTGTGAAACTGGCGGGGTGCGGTGGCTCATGCCTGTAATCTCAGCACTTTGGGAGACCAAGGTGGGTGGATTACCTGAGGTCGAGGGTTTGAGACCAGCCTGACCAACAATGGAGAAACTCTGTCTCTACTAAAAATACAAAGTTAGCTGGGCTTGGTGGCACATGCCTGTAATCCCAGCTACTTGGGAGGCTAAGGCAAGAGAATCAGTTGAACCTGGTGACGGAGGTTGTGGTGAGCTGAGATTGCACCATTGCAGTCCAGCCTGGGCAACAGAGTGAGACTCTGTCTCAAAAAACGAAAAAAAAAAAGTATTTTTTTGTTGCTCCTGTGTGTGAGCAAGAAATTTACTAAAACCACAACTGTCATTCAATGCCAAGTCAAAAATGTTTATTTTCATTCTCATTAATATAGGAACAGAGACAAATTAGCTTTAAAGGCACTAACCGAAATTGAAAATGCTAACTAATTCCATTTAAAGCTTACATCTTTTCAGGAGCTGTTTATTTTTGAACATGTGACATTGGAACACAATTCTGTAATTGGTTTGGTTGACTGAAGAAGTGACTTCTTGAATTGGGGTAGAAAAGCCAAGGTCTGTAAATTGAAGATAGACTGCAATATTGAAAGCAAATTTCAGATTCCTTTGCACACTTTAACTTGAAGGTTAACAGATATAATATATGTAGATAAACATATGCAAACACATACAAATATGTAAATATATCTATGTAATGTCCATTTATGAGCATGTCTTGTAAAAAAAAAGAAAGTCAAAGGTCATTTCCCTACTTATTCTTCTCAGGGGAGGTGAATACAATCAGCCCATTTACTCAGCCCTGATTATTTCAATCAGCCAATTAGCTCAGCCCAGTTTATTCCAATTAGCCAATTAGCTTGGTCTAGGTAATTCTGATCAGCCAATTAGCTCAGACCAGGTAAATCCAATCAGTCAATTACCTCATTCTAGGTGATTTCAGCCAATTAGGTCAGCACTTTTGATTTCAATCAGCCAATTAACTCAAACCAGGTAATTACAGCCAATTAGCCAATCCTAGGAGATTAAAATCAACCAATTAGTTTAGCCCAGGTGACTCCAGTCAGCCAATATTTGAGCCCAGATGATTTTAACTGGCCAATAAGCTCAGCCCAGGTGATTTCAATCAGTCAGTTTTTTCTTTTTTTTTTTGAGACGGATTCTCGCTCTTTCACCCAGGCTGGAGTGCAGTGGCACAATCTCGGCTCACTGCAGGCTCTGCCCCCCAGGGTTCACGCCATTCTCCTGCCTCAGCCTCCCACGTAGCTGGGACTACAGGCACCTGCCACCTCGCCTGGCTAATTTTTGTATTTTTAGTAGAGACGGGGTTTCACTGTGTTAGCCAGGATGGTCTCGATCTCCTGACTTCGTGATCCACCCGCCTTGGCCTCCCAAAGTGCTGGGATTACAGGTGTGAGCCACTGTGCCCAGCCAAAAGTAGTATACTAAACATATATAAAACCAAGTTACCTAGTTTCTAAAATGCATATTAAAATAATGGGATGCCAGTTGTTCACATACCAAAAAAGAATTTTTTTAATTGGAATTTTATTTTTTATTTCTTTTATTATTCTTTAAGTTCTAAGGTACATGTGCACAGCGTGCAGGTTTATTACAGTCAAGACCCTCAGCTGCAGGTCTGTTGGAGTTTGCTGGAGGTCCACTCCAGACCCTGTTTGCCTGGGTATCACCAGCAGAGGCTGCAGAGCAGCAGATATTGCAGAACAGCAAATGTTGCTGCCTGATCCTTCCTCTGGAAGCTTTGTCTCAGAGGGGCGTCTGGCTGTATGAGGTGTCAGATGGCCCCTACTGGGAGTTGTCTCCCAGTTAGGCTACTCGGGGGTCAGGGAGCCACTTGAAGAGGCAGTCTGTCCATTCTCAGATCTCAAACTCCATGCTGGGAGAACCACTACTCTCTTCAAAGCTGTCAGACAGGGACATTTAAGTCTGCAGAAGTTTCTGCCGCCTTTTGTTCAGCTATGCCCTGCCCTCAGAGGCGGAGTCTACAGAGGCAGGCAGGCCTCCTTGAGCTGTGGTGGGCTCCAACCAGTTCAAGCTTCCCGACCACTTTGTTTACCTAGTCAAGCCTCAGCAATGGTGGACACCCCTCCCCCAACCTCACTGCCACCTTGCAGTTCGATCTCGGACTGCTGTGCTATAAGTGAGCAAGGCTCCGTGGGCATGGGACCCTCCGAGCCAGGCACAGGATATAATCTCCTGGTGTGCCATTTGCTAAGACTGTTGGAAAAGCATAGCATTAGGGTGGGAGTGTCCCAATTTCCCAGTTACCATCTGTCATGGCTTCCCTTGCCTAGGAAAGGGAATTCCCCAACCCCTTGCGCTTCCTGGGTGAGGTGATGCCCTACCCTGCTTCAGCTCACACTCCATGGGCTGCAGCCACTGTCTAACAAGTCCTAGTGAGATGAACCCAGTACCTCAGTTCGAAATGCAGAAATCACCTGTCTTCTGCATCACTCATGCTGGGAGCCGTAGACTGGAGCTGTTCCTATTTGGCCATCTTGGAACCCCAGAAAATATTTTTTAAAATAACATGTTCCATTAAACTCTTCATAAATGGTAACTGTAGGGAAACAAGAGCTTTCCAACACTTTTACTGTAAGTATAATTTGATGTCATATTTGTATATGGCAGGTTTTACACTGTACATCAGCAGCCTTTAAAATGTGCTACATTTCTTAATATTAGTAATTAATATATTAGTAATTTTAACTAACATATTAATTTTAACATAATGAAGTGGAATCACTTGTTTGGGGTAAATACCTGAGGTTCATCATCTCATACGAAGGAAATTGAGTACATGGACACACAAAAACTTGGTTTAGGAGCAGAGGTTTAATAGGCAAAAGAAAGAGAAAGGAGAATAGCTCTCTCTCCTGAGAAAGAGGGGGACTTCTAGCTGGCAGAGAAGCGCATTGGATTTTACAGACTGCCTTCAGGAGGCAGTGTCTGATTTACATAGGGGCCAAAGATTGGCTGGATCAGGTATGGATGTTTACACAGCTCACAAGGAAGCTGGCTGCCCCACCCTAATCTTCAATCATGCAAATGGAGCATTTGCCAGCACCATGTTGCCTGCTTGTTACTCTACACGTGGTTTACAAAGAAAAGGGAAGATGGAGCCACCATTTTGAACACGTGTCGTTTCCAGGTAGCTCCTTTTCCTATTAGCAAAACTGCAGGCATTTATTCATGCAAGCTTCCAGCTTGCTTATCTATGTCTGCAGCTCAATCTTACAGGCTGCTCTTTGTTAAAAAGAAATAATTTGGGGATTTTTATTAAAAGGAAAACTTTACCAAGGACTATTTTTGCCCTCACTCACTATCTGCCTAAATAATTTATTTATTTATTTATTTTTTATTTTTTTTATTTTTGTTGAGACAGATTCTCGCTGTTGCCCAGGCTGGAGTGCAGTGGCGCGATCTCGGCTCACTGCAGGCTCCGCCCCCCCAGGTTCATGCCATTCTCCTGTTTTTAACTCCTGTATCAATAATAGTTAATGTCATGGGAAATATTTATAACGTATTTGTATGTATGAATAAGCAAGCTAGCAAGTTTTAACTAGTGGTTGTGTTTTATTTATACAAATGTGTTGGGTACAATTTAGTTACATGCATAGATTGCATAGTGGTGAAGTCAGGGCTTTTATGGTATCCATCACTCAAGTAATGTACATTATAACTATTAAGTAATTTCTCAGCATCCACCCCACCCTACCTTCTCACCCTTTCAGGTCAGGTGTGCTGGCCCTCAATGACCAACACAACAAAGATAAATTTATTGTTTTCTGAGACTTAGACTTAGACTTAGAATTAAAAATCAACCTAAGAGAAAAGATGACCCATAAGCCAATAAAACATTTGTTTTATATATATATATATTTATATACACACACATACACAGACATGTATATGTGTACGTGTGTGTATATATATATACACATATATTTGTTTATACTGAAGAAACTTATACAGTGAGTCTTTCCCACTGCACAAACCCAAAAGTAAAGCCACATGGCCCTATGCAATAAACATTATGGTAATAACTTCAAAAAAAAAATTCCTTCAATGAATGTAAATTCAAAAATAAAATGAAACAATTATTTCTCCAGATGTGCAGAAATCAATATAAAGGCACATAAAGACACAGGAAACACAGAAAAGCAAGGCTTATGACACTTTCAAAGGAACACAATAATTCTCCAGTACTCTAAGAAAAAAAAAATTCATTGAAATGACTTTAAAATACTTTAAAAATACTTCAAAACACAGATTTTAAAGAAGCTCAAAGAGAAGAGAAATCTGAAAACCAACAGAAAAATAAATGAATAAATTTAGAGTCCAAATGGGAAACGTTCCAAGGAGATACATATCTTTTACTAGAAACTGAAACAAAAATTATAGAACTGAAAGATTTATTGAAGGAAAAAGAAAATACATTCAAAGATTCAATAATAGACTGGAAGAAACATAAAAAGAATTTTCAAACCTTTAAACAGGTCTTTTAAAATAATAAACTCAGACAAAAATAAGGAGAAAAGAATAAAAAAGAATGAATGAACTTTGTTTCTGACTACATGAAGTCACTACACTTCAAAATTATCAGTGTTTCTCAGGAAGAAAAAACATCAAAAAGTTTAGAAAACCTATTTAAGAAAACAATTGATGAAAACTTCCCAACTCTAGCAATAGAATTAGACATACATATACAGGAAGCTCAGCAAACAAAATACAACAAAATATATTGCAAAACAGACATCAAAATGGCACACGATAATCAGAATAACTAAAGTCAAAGTGAAGGAAGTAACTCTAAAATAAGCAAAAGAAAAGCATCTAGTCATTTATAAAGAAGACCACATTAGATTAAAAGCAGACTTCTCAGCAGAAACTTTACTGACCAGAAGAGAATGGGATGACACTTTTAGAGTGTTGAAAAAAAAGAAAACTGCCAGCCAAAAATTTTATATCAAGCTTGAATAACCTTCACAAATGAAGAATATAAAGCCTTACCTTGACAAATAAATGCTGGGGAAACTAATTACCACTAGACTGGGCCTATGAAAGATGTTAAAAAAAATTCTAATATAAAAACAAGAGATTGATACTCACCATTATTAAAATACATAAAAGTATGAAACTATCAGGTCTTACAAAACAAAACAGAAAGTGAAATAAATCAAATCACAACATGACAGAATTTTATTAAACTACAAAGACAGATAAAAAGAAAAAATAAGACAAGAAAATAATTAACATTATGATAGTAACAAAACCTTACATATTAATATTTACCTTGAATATAAATAAATTAAATCCTTCATTGAAATGTATAGATTTGGTTGGGTGCGGTGGCTCATGCCTGTAGTCCCAGCACTTTGGAAGGGTGAGGTGGGGGTATCACGAGGTCAAGAGATCAAGACCAGCCTGGTGAACATGATGAAACCCTGTTTCTTCTGAAAATACAAAAATTAGTGGGGCGTGGTGGTGCGTGCCTGTAGTCCCAGCTACTCAGGAGGCTGAGACAGGAGAATCACTTCAATAGGGGAGGCAGAGGTTGCAGTGGGGCAAGATCACGCCACTGCACTCCAGCCTGGCCATGGAGCAAGACTCCATCTCAAAAAAAAAAAAAGTATAGATTTATGAAATGAATGAGAAAAAATAATGCAAATCTATGTTGCCTACAAAAATCTCACCTTACTTGTAAGACACATATAGATTAAAGGCAAATGTGTTTATTAACACAAACAGAAACCAAAAGCAAATAGGAGTATCTATACTTACATCAAATAAAACAGACTTTAAATAAAAAAGCTGTAACAAAAAAGGATAAAGAAGTCATAATCCAATAATAATCATTTCAGCCAAAAGATATAACAATTCTAAATATATATGCAACCAACATCACAGCACCCAGATTTACAAAGAAATATTATTAAATCTATAGAAAGAGATATACAGTAATACAATAATAGTGGAGAAATTCAATATTCTACTCACAGCATTAGAGAGACCATTGAGATAGGAATTTTGGCAAATCAACAAAGTATCCCCAAAATCAAAACTATATGAACTACCTACTTAGACCACAGTAGAATAAAACTACAAATCAATATCAAGAGAAATTTCAGAAACTATAAATTTATGAAGAATTTAAACAACATACTCCTCAACAGTGACTGTGTAAATGAAGTAATTAAGATGGTTGACCAGGGGTGGTGGCTCACACCTGTAATACCAGCACTTTGGGAGGCTGAGACAGGTGGACCACCTGAGGTAAGAAGTTTAACACTAGCCTGGGCAACATGGCAAAACCCCATCACTACAAAAAAAAAAAAAAAATGAAAAAATAGCTAGGCGTGGTGGTGTGCACCTATGGTCCTAGCTACTCAGGAGGCTAATATAAAACGATCGTTTGAGCCTGGAAGGTGGAAGTTGCAGTGAGCCAAGACTGTGCCACTACACTCCAGCCTGGGTGACAGTGTAAAACCTATCTCAAAAAACAAACAAAAAAAAAAATTAAGGTGAAAATTAAAAATTTGTGGGAAAAAAGATGGAAATAGAAACACAATATAATAAAATCTGTGAGATACATCAAATGTAGTACTAAGAGGGAAGTTAATAGCCTAAAGGCCTACATCAAAAAAATAGAAAGCTTACATATTAAGGACCTGACATCACATTTCAAAGAACTAGAAAATTAATAACAAATCAAATTCCAAGTTAGAAGAGGAAATAAATAACAAAAATTAGAACAGAACCAAATGACATGAAGTCCAAAAACAATAAAAATATCAACAGAATAAAGAGTTGGTTTTTCAAAAAGACAAAATTGGTGAATTGCTAGCTATAGATTAACCACAAACAGAAAAGAAATCTAAACAAACAAAATCAGAAATGAAAGAACAGACATTAAAATGGATACAACAGTAATACAAAAGATCACTAGAAATGATTATAAACAACTAGACACTCACAAACCTGAAAACCTAGAAAGAATGAATAAATTCATGGAAACAAACAACCTCCCAAGATAGAGTCAGGAAGAAATAGAGTACCTGAACAAACCAATACTGAGTAGCATGATTGAATCAGCAATAAAAAAAATGTCTTGACAAAGAAAAGCTCAGGACTAAATGTACAGCAAAATTCTACCAAGTGTACAAAGAATAATAATGCTCCTGAAATTCTTACCAAAAATTGAGGATAATAAAACTCTTCCTAAGTCACTCAGAGGTCAGTATCACCCTGATACCAAAACTAGCCAAGGACACCACAAAGAAAACTATTATTATATTATTATTTTATTATTATTATAAAAAACAGAGAAATGGAAATCAAACTCAAAGTATTGGCACAGAAAAAAAAATCAACAGGGTAAATAGTCAACCTACAGAATAAAATATTTGCAAACTATGTGCCAGCATATTTGGAACAAATATTCAGAACTTACAAATAACTCAAACAACTCAAAAATATAATAGTAATAATAAAGAATTCTATTGAAAATTGAGCAAATAACATTACTAATCATTTTTCAATAAAGACATACAAATAGCCAACACACATATGAAAAAAATGCTTAATCTCAACTAAAAATAAAACTACCATTTTTTTTTTAAGACGGAGTCTTAGTTGTTCAGTCTGGAGTGCAGTGGTATGATCTCAGCTCACTGCAACCACTGACTCCCAGGTTCAAGCAATTCTTCTGTGTCAGCCTCCCGAGGAGTTGGGGCTGCAGGCAAATGCCACCACACCTGGCTAACTTTTGTATTTTTAGTAGAGACGGGGTTTCACCATATGGCTCAGGCTGGTCTCGAACTTCTGACCTCATGACTTGCCCGCCTCCACCTCCCAAAGTGCTGGGATTACAGGCATGAGCTACCGCGCCTGGCCAGAACTATCATTTGATTCAGAAATCTCATCATTGGGTATCTACCCAAAGAAAAATAGTTTATTATATGAAAATGATACGTATACTTGCGCATTTATTGCAGCATGCTCACAATAGCAAACTTTATATATCAGAAAAGCTTAGTATTCAAAATATATAGAAAATTCAAAGCAAAGGCAAGTATAATAATAACAATAATAATCCAACTAAAAAATGGTCAAAAGACTGAAAAGAATATTTTGCCAACAAATACATACACATGACCAATAGATATAAAAAAGTGCTCAGTATCACCTACCAAAATGCAACTGCAAATGAAAACAATGATGAGCTATCACTTCAAATCTGTTAGGATTGCTAATATAAAAAAAATAGAGAAATAAGTAACATCTGTCATTCATGTTCCTGTGATTTCTGAAACAAATCTTAATATCACCACTGCTCTCACACATTTCAGACATGATGGGAAAAGAAAAGTTAAATGATCTAACATGCAGTTCCTCAAAAATACTCAGAAATATTCTTATATTCCCCCAAAACAATGGAAGAGCAGGCATATCTTGCAGTACCTTATAAGCCATAAGGAGGACTTTAGCTCTCACGGTACCCTCTAAGGACAATCACTACATAGGAGGTAGAGTCCTTAGAGAATTTAAGGGTATGGGACAAAAGATGCTCTTATTTGGGAGCTAGAGAAATAAATGGCTTTTTAGGAAACCTTTCCATTGAAGCAGAGCATTCTATACCACATTTTAAGGTCTGGAATTCTTTTTGACCTTTGTACTCCTCGTCTCTGCTATCTGCTTCATTCATGCTTACCTACCTGAGAAGTTGACTACTGTCTCATGTCTCTTCACATTCCAGGGCTCTTTTATTTGCTCAAAGCAGGAGATCATATCAGAGTTAGAGACAGCAAGGCCTGTCTCGTTAGAAAAATTAGCATGACTTTCTGGGATTCTCCAGTTATCAACCTAGTACTATGTTCAGTAGAGAGGAGAGAATATTATGAAATATTCTAGAAATTTAATTCCAAAATACAGTTTTCTGACAGAAACTTTTGAATATTTAAAACATATGTGACATTTCTGGTTCCTTAGCTCTACTATCCAACACTGAATATAAAATTAATGCTGGATATTGGATTTTAATATTTGTGCAACAGTATTTAATGCCACCGAATTTCTAGAATTATCATTAATCTAGAGTGAAGGACATAGATTAGCTCAAGAAAGGGGAAGTTTCCTATTAAGATAAAACATTTTGAAGATTTTCTTATCTATTCCAATAAACCTTCAAGTTTTTCTTAAAAGTATTGATCTAAATTTATGTAGAGCAAAACATCCCAAAATCATTCTACAAAGGGAGAAAATAGAAGCCTGACAGTGTATTAGAAAATCTGGGGAATATTTATTCTCACCGAGAGACCAAGTTTCTGTAGTTCTCTAATATTGCATCTCTATACAAATTTCACTGAGCAGGATTCAGACATTCCCACTCCTCTTGAGAGAATTCTATGGCCAAAGCCTTGAATGTTAACATTTCCTAAACAAACCCAAACACCCACACATATTTAGCAAATGGCCATGGGCAGAATTGTTAATTTTACTCTAGGTGTTTGAGAGTTAAGAGAGCTGGCTCTGTTTTACATGAGAGACTGGAATTATCCAATAAAATATCGTTAAATAGAGAAAGATTCTCTAATGTATTTTCGCATTCTGAGGAAAGAAAATGAAAAAAGATCCACAAAACCAGTGTAGGTACTATAGTTTTCTGAATAATACAGCATAAAATTTATGGCATAAACACAAGCATATACAGTTTTGAGTGCCATATTTACATTATACACAGTAAGTTCTGTCCAGTTCTCATATGGAGAAGTCACAGTAAGTTAGAAGGTACCTCTCAAATTTTAATGCATACATCAGTGAACTGCAGATTTTGTTAAAATGCAGATTCTAATTCAAGAGATCTGGGATGAAACCTGAGTTACTGCATTGCTAACAAACTCACCAATGACATAAATGATTCTAACTTAAGGAAAATAGTTTGTAAAACATCTAGTGATAGAACCTGGGTTTTGTCCCCATGTATATGACCAGTGAACAAAGATGACAGCCTTCATTTTCCAAAGCAAGATATAAACAAGAGAAACTATTAAGATAAGGGATGTAAGAAAAATGGATGTGCCGTGGTCAAGAATAAGCTGAGGTAAACATCTGGTTCAGCATGACTCAGTGAGTTTGAGTGCAGGTGCACAATTCTGCTCATTATGTAACCTAGTTATGTAAGCTCATACTTGGCTCTGAGCCGCTATTGTGTGTAAGGAGTGCACAGACAGGTGGACAGGAGGGGAAGAGAGAGAGTAAAGCTGCTGACCCTGTACACATGGCTCATGCCCAGGCTTCTGCCCAGAGAGATAATAAAGCCATATCAAAACTACCCACAATTCCTCAAGTGTTTTTCCAGCAACCCACCACTTGCCCACTGACTTATATCAGACCTCAGCTTGGGCCGGAACCTGACACTTGGCATGACAGTGGAGCTTTCAGATTAAATGTAATTGTTTATGCACATTAGTCAGAAAGTCTCTCGAAAATACCTGTTAATAACACAGTTTTTAGAAAGTAATTTTAAAGTGAAGAATTCCTTCAGGAAACATGTTAACCAAGTGAATAAAATGAATTGGACAGATTGGCATCAGGTGCTGATACATATACGAGGATGCAACATGACTTCTGTGAGATTACTGGCCAAACATCATAAATTATTATTATTTATTTATTATTTATTTATTTTGAGATGGAGTCTTGCTCTGTCACCCAGACTGGAGTGCAGTGGCGTGATCTTGGCTCACTACAAGCTCCTCCTCCCGGGTTCACGCCATTGTTCTACCTCAGCCTCCAGAGTAGCTGAGACTACAGGCGCCTGCCACCATGCCTGGCTAATTTTTCATATTTTCAGTAGAGATGGGATTTCATCGTGTTAGCCAGGATGGTCTCACTCTCCCGACCTCGTGATCCAGCTGCCTCGGCCTCCCAAATTGCTGGGATTACAGACGTGAGCCACTGCGCCCGGCAAAAAACATAAATTATAATCTGAATCTAATCATGAAAAACATGTTTTATGCAAAGTTCAAGCCACATATGATGCCCATGTTTTGTAATTTCTAGTAGTCTATTTAAATACTCTCTCTTTAGCATTCTAGAAGGCACATTTCTTTGAATTAATTCCTTTACATACATATCTTTCTAAATTATTCCAGGCTATTAATTCCATCCTTTTTCAGTGGGGATTTTAAAATTATGTTCTTCAGAGAGCTGATGAAGCATTCAGATGGAACCTAAACGGTGCACTTTTCTCCCTCACTGATATCTGAGGACCCACCAGCAACCCCAATAAGAATGTTTTATATCCCTGAAAGATTCTCCCGAAAACTTAAGGGAATGAATAACTCCTCCTTCCACAGGCCTAGTCCAAAGGCACAAAGCCACTTGCACCAGCAGTGTGTGTCAGCAAGAGAGCGGAAGCAGGAAGAGTTGGTGGGAAGACACATACCCCCTGAAGACCAAGAGGGAGGCCATTTGGGTACAGCAGCTGGACAAATGAAGCTCCTCAGCCTCCAGTCGCCTCTCTGTGCATGCCCCTCAGTCACTGATCTCACCTACCAGTAAGTATCCCGGGAGCCCAGTTAACAGGGAAAAATCCACACAGCCTCTCTTGGGCTCTCCGGTCCAAAAATCCAGCGTTGGTCCAAGAAGGCTCTGGCATGTGCCAGGCACTTGCTGATCATCTGGTCTTAGGGGGACGCCTCTAAGCCATTTGATCCTGTTCTGGGAACAAAAAAGGCAGTGGTGACAATCGCTCCTTTTATCATCTCCCTCCAGCTACCCAGGATGGTCCCCTTTTCCCTGTTCTCTCTAGCCTAACCTCAGTTATGGGAAATTCCAAGTGTTCCATTCCAAAGGACATCCTTCTAGACTGCCTCATAAAAAAACCTACAAACCTTAGGCCTCAGGCAAGATATCCGTGCCTTGTCTTGTTTTACAATTCAATCTGGCCACAATATGAATTGGATAATGGGTCCAAATGGCCCGCAAATGGAACATTGGACTTCACAATTTTAACTGACTTAATCAATTATTGAAGATGGCTGGAAAAATGAGGAGAAATTACTTATATCCAGGCCTTTTTTGCACTCAGATCACAACCCGACCTCTGCAATTCTTGCTCACCTGTTCAAATCCTACTCCTCTATTCTCGCCACCAAGACTGCCTTCCTCTTCTCGACCCTACCTCTTTTTCCTCTTTGGATCCTGCAGACTGCTGTCCACCCCTCCTAGCCCCTACCTCTCCCTCTCAACCATCTTCTTTCACCCCCAAGCCTCTTCTTTATCTTCTCAGCCACGATCTTCTCAGTCGCCATCTTCTCAGCAGCCATATTCCCAGCCACCATCTTCCCAGTCAGCAATATCCACTTCTTTTCCTACATCATCCCCTCCTCAGGACAATTCTAGTATTGCCTGTACCCATTGACCTCCCCCACAGCCCTCTCCTGAGGCTTGTAAACCCATCCCACCACTTTACACTCCTATCTATCCTCCACTGCCTGTTAACTCAACCCCCCTTCCCCGTTCAAACCCTCAGCAGGAACCACTTCCAGGTTCCTCCTTCTCTCCCATCCATACTTGCTTAGGTGCCACCTTTAGCCCATGCCCCACCCTTACTTCAGCGCCTGTGCTACAGCAACCCCTTCAGGAAGTTGCAGAGACTGAACATGTTAAGAGTTCATGTTCCCTTCTCCTTCACTGATCTCTCTCAAATTAACGAAAAGACTCAGTTCATTTCCAGAAGACCCTCTTATATTAGAGAGTTTCAGTACCTCACCTAGTGTTATGAACTAACTTGGCATGACCTCTACATTATCCTCTCTGCCACCCTCTCCCCAGAAGACTGGGACCGTATCTGGACCCTAGCTCAGGTGCATGCCAATACAATTCATCACCAGGCTCCTGCCCAGCCTACTGGTGCATAGGCAGTTCCCAACCAGGACCCCACTGGGATTATCAAGACGTGGTCCCTGGATGTCACCATCGAGACCACATGATTGTGTGTCTCCTTGCAGGACTCAAAAAGGGTGCCCATAAAGTGGTAAACTATGAAAAACTTTCAGAAATCACCCAAGGTCATAACAAAAACCCAGCCCTTTTTCTCTCTTAACGCCATGAGAAAGTATACCAACCTAGACTCAGCTAGCCCAGAAGGAACCACTAAACCTTCTCCCTCTATACCGATGAACGGTGTGGAGTTGCAGTAGCTGTTCTAACCTGGTCTAAGAGACCCACCCTCCAGGTTTTGGCCTACCTCTCTAAATAGCTTGAAGCCAGTTCTCAGATGGCCTGTCTGCCTCTGAACATTGGCGGCAGCTGCTGTCCTCGCCCTTGAAAGCCTAAACTATCTCTCCATGCCAACTTAACAGTTTATTCAATCCATAACGTCAAAGAAAGACATGCTAGCTCACCGCAGAGTTTCATCTTTCCCCCACGGCTCCTCCAACTGTATGCTGTATTCATAGAAACTCCGCACATCACCATGGTAACCAGCTCCTGTCTAAACTTGGCCATGCTCTTACCTGAAGCTACCACCGCCAAAGATCCTACACTCTTCTGTGTCAACACTGTTCAAACCTTTCTTATACCTTTTCCAAACCTAACAGACCAACCCCTTCCAGATGCCTTCTTTACTTGGTTTGTAGATGGCAGTTCCTTCCTACATCAAGGACGCCAGCATGCTGGCTATGCTATAGTGTCACCCCCACACACACTGTTCAAGCCAGTACGCTCTTCCTAGGCACCACCTCCCAAAACGCTGAACTCATCGCCCTTATTCGAGCTCTCACTGTAGCAGCCAGACAACAGATCAACATATATTTAAATTCTCATTATGCGTTCCACGTAGTGCACTCACACTCATCCATCTGGAAAGAACGGAGTTTCCTAACTGCAAAAAAAACACTCCTGTCATAAATGACTCTCTCATCAGCAAGCTCCTTCAAGCCGCCAGACTCCTGCAGAAAGTTGCCGTCATTCATTGCAGGGGCCACCAAACCCCAGATAATCCTATTTTGGCTGGAAATCTAGCAGAAAGAGAAGCCAAACAAGTAGCCCTACAACCTGTACAAGGCCAGTTTCTGTGCCTGTCCTCGTTCTCTCTTCTTTACTCTCCAGAAGAAAAGGAGGACTACCAAGCCCAAAACCTTCAAAAACAAGGACCATGGTATGTCAAGGAAGGGCGCTTCATTCTTCCTCACTCTCAAACAATCTCTGTCCTCCAAAGCCTCCACAACTCTTTCCGTGTCAATTACAAACCTCTTCTGCAACTTCTCCACCCTATCCTCACTTGTCTTCACCTTTCCAGCCATATTTGAGAGATTACCCAGTCCTGCTCTGTCTGCCACTCAGTATCACCCCACAGTTCCCTTTGGCCACCACCTTTTCCTACCCACTAAGCCCAGGGCCAGGTACCCAGGCAAGATTGGCAAGTACACTTCACTCACATGCCACCCAATAAATGGCTCTGCTATCTTCTAGTCTTTGTCCGTACTTTCTCTGGATGAGGAGAAGTATTCCCAACAACTTCGGAAAGTAAAATTTCATCACACAAACTCTCAACATGCATATAATTCCCAATTTTGGACTGCCAACATCCATCCAGTCCAATAACGGGCCTGCCTTCCTCAGACAAATTACCCAAGGCATTTGTATATCCTTAGGCATAAAATGGGTTCTCCACACACCCTACAGGCCTCAATCTTCAGGTAAAGTTGAAAAAAATTACCTGTTGTTAAACTCACCAAGCTGGCTCTAGAAACCCTCCAGTGGTGGACAAAAAAAATCTCCCTTTTTCCCTCATGAGATTCTGTGCAACACCAAAGGCACACTCTTTTTATAGTCCCTTTGAAGTCATGTATGGCCGAATGTTGTGGGAAGTCAGCGACCCCGAACAGAGGGACTAGCTGAAGCCGCGGCAGAAGAACATAAATTGTGAAAATTTCATGGACATTTATTAGTTCCCAAAACTAATACTTTTATAATTTCTTACGCTTGTCTTTACTGCAATCTCTGAACATAAATTGTGAAGATTTCATGGACATTTATCACTTCCCCAATCAATACTCTTATAATTTCCTATGCCTGTCTTTAATCTCTTAATCCCATCATCTTTGTAAGCTCAGGACCCTGTGACGATTGAGTTAACTGTACAAATTGTTTGTAAAACATGTGTGTTTGAACAATATGAAATCTGATTGTAAAACATAGGTGTTTGAACAATATGAAATCAGGGCACCCTGAAAAAGAACAGAATAACGGCGATTTTCAGGGAACAAGGAAAGATAACCATAGGTCTGACTGCCTTATGGTTATCTCTATTCTGCAGTCTGACTGCAGAATAAAGCCATATTTTTCTTCCCACAGAGAGCCTATGGATGGACGTGTGAGTAGGATAAATATCACTGAATTCTTTTCCCAGCAAGGAATATTAATAATTGATAACCCTGGGGAAGGAATGCATTCCCAGGGGTAGGCCTACAGACGACCACTCTGGGAGTGTCTGTCTTATGTGGTTGAGAGAAGGGATGAAATACACTCTGGTCTCCTGCAGTGTCCTCAGGCTTGCTAGGATTGGGAAATTCCAGCCTAGTGAATTCTAGTCAGACCAGTTCTCTGCTCATTAACCCTGTTTCCTGTTAAAATGTTTATCAAGACAATGTGTGCCTAGCGGGACATGGACCCTCATCAGTAATTTTGCCCTTGCCTTGTGATCCTGCTCTACCCTTTTGCTTTGTGATCTTTTATTGCCCTTTGAAGCATGTGACCTCTGTGACTCACTCCCAATTCATACACCCCTCCCCTTTTGAAATCCCTAATAAAAACTTGCTGGTTTTCTGGCTTGGGGGTCACCATCACAGTCCTACCAATATGTGATGGCATCCCTGGAGGCCCAGCTGTAAAATTTATCTCTTTGTACTCTTTCCCTTTATTTCTCAGATCAGCTGACACTTAGGAAAAATAGAAAATAACCTACATTGAAATATTGGGGGCTGGTTCCCCGATAGCCGAACTTTTGTCTTGGGGCCTCCACCCTTCCCAGATTCTGAGTCATTCAGGAATTACCTCCCCTCCTTAATCCAGACACAGTCTTTCATTCATGAAGCAGCAAATGAGGCCATGCCCCTCCCTGTCAACACCTCCTTGTCCTCTCAACATAACTGTCTTGCAGGCACAGATGTGTTTATCTGCCAACCCGAGCCTCACAAAAACCTACAACTGAAGTGGACAGGCCCCTACACTGTGATACTCAGCATGCCAACTGCAGTGAGAGTCCAAGGACTCCTCAACTGGATTCATCACACTAGGGTCAAGCTCACCCCCAAGGCTACTCCTTCCTCCAAAACATTAACAGTGGGCAACACTCTCGGAGTACCTGTACGTAATAATAATTTGAAACAAACAAACAAAAACAACCATGATCCATAAAGGCAGGAGGAAGCCAAAGATGGCAACAGGATGAATGGCCTCTGCAACGGATCATCGAATATTATGGTCCTGCCACTTGGGCTGAGGATAGTTCATGGGGTTATTGCACTCCCATATATACTCTAAATATAATAATTAGACTACAGGCGGTTCTAGAGATAATCACTAACCAAACCGCCTCAGCCCTGGAAATGCTCACGCAACAAGAAAACCAAATGCGTGTGGCAATTTATCAAAACAGGCTAGCACTAGACTACTTATCAGGAGAAGAAAGTGGGGTCTGTGGTCAGTTTAATATCTCCAGTTGTTGTCTTAACATAGACGATAACAGAAAAACAGTACTAGGAATTACTTCACACATCAGAAGAGTAGCCCATGTACCAGTCCAAACCTGGAAGGGGTGGGGCCCAACAAACCTTTTAGGAGGGTGGTTCTCTAATTTAGGAGGATTTAAAATGCTGGTAGGACCAGTAATCTTCATCACTGGGTTCCTCCTGTTTCTCTCCTGTGTTATCCCACTAATAATAAAAGCCATTAAAACTCTTATTGAAACTAAAGTTAGCCGCCAGACAATCCAGACCATGCTCCTGCTACAATGACACGATGGATACCAACCCATCTCTCAAGAATATCCCAAAAATTAAGTTTTTATTTTTCGAAGGTGCCCATGCCACCCCTATGTCATGCCTGAAGTAGTTATTGAGAAAGTTGTCCCTTTTTTCTATAACCAAATAGACAGGAATGAAAGATTCTGCCTGGGGTCTGAAAGCTTAAGGGAATGAATAACTTCTCCCTCCTCAGGCCCAGTTCCAAGGTGCAAGGCCACTTGTGCAAGTAGCATGCATCAGCAAGATAGCAGATGCAGGAAGAGATATGGCCAGGAGACACATTTCCACCTGAAGATTGAGAGGGAGGCTGTCCAGTACTACGTAGCAGTTGCGTCAGACTGGGACGCTTCCTTTTTACAGAGAACTATAAAACCCTTGCCCTGTCCTTACTTGGGGCTGACACCATTTTAGGATTCAGCCCGCCTGCACCAAGGTGCTCATTAAAACAGTGTGTTGCTCCACATTGCCTCGTCTTGTCTGTTGGCACGCTGTCAGGGTTCGAACCAATATAAGAGCCTTGCAATCCCCACCTGCCCAAGCTGATCTGTCAACAAAGAAAATACTTTCGTGCCGGGCATGGTGGCTCATGCCTGTAATCCTGGCCCTTTGGGAGGCCGAGGTGGACGGGTCACCTGAAGTCAAGAGTTTGAGACCAGCCTGGCCAACATGGTGAAACCCCATCTCTACAAAAACACAAAAATTAGCTGGGCATGATGGCACATACCTGTAATCCCAGCTACTCGGAGGCTGAGGCAGAATTACTTGAACCCTACAGGAGGAGGTTACAGTGAGCCACGATCGCGCCATTGCACTCCAGCCGGGGAGACAGAGCAAGACTCAACCACAGAAAAAGAAAAAAAGAAAAGAAAAGAAAATACTGTCAATACTTCAGGGTATAAACTCAAGGTGAGTATTATTTGTGATATGTAATAAGGCTGGATGGAGAGAGTTAAGGCTCTGATAAATCGGGGAGAATTATTTTAAAGAGATCCTTTCACTGTTATGAGAAGAAAAGGGAAAAGGTAGTTGAAATATTCTTGTTAGGCAAAAGCATCAGAAGTAGAAATGTAAATGATCACAATTCTAAATACATGACATTCTAGAAGAAAATGTGAACAGTTTTGACCTGGGACACACTTATCTAAAAATCAACCATTTTTTTTGTCTTCTCTAATTCCTTCTCAGGTGAGATTATCTGAACAAATCACCACCTTCATCTTGAGAATGTATCTTTAAAGGCATTAGGATAGACCCTCTGAAGGAATTAGACTGCTCCTGCAGGACCCGGGAGACACCCTAAATACTGTGAGTGCCCCAACTGCAGAAGTGGGAAAGGGAGACCCTCCTCTCCTAAACACACACCCCCATACAGGGTGGAGGAGGCAGCAGGGAGGCCCTGGTAGCTTGCTGAATCCCAAAGCAGCCCATTCCTGCTGGGCACCACAGGAATCCATCAGGAGGGAGGACAGAGGAGCAGGGTGTAAAACACCAATGGGAGAAGGACTTCCCTAGCTCAACTTTGCAAGAATCTGAACGAGGCAAGAAGCCTCCTGGCCAGAACTCAGGGGAAGGCGAGAACATGGCTTGCAGACTTCACAGGCAGGGAAAAACTAAAGCCCTGTTCTTTCCCAGCTGGGAGGCAGAAAGCCTTAAGAAATTTTCAAGCCCAACTTGCCTTCCACCTGGAAACAGACTCGGGGCTGTTGTGGCGGCAAAGTGAAAGTGAGACCCGCTCTTTGGTTTGCATGGGAGCTGAGTGAGGCTTGTGACTGCCGGCTTTCCCCCCACTTCCCTGACATCCTGTATGACTCAGCAGAGACAGCCATAATTCTCCTAGGTACAAAACTTTAGTGACCTGGGAATCTCACCCCCAGCAGCCACAGCAAGACCCGCCCAAGAAGAGTCTGAACTCAGACACATCTAGTACCTCCCGCACCCAGTGATTCTTCCCTACCCAACCTGGTAGCGGTAGACAAAGAACATATAATCTTGGGAGTCACACCACTGCACTCCAGTCTTGGAGACAGAGTTTTGCTCTTTGAAAAGAGTCTTTGAAAAAAAAAAAGTCCACAAAACACCAAACTATGCAGGCAACAAAGAGCATGATGAATGCAATGGTACCACACATTTCAATATTAACATTGAATGTAAATGGCTTAAAAAACTCCACTTAAAAGACACAGAACTGCAGAATGAATAAAAACTCACCAATCAACTATCTGCTGTCTTCAGGAGACTCAGCTAATACATAAGGACCCAGATAAACTTAAAGTGGTGGAAAAAGGCATTTCATGCAAATGGACACCCAAAGCAAGCAGGGGTAGCTATTCTTATACAAGACAAAACAAACTTTAAAGCAACAGTGATTAAAAGAGGCAAAAAGGGACATTATGTAATGGTAAATGGCCTGGTCCAACAGAAAAACATCACAATCCTAAACATATATGCATCTAACACTGGAGCTCTCAAATTTATAAAACAGTTACTAATAGACCTAAGAAACAAGATAGACGGCAACACCATAATAGTGGCAAACTTCAATACTCCACTGACAGCACTAGACAGGTCATCAAGACAGAAAGTCCACAAAGAAACAATGGATTTAAACTATACCCTGGAACAAATGGACTTAACAGATATTACAAAACATTTCATCCAACAACCGCAGAACACACATTCTACTCAACAGGTTATGGAACTTTCTCCAAGATCATATGATAGGCCATAAAATGAGCCTCAATAAATTTAAGAAAATTGAAATTATATCAAGCACTCTCTCAGACCACAGTGGAATAAAACTGGAAATCAACTCCCAAAGGAACCTTCAAAACCACACAAATTCATGGAAATTAAATAACCTGCTCCAGAATGAGCACTGGGGCAAAAACAAAATCAATATAGAAATAAAAAAAATTCTTCAAACTGAGTGACAATAATGACACAACCTATCAAAATCTCTGGGATACAGCTAAGGTGATGCTAAGAGGAAACTTCATAGCCCTAAATGCCTACATCAAAAAGTCTGAAAGCAAAAACAGACAATCAAAGGTCACACCTCAAGGAACTAGAGAAACAAGAACAAACCAAACCCAAACCCAGCAGAAAAAAAGGAAATAACCAAGATCAGAGCAGAACTAAATAAAATTGAAATAAAAAAATACAAAAGGTAAATGAAACAAAAAGGACTTATTTGAAAAGATAAATAAAATTGATAGACCATTAGCAAGATTAACCAAGAAAAGAAGAGAGAAAATCCAAATAACCTCACTGAGAAATGAAACAGGAGATATAATAACTGACACCACTGAAATACAAAAAATCATTCAAGACTACTATGAACACCTTTACACACATGAACTAGAAAACCTAGAAGAGATGAATAAATTCCTGGAAAGATAAAACCCTCCTAGCTTAAATCAGGAAGCATTAGCTACCCTGAACAGACCAATAACAAGCAGTGAGATTAAAATGGTAATTTAAAAATTACCAACAAAAAAAGTCCAGGACCAGATGGATTCACAGCAGAATTCTACCAGATATTCAAAGAATTAGTACCAATTCTCTTGACACTATTCCACAAGACAGAGAAAGGAGGAACCCTCCCCAATTCATTCTATGAGGTCAGCATCACCCTAATACCAAAACCAGGAAAAGACACAACCAAAAAAGAAAACTGCAGACCCAATATCCTTGATAAACATTGATGCTAATATCCTTAACAAAATACTAGCTAACAATATCCAACAACATGTTGAAAAGATTATCCAACAGCATGTCAAAAAGATAATCCACCATGATCAAGCTGATTTCATACCAGGTATGCAGGGATGGTTTAACAAACACAAGTCAACAAATGTGATACACCACATAAATAGAATTGAAAACAAAAATCACAGGATCATCTGAATAGATGCAGAAAAAAAATTGACAAAATTTAGCATCCCTTTATGATTAAACCTCTCAGCAAAGCTGGCATACAAAGGACACAGCTTAAGGTAATAAATAAAAGCTATCTATGACAAACCCACAGCCAACATAATAATGAATAGAAAAAAGCTGAAAGCATTTCCTTTGAGAATGGGAACAAGACAAGGATGCCCACTCTCACTACTCCTCTTCAACATAGCCCTGGAAGTCCTAGCCAGAGCAATCAGACAAGAGAAAGAAATAAAGGGCATCCAAATCAGTAAACAGGAAGTCATACAGTCTGTTTGCTGATGATGTGATCATTTACCTTGAAAACCCTAAGGACCCCTCCAGAAAGCTCCTAGAACTGATAAAACAATTCAGCAAAGTTTCAGGATACAAGATTAATGTACACAACTCAGTAGATCTTTTATTCACCAACAGCAACCAAATACAGAATTAAATCAAGAACTCAACCTCTTTTACAATAGCAGAGAAAAACAAATTATATGAATATACCTATTGAAGGAGTCGAAAGACCTGTACAAGGAAAACTATAAAACACTGCTGAAACAAATCATAGACAACACAAACACATGGAAACACATCCCCTGCTCTAACATGGGTAGAATAATTTGTGAAAATGACCATACTGCCAAAAGCAATCTATAAATTCAACACAATCCCCATCAAAATACCACCATCATTCTTCACAGAGTTAGAAAAAACAATTCTAAAATTCATATAGAACCAAAAAAGAGCCTGCATAGCCAAAGCAAGACTAAGCAAAAAGAACAAATCTGGAGGCACCACACTACCTGATTTCAAACTATACTATAAGGCCATGGTCACCAAAACAGCATGGTGCTGGTATAAAATAGGCACATAGACCAATGGAACAGAGAACCCAGAAATAAACCCAAATAATTACAGCCAAGCGATCTTCAAAAAAGCAAACAAAAACATAAAGTGGGGAAAGTATACCCTTTCAACAAATGGTTCTGGGATAATTGGCTAGCCACATGTAGAATGAAACTGGATCCTCATCTCTCACCTTATTAAAAAAATCAACTCAAGATGGATTAAGGACTTAAACCTAAGACCAGAAACTATAAAAATTCTGGAAGATAAAACTGGAAAAAAAAACCCTTCTAGGCATTGGCTAGGCAAAAATTTCATGACCAAAAACCCAAAAGCAAATGCAATAAAAACAAAGACAAATAGCTGGGACCTAGTTAAACTAAAGAGTTTTTGCATGGCAAAAGGAACAGTCAGCAGAGTAAACATACAACTCACACAGTGGGAGAAAATCTTCACAATCTATACATCTGACAATGGATTAGTATCCAGAATCTACAACAAACTCAATCTATACCTCTGACAAAAGATTAATATCCAGAATCTACAACAAACTCAAGCAAATCAGTAAGGAAAAAAACAACTGCATCAAAAAGTGGGCTAACGACATGAATAGAAAATTCTCAAAATAAGATATACAAATGGCCAACAAACATATAAAAAATGGTTAACATCACTAATGATCAAAGAAATGCAAATCAAACCCACAATGCCATACCACCTTATTCCTGCAAGAATAGCCATAATCAAAAGATCAAACAACTGTAGATGTTGGCATGGATGTGGCAATCAGGGAACACATCTATACTGCTGGTGAGAATGTAAACTAGTAGAGCCACTATGGAAAACATATAAATGCATATGGAAAACAGTGTGGAGAGTCTGTAAAGAACTAAAAGTAGAACTAGCATTTGATCCAGCAATCCCACTACTGAGTACCCAGAGAAAAAGAAGTCATTATTTGAAAAAGGTACTTGCACATGCGTGTTTCTAGCAGCACAATTCACAATTGTAAAATCGTGGAACCAACTGAAATGCCCATGAATTAACGCGTGGGTAAAGAATCTGTGAGATATGTGTGTGTGTGTGTGTGTGTGTGTATATATATAAATACATAAACATGTAAAATGTATATATACACACACACACACACACACACACACACATATGTTGGAATACTACTCAGCAATAAAAAGGAATGAATTAACAGCATTTGCAATGTCCTGGATGAGACTGGAGACTATTATTCTAAGAATGGTAAACCAAATATCGTATGTTCTCACTGATATGTGGGAGGTATGCTATGAGGATGCAAAGGCATAATAATAATACAATGGACTTTGGGTACCTGGGGGGAAGAGTGAAAGGGGAAAGGATAAAATATAAGATATATGGTGCAGTGTATACTGCTTGGGTGATGGATGCACCAGGATCTCACAAATCACCACTAAAGAACTTACTCAACTAACCAAATACCACCTGTACCTAAGTAACTTATGGAACAATAAAATTTTAAAAAATTATTTTTATAATTAGAGACAGGCTCACATAATGAATTCTTCATAAACTATTACACAGGCTGGACCTGGTACCTCATGCCTGTAATCCGAGCACTTTGGGAGGCCCAGGTGAGTGGATCACCTGAGGTCATGCGTTGGAGACCAGTTTGACCAACATGGTGAAACCCTGTCTCTACTAAAAATACAAAAATTAGGCCAGGCGATGTGGCTCGAGCCTGTAATCCAGCACTTTGGGAGGCTGAGACGGGTGGATCATGAGGTCAGGAATTTGAGACCAGCCTGACCAAAATGGTGAAACCCCATCTCTACTAAAAATACAAGAATGAGCCAGGCATGGTGGTGCATGCCTGTAGTCTCAGCTACTCAGGAGGCTGAGGCAGGAGAATTGCTTGAACCTGAAAGGCAGATGTTGCAGTGAGCCCAGATTGCACCACTGCACTCCAGCCTGGGAGAAAGATTAAGACTCTGTCTCAAAAACAAACAACAACAACAACAAAATACAACTAAACAAATAAAAAACCTATTAAACAACAACAAAAATTATGGGTCTAGCATGAGTACCAGTCAAGTTAAAACAGAATTTGCATGGGGAGACTCTGAACCATAAGCCAAAAGATTGTACAGCAATAAATGCAATACAAAGCAGAGTATAAATTTGCTTTCAGCATTTTTGAGAATTTTTGTTTTGTAGTAAATTAGACACCTTCTTAAAATGATTTACTTTGTTCCAATATTGCTTTTTTCTGCTAAAAATAGTTTCAAACTTATACTCAAACACACTCCATAATTTATTTACACCTAAGATTCATCTTTAGACTAATAGATGTGTATATTTAACTCTATGTAAATCAATACTAGCAATCCATATGTGCTTGCAGGCAGAGGCCACATGTTCGAAGAAAAATATATGAAAAATTTAAAAAAGATTTATTCGGGACTCAGAAATGTATGGATTTTACTTATGTTTGTATATAAGTTTTATTATGACTATAAAAATAATCTTGTAGTCAATAACAATTGTACATTTAAAAATAACTAAAACTGTAGAATTGAATTGCTTGTAATACAAAGAATAAATGCTAAAGGTAATGGAGACTGCATTTAGTCTAATGTGATTGTTATATATTGTATGCCCCTATCAAAATATGCCACATATGGCATAAATATGTACACATACTAGGTATCCACAAAAATTAAGGAAAATAAATTTAAATGTGAAAATAAAAATTTAGCCTATAGGAACAATATTCTTTAACTTAATAGCAATTAAAATTCACTGGCAAAAAAGATTACTAGGGATGTCAGTCCATTATCTTACCAAATAGTGTATTTTTACCATCTTTTACCTACACCCTTGAGTAAGATGGAATAGGTTAAAGTTACTGGCATAATAACACTTCATTGAATTCACGATAGTATTTAACATGTTAAAACTGTTTAGTTGAAAAGTTAAGTTCACATGTAATTTATAATTAAAAAATATGCTGCATATATTTCATAAAAATACAATAAATCATACTAAATTTTAACTAAAATTAAGAATATTTTTCTTTCATAATAATGCAGAATATTAATCTGAACACCTACCTCATGCATCACTCAATATTATAAGTTAACCATAAAGATATTCTCTACTTAAATTTTCATCATGCATCTTACATTTTAATGTCCTTACCTTTCCATAGAAAAGGTCATAAATAATGCTTCCTCATATTTATAATGGTTTTTCAAAATAAATACCTTCTGTACTTTAAAGATATATTTTCTGATCGATCTTTGGACAGTAATTACACTTCTAATGTTTTTATTTAGTATGAACGCTCTGATTTTGAGTATGATGTGAGCAGGTATTAATGGCTTTTTAACTTTGTCTATATTTGTACACTTTTTCTCAAGTATAAATGCTTTCCTATGCATTAAGGTGTGAGCATTGGTTCAAAGCTTGGCCACATTGTTCACACTGGTAGTTTTCTCCAGTATGAATTATCTTACAATCAAGTGTGACAATCATTTAGAGGCTTTGTCACATTCTTCACATTTCTAGGATTTCTCAGCAGCATGATTTTCTTGATGTTTAGAAAAGTTTGACTTGTCAAAAGCACTGGCACATCTTTCAGGTTTGTAGAGTTTTTCTCCAGTATGAATAATCTTATGTCTGTTAAGAATCCAGGACTTTTTATAGACTTTACCACATTATTCACACTTGCAAGATTTCTCTCCAATATGAGTTATCTTATCTGCAGTAAGGTGTGAAAACTGGTTAAAGGCTTTGCCAAATTTTTCCTGTTTGTAGGGTTGCTGTCCAGTATGAATTTTCTTATGTCTGGTTAGGGCTGAGGACCAGAAAAAGGATTTGCCACATTCTTCACATTTGTAGAGTTTTACTCCAGTATGAATTACCTTATGTTTAGTAAAGGTTGAAGACCGGTTAAAAGATTTGCCACATTCTTTACATTTGTAGGGTTTCTCTCTACTATGAATTTTCTTATGGTTAGTAAGGATTGAAGACTGGTTAAAGGCTTTGCCACATTTTTCACATTTGTAGGGTTTCTCTCCAGTGTGAATTATCTTATGTTTAGTAAGAGCTGAGGACTCTTTAAAGGCTTTGCCACATTCTCCACATGTGTAGGGTTTCTCTCCGGTGTGCAACCTCTTATGTCTAGTTAGGGTTGAGGATTGGCTAAATGCTTTGCCACATTCTTCACATTTGTAGGGTTTCTCTCTAGTATGAATTCTCTTATGTCCATTTAGGGTTGAGGATGATATAAATGCTTTGCCACATTCTTCACACTTGTAAGGTTTCTCTCCAGTATGAATTATCTTATGTGTAGTAAGCTTTGAGGATCGATTAAAAGCTTTGCCACATTCTTCGCATTTGTATGGTTTCTCTCCAGTGTGCATCCTCGTATGTCTAGTTAGGGTTGAGGATTGACTAAATGCTTTGCCACATTCTTCACATTTGTAGGGCTTCTCTCCAGTATGAATTATCTTATGTTCAGTAAGAGTTGAAGATTTCCTAAAAGCTTTGCCACATTCTTCACATTTGTAGGGTTTCTCTCCAGTATGAATTATCTTATGTGTAGTAAGGGTTGAGGATTGGCTAAAAGCTTTGCCACATTCTTCACATTTGTAAGGTTTCTCTCCAGTGTGCATCCTCTTATGTGTAGTAAGGTGTGAAGGTTGGCTAAATGCTTTGCCACATTCTTCACATTTGTAGGTTTTCTCTCTGGTATGAATTATCTTATGTTCAGTAAGGGTTGAGGACCAGATAAATGCTTTGTCACATTCTTTGCTCTTGGAAGGTTTCTCTTTAGTATGAATTATCTTATGTGTAGTAAGATTTGAAGATTGATTAAAAGCTTTGCCACATTCTTCACATTTGTAGAGTTTCTCTCCAGCATGTATTATTTTATGTTTAGCAAGGGTTGAGGGGTGCTTAAAAGCTTTGCCACATTCTTTACATTTGTAGGGTTTCTCTCCAGTATGAATTGTCTTATGCTTAGTAAGGGTTGAGGAATGGCTAAAAGCTTTGTCACATTCTTCACATTTGTAGGGCTTCTCTCCAGTGTGTATCCTCTTATGTCTAGTTAGGGTTGAAGACCATATAAATGCTTTGCCACATTCCTTACATTTGAAGGGTTTCTCTCTAGTATGAATTCTTTTATGTTTAGTAAGGCTTGAGGACCAGATAAATGCTTTGCCACATTCTTCACACTTGTAAGGTTTCTCTCCAGTATGAATTATCTTATGTGTAGTAAGATTTGAAGATCGATTAAAAGCTTTGCCACATTCTTCACATTTGTAGAGCTTCTCTCCAGCATGTATTATTTTATGTTTAGTAAGGGTTGAGAGTCGCTTAAAAGCTTTGCCACATTCTTTACATTTGTAGGGTTTCTCTTCAGTATGAGTTATCTTATGATTAGTAAGGGTTGAGGAACTGCTAAAAGCTTTGCCACATTCTTTACATTTGTAGGGTTTCTCTCCAGTATGAATTACCTTATGTTTAGCAAGGGTTGAGGAATGGCTAAAAGCTTTGCCACATTCTTCACATTTGCAGGGCTTCTCTCCAGTGTGTATCCTCTTATGTCTAGTTAGGGTTGAGGACCATAGAAATGCTTTGCCACATTCTTCACACTTGTAAGACTTCTCTCCAGTATGAATTATCTTATGTGTAGAAAGATTTGAGGATTGATTAAAAGCTTTGCCACATTCTTCACATTTGTAGAGTTTCTTTTCAGCATGAATTATTTTATGTGTAGTAAGGGTTGAGAATTGCTTAAAAGCTTTGCCACATTCTTTACATTTGTAGGGTTTCTCTCTACTATGAATTATCTTATGTTTAGTAAGGGTTAAGGATTGCCTAAAAGCTTTGCCACATTCTTCAAATTTGTAGGGTGTCTCTCCAGTATGAATTATCTTATGTTTAGTAAGGGTTGAGGATTGCCTAAAAGCTTTGCCACATTCTTCACATTTGTAGGGTTTCTCTCCAGTGTGTATCCTCTTATGTCTAGTTAGGGTTGAGGACCATAGAAATGCTTTGCCACATTCTTCACACTTGTAGATTTTCTCTTCAGCACAAATTATTTTATGTGTAGTAAGGGTTGAGAGTTGCTTAAAAGCTTCACATTTGTAGGGTTTAACTTCAGTATGAATTTTCTTATGATTAGTAAGGGTTGAGGACCAATGAAAGGTTTTTTTACATTCCTTACATTTATAGGACTTCTCTGTAATATAAACACATTCATGTTGGGTTTTGTGTAAACGGATGCAAAATGATTTGATGCATTTTTTACATTTGAAGCGTTTCCTTCCAGTATGTCTTATCATATGTCTGTTTGTATTTAAAAATTTATAGAAGACTTTCAAATATTTACCACATTGAAATACTTTGCTCTGGGCAGTTGTGACACACTGGTTAAGTTTATTATAACCCTCTTTGTGCACCTTACACTCATCCACACTTTTACAACCTTTTCTTAACTGTAAATTCTCATGTCCACATTTTTCATATTTTCTCGGTAATACTTTTTGGAAAGAATCTTCCATGGCCTGCTCTGGCCAAAAGTCTTGAGCAAAATGAGGACATACACCTGAAAAAAAATTAAAAATAATAAATTACTCCACTCACTAGACTCACATGAATATAGTTTAAAAATCTTACCTATAAAATTATACAAACTACATAAACAATATGGCACTGCAAAATACCACAGGCCCTAATTCTATTTTTATTTTTTATTTTTTTGAGACGGAGTCTCGCTCTGTCACCCAGGCTGGAGTGCAGTGGCGTGATCTCGGCTCATTGTAAGCCCCGCCTCCTGGGTTCACGCCATTATCCTGCACAGGCCCTAATTCTTTCATAGACATATATATGTAACAAAAACATACAGATCAAATTACATCTATGGAAAATTTATGAATGAGTTAAGTATGTGCAGTGTCTCAGGGGAGCACCATGCAAAAAACCACACAGAAAAAAAAAGTCTGTTAAATTTACTCAACACAGCTTTTCCTGCTTCCCATTAAAACAGAGTGCCTTTAGAAGTAAATTGCCAATGCCTGGTTTCTGTTTTAAAAGAAAGGTAAAATAGTAGCCCATTCATTTTTATTTCTAGCTTTTAGGGGCTTTTCCTGACACTGATTTCCGTCTCTTATGACATAAAGTGTTCAAAGAAACCGTGGCATAATTTGGAATGAGAGTTTGAGTCTGCTGAAACCAAAGAAAAATGTTACAGCAACAGAGAGACTGCAGTACCACAGAAAGGAAACAGGCATAGCAAGTGATCACTGACTCCTACAAAGTAACATGAGTAAACACTCTTAATTAAAACATAAACACAAAATTTTAGACAACACATATCCTAAGAACATATTTGAGAAATTCCCATAATCATTAGGCAAGACAGTTGTTTTCAAACTATGCCAGGACAAAACTACATTATAAAAGACTTTGACAGTTAGCTTTTTTTAAATGTCCAAATCTCAATCAAAGATTATAATGTATACAAAATGGGGCAATATGATGCCACCAAAATACTATAAAATTTTCTGAAAGAAACCATAAAAAAGATGTATACATTACTTTTATGAATTGGTAATAAATTGAATAATACTCACTGATTGAAATAGGAACAGAGACAACTATGGAAAGTCGGAAAAATGAGGATGAGAACAAAAATATTTAAGATTTCAAAAAAACAAATTGTGGAGGTAAAAATATAAAAACGGATAGATCCTAAAATTAAGAAAAAATGATGTAAAAATGAAGCTCAACAAACTAGGATCACAGAAAGATGTTTATAACAAACACATATATAAGCACAATTTCAAAAGTCACAGATAAAAAAAAATCTTTGAAGCTGGAAAATAAAAGTTATGTGCCAGGCCAGGCATGGTGGCTCACACCTGTATTTTAGGCACTTTGGGAGGCCAAGGCAGACAGATCACCTAAGGTCAGGAGTTCGAGGCCAGCCTGGCCAACATGGAGAAACCCCATCTCTACTAAAACTACAAAAATTAGCCAGGTGTGGTGACACATGCCTGTAATCCCAGCCACTTGGGAGGCTGAGGCAGATTATGAGGTCAGGAGTTCGAGACCAGTCTAACCAACATGGAGAAAAACCCCCTCTACTAAAAATACAAAATTAGCTGTGCGTGGTGGCACATGCCTGTAATCCCAGCTACTCAAAAGACCGAGGCAGGAGAATCGCTTGAACCCAGGAGGCAGAGGTTGCGGTGAGCCAAGATCACACCATTGCACTCCAGCCTGGGCAACAAGAGCAAAATTCCGTCTCAAGAAAAAAAAAAATGGTAGTTGTTTAATATGTATTAAGATTTAGCTTGCAAGATAAAAACATTTTAGCAATATGTTGCATGAAAATTTCAAGATGAGTATGACTAAATATTTAAATATATTTTCTGGTAAATTTTTTTTGACAAGTAAAGATAATAACTAAAAGAACTACAGAGTTATGATAGTTTTAAATTATATTCACATTTAAAAGTGTTTCTCCCATAAAAAAATATAGGTTCAGAAATAAATAGGATGTTGAAATTATAAGAATTTTATGACTACTCAGTTACACCGGATTAGAAAATCATTCACAACAAACCCACACAACAAATATACAAGTTATAAAAAATACAGCAATAACATTTATACAGGCAAACAAACATAGAGATAATTCTATTGGAAAAAGACATATGGCTCAATCATATTTGATTTTGCTCCAGACTGTCTTAAATTGCATAAAGTTATATATTGGCATGCACAATTATTATACTAAAATATCAAAGCACAATTAACAGATGTGTAGTGGCATACCCTAAAATATATAACACAAAAATATAAAATTGCAAAACCAAATTAAAACATGGAATGTAAACTTTATTAGACACCATCAACTAGATTAACATATTCATTAAAAAATCTTAGAGGAATAATATGGGAAAAAATAATACAGAGATTACTTGAAAATAAAAAAAGGTGAGAAATTCCCAAATTTTGATGTAATAAAAGAAAAAAAAACTCTAACCAATAATACTTGATTTAAATTTATTTCACTTTAAAAAGAAGATGAAAATAAAAATTTCCAAAATAAAAAGAGTGTTCATCACCACTAGCACAGTTCTACAAAAAAAAAAATGCTACATGGTGTCCAGGCATCGTGGGCTCATGACTGTAATCCTACAGTTTTAGGAGGCAAGCCTGTCAGAACACTAAAAACCAGGAGTTTCAGATCAGCCTGAGTAATGTGAGACTATGCAAATAACAACAAGAAATGCTGAAATGGGTTGCTAAAATGAGTCAGTTTTGCTTAAAAAAAAATACTGGACAGTATTATAAAACCATACATAAAATAAAGCTATTAAATGTAAATATACAGACAAATATAGAAATCTTTACTATCATAATGATGATGCTTAAAATCCTTAAAAATCTTCTGTAGAATATTTAAAACAGAATAAAAATGGTAATTGTAGACACCAAAATCCCACTTTCAATAATAAATAGAAAATTCATATAAAAATAAATAAGAAAACAGAAAACCTAGACAACATTATACACTGTATTTATTATTCTGCATATAGAGGAATACCTGAGAGTGGGTAATTTATTAAAAAACAAGTTTATTTGGCTCACAATTCAGCAGACTGTATAAAAAGCGTGTGCCAGCATCTGCTTCTGGTGAGTGTCAGCAAGCTTACAATCATGGTTGAAGGCGAAGATTAACTGTACACACCACATGATAACAGACACAGCAAGTATGAGGTGAAGGAGCCAGGTTCTTCTAATAAACCAGCTTTCATTTGAATTAATAAAGTGCACACATTTTGATTACCAAGAGGATGGTGCCAAACCATTCATAAGGACTCTGCCCCATGACCCAAACACCTCCTACCAGGTCTGACATCTAACATTAAGAATTACATTGCAGCATAAGGTTTGAGTAACATCAACATCAAAACCATATTATAGACCAACGGGGTTTAACAGACATGTACAAAACTTTTCAGTCAAAAGCAAGGGAATACACAATATTCTTATTTGCACCTGGTGTATTCTGTTATGACACATACTAAGTGTTATTAAATTTAAGAATGCCAGATGGGTGGTGTAGCTCATGCCTATAATCCCAACACTTAGAGAGACCAAGGTAGGAGGATCACTTAGAGCTAAAAGTTTCAGGCCAGCCTGGGCAACATAGTGAGTCTCTATCCCTACAAAATAATCAAATAATTATTCAGACATGGTACTTTTTTTGTAGTCCCTACTACTTGAGAGACTTAGGTGGAAAGATAACTTGAGCCCAGTAGGTTGAGGCTGCAGTGAGTCAAGATTATGCCAATACACTCCAGCCTGGGTGACAGAGTAAGATCCTGTCTCCAAACAAAAACAACAAACACACACACACAAAAAAACAAATAAATGTAAGAAGATCAATATTATACACTTCGTGTTTTCTGACCAAAACTAAATTAAACTGGAGATTAAAACTGAAAAATCAAAAAATACATGAAAATAAAAAACTCTTCAACATATTTTTACTCAGGAATAAAAAAATTAATTTTTCAAAGATGTCAATACAACCTACAGTGGTACACAAATTCAATATAATCTTTATAAAAATCCCAACAGTAGTTTTTTAAAGAAATACTGTTTCAGATGTTAAAATTTTGTTATGAACTATAGCCAAACACCTATGGAAAAAAAACAAAGAGGCATTATAACTTCCGATTTTGAAACGTATTAAAAGCAACAGTAACAAAAACAATGAGGTACTCACACAAAGACAGATAAACAGATGAAAGAACAGAGTAGAGAGCCTAGAAATGAACCCTTCTGTATACAGCCAAATAGTCTCCCACAAAATTGACATGAGCACACAATGGAAGATAATCCTTTCAAAAAATTCTGTTAAAAACTGAATATCCTTGCCGGGCGCAGGGCTCACGCTTGTAATCCCAGCACTTTGGGAGGCCGAGGCGGGCGGATCACGAGGTCAGGAGATCGAGACCACGGTGAAACCCCGTCTCTACTAAAAAAATACAAAAAAATTAGCGGGGCGTGGTGGCGGGCACCTGTAGTCCCAGCTACTCGGAGAGGCTGAGGCAGGAGAATGGCGTGAACCCAGGAGGCGGAGCTTGCAGTGAGCCGAGATCGCGCCACTAAACTCCAGCCTGGGCGACAGAGCGAGACTCCGTCTCAAAAAAAAAGAAAAAAAAACACAAAAAACAATATCCATTCTGATAAAATAAAGATTATTTCCTTCAACCGATGTGAAAATCTTTTAATTAGACATAAGAAGGTAACTTTGTTGTTGTTGTTTTTGAGATGGAGTCTCGGTTTTGCCCAGGCTGGAGTGCAGTGGCGCAGTCTCGGCTCACTGCAACCTCCGCCTCCCGGGTTCAAGCGATTATCCTGCCTCAGCCACCCGAGTAGCTGGGATTACAGGCACTGGGCACAGCGACTGGCTAATTTATTTATTTTATTTATTTATTTTTTTTGGAGATGGAGTTTCGCTCTTGTTGCCTAGGCTGGAGTGCAATGGCGCGATCTCGGCTTACCGCAACCTCCGCCTCCCAGGTTCAAGCAATTCTCCTACCTCAGCCTCCCGAGTAGCTGGGATTACAGGCATGCACCACCACGCCCAGCTAATTTTGTATTTTTAGTAGCGACAGGGTTTCTCAATGTTGAGGCTGGTCTCGAACTCCTGACCTCAGGTGATCAGCCCACCTCAGCCTCCCAAAGTGCTGGGATTACAGGCGTGAGCCACTGCGCCCGGCCTTAATTTATGTATTTTTAATAGAGACGGGGTTTCACCATGTTGGCCAGGCTGATCTCGAAATCTTGACCTCATGATCCACCCGCCTCGGCCTCCCAAAGCGCTGGGCCACGCACGAGGCCCAGCCGCATAAAATTTTAATCTCTTAAACACATATAGGGGAGGCAGGGCACTGTGGCTCATGCCTGTAATCCCAGCACTTTGGGAGGCCAAGATGGGTGGATCACGAGGTCAGGAGTTCAAGACCGTCGACCAGCCTGACCAAGATGGTGAAAACCTGTCTCTACTAAAAATACAAAAATTAGCCCGGTGGGGTGGCGCGTGCCTGTAGTCTCAGCTACTCAGGAGGCTGAGGCAGAAGAATCGCTTGAACCCGGGAGGCGGGGGTTGCAGTAAGCCGAGATCGCGCCATTACACTCCAGCCTGGGTGACAGAGCGAAACTCCGTCTCTCTCTCTCTCTCTCTCCTCTCTCTCTCTATATATATATGAAACACATGACATTAGTCTTGGTGCCAAATTCTTAGATACAACATTAAATGCATGAGCAACAAAGAAAAAAAACAGAATAATTTAACTACACTACACTTCAAAATTTCTGCATATTTAAGTAAACATTTAATAGAGAAATAATGCCTCCTATAAAATGGATGAAAATATTTACAAATTACATGTGATAACAGTGAATATCCAAAAAATATAAACAACTTTTAAAACGGAACAATAAAGTTAAATAACTTTATTTAGAAATACACAAATTAAAATAAATTTTCATAAAAAAACACAAATAAAAAAAATTTGAAAGGACACACAAAATTACTAATTTGTAGAGAAATGCATTAAAACCACAATGAAAACAAAATCCCCTCACACCCACTTAAATGGTCACTACCAATTTTTTAAAAACACCAAGTCGGTCGGGCGCGGTGGCTCACGCCTTGTAATCCCAGCACTTTGGGAGGCCGAGGCAGGCGGATCACGAGGTCAGGAAATCGAGACCATCCTGGTTAACACGGTGAAACCCCGTCTCTACTAAAAATACAAAAAAATTAGCCGGGCACGGTGGCGGGCGCCTGTAGTCCCAGCTACTCGGAGAGGCTGAGGCAGGAGAATGGCGTGAACCCGGGAGGCGGAGCTTGCAGTGAGCCGAGATCGCGCCACTGCACTCGGGCCTGGGCGAAAGAGCGAGACTCTGCCTCAAAAAAAAATAAAAAAAAAAAAAGTAAAAAAATAAAAACATAAAAACACCAAGTCTGTTGATAATGCAATCAAAATGAAACCCTTGGATGGGCACAGTGGCTCACACCTTTAATCCCAGCACTTTGGGAGGCCGCAGGCAGGCAGATCACAAGGTCAGGAGTTCAAGACCAGCCTGCTTAACATGGTGAAACTGTCTCTACTAAAAATACAAAAATTACCCAGGTGTGGTGACGTGTGCCCGTAATCCCAGCTAGTCAAGAGGCTGAGGCAGGAGAATCGCTTGAACCCAGGAGGCAGAGGTTGGAGTGTGAAAAAAAAAAAAAAGAAACATATTGATTGTTGGTGGAAAGCAGGATGTACCCATTATTTTATAATGTCATAAATGTACTTTAAATAAAATTATTATCAAATACAGCAATTCCATTTATAAATCTGTATCTAAAATATGCATCATAGGACCCTGAAGACAAATTTGATACAATGGAGTATTATTCAACCTTAAAAAAAAAAAAAACTCGTCATATTTAAAGAGATTGTGTCAACTGAAATAAGCTAGTAATGAAATGATGAATGTTATGATTTCACTAAGATATATAAAATAGTCACGCTCATAAAAACAGAAAGTGGAAGGGTGTTTGTCAAGGGCTAGAGAGAGCATAAAATGGTCAAGTGTTACTTAATGGACATTGCATTTTAATTTTGCAAGATGTAAAATTTCTAGAAGTCTTCTGCATAACGATGTTAATATAGTTAACAGGCCTGAAATATATAGTTTTTTTTTTTTTTTTTTTGAGACAGGGTCTCAATCTGTCACACAAGCTTGAGTGCAGTGGCACATTATGGCTCACTGTAGCCTTACACTCCCAGGCTCAAACAATCCTGCCCCTCAGTCTCTCAAGTAGCTGGGACCACAGGTACACACCATCATGCCTGGCTATTTCTTACATAAAAATGTTTGTAGAGAAGGTGTCTCCATATTTTGCCCAGGCTGGTCTGAAACTTTTGGGCTTAAGCAATCCTCCTGGTCCTGGCCTCTCAAAATCCTGGTCTTACGGAAGTGAGCCACCACCATGCCTGGCCCTGACATGTACATTGAAATAGATTTAAGAAGGTAAATTATATGTTATGTGTTTTTACAACAATTATTTTTGAAAAAACTAGAAAAAATAAAGAATTATAAATTTTCTTGAAAATTACCTTCAAATCACAAAAACTTTTTTTCACACAAAGGAAATACATATTCATCATTAAACACATGGTGAAAATAATGCTATTTCAAAGGCTACTCACTTAGACAAGATAAAACCAACATTGAAAATGAACTAAGAGGCTGGGCAAGGTGGCTCACACCTGTAATCCCAGCACTTTGGGAGGCAAAGGCAGGCAGATCACCTTAGGTCAGGAGTTCAAGACCAGCCTAACCAACATGAGAGAAACTCCGTCTCTACTAAAAGAAAAACACAAAATTAGCCGGGCATGGCGGCACATACCTGATATCCCAGGTATATGAGAGGCTGAGGCAAAGGAATCACTTGAATCCATCTCAAAAACAAAAAAGAAAAAAAAATGAGATAAGAAAGAATATATACAAGATAAGCTATAACCAAAATTGGGGTCATATTTGTAGACATAAAAACACACACATATATATAATTTGATTGTGACAGACATATGGCTCATTTATCTTTTAATTAAATCCCGCACTGACTTAAAGTATACAAACAGAATTGCAAATTGTCTAAAATTATAATACATAAGTAAAACCAAAAAACAATAAACTGATATTAAGAAACTTACACTAAAAACACACTAATGTAGAACTGCAAGAAAATAATGAAAGAAATGTTTACTCATAAAATCTAGTTGGCAGCATTAATGTACATTAACAAATAATTTGTCTAGAAAATTGCAATGTTTGACTAACTGTGCAGTCACGGAAGGCAGGCATTTTAAATTACTGGTATCTATTGTATGGCAATAAAATCCCAAAGAAAATGTAGTACAATCATAAATAGGAGATGCTAATGAGAAACTTAATAAATAAGCATTTAAAAGAAACTAGTATCAATTTTTATGTTTTAAATATGTGCTACTTTTACACAAAATAAAACTACTGTAATTCGTTTAGAACCAATTATAGCCTTAAATTGCTAAATTTTGTATATATTTAGCAAAATATGGTTAAAGCTTCATGTATAAAACAAATATTTGAGGAATAAATTGTTACTATTTAGTTATAGGCTGACAAAAGTGGCTGAAAATTCTGTAATTCCTATTTGCCTGCCTGTATACTAATTATCTAACTCAGGCACAACATGTACATTCTAGTATATTGTCCTAAATGTCTGAATCCAAAACTACAGACAAATTTGAAGTAGAAAATAAAAATAAAAATTTATATGGAGAGTGACATTATTAAGATAAAAAAATAAAAGGTGCCCTATTTGCTTATCTCCTGACAGCAAGAAAATTTGTCAGCCATTCCTGACAAAAATGCTTTTGTGAGAGAACCAGGCATCATGGTTCACACCTGTAGTGACAGCTACACGGTACATTAAAGTTGGAGAATTGCTTTCGGTCAAAATATTAAGACCTGCCTGGGTTATGTTGCAAGACCCCATCTCAAAAATAAGTGTCTTTAAGAGTGCTCTGAGAACCAGGAAGGGAGTTATGAAACTCTGCTGAAGCCCAAGATTGAAGGTAATCCTTTTTAGAAGACAAGCCCTCATTCAGGTGGCAAACTACAGGACTACTGTTTTTGGCAACAGACAAGAAAATGTTCCACCTAACTTGGTTCCACTGAGAATTTTGAACTGTACTCTGTAACCATCCCAAACTCTTCCCAGTCACAGTCTGGGGGAGGTCCTGTCCTTCCAGAGGCCTGGAGGAAGACACCCATTTATAGCCATGCTGGCAGGCCTGCAGACTTTGGCCTTTACTGTGGTCTCTGAAGCAGTTCCATGATTCAGTTCCAGCTCCCTGAGCCACAGTTCATGGCTGGTTCTGCCTATGTAGAAACCCAAAGTGACCTGAGAAAATCCTCTCTTGTACTCGATGAAAGCTATGCTCATCCACATCCTCATATAAAGCCCACCACATGCAGACCTGACTGCAGAAACCTGCCCTTGGGCCTGCCCTGCACAGCAAAGTCCTGAAGGATATTCACTCTGTCCAAAAATTAAATGAGAATTACAACTATCCAAGCCCCTTTTAACAACACAACTAAAGGTGGACCCTTGTGCAAACCCAGCAGACTTAAGACCAAACTACAACTCCTCTTCACTACAAACCCAGAGGACATTCTATCACTCTGAGGACCCAACAAAAATATTTTTACTTTCTGAAACCAGTTTATAAATACTTGAACAAGTGTTTGCTCCTTCAAGTTTACAGTACCAATGCAAAACTATTGTTTCTTATTGTCAATGCTTCTATTTTAACATAGCACTGAAAGTATGTGGAAGACGAAACGGTGAAAAGAAAAATATAGTCATTGAAATAGAAGACCAGTAAGTAAAATGTTGCTTTTTGTAGATCATGTAATCATATATATATAGATATATATATATATAAATAGTACTTTAAAACCTGTTTAAACTAATGAATATACTCAGTTAATTAGCAAAATGTAAAATTAACATACAAGAGTAAGTTATGGTTCCATACACTTAAAACAAACTATCTGATAAAATAGAGGAAAAAAAGTGTTAATTACAATAGCAAAGAAAAAATCAATTTTAGAACAAATTTAACAAAGGAGCTCATAAATCTTTTAGGTGAAAGATATATCAATGAAAAAAATTAGAACACAAATAAATTTAAAAATATTTTACTTTTATTGAAAGAAAAAGTATTGTGAAACTGTCATGTTATCCAAAGTGATTGACAGATTCAATAAACTATCAGAATTCCATTGTTTTTTATTCACAGTAATGAAAAATACAATCCTAAAATGTACATGAAACTACAAGAAACTTTGAATAGCCAAAGCAATCTTGAAGAAAAAGAACAAAGCAGAAAGACATCAAATTTATAATTTCAAACAATATTTCAAGACCACAGTAATGAAAACAGGATGAAATGTGCAGAAAAACAAACAAACAAACAAACAAAAAAAACCCAGTGGAACAGAAACCACTAATCTCACGCATTTCAGACATAATGCAAAAAGAGAACTTAAAAAACAGTTTAAAATAGAGTACCTCAAAATTATGCAGATATCTGTCTGTCCACAAAAACAAGAAAAAAGAAGTCAGATTGTGAACTCTTTTGTATGCCATGAACAGTACTCTGGCTGTCACTGTAAACTTGAAGAAAGATCATTGAAGGGAAAGTAGAATTCTTAGAGATTTTATAAGCATTAACAGAAGTGAGAGTATAATTAAAAAAAAAATTCAGGCTTCCCAGAAACTATTTCCTTTGGAACACAGCTTCTCAGATCACTTTAAAGACCTGCTTTCTTCTTGACTTTGGGCCTCTCATCCATGTCGTCTGTTGTATTCACTCTCACCTACCTGGGGGTTCATCCACCATCTCATGTCGCTTCATATTCCAGGGCTCTTTTCCTTGCTCCAGACAAGTAATCAGGTCTGGCTTAGAGACAGCAATACCTGTTTTATTAAAAATAACTAACATGAATCTTGCTCATATTCTCCAATTGCCACTTAGTAATGTGCTCAGTAAAGAGCATATAATAGAATATTCTAATCAATTTGTCCCAATATACTAATTTGTAACAGAAATGTTTAAATATTTAGAAGGTATTTTAATTCTATAGGTTCTTAATTTTACTGCTTGGTACTACTGAATCAAAAGTTGGTGATGGCATTAGATTTTAAGGTGTTAGTAACAGTATTTTATGCCACAAAACTTCTGAAATTACCACTAATCTAAAGTGAAGGACACAGATCAGCTCAGGAATGTGGAAACTTCAGGTCAAGATGAAACATCTTGAAGAAATTATTTTCTAGACAAACAAATCCCCAGGATTTTCTTGAAAACAGAAATCTGAAAGCATAAATTTCCAGAAAACATTCTATAAAAAAGAAATGAAGCCTGTAATCCCAGCACTCTGGGAGGCCAAGGTGGGCAGATCATGAGGTCAGGAGATCGAAACCATCCTGGTTAACACAGTGAAATCCCGTCTCCACTAAAAATACAAAAAAAACCCCAAAAAACTAGCCAGGCACGGTGGTGGGCACCTGTAGTCCTAGTTACTCGGGAGACTGAGTCAGGAGAATGGTGTGAACCTGGGACGCAGAGCTTGCAATGAGCCGAGATCTCACCACTGCACTCCAGTGTGAGCAACAGAGCAAGACTCTGTCTCAAAAAAAAAAAAAAAAAAAAAAAAAAAAGAAAAGAAATAAAATCATTAGTTTATATTAGAAATTTAGTATTAAAGTTTTCCTTACCCAGGAAGGCCAGGTTTCTGTAGTTCTCTAACATCACATTCCTATATAAATTCTGCTGTGCAGTGTCCAGACATTGCCACTCCTCCAGAGAGAATTCTATGGCCACATCCCTAAATGTCAACAGTCCCTGAAAAACACACACAAACACACATATTTACAAAGTGGCTATGGGCAGAATTTTTCATTTGACTCAAGGTAAAATCAGAAAGTGACTAGAACTGGTTCTGACTTATAAGGGTGGCTGAAATTATCCAATAAAATAATTGTCAACCCACAAACGTTTTGTAACGTATTCTCTAACTCTGAGAAAAGAGAGTGGCATAATATCTACAACATCAGTGTATATATGATAGTTGTCTAGATGATAAAAGTGTAAAATTGAGGGCATAAACACTAACAAGTACATTTTTTAGTGTTATATTTACATAATACAGAATGAGTTGTGTATTTTTTCAGGTGAAAAAGGCATAGTTGTTTATATATTTCAGACAAAATAGACATGTTGAGTTAGAAGGTACCACTCAAAATTTTTTTTTTTTTTTTTTTTTTTGAGACAGAGTCTCACTCTGTTGCCCAGGCTGGAGTGCAGTGGCGCAATCTCGGCTCACTGCAAGCTCTGCCTCCCGGGTTCCACGATTCTCCTGCCTCAGCCTCCCAAGTAGCTGGGACTACAGTTGCCCGCCACCATGCCCAGCTAATTTTTTGTATTTTTAGTAGAGACGGGGTTTCACCATGTTAGCCAGGATGGTCTCGATCTCCTGACCTCGTGATCCGCCTGCCTCGGCCTCCCAAAGTGTTGGGATTACAGGCATGAGCCACCGCACCCAGCCAGTACCACTCAAATTTTAATGTGTATGATAAACTAGACATCTTGTTAAGATTATTTTTTCAGGAGATCTGAAACAAAGTCCGAGTTACTGAATTTCTAAAAAGTTCACTAGTAATGCCAGTGTTTTGACCCCAAAAGACTATTCTGTCAAGCATCCAGTAAGTGGAATAGCCTGTGTTTTTTTCAGTTTTTCTGGCCTGTAAACAAAGATGAGAGCTTTCAATTACCTAAAAAAATCAATGCAAAGAAAACCTAAAAAAAAAGGGCAGCTGCCAGATTAAATGTGATGTTTTATGCACATCACCTGCATAAAGATACTTAATGATGAAGAGAAAAATAACTCTGTAGTGAAAAAATATGTAAGAGAGCTTATTAAGCAAGTGAGTTATTAATACCAATTGCACTAGGACAAGTTTCTATAGTGTGCTGATGCACCCAGAAGGACGCAGCATCACTACTGAGATACTGCCCCCACTAAAGTAAATTACAGTCTCAATTTAACCATAAGAAAATATCAGCTGCATGGAAAGTTCAAGATACAGGTACCTTCCGTGTTCTATAATTTTTAATAGTGATTTTAAGTACTTTCTTTAACACCCTAAAATAAGCAGGTATATCCTGATAATTTTTTCCAAACTTTCTGGGTAATAAATGCCATCCTGTTTAAATGAGCACTTTCTTAATCCCGTAATGCAGAGAGATAATAAACAAAACAGAACCTCAACATTATACGTTCTCCATCTTTACTAAGAATCCCAGGTTTTCTCCATAGAAAGAGATTATCCACACCTTTCCATGTTCAACAGCCACAAAGAGAACATTTTTAATATTGCAGATCACAAATTCATGGTGAGAATTCTGCATGGCACATTAAGAAGCCATCATGCAGAGAAGGCTCTGGTAGATAGAAAAGAAATATTTTTCAGAGATCCTTGACTATCATAAGCTTTTTTTTGAGATGGAGTTTTGCTCTTGTTGTTGCCCAGGCTGGAGTGCAATGGCACAATCTTGGCTCATCACAACCCCTGCCTCCCGGGTTCAAATGATTCTCCTGCCTCAGCCTCCCAAGTAGCTGGGATTACAGGCATGCATCACCACGCCCAGCTAATTTTGTATTTTTTGTAGAGACAGGGTTTCTCCATGCTGGTCAGGCTGGTCTTGAACTCCCGACCTCAGGTAATCTGCCTGCCTCGGCCTCCCAAAGTGCTGGAATTACAGACGTGAGCCACCACGCCTGGCCTAGCATAAGCATTTTTAAAAGTAGTTAAGACAAACTCATTAGGGAGAAAAAACACAGGTATAGAAGTAAAAATTTGCCAGTACTAAACGCGTGGCATTCTACGAGGCAGAGTGGACACAGCTCTTGATCTGAGACATGTTTAGCTGAAGAAAAGCCATTTTTTCTCTTTCTCCTCCTCCTCTCGAATTCTTTCTCAGATGAGATTTTCTGGACTAATTATATCTGTATCTTGAGAATTTGCCTTTAATAATTTGAGCACCACATGTTTACCTGTTACCACCATACCCAAAGGCAGAAGGCCCAAGACACAAAAACTCTACCCACTTCTGTCCTGAATAACAGAAAAGATTCAGGAACAATGAGCTGTTCCACAGAGATAAAAATATAAGTTTCTCTCTTTTTTTTTTTTTTGTCCTCAGGTGCCCTCCCCTGCTACAGACACCAGCAATTTCTGCTACAGTAATACAAATATTGGCCACACTGTCCCATCCTTACCAAATCCAAATAGAACAGGTTCCTGGACCACCCTTTGGTGCAATGATGGAACTTAACTCTCATGAATGTATCTTGAACTTCTCATACTTGATTCTGGCACCTTAGAGTCACATGAGGCACTTAATTAAAACAAATAGATGCTTTCTTCAGAACATTAAACAGAAACTGTGAAAAGGGCACAAGAGATTGCTGCAAATTGGCCATGTGACTCTAATTAGAAGCCTGAGCTTATAACCACTTACCTAAGCATTGCCACTCAAGCTTTAATTAGCTTATAAATCACTTGGTAAACTTGGCCCCACTCTATGTAATGTGATTCTGCAGGTTTGGAAATGGTCAATAAATGGGTGTTCTAAACAAGTCCCCCGTCAGTGCTGATGTCACTCTCTCTGGGCTCATTATTAGCATTTGTTAGAAAAATGAGGCACAACACAGAGTCCCTTACACTCAGCACTCTTGTCACAACATAAATACTTCTGATACAAATGAAGACAACCATTCTCTATCTTGAAGTATATTACTTGCTGGCTCTTTAAAGTTCACAAAGAAAAGAGAAAACAGCAATTTCTTAGTAAGTCTGCATTTGGAAAACAACATGTGCACATGTACGAATGCAATGTTTATTAAGCAGGTACTATGTGCTCAATAGGATGTTATAGAGCACTGTGATAACTCATTATTTGATTTAATTCTAATAATACCCTGTGAGTTGATACTAAGTGTTGAATAATTCCAAAGATTTAGAATAAGGACCCAGCATTTTTATTTCTTCTTCTGTTTTCCTGTCACTAATTTTTTTTAAAAAATGCATAGAATAAAATCTAAATATAGACAGATGAGAGGGATATAGATAGAGTGTAATGTAATTTAGATGAATTATTATGTTTATATTTACTATTTTGTGACTTGTGAATCAACTACTGTATCTGCAAGAACAGAAAACAGGTTGCTAAATGGAATGTCTCTGCAAACACTGGTTTTAACAAAAAGTTAAAAAATTAAGACCCTATAATACATATATTTTCCATTTATCTGCTTTTGGGTTTCAGAAAATTGTGAGAACCAACTCTAAAAAGGCAAAAGGAGTCATCACCCAAAACTCTGATCTCTTCTAATTAGTTCTGTGAGGCAAGACTCCAGGGTAGGGCCAGACCTAAATAAGGCCTTCAAAAAGGGTGAATCTAAACAGGGCTGAAACAGGGTGTGGAGTTGATGTAAAATTCTGTTCTTTATGCCACTGGGGAGTATTTTTAGTTCTGTTTCTTTTTTTAAACTTAACTTAAAAACAAAAAACAAAAAAACAAAAACTTAAATCTCAGAGTTTGTGTAATTTTAATCTTTTTTAGCCCCACTGCCCTTTCAATTTTATATTACATATTAATAAGCAATTTAAACAAATCCGTTAAGGTTTTCTAGAATGATTTTTTAGACGATAAATAAGTATTTTTAGCAGGGCATAAAAAATACAAATAATAACTCTTTTGTTTATTAGTATATGTTCAGGTGTAGACATCAGAAGTCACAAAAATATAAAGAAAACAGCCCAAATAAAGGCCATATTTTTGCACACATCTATTTATTGTACCCACCATATGATGCATAATTAAACCACTTATCCAGTTGCTAGTCTAGACTAAAAGTTCTTGCATGGTAGGGACCATGACTGCTTCATCTATTTTTCTAATGACTATATGAATTGGAAGTAATTAGTTTATTTGTTTGAGTCTCCAGACTTCCTCATCATTTTTCACTCAAGTACCAGGGAACTAGAGAAACTCTCATCTGGGTACCAACCAAAGATATCTCTTGTATGAGGGGAGGAGCAAACACAGGATGACTCACTTCTTTTACACTAAGATAGAAGCAAAATTAACCACTCTTGTCAGCCTGACACAATTCTTTTCTGGAGATTCTCAAATGTCTCAAAGACACCTAGGTGACTGTGAGAGCATTTCCAGTGACCCTGGGCTGATGGTCCAATAACAAGCCAGCAGAAGAGACTCAGGCTGATTCTAAACAGAAAATGAAACTACCAAATAGGCAGAGACACAATTCTGCCTGCATATTTAGGTGACAGCATGCATTTTACAGCATAACTGTTGAGTTGACTGGAGCCTGAGAGGGAAAGTCCCCTCTAGAGTAAAGCTTGGTTGGCACCTTATGTGTTTATATTGTCTGGTAATTCTACACAGTGTTTGGGAAATATAATTTTTATTAATTTTCTTCAGCACCAGAGAAACCACAGTAATAGAACAGAAAGAAAACTGTTTCATTACACAATTAAATCTGATGTCACATGTATTACAATCCATCTGCTTAAGAGATTGAAAAGAAATAAAGACGGTTACCATAATTAGCTCACAAGTAGAAGAATTTACAGCACCATGTCATAGGTAGTTCATCCTAAATTCACCTGGTCATTGGGAAGGTCATCCATGTGTGCTAATCGGTTATATTCAATGACAAAATAAGCTTTTCACATCTTCATGGCAGAAGGCAGTTTTGCAACTTGAAGCCAGGTGCCTGCTTAAGGTAGACTTTCACTCTGCTACAAAAGTGGTTGAATAGGGTGCTATCTTTTTGGCTACTTGCATTTTAAAGCAGTGGCTCTCTACTCCCTGAGGACTGGACTAGTGCACTCCTGCTTCCCCTCTTCTGGTGACCAGTGTCCTCTTTTGTTTCCTACCATCTGCCACTGTGGTACAGTCCACAGCACAGGGCTCACAGCTGGCAGCTCACATCTTAGGTGAACGACAATTGCCACAGCAGCACTTTAGTGTCACACCAAAGAGTGAAGTCTGGCCGGGTGCAGTGGCTCATGCCTGTAATCCCAGCACTTTGGGAGGCCGAGGTGGGCAGACCATGAGGTCAGGAGTTCAAAAGCAGCCTGGTCAACATGGTGAAACCCCGTCTCCACTAAAAATAAAAACAAAAAATTTGCTGGGCATGGTGGTGGGCACCTGTAATCCAAGCACTTGGGAGGCTGAGGCAGGAGAATCCCTTGAGCCTGGAAGGGGGAGGTTGCAGTGAGCCGAGATTGCACCATTGCACACCGGCCTGGGCAACAGGCCGTCTCAAAAAAAAAAAAAGAGTGAAGCCTGAGCTGCAGAAAGAGAGCCTGCAGGCCTCCTGGGTAGAATTGCACCTTCACAATAATGGGAATGCGAGCATTATCTAAGCCACAGTTTCAATTTATAATGGTGACATGGAAAATATACTGCTGGATTTCCAGCATGCATCCAGATAGAGATAGCTCCAAGAGTTCTCACTGTGACAGCCCACGTCTTTCATAGACATTATGGGATACTAATAGGGCTTCTAAAACAGATATACAAAGCGTTCGAAAGAAAAAGAGCTCTCACTCCGAGAAAGATTATATTGAGAGAAAAAAAAGAAGTTAAAAGCATCTTAAGAAAAAACTGAGATTACATATAAGATTGATCAAGTCGGCCAGAAAATATTCCTCTAAAAATAATTTCTCTCTAAATATCCAAAGTGCATAGCTACTTACAGCATGAGAAACATGAGTGTTATGAAGAAAGGGGGCACATTATCAGCAGAATTTTAGAAGATTTTTTTCTATCTCTGCTACTCTCTAATCTGCTGCCCATTAAATGTCGACTCTATATAGAAATATATCTGATAACTACCATCTGCACTTTTTGACAAAAAAATTAAAACTTGACTGTGTTAATATAATGGAATATACATGAGCCTGCAACATAACTAACTAAATAGCTATACAGTTTTGGGGTGGCCAAATCACCTGCCTTTATTTGTCCTGTAATAGCAGCATTTCAATTTCTGAAATGAAAGGCACTAAAATTATACTTACCTATAACTATCCCTGTTGGTTAAATTAATAAGCATATCAGACTAATATCTACTGTAATGATTTGGTAGTAAATTTTCTTTGGATATTCGATATAAATATGTAATTATGAATAATTTTAATATACTACTCATAATGTATGTAGGATTTTAAAAAATTTTCTGAAACTATAATTCAGTTGAAAAACTACATTTCAAAAGTATGAATCACAATATTAAAACAACTATTTAAGGAATTCATTCAAAGTAAATATTGTAGCTTTATATTCATACTCTTGTAGAAAATACTATTGAATGTATATGAATGCAGGTTGTCTACAAACATTACACATAACTATGCTAATGGTACTGAAGTAATAAATAGAAACAAAGGTATGGCAACACACTCCACTTTTCAGTTTATAAAGTGAACTCTTTTTTTCTTTTTCTTTTTTTTTTTTTTTGAGACTGAGTTTTGCTCTTATTGCCCAGGCTGGAGTGCAACGGCATGCTCTCGGCTCACCTCAACCTCCACCTCCTGGGTTCAAGTGATTCTCCTGCCTCAATCTCCCGAGTAGCTGGATTACAGGCAAGCGCCACCATGCCCAGCTAATTTTGTATTTTTAGTAGAGACGAGATTACTCCATGTTGGTCAGGCTGGTCTATAACTCCCAACCTCAGGTGATCCGCCTGCCTTGGCCTCCCAAAGTGCTGGGATTACCAGCTTGAGCCACCATGCCCAGCCATAAACTGAACTCTTTTTGCTTTTGTAGTATAAATACTTTAGCCTGCAAATAATTATCATGGATAATCAGGTTTCTGTCAAACAACTTACTCAGTATCTTTTAGTCTTTATAATTCTTTATTGCTAAATTTAATCCTATTTTTATGCTCAACTTTTGTGTGCTATTGGAATGAGCGTTACTCTGAACAAATCTGTCAACTTTAAAAGACTAAAAATCATAAGAACAATCTTTTGCCAAAGCAAAAACGAAGCAATTAATCTCAGGTCCCAGATAAAGACAATCCTGAGACAAAAAAAAAAAAAAAAAAAGACGAAGTTTTATTTAGCTATTATTTGACTTACATATATTTCAAAAAAAGGGAGACAAAAATCTATACATAATCTAAATGTTATAAGAAAAGAGATTTTAGTAAGATATTTTCTCTTACTTTTATGTAGACTAATTAAGCCTCTTATTTCTAATTTATATTTTCTTTTACAACAGCCAGGTCTCTAAATATGTTCTTGAACTCTTGGACACCTAAATTTTGCACACTGTGTGCACATGAAAGAATGTTTATGGAAGAAAAAACAGAAAAGAGAAAGGTGTTAAATAAAATTCATAGGTTCAGATGAATAAAGCGTGTTCTCAGAGACCTATGAAGAGATTTAGATTCAGACACAATAATAGTGGGAGATTACAACATCCCACAGGCACTAATAGACAGATAATTGAAGAAGCAAATTAACAAAATATGAGAACCTAAACTCAACACTTGACCAAATATTCCTAATAGGTATCTACAGAACTCTTCATCTAAAAATAACATAACATACATTCTTCTCATCACCACGTGGCACATACTCTAAAACTGACCACACAATCAGAAATAAAAAAATCCTCAGGAAATTCAAAAATCTCAAAATTATACAAACCAAACACACAGAGATATTACCACTGACCCCACAAAAATATCTTGAAGTCTACTATGAACACCTCTGTGGACACAAACAAGAAAATCTAGAAAAAATGAAAAAATTATTAAGGAATACATCCTTCCCAGAATGAACAAAAAAGAAATCAAAGCCCTAAATAGATGAACAAGAAGCTCAAAAACTGAACTGTAATAAACAGCCTACCAACCAAATAAAGCCAAGGACCAGACATTTACAGTTGGATTCTACCAGACGTACAAAAAAGTGGTCTGTACAAAAAAGTGCTGGTATTATTCCTACTAAAACTGTTTTTAAAAAATTAAGAAAATGTAACTTCTCTCCAACTCATTATATAAGAACAGTATTATTCTGATACCAAAACCTGGCAGAGATAAAACAAACCAAAAAAATTCAGGCCAATATCTTTGAACAATGATACAAAAATCTTCAACAAAATCCTGACAAAATCCAGCAGCATATCCAAAAGCTAACCCACTATGAGCAAGTCGAATTTATTTGGGGAATGTAAGGTTGGTTCAACATATACAAATCAACAAATGTGATTCATCACATAAAAAGAACTACTAAAGACAGAAACCACAAGATTACCTCAATAGACGCAGAAAAAGCTTCTGGTAAATTTTAACATCTTTCATGTTAAAAATCCTCAAAAACTTAGGCATTGAAGGTACGTGCTTTAAAGTAAGTTATCTATGACAAACCCTCAGCCCCAACATACTGAATAAACAAAACCTGGAAGCGGATGGGTACAGTGGTTCACTCCTGTAATTTCAGCAATTTGGGAGGCCAAGGCAGGTGGATCGCCTGAGGTCAGGAGTTTGAGATCAACCTGGCTGACATAGCAAAACTCCATCTACTAAAAATGCAAAAATTGGCCAGGTGTGGTGGCGAGTGCCTGTAATCCCAGCTACTCAAGAGGCTGAGGAAGGAGAATCGCTTGAACCCAGAAGGGAGAGGCTGCAGTTGGCTGAGATTGTGCCACTGCACTCCAGCCTGAGAGACAAAGGGAGACTATCTCAAAAAGGAAAAAAAAAAAAAAAAAAAGCTTGCAGCATTCCTCCTTGAAAACTGACACAAGGCAAAGATGCCTTCTCTTAACACTACTATTCAACATAAAATTGGAAGTCCTGGTCAGAGCAGTCAGGCAAAAGATAAAAATAAAAGGCATTTGGCTGGATGCAGTGGCTCACCCCTGTAATCCCAGCACTTTGGGAGGCCAGGGCGGGTGGATCACGAGTCAGGAGTTCGAGACCAGCCTGACCAACACGGTGAAACCCTGTCTCTACTAAAAATATAAAAATCAGCCAAGCGTGGTGTCACGTGCCTGTAATTTCAGCTACTCACGAAGCTGAGGCAGGAGAATCGCTTGAACCTGGGAGGCGGAGGTTGTAGTTAGCGAGATCGTGCCACTACCCTCCAGCCTGGGTGACAAAGCAAAACTCCATCTAAAAAAAAAAAAAAAACATTAAAATAAAAATAAAAGGCATTTAAAAAGGAACAGAGGAAGTCAAACTATCCCTGTTTGCAGAGAGCAGGATTCTACATCAGGAAAACCATAGAGTCGTGGCAGAATAGCTCTTTAAACTTACAAATAACTTCAGTATAATTTCAGGATACAGCCCTCCGTGCCCACCCGATCCCGGGCTGCGAGGGACCTGGGGAGCTGCAGCCTGGCCAGGGCAGTGCACTCAGGTAGCCTCGCTTCCCTGCGGGTCACCGCCCACCACGCCGGAACCACGCACAGCTAGAGCCATTTCTGAAGCCACTTGAGAAAAATGATGTAACAGTTCCTATTGAAAAAGATTCTTCAGAAACATATACCATCTGTGAAAAAAGTTGCCCTATTTTCCGTTTGCAAAATAGACATTCTCAAATTGCAAAATGCCAGCCAAGGCCCCAATTTACCTGAATGCAACCAATAACAAGAAAGGAAAGAAATTTAAACTGAGACATTCTGTCTCCCGATATCATCAGTCCCCCTCTTGGAGACTTTTGCCACACCATCCAAATCGGCAAAGAGGGCCAAGCATGACGTCTTTGGAGATATTTCCTTACTTCAAGGGAACAATGAGCTTTTACCTGGAAACTAGGAGAAAGCACACCTGGGTCCGTTCCCTGGGCATAGTAAGTTCTTCTGGGCCAACAGCACCTCAGACTCTGTGTTCACAGAAACACCCTCCTCAGTGGTCAAAAATACCATCTCCCTCACGATCACTGGAGGGTCCCAAGCTCTCATGTTGCTCTTATTGTCACCAGTGAACTTTAATTCCAAACAGGAGTCCTTTGGGCCAGCAAAGTTGCCAAGGCTTAGCTGCGAGTCCGTCATGGAGGAAAAAGGTCAGGAGAAAAGCAGTCTGTTGGAGAATGGGACAGTCCACCAGGGAGACAACTCGTGGGGCTCCAGCGGTTCTGCATCTCAGTCCAGACAGGGCAGGGACACCCACTCCTCCAGCCTGTCCAAACAGTACCCCGACGGCCAGCCGAAGACATGTTTCACCATCCCACATCATGAGAGCTCATCAAGGGAAAGACTAAATCAGGAGTCCCTCTCTGACCTTACAGGTTCCCTCCTCTCCTTGCAGCTTGATATTGGGCCCTCGCTTTTGGATGAGGGGCTGAATGTCATGGAAAAAAATAAGTAACAGGATGCCAACTTATTTCCTTTGGGGTAGAAGGTACAAAAACAAATTAAACTAACCGCAGTTGAACAGAAGGGCTTCCGAAGCTGTATTTGCAGTTTTGTGATGGATTTTCTAAAATAATATTCTTATATTTTTATTTTTTACCTGTTATGCCTTGTTTGCAAAAACAATTTAGAAAAAAAAAAACAAAACACCTGTCTTGGCAAAACGAGGAAATCCGTCAGTCAGAACCCATTTTCAGCAGGCATTGGTGATGTTTGGCTCACATATTGTTTGCAGACACACAAGAAATCTGGCTTGGCCAGGATTGGCACTAGCTACGAAGGGCTGGGCAAGTCACATTAGAAATTTACAGAACTTTACAGCACTCCAACATTTTCTGAGCAAGAGGAAGTAAAAACGTATTTAACACCTCAGCCTTTTTTCTAGACTCTTTTCTATATATTGCTTGGGCTCACCATAGAGAATTCTCCAGTGTTAAAACTTTCCTGTTTTCACATTTGAACTTTATGGGTTTTGGAGATTTTCTCGTAGTTCTTATATATCCCTATATATTATATCTATATTGCAAAATTTTAACTGTCAGCTACATGTTGGTAAGATACGGGCAAAGTATTACTGTAACTAAGTTATTTTTAAAGTAAAAATATATTTTTACATGCCTTTGGAAAAAAATAATTTTAGGATACAAAATAAATGGACAAAAATTAGTAGCATCCCTGTGAATCAACAACATCCAAGCCAAATATGAATCATAAACATAATCCCATTCACAATTGCTACAAAAAGAATAAAATATCTAAGAATACAGCTAACCAGGAAGGTGAAAGATCTCTATAAGAATTACAAAACAATGCTTAAAGAAGTCAGAATGGCACAAATGGAAAACAACTTTATGCTCATAAATAGAAAAAATCAATATGATAAAAGTGATCATACTGTCCTGCAAAATTTAGATTTAATGCTATTCAATATCAAGTGACCAAAATATTTTTAACAGAATGAAAAAAAGACTGTTGTAAAATTCATATAAAACCAAAAAAGAGTCTGAATAGCCAAAGTAAACATAAGCAAAACAATAAAGCTGAAGGCATTACATTACCTGTTTTCAAATTATACTACAAAGCTACAGTAAACAAAGCAACATGGAACTGGTACAGAAACAAACTCATAGATGAATGTAACAGAATAGGGAGCCCAGAAATAATGCCACACACTTACAACCATCTGATCTTCACCAAAAGTAACAATAGAAATGTGGAAAGAATTCCCTGTTTAATAAATGGTTGTGGAATAACCAGCTAGCACAAACTGGACCCCTTTATTACACCATACACAAAAATCAACTCAAGATTAATTAAAGACTGAAATGTTAATTTTAAAATGATAAAAAACCCTGGAAGATAACTGAAGAAATACCATTCTAGATATAGAAACTGGCAGAGATTTCATGATGAAAATACCAAAAGCAATTTCAATGAAAGTAAAAATTGACAAATTGGACCTAATTAAACTAAAAATCTCCTTCAAAGAAAAGGAAACTATCAACACAATAAACAGACAACCTACAGAATAACAGAAAATATTTGCAAACTATGCTTCTGACAAAGGTCTAATATCCAGAATCCATAAGGAACTTAAAATTAAGTTTACAAGAAAAAAATACCTCATTAAAAAGTAGACAAGAAACATGAAAAAGATGTTTTTCGAAAGAAGACAAATATTTGGCTAACAAGCATATAATAAAATGCTCATCAATAATCATTAGAGAAATGCCAAGAAAAACCATGAGATGCCATCCACACCAGTGAGAACAGCTATTAAAATGTCAAAAAATAGATGCTGTCAAGGTTTCAGAGAAAAGGGAATACTTATACATTGCTGTTAACAGTGTACGTTAATTCAACCATTGTAAAAAGCAGTGTGGCAATTCCTCACAGAACTAAAAACAGAATTACCATTTCACCAAGCAACCTCATCATTGGGTATATACTCAAAGAAATACAAATTATTCTCTCATAAAGACACATGCACAAGGGTGTTCACTGCAGCACTATTCACAATCGCAAAGACATGGAATCAACTTGAATGCCTATCAATGGTAGACTGAATAAAGAAAATATGGTATGATCAGGCACAATGGCTCATGCCTGTAATCCCAGCACTTTGAGAGGCCAAGGCAGGTGGATTGCATGAGCTCAGGAGTTTGAGACCAGCCTGAGCAATATGGGAAAATCCCATCTATAAAAATGCATCTCTAAAAAAAATACAGTAAGAAAAATTAGTTAGGCATGGTGGCACACACCTGTGGCCCCACCTACTTGGAAGGCTGAGGAACAACAGTATTGCTTGGCCCACCACGATGGCTCATGCTTGTAATCCCAGAACTTTGGGAGGCCAAGGTGGGCAGATCACCTGAGGTCAGGAGTTCAAGACTAGTCTGGCCAACATGGTGAAACCCTATCTCTTCTAAAAATACAAAAATTAGTCGGGCATGGTGGTGGTGGGCATCTGTACTCCCAGCTACTCAGGAGGCTGAGACAGGGTAATCGCTTAAACCCGGGAGGCGGAGGTTGCAGTGAGCTGAGATGGCACCATTGCACTTCATTCTAGACAAGAGTGAGACTGTCTCAAAAAAAAAAAAAAAAAAAAAAAAAAAAAAAAGGCCGGGCACAGTGGCTCATGCCTGTAATCCCAGCACTTTGGGAAGCAGAGGTGGGCAGATCACTTAAGGTCAGGAGTTCCAGACCAGCCTGGCCAACATGGTGAAACCCCATCTCTATTAAAACTACAAAAATTAGCCAGACGTGGTGGCGGGCACCTGTAACCCCAGCTACTCAGTAGGCTGAGGCAGGAGAATTGCTTGAACCCAAGAGGCGGAGGTTGCAGTGAGCCAAGATTATGCTACTGCACTTCAGCCTGGGCAACAGAGTGAGACCCTGTCTCTAAAATAAAATAAAATATATAATAAAAAAATATGATACATAAACATCATGGAATACTGTGTGGTCATAAAAAACAAACAGAAAACAATAACCAAAAACATTGTTTTTGTATAATTCATATAAAACCAAATTGTAAAATTCATATAAAATCAAAAAAGAGTCTGAATAGCCAAAGTAAATATAAGCAAAACAACAAAACTGAAGGCATACATTACCTGTTTTCAAATTATACTACAGAACTACAGTAAACAAAGCAACATGGAAGTGGTACAGAAAAAACAAGATTATGCCCTTTATAGCAACATGAAGCTGGAGACCATTATTCTTGGAAAACTAACGCAGAGGCCAGACGTAGTGGCTCACGCCTGTAATCTCAGCACTTTGGGAGGCCGAGGCAGGCAAATCACCCGAGGTCAGGAGTTGGAGACCAGCCTGGCCATTATGGTGAAACCCCGTCTCTCTTAAAAAATACAAAAATTAGCCAGGCATGGTGGTGGGCACCTGTAATCCCAAGCTACTTGGGAGGCTGGGGATGGAGAATTGCTTGAACCCAGGAGGCGGAGGTTGCAGTGACCAAAGATCACGCCATTGCACTCCAGCCTGGGTGACAAGAGTGAAACTGTGGAGAGGAGGGGAGAGGGAGAGGGAGAGGGAGAGGGAGAGGGAGAGGGAGAGGGAGAGGGGAGGAGAGGAGAGAAAAGAAAAGAAAAACTAATGCGGAAATGGAAAACCAAATGCAGGTTATTTATAAGTAAGAGCTAAATAATAAAAACATGAACACAGAGGGGAACAACAGACACTGAAGCCTAGTTGAGGGTGGAGGGTGGCAGGAGAAACAGGGTCAGAAAAAATACCTCTTTGGTGCTATACTTAGTACCTTAGTTACAAAATAATCTATACACAAAACCACCATGACACAATTTTAGCTGTATAACAAACCTGCATGTGTACCCCTAAACCAAAAATAGAAGTTAAAAAAAAAAAACTCCCTGGGTGGGGAAGAGTACACTCCAGGTAGAAGGACTGGTTTGTGCTACAGATAGTGGCCCAGGTGGGGCTGTACTCTGATTTATTTCTGGGTCCATGCAGGCAGATGAGTTTATAAACAGGTGGTCCAGAACCCAGGCTGGTGGACAAAACAGGTTGCTGCTGCAGATTCAGCGTCTGGAGGTGGGAATATGCCAGAAGACTTGGAGACACTTCTGTAAAAGTTTTTGGCGAAAAAAACACTAGGATCAAAAATGCTGTAGTAAAATTCCTGAGTGTGGTTCCCTGTCCTGGGAGAGGTGTGGACACATTAATGTCTAGTGGGTATGTTAGTGAGTGGGTGAAAATCTTGTGGTGGTGGCTGCGGCAAAAGAGGATCTGCCATCAGAACTCCTTTCCTCTAAGTTTTAGGTCCTCTGTCATCCTGGAAGGGGAGCTGGAATCACAGAACAAGGCACAGTGTGACAGCCTGTGTAGAGAGCACAGCCTCTCATTCCTGGACACCCAGAGGTTTATTCTAATCCAGGAGTCTGTGATATCTTTCTTCTGGCACCAAATCTGTAGAGTTTGCTGAACACCAAGCAATTCTCCAACACCAACTTATTGTCTAACACTTCAATTCTGACACCACCAAGAGTCAGCACAGACCTTGATTCAGGGCTCAGTCCCACAACTTTGTCCTCACTGCAGATTCCAGTCACAAACTCTATAAGCCCATCTATGCTTCTGAGATACTGTTTAGAAACTGGGGACTCCCATAATGTTACTGAAATTTACTAATTTGTTAGAGCTACTCACAGAACTCAGCAGAACACTGTAGTCATATTTACCATTTTCACATAAAAGATACAACCCAGGACAGGCGCGGCAGCTGACTTCTGTAATTCCACCACTTCAGGAGGCTGAGACAGGCGAATCACCTGAGATCAGGAGTTCAAGACCAGCCTGACCAACATGGAGAAACCCTGTCTCTAGTAAAAATACAAAATTAGCCAGGCATGGTGGCACATGCCTGTAATCCTAGCTACTTGGGAGGTGGAGGCAGGAGAATCACTTGAACCCGGGAGACGGAGGTTGTAGTGAGCTGAGATTGTGCCATTACACTCCAGCCTGGGCAACAAAACTCTGTCTCAAACAAACAAACAAACAAAAAAAAAGGTACAACTCCAACAAAGTCATGTGAAAAAAATGTATAAGACCAAGAATAAAGGTGGAAAAAGATGAAGTACATAGATGATAAACAGGTGTGATTAATAAAATTCTCTGTCTTTTGTGTTCTCCAAGAACACTTTATTGGGGGGGGAACCCTTTTCATTATGATGTCTACCACCAACACGCCCGACTAATTTTTGTATTTTGAGTAGAGACAGGGTTTCACCATGTTGGCTGGGCTGGTCTTGAACTCCTGACCTCAGGTGATCCGCCCACCTTGGCCTCCCAAAGTTCTGGGATTACAGGCATGAGCCATCGTGGTGGGCCAAGCAATACTCTTGTTCCTCAGCCATCCAAGTAGCTCTGACCACAGGCGTGTGCCACCATGCCTAACTAATTTTTCTTATTGTATTTTTTTTAGAGATGCATTTTTATAGATGGGATTTTCCCATATTGCTCAGGCTGGTCTCAAACTCCTGAGCTCACGCAATCCACCTGCCTTGGTCTCTCAAAGTGCTGGGATTACAGGCATGAGCCACTGTGCCTGATCATACCATATTTTCTTTATTCAGTCTACCATTGATAGGCATTCAAGTTGATTCCATGTCTTTGCCATTGTGCATAGTGCTGCAGTGAACACCCTTGTGCATGTGTCTTTATGAGAGAATAATTTGTATTTCTTTGAGTATATACCCAATGATGAGGTTGCTTGGTGAAATGGTAATTCTGTTTTTAGTTCTGTGAGGAATTGCCACACTGCTTTTTACAATGGTTGAATTAATGTACACTGTTAACAGCAATGTATAAGTATTCCCTTTTCTCTGAAACCTTGACAGCATCTATTTTTTTGCTCTCTTTTCTTACCTATTACACAGCCAGAAAAACACTTTGCGCATTTTCTACTTTTTCTCATTAAAAATAAGCTGACTTTGTCTTCAGTGGTAAACATAAAATACTTCTTAATCAAACTGAACTTGTTTGTTTTCTTCCCACAGGCTCCTGAACTTTGAGCTACCCTCAGTCTGAGCCACCATACAACCCCATTTTATGTTTATCCTAAGGATATGCTGACTTCAGGGTAAAACATTCTCAAAATCTGATTTTATTACCCTCCATTTAAACACTCCCCTCCTACCTCCTTACTAATCTTGTTTGCTTTTCCCTAGGAAAAAAAGCCATTGTCTGCCTAATCTTTGCAATCTTTAAAAATCTTATAGTCGCTACTTCCTCCTGTTGCAATACTCCTTTGAAATTCAAGTTTTTACATACATCTAACTTTTATTTTAAAAAGTCTAGAAACTGCCTCAAAACAATAACAACTTCATCTTCAGTAAGACCCTCCCAATACCCTTTTATATTAACATTATTAACATTAACTGCATCTGTGTGTGGGTTGCCAGCTTTCCAGGGCTCTGTAGATTGTCTCAGTATAGAGGCTTCTTCCATAGCTGAGGTGAGCAAACTGGGACATCTGCAGGGGAGGCTCCCCAGAAGGAACTAACTGGGTCTTTAAAAACCTCCTTTTGCAGGCTCAATATTAGACTTAGCTTGGAGTCCCTGGGTTTAAGCTTTAATTTCTATGTCAGAGTTATTAACTTGGTTTTTGAAACTATAACTAGGTGGTAGAATAACTCAGCAAAATTACGCAAACTGTTCATATAAGGGAAGAAAAGTTTAAGGTGCTTACATCTTATACCTCAGTAAGAAAAGCAAAAGTATTTATTCCTTTCAGACAATAAATATGTTATTATTTGTATCAAAAATCATGTAGCAAACAATTAGTCAGCCGGGCACAGTGGCTCATGCCTGTAATTCCAACAGGTTGGGAGGCCGAGGTGGGTGGATCACCTTAGGGCAGGAGTTCGAGACCAGACTGGCCAACATGGTGAAACCCCATCTCTACTAAAAATACACAAATTAGCCGGGCATGGTGGCAAGCGCCTGTAATCCCAGCTACTCGGGAGGCTGAGGCAGGAGAATCACTTTAACCCAAAAGGCAGAGGTTGCAGTGAGTTGAGATTGCACTACTCCACTCTAGCCTGGGTGACAAGAGAGAAACTCCGTCTCAAAAAAAAAAAAAAAAAAAGAAAAAAGAAAAAAAAATAGGCACATGGGAACACTTCTAGGAGATACCAAGTTTCATCACATAAAATTTAGCATTAAACTCAAAAATCAAAATATCAGGATATAGAACCAGGCACGGCAGCTCACATCTGTAATCTCAGCACTTTGGGAAGCCAAGGTGGAAGGACCATGAGGGCAGGAATTTGAGAGCATCCTGGGCCACATGGTGAAACGCCGTATCTACTAAAAATACAAAAATTAGCTGGGAGTGGTGGTGCACGTCTGTAATCCCAGCTACTGGGGAGGCTGAGACAGGAGAATTCCTTGAATGTCTGAACCCAGGAGGCAGAGGTTGCAGTGAGCTGAGAGCACACCATTGCACTCCAGCCTGGGCGACAGAGCAAGACTTCAACTCATAAAGAAAGAAATAAAAAACCCTTAGGTCAAAATAAGTGAAGAAAGCTTTTCAAGATACAGATATGTCTTCCTCATGTGTCAAGTCAGGCCATTCAATAAGATTGTCCTGCTCACTTAAGTGCTCAATAACCCCCTCTCAGGAGACTCTGAACTATGCCCCAGTGAGTGCCTCAGGCACATTATACTCTGCAAGTTCTTACACCATCTAACTGGGGTCAGTCTTTTCGTTTTTTTTTTTTGTTTGTTTGTTTTTTGTCTTTTGGAGTGCTAGGTATTTTTTTTCTAGAAATTTTTTTACTATTTTTCTTGCACTATTTTTCTGCCTCCTAAAGGAATCCAGGAGGCAGAAATTATTTGTTTTCTCCTCAGTACTAGTATCTGATTGGCTGACAAGCAATGTGTCTCTAAGAAATGAAAGCTGAATTGGGTGAAGGCAATATTAATGTCTCAAGGAATTAACTTTAAAAAAAAAAGTGCACCAGGAAATGCCTCTTAGCCTCAGGGCATCCACATCCACACTTGAGAAGCTAAACTCAATACCTCAGGTTGTCCTATGAGAGAATATGACCCAGAAGGTGATATTCACTAGACACTCTAGCACACATAGCCATGGTGGGTATCTTGGTTTATCCCCATACAGTACTGAAACCTAGGTCCCAAGAGAAAACTGAAGGGTGACTGAAGACACATCACCCTATAAAGTTTCCAAAAGGAAAACCTGACCCAAAAACATTCTGGTAAGATATCTGTGTCTAGGGAGAACAGATGAAAAAAACGCACAGAGATATTTTACAATACAGTGTCAGGAGATTATTCTTTGCTTTCTTCTCATAGGAAGTATTTACAAAAAGAAAACAAATCTTTTTAAATGTGCCATCAAATGCTTTGTCAAAAAACAAATTAATTGGCCAGATGCGGTGGCTCACGTCTGTAATCCCAACTCTTTGGGAGGCCGAAGTAGGCAGACCACTTGAGGCCAGGAGTTCGAGAGCAGCCTGGCCAACATAGTGAAACTCTGTCTGTACTAAAAATACAAAAATTAGCCAGACGTGGTTGTGGGCGCCTGTAATTCCAGCTACTTGGGAGACTGAGACAGCAGAATCATTTCAGCCCAGTAGGCGGAGGTTGTAGTGAGCCTAGACTGCGTAACTGCACTCCAGCCTGGGTGACAGAGCAAGGCTCTGTCTCAAAAATTAAAAATAAAAATGATTAAAATCAGTATCAAAACGGACACTACAGGACAAATAGTTGATAAAGTGAATTAGGGAGGGGAAATTGGCATTTGGGAATGTCAGACGAAACTGGAAATTTAGTATTTTACTGCAAGCCAGAGTTAGGCTGGAGGAACAGGGGATGAGGAGTGGACTTGAGGCCCTGCTTGAGACACATGTAAAAAATTCAGGGAAAAATCGTCCCCTTTGGAGTGTGAGAATAATTAAGTGGCAGGCAATTAGATTGAGGTGGCTCTAGTCCCCGGATTTCTACTTCTAAAAATAAAAATCTAAACTCAAGAGCATTTTCTGGTAAATTACTACATTGGCAGAAACAAAATTTAGGCTTAAGCAACTATAGACTGCCAATTAAGCTCTGATTACATAACCAGGATATTTCTACCTAGATTGTAAAAATTAAGAAACTAGGCCAGGCGCGGTGGTTCATGCCTGTAATTCCAGCACTTTCGGAGGCCAAGGTGGGTGGATCACCTGAGGTCAGGAGTTCGAGACCAGCCTGGCCAACAAGGTGAAACCCCGTCTCTCCGAAAAGTAAAAAAATTGGCCTGGTGTGGTGGCAGGGGCCTGTAATCCCAGCTACTAGGACTGAGGCAGGAGAATCGCTTGAACCCGGGAGGCAGAGGTTGCGGTGAGCCGAGATCACGCCACTGCACTCCAGCCCGCGCGAGAGAGCAAAACTCCTTCTCAAAAAACAAAACAAAAAAAACCTACATAACTGTACCTAGCAAATTACTGAATTTGGTTTTCTTTATCATGAACCTTATAAAAATATTTCCTTCAAGGCCTTTCATAGACCACAAATTACAAACCATAGCTGGGTGCTCTACAATGTTTGAATCACTCTGATTAATATTTTCGCGGTGACGCCCATAAATTTTTAATAGGAAAAAAGAGACCCTGGAAACCCCACGGACTAAAGCGCTTCCTATTCATGAGCCAGTACCCCGAGTCAGGATTCTCCCCTGACGACCTTCCCGTGATCCCTGCACAATCTGGGAGAGACGCGGCGCTGCGGGTGCAGAGCTGCCCAGAGAGGGCTCCAGGCCAGGGCAGTCACTGGGCAGGGAAGAGACAGGCCGCCCGGAGCCCGCCCGTCAGCACAGCCGCCATCTTATCGCTGAAGGGGACTGAGGCCGAGCTGGGCAAGGAGAACTCGGGGTACGGATTGTGGAGCTGACTGCCGGGAGGCCTGAGTCCCGCCACAGCCGCATCCCAACGGTTTCAACCAGCCCTGTTCCCTCTCTCGGGACGTCGCACCTGGCAGTCTCACCATTTCTAGGCTTCCAGGGGTTCTTGGCGTCTTAGCTGTGGCTCTCCAATACCTGCAGGTCACAAAGACACACAGGCTGGGCCTCCTGGAGCAGAGGACACAGAGCAGCGAAGTCGAGACCTGGAACTCCCGCGGCAGCGAGAGACAAAGGCCCCGCCACATCCCGGAAGCCGCCCTGTCTGCTCCAGCTTTGTGCCTGATTGGACAGTTCCCAGCCCAGCGTCCCTGATTAGATAACGTTTAAGACCCCGCCTTCTCAGGCCCTGAGTGACAGAAGATGTGATGAGACGTTGGGCTGAATGAGGAAAGAGTGACAGCCTAGGCTGCAGCCTTTTCAGGCAGGGCTTCCTCAGCTCAGCCAGGCCCACCTCAGAGCATGGGAAAATCCTCTCTCTTCTTTGCTCTCTTTTTCAATGTATTCAAAATGTGAACAAAAATATTTTATGTATATTAATGATACATAAAATTTTTGTTCCAGAGAAAATCAACTTTTTTTTTTTTTTGAGACGGAGTCTCGCTCTGTCGCCCAGGCTGGAGTGCAGTGGCGCGATCTCGGCTCACTGCAAGCTCCGCCTCCCGGGTTCACGCCATTCTCCTGCCTCAGCCTCTCCGAGTAGCTGGGACTACAGGCGCCCGCCACCACGCCCGGCTAATTTTTTGTGTGTTTTTAGTAGAGACGGGGTTTCACCGTGGTCTCGATCTCCTGACCTCGTGATCCGCCCGCCTCGGCCTCCCAAAGTGCTGGGATTACAAGCGTGAGCCACCGGGCCCGGCCAGAAAATCAACTTTTTATTAATAGTGTGTTATCAATAATAAAGTTAATTTGATAAAACGTTGTAAGTCCCTCAGCCAGGCACCGTAGCTCACACCTGTAATCCCAACACTTTGGGAGGCCGAGGCAGGTGGATCTCCTGAGGTCAGGAGTCCGAGACCAGTCTGGCTAACGTGGTGAAACCCCATCTCTACTAAAAATACAAAATTAGCTGAGCGTGGTGGTGCGTGCCTGTAATCCCAACTACTCGGGAGGCTGAGGCAGGAGAATTGCTAGAACCCGGGAGGCTGAGGTTGCAGTAAGCCTAGATCACGCCAATACATTCCAGACTGAACAATAAGAGTGAAATTCCATCTCAAAAAAATGAAAAATAAAAAATAAAAATTAGCTGAGTATGGTGGCACACGTCTGTTATTTCAGCTACTCGGGAGGCTGAGGCAGGAGAATCGCTTGAACCCGGGAGGCAGAGGTTGTAGTGAGCTGAGATCATGCCACTGCACCCCAGCAAAAAAAAAAAAGAAAATAAAAATAAAGTACATTAAATTTGTTTTTTTGACCTCTCTAGATTTTTATACATATTTTATGATCTCTTATAATTTTTTAATCTTTTTTGAGACAGAGTCTTGCTCTGTGGCCCAGGCTGAAGTCCAGTGGCACGATCTCGGCTCACTGCAACCTCTGCCTTCCAGGTCCAAGGGATTCTCCTCCCTAAGCCTCTTGAGTAGCTGGGATTACAGGTGCACCACCACACCCGACTAATTTTTTGTATTTTTAGTAGAGACGCGGTTTCACCACGTTGGCCAGGCTGGTCTCGAGCTCCTGGCCAGGTGATCCACCTGCCTTAGCCTCCCAAAGTACTGGGATTACATGGGTAAGCCACGATGCTGGTCCATTGTTTAACTTTTTATATTTTATTTTAATCTACATTATTTTTACAATTTGAAGCAACATTTAAGTAATTTCAAAGCAGACAAATGTTTCTAACTTTCTTCATCAAAAGCATATTTTGCTTTTGTTTATATACTCTCTATTTTCTTTTAACTTCCGAGAGAGAAGCTTGTTCTGTCACCCAGGCTGAAGTGCAGTGGCATGATTTCAGCTCACTGCAATCTCCACCTCCCAGATTCAAGCGATTCTCCAGCCTCAGCTTCTGGAGTAGCTGGGATTACAGGCGTGCACCATCATGCCCGGTTTATTTCCTTATTTGAAGTAGTGACTGGAATTTGCCATGTTGCTCAGGCTGGTCTCGATCTCCTAAACTCATAATGATCTGCCTATCTCGGCCTCCTAAAGTGTTGGGATTACAAGGCGTGAGCCACGACACCTGTCCTTAAACATTCTCTTTGAAGAATTAGTTTTTTTACATCTAGTAGTCTTAGTTATATATCAATTACATTAACCCTTAACAAACTAATTTTTAGTGAAATCCCTAGGAAGTAATTTTGAACTGTTTTATATTCACATTTGTAGATAAAAACATTTTATGTATTTTAATGTTAAATATAGTGAGTTCTAAATTTCCCTTCAAAGAATCTGTATGTCAGTATATTCAGCTCCCTTATTCTTTATTCTCCATTTTAAAGTTTAACTTCTTTGTTGTTTATGTCTCCAGTTTTAGTAAACAACCTTCCCACCAGTTCTAATCAGTAGTTTACATCTGTATCCCTGGTCACCTGCTCTGACCTGAGTCACCTTTGGTCACCTGTTCCATAACAGTAGTTTCCCATCCAAACGCTCACCCCACCACTCTGGCTTGTACACCTCCTTTCTTTGAAATAGCCAGTGGGAATTAGCTTAGACTGTGCAGTCCAACCCTAGCCAATCGAGGAATGACACAGCAGTAGGGGCTACCTGCGTCAGGGCTAAGAACCCCTTTCCCTCCCTTGTTCAGGTGTGCTCTTGCCATTGCTCCATTCGCAAGATGCACCCTTCTATAAAAGTAAATATTGCCTTGCTGAGAAAATTTACATTCAAGTACTATTTCTTTTGCAGCATCAAAAATTTGCTTCTAACATTTAATAAAAGATGTTTTTTTGAATTTTCTGTAAACTAACAAATCTAAAGCTAGTTAGCTGTTTTATAACATATTAAAGATTCTGGGCTGGGTGCAGTGGCTCACGTCTGTAATCCCAGCACTTTGGGAGACTGAGGTGGGTGGATCACGAGGTCAGGAATTCAAGACCAGCCTGGCAAATATGGTGAAACCCCTTCTCTACTAAAAAATACAAAAATTAGATGGGCGTGGTGGTGCACACCTGTAGTCTCAGCTACTCAGGAGGCTGAGGCAGGAGAATCACTTGAACCCAGTAACCAGAGGTTGCAGTGGGCCAAGATCGCACCACTGCACTCCAGCCTGGTGACAGAGTGAGACTCCATCTCAAAAAATAAAAAGTAAAATAAAATAAAAAAAATTCTGGTCAGGCATGTTTGCTCATGCTTATTAATCCCAGCACTTTGGGAGACCAAGTAATGAAGCCCAGGAATTCGAGACCAGCCTGGGCAACATGGCAAAAACACATGTCTAAAAAAAATTTAAAAATTAACCAAGCATGGTAGCCTGCATATTTAGTACCAGCTATTTAGGAGGCTGAGGGAGGAAAACTGCATGAGCCCAGAAGTTGAGGCTGCAGTGAGCCCTCACTGAGCCACTTCACTCTATTCTGGGTGACAGAGACCCTTTCAAAACAAAACAACAAAACAAAACAAAACAGCCAAAACATAGAAAGTTAAACTTATGGGGTTTTGTGGGGTTTTTTGTTTGTAATTATTATTACTTCCAAAGTTTTTAAGGTACAGGTGATGTTTGGTTACATGGATAAGTTCTTTTGTAATCATTTCTAAGATTTAGGTGCACCCATCTCCCAAGCAGTGTGCACTGTACCCAATATGTAGTCTTTTATCCCTCACCCCCCTTTCTCGCCCTTTCTGCTGAGTACCCAGAGTCCATTACATAATTCTTATGCCTTTGCATTCTCATAGCTTAATTCCCACTTATAAGTGAGAACATACAATGTTTGGTTTTTTATTGCTGAGTTACGTAGAATAATGGTCTCCAACTACATCGAGATTGCTGCAAATGCTATTATTTTTTTCCTTGTTATGGCTGAGTAGTATGCATTGGTATATATATGCCACATTTTCTATTTCCACTCATTAGCTGATGGGCATTAGGCTGCTTCCATATTTTTGCAATTGCAAATTGTGCTGCTATAAACGTGTGTGCAAGTGTCTTACTCATATTCTTCTTCATGTAGATACCCAGTAGTAGGATTGCTTAATCAAATGGTAGCTCTACTTTTATTTAATGAATCTCCATACTGTTTTTCATAGTGGCTGTACTAGTTTACATACCCACCAGCAGTGAAAAAGTATTCTTTTTTCACCACAGCCATGCCAACATGTATTATTTTTTGATGTTTTAATTATGGCCAGTTTTGCAGGAATTAGGTGGTATCACATTGTGGTTTTGATTTGCATTTTCCTGATCATTAACCAATAGCAGTGTTGAGCATATTTATCTATGTTTGTTGGCCATTTGTATACCTTCTTTTGATAATTAAGTCTCCTCTGTCTTTGTTTTTTATTGCATGTGCTTTTGGGTTCTTGCTCATGCACTCTTTCCCAAAGCCAATGTCTAGAAGAGTTTTTCCAATATTCTAGAATTATTATAGTTTCAAGTCTTAACGTTTTTGATCCATCTTGAGTTGATTTTTGTTTTGCTTATTCTTGCTTTGGCTATGCAGGCTCTTTTTTTGTTTCATATGAAATTTAGATTTTGTTTCTTAGTTCTGTGAGGAATTATATTATTTTCATGGGAATTGCATGAATTTGTAGATTGCTTTTGCTAGTATAATCATTCTTATAATACAAATTGTACACATCTATAAGCATAGGATGTGTTTTCATTTGTTTGTGTTATCTATGATTTCATTTTTTTTTTTTTGACAGAGCCTCACTCTGTTGCCCAGGATGAAATGCAGTAGCACAATCTTGGCTCACTTCAACCCCCGCCTCATGGGTTCAAGCGATTCTCCTGCCTCAGCCTCCCAAGTAGCTGGAATTACAGGTGGGCACCACCACGCCTGGCTAATTTTTGTAGTTTTAGTAGAGACATGGTTTCACAATGTTGGCTAGGCTGGTCTTGAATTCCTGATCTCATGATCCACCCACCTCAGCCTCCCAAAGTGCTTGGATTACAGGTGTGAGCCACCGCGCCAGGCCTCTTTCAGCAATGTTTTATGGTTTTCTTGTAGCGATCTTTCACCACCTTTGTTAGGTATATTCCTAATTATTTTATTTTTTTGTTGCTGCTTTAAAAGGGGTTGAGTTCTCAATTTAAATATCAGTTTGGTCACTGTAGGTGTATATCAATGCCACTAATATTTGCACATTGATTTTGTATTCTGAAATTTACTGAATTTATTTATCAGATCTCGGAGCTTTTTGATAAGTATTTAGGGTTTCCTAGGTATATGATTATAACATCAGTGAACAGTGACAATTTGACTACCTCTTTACCAACTTGGGTGCTCTTTATTTCTTTCTTTTCTCTAATAGCTCTGGTTAGGAATTCCAGTACTATGTTGAATAGAAGTGGTGAGAGTGGGCACTATGGTCTTGTTCCAATTCTCAGAGAAAATATTTTCAACTTTTTCCCATTCAGTGTAATGTTGGATGTGGGTTTGTCACAGATGGCTTAAAAAAATTTTTTTTTTAAGCAATTGATTCTGAGCCAAATATGAGTGACAATGGCCTGTGATACAGCCCTCAGGAGGTCCTGAGAACATGTGCCCAAAGTGGTCAGGGTACAGCTTGCTTTTATATATTTTGGCATGAGACATCAATCAAATACATTTAAGAAATACACTGGTGGCCGGGCGCGGTGGCTCACGCCTGTAATCCCAGCACCTTGGGAGGCTGAGGAGGGTGGATCATGAGGTCAGAAGTTCGAGACCAGCCTGACCAACATGGAGAAACTCCATCTCTACTAAAATTACAAAAATTAACCAAGCATGGTGGCACGCACCTGTAATCCCAGCTACTCAAGAGGCTGAGGCAGGAGAATCACTTGAACCCGGAGGCCGAGGTTGCAGTGAGCCGAGATTGTGCCACTGCACTCCAGCATGGTGACAGAGTGAGACTCCATCTCAAAAAAAAAAAAAAAAAAAAAAAAAAAAAAAAAAAAAAAAAAAAACAAGAGTAACACCATCTCAACTGTGGCCCCATGTTCAAATGTGATAGTCACAATTTCAACTGTGGACTGCATCTGTCCATGAGAATTACGGGTTTTTCCATGTGTGAGGATGACAATTTTAAAAACTGGCAGGGTGTGCTTGCATGAAATACAATCTAACCTGTTTGCTGGGTCCTATGATGACATGCTCTGTACCATCCAAGTGCTTTATACAATAAACGAGAGAGGGGTAATTCTCTATAACCTTCATGCAGACAGGACACCTGGGATTCTACTCTTTTTTTTTTTTTTTGAGACAGAGTTTTGCTCTCGTTGCTCAGGCTGGAGTGCAATGGCACGATCTCGGCTCACTGCAACCTCTGCCTCCTGGGCTCAAATGATTCTCCTGCCTCAGCCTCCCAAGTTGCTGGGATCACAGGCAAGCGCCACCACACCCTGCTAATTTTGTATTTTTAGTACAGACAAAGTTTCTCCATGTTGATCAGGCTGGTCTTGAATTCCCGACCTCAGGTGATTCACCCACTTCGGCCTCCCAAAGTGCTGGGATTACAGGCATGAGCCACCGTGCCCGGCCCCTTTACTCCTTTTTCTAAGTCTAGCTGTGAGAGACACTATCTCTTCTATTGGCTGGTACGAGGTATTAGAGTTATCATCAAACCTATGGGCCGAGCCGAGATATAAGTTACCAACCAACTTGTTGGCAGAAAGCACCCAGGAGAGTCACATCACCTGGATGCTGGGCCAATGATATGTAAATTTTTTCCCTGAGGGCTGTGGCAAGGCAGGAGAGTCCCATCATCTGGGTTTTCAAGCAGTGGCATGTTACGATTTTTTCCTGAAAGTTATACACATGCGGGAGAGACACATCACCTGGTGGCTGGGCCCTACAGTATGTCACAATCTTTCCTATGTGCAGAGTGCAGGCAGAAAAGGCATCATATCTTTTATGTAATGGATGCAGATATATGTCACAAGAACCCCTGTGGACAGGGCTGAGGCAGGAGCCTCCCATTTTTTTTTTTTTTTTTGAGACGGAGTCTCGCTCTGTCACCCAGGCTGGAGTGCAGTGGCGCGATCTCGGCTCACTGCAAGCTCCGCCTCCCGGGTTCACGCCGTTCTCCTGCCTCAGCCTCTCCGAGTAGCTGGGACTACAGGCGCCCGCCACCATGCCCGGCTAATTTTTTGTATTTTTAGTAGAGACGGGGTTTCACCGTGGTCTCGATCTCCTGACCTCGTGATCCGCCCACCTCGGCCTCCCAAAGTGCTGGGATTACAAGCGTGAGCCACCGTGCCCGGCCGAGCCTCCCATTTTTTAGGTGTTTTGCCCAGTGAAATGTCACAATATTCAAAATATGTGGTTGCTAGATAGAAGAGTCACATCACCTAAGTTCTGGTTCCAGTGATATGTCACAATCTTTCTTTTTGACAGGGTTCAGGGAGGAGAGGAGTCATATCACTGAGACAATGAACAAAAATAAATGTCCTAATAACCCCATGCTCAGGGTCCATGTGAGAGAGTTGAATCACCCATGTGTTGAACCCAGTGACATGTCAAAATATACAATTTATGCAGGGCCCAGGCAGGAGAAGACAGTATCTTCACCTAGGTGTCAGGACCAGTGATACATCACAATACCTTCTGTGACAGAGTCCAAGCAGTGGGGAAGAGTCACATTAACTAGATGCTGAGTCAAAAAAATATGTCACAAAAATCACTGAAGGGAGGGCCCAGGCAGGAGAGTCAAATTACCTAAATTAGGGGCTCAGAGATATGTTGCAATGACCTCTGTGGGTAGGACTCAGGAGAAACAGGAGAGTCACATTATCTAAGTGCTGAATAAAGCTATATGACACAATCACCCAATTTGATAGGCCCAGGCAAAAGAAGAGAGTCATATCACATAAGTGCTGGGCCAAGTGATGTGTCACAGTCCTCATTATGGACAGTTCCTAGGAAGAAAAGGAGAGTTGCATCATCTAGGTGATGGGCCTAGAGAAGTCACAATAGGTTGTGTGGGCTGGGATCATGCAGAAAAGTCGAATCACTTGTGTGGAGCCTAGCGATAAGTCACTCTCTTTTCTGTGGGCGTGGACCAGGCAGGGGAGGAGAATCATAACATCTAGGTGCTGGGCCCAGAGATAGGTCACAATCTCTACTATTTGGTAAAGCCCAGGCAAGAAAGGAGAGTCACATCAAATAGTTGACGGGCCAAGAGATATATCACAATGCCCCCAGTAGGCAGGGTTTAGGCAGGAGACAAACTACATTGATGCTGGTCACTGCAATATGTCACAATGTCTTTTAAGGGCAGGACCAGGCAAAATAACTTGCTGATGGGCCTAGTGATATGTCATTTTTTTTCTGGGCAAAATCTAGGAAAAAGAGACAAGTCACATCAGCTCTGTGCTGAAACCAGCAATAGATATCATTATCCCACAGTGAACAAGGACCAGGCAGGTGAAAAGATTAATATCACCTGGGTGATTGGCACAAACATATGTCAAAATATCCCTGGAAGGCAGTGGCCTGGCAGGAGAGTTACATCAGCTGGGTATTGAAATTAGTTATACTTTACCATAGCCTAAGTAGAGAGGACACAGGTGACAGAGTGCTATCAGGCAACTCTAGGTGCTGAGGCTGGGTGCTGAGCCCAAGGATATGTCACAATGTTTCTGTGGGCAAGGCTCGGGCAGGAGAAAAACTTCTTCTTCTTTCTTAGACGTAGTCTTGCACTATCACCCAGTCTGGAGTGCAATGGCTCAATCTCGGCTCATTGCAACCTCCAGCTCCTGGGTTCAAATGATTCTCCTGCCTCAGCCTCCCAAGTAGCTGGGATTACAGCCACCTGCCACCACACCCAGATACTTTTTGTGTTTTTAACAGACACAAGGTTTCACCATGTTGACCATGCTGGTCTTGAACTCCTGACCTTGTAATCCACCTGCCTTCGCCTCCCAAAGTGCTGGGATTACAGGCAAGAGCCATCGCACCTGGCCTGAGAGGAGAGTCACTTCTTTCTAGGTGATGAGGCCAGAGACATGCCACAAAGCCTCCTGTGGACAATGCCTGGGCAGGAGCCTCTCATCCCCTAGGTGAGAGATATGTCACCAAGAGATATGTCACAATACTCTTAATATTCTATGCCCTGGCAATAAAGGCAAGTTACATCACCTAAGTACTAGGTCCAGGGATATGTCGCAATTCCTCTTTCATCAAGGCCCAGGCATAAGTGGAGAGTCACACCACCTAGGTGATGAATGAAAAGATACATCATCATACCTCTGTAGGCAAAGCCTATGCAGGAGAGTTACAACACCTAGGTGTTGGCCCCACTGATGTGTCAAAATACATAATGTATGCAGGGTTTAGGCAGGAGAAAAGAGTAACATCACCTAGGATCCTGGCCAAGCAATATATCAAACTCTCTTTTTGGGTATATTTCAAGCAGTAGAGGAGAGTCACATCACCTAGATTCTCAGTCCAGCAATAAATACATCACAATGCCCCCTGTGAAAATGACTGAAGAATAAGAGCAGAGTAACATAACCTAGAAGCTAGGCCAAGCTGTGTGCCACAATCACACCTGCAAGCAGGGCCTAGGTATGAGAGGAGAGTCACATCAAGTTAAGTACCAGGCCACACGACATATCACAATCCCCATGTGGACAGGTTCCAGGAAGACATCACCTAGGTGCTGGGCCCAGGAACATGTGACAATGTCTCTTATAGGCAAACACAGGGTAGGAAAGGGGAGGGGATGACATCAAACATCTGATGGGCCAAGAGGTATGTCACAATGCCCTCTGTGGGCAGAGTCCAGGCTGGAGACACATATCACCTCAGCGTTGGGCCCATGAATATGTGACAGTGCCTTCTAAGGGCAGGCCCAAGGCAAAAGAGTAACATCATTATGCAGCTGGGCCCAGCGGTTTGTTACAATCTCTGCTGCAGTTGAAACCTAGAAAGAAGAGAAGAGTCAGGCCGGGTGCAGTGGCTCATGCCTGTAATCCCAGTACTTTGGGAGGCCAAGGCGGGAGGATCACCTGAGATTAGAAGTTTGAAACCAGCCTGGCCAACATGGCAAAACCCCGTCTCTACTGTAAATACAAAAATTAGCTGGGCATGGTGGCACATGCCTTTAATCCCAGCTACTTGGGAGGCTAAGGCAGGACAGTCGCTTAAACCCAGGAGACGGAGGCTGCAGTGAGCTGAAATCATGCCACTGCACTCCAGCCTGGGAACAGAGTAATACTCCATCTCAAAATAAAATAAAATTAAAATAAAATAAAATAAAAAGAAAAGAAGAGTTACACCAGCTAGGTGTATTGGGCCTAGCAATATGTCACAAGATGTTTTGTGAGAAGGAACTAAGCAGTAAAAGGGAGTCACATTACCTGGGTGATGAGCACAGAGATATATGACATGACTCCCTGCAGGCAGAACCCAAACAAGAGTCTTACATTACCTGGGTTTTAGACCCAGCAATATGTCACAATGACCCATGTAGGCAAAGCAGAGGCAGGAGAGTAACGTAACCTAGGGAGGATGGCAGCAATATTTCACAGTTCTCACTGTGGACAGCACCAAAGCAGGAGAGAAAACTTCCATCACTTGGGTGCAAGGCCCGGTGATATGTCACAATGCCCCATATAAAAACACAGAGGCAAGAAAATAGCGTCACATCACCTAGTTTCTGGTACAACGATATGTCATGATTCCATCTGTGGGTTAAATCCAGGCAGGAGAGTAAACTCACTCAGGTTCTAAACAGAAGCATGTGTCACAATCACATGTGCAGGAAGGTCCAAGATGAGATTAACAAGCCTGTACATATCCTGCTTCTGTGTGCAGCAGCAAGGCAGAAGAGGAGAATCACATTACCTGGGTGCAAGGCTCTGAGATATGTTACAATGTCTTTTTCGAGTAGCACCAAGGCAGAAGAATAGAGTTACATCGCTTAGGTGCTGGGTCCAGCAGTATGGCACAATCCTATTTGTAGGCTGAGCCAATTCTGAAGAATCACATTACTCAGGTGCTGGGCAGAAGTGTGTGTGAAAATCACACCTAAAGAAAAGACCAGAGATGAGATTAACAATCCTGTACATACCCTAATTCTTGGTATGAGAGTCAACACCTCCTGTATGTTGGGTCTAAGTACATAAGTGACAATTTTTAGAATGAGTTGAATCACTGAATGAGAGACTCAATCCCTCTTACTGGCTGTGTCACCTTAGTGGAATCAGACAAACAGGTGTGTTCAATCTTGGTCCGAAAGTCACCAACTTACCTTTGGACTGGATTCACTTACGAGAGTAAATTTTACAACTTGCAACTGTCTCTGCATATGAGATTCAGAACCTCCAGTGGACCGTTCTTGTGAAAAGATGATAATCTTTACTGTCGGCTGGGTGTACAGGAATGTCAAAACCTTAACTGTACACTGAGGCTAGTTAGAATACTCTCTGTACCAACCGAGGATTTATAAGGTATGCATGAGAGTCGCAATCTTTTGTGACTGGGAGACATTTGTGCTGGTATGGACCCATGATCGTACCTGTGGCTCTATGCTCAAATAAGAGAGTCAACATCTCTGTAATGGCTGGGTCCAGATATGAGAGTTATCACCTGCCTATAAGCTAGGCTAATGAGTCACCACCTCATGTTGCCTGATGTTCACATATGACAGTCACAATTTTAACTCTGCACTGCAACCACATGTAAGATTTAAGACCTCACCAGTAGGCTCTGTCCATGGATGAAGGTGACAATCTTAACAATTGGCAAAGTGTGCATACATAAAACAATCTCATCTGTTTTCTGGACCCTGTTATGACACTCTCTGGACCACTTGAGGGCTTTATACAATATGGGAGACTGTAATTTTCTTTAACCTTCCTATAAAGCAGAGAGCCAGAATCTTACCCATTTTCCTAAGCCCACATATGACAGATAGTACGTCTCCTATTGGCTGATTTCAGATATGAGAGTCAACATTGCACCAATGATCTGAACAAAGATATATGTCACAATCTCCCCTGTGGATAGGGAGAGAGCAGGAGACTTATATCATCTGCGTAATAGGCCAGGTATATGTCACAATCTTCTCTGAGAGCAGACACCAGGCAGAAGAGTTAAAACCTGGGTGCTCAGTCAGGGATATGTTAAATTTCCTCCTGAAATCAGGGCACAGGCAGTAGAGTCACATCACATGGGTGCTAAGACCAGTGATATGTCACAATGCTCCCTGTAAGCAAAGCCCAGGCAGAAGAAACACGTCACCTGATTTCTGGGCCAGAAGGTATGTCACAATCTCTCATATGAGGGAAGCCTTGTATAAAAGGAGAGTCACATCAAATAGTTGATGCTCTTAAAGATATGTCACAATGCTCTCTTGTCAGTGTCCATACAGAAGACTCATGTCACCTTGTTGCTGGGCCCAGTAATTATGTCACAATACCTTTTCAGGTACGGGCCAAGGCAAAACAGTAATGTCACATTGGCGTAGAGCCCCACAATATGTCTCAGTCTTCCTTGCTAGCAGAACCTATGATGGAAGAAGAATCACACTTGTTTGGTACTGAGCCACATGATATGTCACAACTCCCCCTGTGAGCAGGGACCAGGCAGGAGAAGAAAGTCACATCATGTTGGTGAGGTGTGACATTATCACAATGCTCCTTGTGGGCAGTAGAGTTGCATTACCAGGGTGTCTGACCCAGCAATATATCACAATTGCCTATGTGGTCAGGGGACAGGCAGGAGAGTCACAAAACCTGGGTGTGGGGCCCAGAGATATGTGACAATGCATTCTGTGGGTAGTGCCAAGGCAAAGGAGGAGATTCACATCACCTAAGTGCAAGGCCCAGCGATATGTCACAATGCCCCCTGTGAGCAGCACCAATGCAGAAAAAGAGAGTCATATCCCCTCAGTTCTGGGTTCAGCAATATGTCACTATTCCATCTGTAGGCAAGAAAGTCAGATCACTCAGGTGCTAGGCAGAGAAATATGTTCCAAGTAAATCTGCGAGAAGGTACAGGGATCAAATTAACAATCCCACACATGTTCTGGTTTTAGGTATAGGAGGTTAACCCTTCCTATATGTTGTATCTAAGGACAGGAGTTACAATCTCAACAGTAGACAAAATTGGTACCTAACAGCCTATACTCCTGCTGTGGACTTTGTCTAATTAGTGAAGTCACAGCCTCATAGGTGTGCTGATTCTTGCTCTGAGTGTCACCAACTCACCTGTGGAATGGATCCAAATATGAGAGTCAATTTTTCCACCTTTGACTTCCTCTATGTGTGAGATTCAGAACTCACAATGATGATGTGTACTGTTTGATGGGTGTTCACATAACGGTAAAAGTCTCCTCTGTGTGCTGGGTCTTGTTAGTACACGTTTTTTCTTTTGTTTTTGAGACGGAGTCTCACACTGTCGCCTGGGCTGGAGTGCAGTGGTGCGACCTTGGCTTACTGCAACCTCTGCTTCCCAAGTTTAAGCGATTCTCCTGCCTCAGCCCCCTGAGTAGCTGAAATTACAGGCGCCTGTGAGGGATCAGTCAGAATGGTAAGAAAAACTATAGGGAAAGGACACAAACCTTCTGAAAGTTCGGAAGGTTCTGCAAAGACCCAGGGGAGAACAGCTGAAGGCAGCTGTACACTGGGTCCAGGCAGGAGAGTCAAATTACTGAGGTGCTAAAAAAAGGTGTATGTCACAAACACACCTGAATTAATGTTGAGGTATGAGATTAACAATTTCACACATTTTTTAGTTCTAGCTGAGACACAATACCCTCTGTATCTTGGGTGTAAGTACCTGAGTGACAATCTCAAGGATAGTCTGAATCTGCATATGACAACTTCAATCCCTCCTGCAAATTATGTAATTTTAGTGAAGTCACTGACTCACAGGTGTGCTGAATCTTGCTGTCAGAGACACTAACATCTCTATGGATTGAATTCACATATGAGATTCAATTTTCCAACTTTTGACTGCATCTGCATAACAGCTTCAGAACCTCAACAGTGAGCTGTGTTTATGTGGAAAGATGACAGTGTTTACTGTTGGCAGGCTATGCATATGAGTGTCACAAACTCCCCTGTGTGCTGAGTTCTGTTAGGACATTCTCTGTACCTCTTGACAACTTTACACAGTATGTGAGAGAGTGTTAATTCTTTATGACCTTCATACAAAGAGGAGACTCAAGACATTACTCACTTTCCCGGCCCTGGCTATGAGAGATAGTGTATCTGCTATTGGTTTATTCGAAGTATGAAAATCATTATTGCACCTTTAAGTTTGGAAAATATATGCATCACAATCCCACCAATGAAAAGGGACTGACCAGTAGACTCACAGCACCTGCGTTTTGGGGCAGTGATATGTCACAATCTCCTCTGAGGGCAGGGACAGGGCAGAAGTGTCACACCACCTGGGTGCTCAATTAGGGATATGTTACAATCTCCTCCTGAAAGCCGAATAGAGTCAGCAGAGTCACATCACCTGGATGCTAGGCCCAGTGATATGTTACAATGATCTGTGGGCAAGGACCAGGAAGGAAAAACACATCACTTGATTGCTGAGAACAGTGATTCATCACAATCTTCCCAGTGGTGAGGGTGCAGGCAGAAAAGGGGGGTTAAATCTCAAAGATAATGGATACAAAGATATGTCACAAGGCCACTTATGTGCTGGGCTCAGGCAGAAGCCTCCCATCTCATGTCTGTTGAACTCAATGATATGTCACTATATCCAAAATATGCCAGAAACAAGAAAAATAAAAGGGTCACATCACCTAGGTGATGGAAAGGAGATATGTCATAATACATCTGTGGGCAGTTCCCATGTCATAAAGTTGTATCACCTAGGTGCTGAATCCAGGCATATGTCACAACACACAATGCATGCAGGGCTTAGGCAGAAGAGGAGAGTCATAACACATAGGTGGTGAGTCCAGCAACACATCATAATCCCTGCTTGGGCAAAGCCATAGGAAAGAGTCGCATCACCTATGTACTGGGCTCAGTAATGTGTCACACTACCCGCTTAGGAGGAGGGCCCATGCAAGACAGTCACATCACCTATGTAATGGGCTCAGCAATATGTCACAGTACCCATTCTGGCGCAAAAGAGTCACATCTTCTAAAATATGGGCAACAGAGCCAGGATCCATCTCAAAAAAAATAAAGAGTCACATCACCTAATAAGGGGTCTCAGAGATAAGACACTATGGCCCTCATGGGTAGGGCTCAGGAAGAAGTGTGGAGTCACATAATCTTTGAGCTGGACCCAGCTATGTGTCAAAATTACTTCAGTGGGCAGGGCTCAGACCTAAGAAAAGAGTCATATCATGTAGGTACTTGGCCAAGCAATATGTCACAATCCCCACTGTGGACAGGTCCCAGGAGAAGAGTCACACAATCTCAGTAATTGGCCCAGATATATCTTACAGTGACCTTTGGGAGCCAGCAGAAGAATCTATCACCTGTATGCTAAACTCAGCAATAAGTCACTCTCTCTTCTATGGGCAAGGTCCAGGCAGGAGAGGAGAGTCAAATCACATTGGTGCTGGGCCCAAAGATATGTCACAATCTCTTTTTGGGCAACGTCCAGGTAAGAGAGTAGAGTCACATAAAATAGTCAAAAAGGGCCAAGCGAAATGGCATACCCCTGTAATCCCAGCACACTGGGAGGTTGAGTCGGGCAGATTGGCTGAGGTCAGGGGTTTAAGACCAGTCTGGCCAACATGGTGATACCTTGTCTGTACTAAAAATACAAAAATTAGCCAGGCGTGGTGGTGCACACCTGTAGCCTCAGCTACTCAGGAGGCTGAGGCAGGAGAATGACTTGAACCCAGGAGGCAAAGGTTGAAGTAAGTTGAGATCACACCACTGCACTCCAGCCTGGGTGAAAGAGTGAGACTCTCTCTCAAAAATAAAATTAAAATAAATAACATAAAATAAGTAAATAGTCAAAGGGCCCCAGATATGTTACAATACACCTTGTAAACAGGGTCCAGGCAGGAGACTCATATCACATTTGTTCTGGGCCCAGCAATACATCACCATGCCTTCTGAGGGCAGTGCCACGACAAAAGAGTAATGTCACCTTAGTATTAGGCCTAGTGACATTTCACAGTATCCCCTACAGGCAAAACACAGGAAGAGGAGAAAAGTCACATTAGCTAGGTGCTGAGCCCAGTGATATGTCACAATCCTTTCTGTGAGCAGGGGCCAGGCAGGAGAAGAGAGTCACATTACCTGTGTGATGGGTGCACGGTTATGTCACAATGTCCTCTGTAGGCAGGACCTAGGCAGTAGAGTTACATCACCTGGGTGTTGGACCCAGCAATATGTCACAATGGCCTACATGGACAGGACACAGGCAGGAGACTCACATAACCTATGTGTGGGGCCCAGCGATATGACACAATGCCCCCTGTGAAAGAGCCAGGTTGGAGAGAAGATTCACACCACCTGGGTACAAGACCCAATGATATGTCACAATGCCCGTTGTGGGAAGTGCCAAAGCAGTAGAATAGTTACATCACTTTGCTGCTGGGTCCAGTGATATGTCACAATCCCTTCTGTAAGCTGGGCAGGAGCATCAACTCACTCTGGTGCCGGGTAAAGTCATATGTCATAATTACACCATTGAAAATGTTCAGGGATGAGATTATACATCTGGATTGGGAAGAATCAACACATCAAGAATATGACCAGGCCGGGCACAGTGGCTCCCGCCTGTAATCCCAGCACTTTGGGAGGCCGAGGCGGGCGGATCACCTGAGGTCGGGAGTTTGGACCAGCCTGACCAACATGGAGAAACCCCATCTCTACTAAAAATACAAAATTAGCCAGTGTGCTGGCACATGCCTATAATCCCAGCTACTCAGGAGGCCAAGGCAGGAGAATTGCTTGAACCCAGGAAGCGGAGATTGCAGTGAGCCGAGATCATGCCATTGCACCCCAGCCTGGGCAATGAGAGTGAAACTCCATCTCCAAAAAAAAAAAAAAAAAATGACCAGACCAGGCACAGTGGCTCATGCCTGTAATCCCAACAGTTTGGCAGGCCAAGACAGGAGAATATCTGGAGCCCAGGAGTTTGAGACTATCCTGGGGGCCACATGGTGAGACAACACCTATATTAAAAAATAATAATTACAGTAAAAAAAAAAAAAAAAAATATATATATATATATATATATATATGACCAGAGTCTGAAAAGCATAGTAAGAACACGTCTCTACTCAAAAAAAAAAAAAAAGAAAAAAATATAGATGATTGATTGATAGAGACACACACAGATAGACAGATAGATAGATATAGATAGAACCAGTCGTGGTGGCTCGTGCCTGTAAGCTCAGTAATTTGAGAGGTCGAGGCCAGCAGATTGTTTGACTGCAGGAGTTTGAGATCAGCCTGGAAAACATGATGGAACCCTATCTCTACAAAAATAAAAAGTAAAATATACAAAATAAAGCGCGAGTGTGGTGGCGCATGTCTTTAGTCCCAGCTACTGGGAAGTGGGGTGTCTGAGACGGGAGGATCACCCGAGCCCAGGGAGGTCGAGGCTGCAGTGAGCTGTGATCATGCACCTGCACTTTAGCCTGGGTGAAAGAAATCTAAAACAACAGCAACTTCAGTGTACAGGAAGGAGCACGAGAGACAAAGAGAAAAAAAGAAAAAAACAACAGAACTCAATGTACTGTGAAAACAAACTCAAAGTGGGGCTAAAAAAAAAGAAAAAGAAAAAGAAACAGAAAGATCCGGAGAGTCCCAGCTATTTCGGAGGCCAAAATAAGAGGATCACCTGGATGAGCCTAGGAAGGTGAAGAGCGCAGTGAGCCATCATTTAATACCTCTGCTGGACCAAAGTTGTACTGTCCCGGCGAGAGCCATCTGGTCCACCTTAAATATTTCCAGCTGGCGACCGAGTCCTACGCTCGTGGCCCACATCCTGTACAGCTGGTGGCCAGAAAGAGAAGCCAGCTGGTGGTGGAGGCAAAAGCAGATGCCCACTGTGTCTACCCTACAGGCCACGTGTGGCACTCGTGGCCTGAAGCTGTCCCTGTTGGAACCTTATTTCCCCCAAGGTGGCCCACCTCCGCAGCCAGCCTCTAAGTCCGCCGACCTTCCTTCCTAAGCTTTGAATCCCTGGTCCACCCAAACGAGAGGCCAGCAGCCACGACTACTGGCCACAGCTCGCCACCCACATCTGGTCACCCGGTGGCCAGACCAAGAAGCCACCGTGTCCACCCTGCAGGCCATGTGTGGCACTCGCCCCTGAAAATGTCCCTCTGGCGTCTAAGTCTGCGAGCTTCCCATCACTCCCTGGGTGACAGAGCCAGACTCCATCTCAGAAAAAAAAAAAAAGAAGATGGAGAAGAAGGGAGGGAGGGAGGGAGGAAGAGAGGAAAAGGAAGAATGGAAAGGAAAAAGAAGAAAATAAAAGAGGACAGAGCACGGTGGCTCAAACCTGTAATCTCAACACTTTGGGAAGCTGAAATGGGAGAACAGCTTGAGCACAGAATTTTGACACCAGCCCTGGGAACACATAGCAGAAGGAAAGGAGGAAGGAGAGAAGAAAGAAAGGTAGGAAGGAAGGAAAAATAAAACCAAAAAAGTTCAAGGAACATCACTTGCACTGATGATCAAAGGTCAGTTCCTGGTCAATAAAAGGAAACAAGCCTGTTTAAGATAAATTCCCCTATACTCTGTTGTACCTATTCCTTGCCCTCTGCCTCAGGCTTATAGAACAGCTGCCTTCAGCTATTCTTCCAGGAGGCTTTGCAAAACCTTCCGACTAGAAATACAAAAATTAGGTGGGCGTCGATGTGCCTGCTTGTAGTCCCAGCTACTAGGGAGGCTGTGGCAGGAGAATCGCTTGAATCTGGGAGACTGAGGTTGCAGTGAGCCGAGATCATGCCACTGTACTACAGCGTGAGTAACAGAATGAGACCCCGGCTCAAAAAATAAAAATAAAAATAAAAAAATAAACAACTTCTTACCTAAATCAAGATTCATCATATTTTACAAAATCTAGAAACAACCTCAGAACAATAACAACTCCATTCCCAGAAAGAGCCTCCCAACCCCACCTTTGTGCCAATCCCAACTGCATCTGCCTGTGGATTTCAAGGTTTTCAGGGCTCTGTGGTTTCTCTAAGTATAAAGGCTCTGTCTATGGCTATTGTGAGCAGGCCAGGACATCTGCAGGGGAGGCTCCTCAGGCAGAATAGCTGCTTTTTCAATGATCTCCCTTTGCAGGCAAAACTATCCTTAGCTTGCAGTCACTGAGTTCAGGCTTCTACTTCCCAGTCAGGATTATTCACTTAGTTTGAAATAAGAAAATGACCAATGTATGGCCAGACATGTTGGCTCACGCCTGTAATCGCAGTACTTTGGAAGGCTGAGGCAGGTGGATCACTTGAGGTCAGGAGTTCTAGACCAGCCTGGCTAACATGGTGAAACACTATCTCTACTAAAAATACAAAAATTAGCCGGACGTGGTGGCATGCGCCTGTAATCCCAGCTATTCAGAAGGCTGAGGCAAGAGATTCCCTTAAAACTGGGAAGAGCAGGTTGCAGTGAGCCAAGATTGTGCCACTGCACCCCAGCCTGGGTGATAGAGTAAGACTCAGTCTCAAAAATAAAAAAAAATTAAAAATAAAAAATGACCAATGTTTCAAAAAAGTGCAAAATCACTCCAACACACTGTTTATAGAATAGTGTAAGGAAATTCTAAGACTTAAATTTTCAACTACAATATAAAAAGCTTAAGTAAGGCTGGGCATGGTGGCTCACACCTGTAATCCCAGCAGTTTGGAAGGCCGAGGCAAGAAGATCACCTGAGGTCAGGAGTTCAAGACCAGCCTGGCCAACATGGTGAAACCCATCTCTACTAAAAATACAAAAATTAGATGGGCGTGGCAGCTGGCAACTGTAATCCCAGCTACTAGGGAGGCTGAGGCAAGAGAATCACTTGAATTCAGGAGGCAGAGGTTGTACTGAGCCGAGATTGTGCCAATGCACTCTAGCCTGGGCAACAGAGCAAGGCTCCATCTCAAAAAAAAAAAAAGTATCTGTCCTTTTCAGATGATAATCTCATTTAACTATTTCCATGATAGATAATTTAATAAACAATCATATGTGAACATTTCTAGAAGATGTCAAGTTCCATCTCATAAAATTTAGCATTAAACTTGGACATCTAGACAACAGAATACAGAACAGAGATACCCATCGTTACAAATTCTAGACCCTGCAAAAAAGAGGAGCTGATGGTTTGAGAAATATATACAATGCACCAATTAATCTATACATTTGCTTGTGGAAATATATTCACTTTGCATAGCCATAATGAAAAAAAGATTTTTCATATTTCTTTTCTCTGGTAGCATTCCCAAAGCAAAGCCCTGGGGTTCCATTTAAAATCACGCAACCAGGAAAAGCAGACATGAGAAACTTACTACACTCACTCTGGAGAAAATAAAGGTCAACAAGAATCTTTAATACATAAAATATGAGTAGATTTTTCTGAAATATACCTTTCATAGTCTGACTTTTTAAGCATATTTTAAACTCTTCTGATAAAATGTAATTTACAGTTATTAAAAAACTGAAATAGAAATACGTAAAAATGTCCGGGCGCGGTGGCTCACGCTTGTAATCCCAGCACTTTGGGAGGCCGAGGCGGGCGGATCACGAGGTCAGGAAATCGAGACCATGGTGAAACCCCGTCTCTACTAAAAATACAAAAAATTAGCCGGGCGTGGTGGCGGGCGCCTGTAGTCCCACCTACTCGGAGAGGCTGAGGCAGGAGAATGGCGTGAACCCGGGAGGCGGAGCTTGCAGTGAGCCGAGATTGCGCCACTGCACTCCAGCCTGGGTGACAGAGCAAGACTCCGTCTCAAAAAAAAAAAAAAAGAAATACGTGAAAAAATCTTTCTAAGGTAAAAAACTCAGGAAGAGGCACATGCCACAATGCCTGATTAATGTTTTTGTATTTTTAGTAGAGACGGGGTTTCACCATGTTGGCCCAGCTGGAAATAATTTTTTACTCTGGGGCCAGATGTGGTGGCTCATGCCTGTAATCCCAGCTACTTGGGAGGCTGAGGTGAGAGAATCGCTAGGAGGCAGAGGTTGCAGTGAGCCGAGACTGCACCACTGCACTTTAGCCTGGGCAACAGAGCAAGACTGTCTCAAAAAAAAAAAAAGAGCATACTCTGCACCAGCAGCATTAACACAAAAAGTTCTAGTAAACCCTGACACCCACTCAAATGTCACCTCCTCTATAAAGCCCTCCTTGATTTTCCCACTGCCATGTCACTGGCAGAATTGATCACTATTACCATTTAGTTCCTCAATATTTTATAAGTCTTTTTATGTACAAGGGTTATTCTCCAGAATAAATTAATCATTTACACACCTATCCATGCTAATGAACTATAAACTCCCACGGGGCAGGTATGTTGAACCCTGTTCATCTGTGTAATCCAAATGTCTGATACTTACTAGGTGTCATATACACATAAAATCAAAATGCTGTCAGGGAATTATTGGAAAAGCTACCAAGTTCTTTTTTTTTTTTTTTAACTTTTAAGTTCAAGGGTATATGTTCAAGTTTTTTATATAGGTAAATTTGTGTCATGGGGGTTTGTTGTGCAGATTATTTCATCACCCAAGTATTAAGGCCTAGTACCCATTAGGTATTTTTTCTGATCTTCTCCCTCCTCCAATAGGCCCCAGTATGTGTTCCCATCATTTGACTCTCACTTATAAGTGAGAATATGTAGTAGTTTGTTTTGCTTTTTTTTTTTTTGAGATGGAGTTTCACTCTTGTCACCCAGGCTGGAGTGCAGTGGCACTATCTCAGCTTACTGCAACCTCTGCCTCCCGGGTTCAAGAGATTCTCCTGCCTCAGTCTCCTGAGTAGCTGGGATTACAGGCATCTGCCACCACGCCTGGCTAATTTTTTGTATTTTTAGTAGAGATGAGGTTTCACCATGTTGCTCAGGCTGGTATCAAACTCCTGACCTCAGATGATCCACCTGCCTTGGCCTCCCAAAGTGCTGGAATTACAGCTGTGAGCCACCGCATCCAGCCAGTATTTAGTATTCTATTCCTCTGTTAGTTTACTAAGAATAATGTCTTATGGCTCTATCCATGTTCCTGCAAAGGACATGATCTCATTTTAATGGGTGCACAGTACTCTGTGGTGTATATGTACTATACTCTCTTTATCCAGTCTATCATTAATAGGCATTTAGGTTGATTCCATGCCTTTGCTATTGTGAATTGTGCTGCAATGCACATACGCATGCATGTGTCTTTATAACAGAATGATTCATATTGCTTTGGGTAAATACCCAAGGAAACTTTCCACAGGCCTAGGCCATCCAGCTGCTCTTCTGAGAGGCTACACTCTTACTCGTCAGGCTGTCCTCTAAGAGATGACCCAAGGGATGATATTCATTAGACACTCCAAGAGATATGGCCACTGTGGGCATCTTGGGTTATCCCTGACAGTTCTGAAAATCATGGACAAGAAAAGACTGGAGGGCTGCCACAAAGGGCCCTGGAATTTCTCCAAAGCAAAACTTCAACCGAAAGACCTACTAATAAGGTGTGTGCACCAGGGAAGATAAAAGGATAGTCACAGAGATTTTTTTTCTTTTTAACAGTGGAGTTCCAGAGGATTATTTTCTCACTTAAAATATTTACAGACTTCGGAGGTTGAGGCAGGTGGATCACCTGAGGTCAAGAATTCAAGAGCTGCCTGGCCAACATAAGGAAACCCCGTCTCTCCTAAAAATACAAAAATTAGCCGGGCACGGTGGTGGGAGCCTGCAACCACAGCTACTTGGGAGGCTGAGGCATGAGAATCGCTTGAACCTGGGAGGCGGGGATTGCACTGCTCTCCAGCCTGGACAACAAGAGTAAAACTCCATCTGCAAAAAAAAAAAAAAAATTGTATACAGATGAACAATTATTTTTAAACCTGCCATCCACTACTGTGTAAAAACATGATTAATAATTAAAACACTGTGTTTGAAATGTAAAATAAAGGAAAAATAGTTGATAGCGTTGTAAATTGGAGAGAGGAAGTTGTCCTCATTTCCACTTTTGAGAATGTAGGAACAAAGGTGGAAATTTATAATTTTACTGCAAGCCTGAGTTAAGCTAGGGTAAGAGGGTAGTGGATTAGAAGTCCTGCTTGCCATACATTAGGAAGTCACAGAGGAAAACCAGTCCTCCTGTGGAGTGTTAATTAAAAAGCAGGAAATTAGACTGAAGGGTCTCTAGTGCCCTGTGTTCATAAGTAAAAAATGTAAAACCTACCTCGAATTCATTTCTTATAAATTATTTTAGGCAGAAACAAAATTCAGGCTTAACCTGCAATTAACCTCTGATTACATAACCAGGAAATTTCCACCGGAATCATACAAATAAGGTGACTACATAACTGTAACCAATTCTTGAATTTGGTTTGCCTTCTCACACGCCCTTTATAAAACCCTTCCATTTTTGTCTTTCAGGTGGCCCACATATTATGGCTGGGTGCTTTCCATTTCACTAATCACTGCTCAAATAAACTCGTTAACGTTTTAACATTGACTCCCTTCACTTTATAAGAGAAGAGGCCGGGCGCGGTGGCTCATGCTTGTAATCTTAACACTTTGGGAGGCCGCGGCGGGCGGATCACTTGGGTCCAGGGGTTCCAGACCAGCTTCCACCGCGGCGAAACCACTTCTCTACTAGAAATACAAAAATCAGCCAGGCGTGGTGGTGCAGGTCTTTAATCCCAGCTTCTCGGGGGGCTTAGGCACGAGAATCGCCTGAACCTGAGAGGCGGAGGTTGCAGTGATCACGCCATTGCACTCCAGCCTGGGCGACAGAGCAAGACTTTGTCTCAAACACACCAACAAAATGTTTAACAAAAGAGACTGGGAGCCCCACCGGCCACAGCTCCTCCTACGCACACGCGAGTCGGGATTCTGCCCTGATGACCCGCCTGGCATCCCTGAACAATCTGGGAAATACTCGGGGCTGCGTGCAGAGCTGCCCAGGGAGCTCCAGACAGGGCGCCGCAGGGACTGGGCGGGACGCGGGGGTCATAGCTGCGGGCCCAGCCACCATCTTGCGGCCAGAGGGACCTGGGGCGGAGCTGCGCCGGCAGGGACTCAGGTCGGCAACCCAGGAGCGGTGAGGAGGCCAGTCCCGTCGGTTTCTCAGTCAGCTCCCTTCTCGGGATGCCCAACCCAGCACACTCACCCTTTCCCACCTTCTAGGATGTCCTGGCATCTTAGCTGTGCACGTCCCAGGACCTGCAGATCACAGGGCAACAGCCTGTCACCGGCTGGGGGGAGGGGGGGGCAGAGGTGGAGGACGTTGAACAGCAGAACGGGATCCCAAGCTCTGGCTGCAGCCAGAGACAAAAGCCCCGCCAATGCCGGATGCCACGCCCTCCTCTCCAACTGCGCCACTGATTCGATAAAGCACCAGCACTCGCCCCGTACCACTCCCTCCACCCCCAGGAAAACAGGCTAAAGCAGGGAGGGTCAACCATAGGGAATTACAGCCAATTAAGAAGTAAGCTGAGAGGCCGGGGCGCCGTAGCTCACGCTTGTAATCCCAGCACTTTGGGAGGCCGAGGCGGGCGGATCACGAGGTCAGGAGATCGAGACCACGGTGAAACCCCGTATCGACTAAAAATACAAAAAAAATTAGCTGGGCGTGGTGGCGGGCGCCTGTAGTCCCAGCTACTCGGAGAGGCTGAAGCAGGAGAATGGCGTGAATCCGGGAGGCGGAGCTTGCAGTGAGCCGAGATTGCGCCACTGCACTCCAGCCTGGGTGACAGAGTGAGACTCCGTCTCAAAAAAAAAAAAAAAAGTAAGCTGAGACTTGAAATGAACTTGCTCTTTCCCTTACCTGGGTCTGCTTGTATAATGCATCTTATTTGCTACTTCAGGGTAAGAAAAGAACATTTGGACTATTTTTGTTTGTTTGAGACTGAGTTTTTTTGCTCTTATTGCCCAGACTTGAGTGCAATGGTGTGATCTTGGCTCACTGCAACCTCTGCCTCCCAGGTTCAAGGGATTCTCCTGCCTCAGCCTCCCGAGTAGCTGGGATTACAGGCGCCCACCACACCCAGCTACTTTTTGTATTTTTAGTTCAGACGGGGTTTCACCATGTTGGCCAGGCTGGTCTCGAACTCCTGACCTCAGGTGATCCGCCCGCCTCAGCCTCCCAAAGTGCTGGGATTACAGGCGTGAGCCACCGTGCTCGGCCCATTTGAACATATTTTAACAACTTTTTAATCATTTTGATAATGCAGGAAAGACCCTCATCCCATCCCTGAGCCCCTCTCTCACCATGCTGTGCCACACTGTTGACCACATTGTGGGATGGCCATTAGGAATGGGGCAGGGGTGGGGGAAAGCGGTGGCTGAGAATGGTTAAGCAAAAATTATGTTACCCAAATTTGTTCATTTTAGAAAGGCTCCTCAATCATTCTGTATGACTTGTGAATTCCAGGGTAATTGTGCCCTGACTGCACTGCATCTCAATCTGACTTCTCTTAAAATTTTAAAATCACTGGATTACTCTCACTAATGGGGTATTTTATTTTCTATTTTATTTCTATTTGAAAATGGCCAACTGTCCTTTGTGGGTGTCCTGATTTGATTTGCTGGTTTAGACCCTGGAGGTAAGGGTGAGGAAATATTGGGCCACATCAGAATACCTTATTCTCATTTAGAGAATATATAGGAATTTTTTTTTTTTTTTTTTTTTGAGATGGAGGTTTGCTTTTGTTGCCCAGAAGGGAGTGCAATCGTGTGATCTTGGCTCACTGCAACCATCTTCTCCTGGGTTCAAGCGATTCTCCTGCCTCAACCTCCCGAGTAGCTGGGATTACAGGCTCCCACCACCATGCCCTGGGTCTGTCAGGGTTTCATCATATTGGCCAGGCTGGTCTTAAACTCCTGACCTCAGGTGATCCACCCGTCTTGGCCTCCCAAAGTACTGGGAATACAGGCATGAGTCACCCCGCCCAGCCAGGAATTTCTTCATAATATATAACAGTGTTCTCAATACCCATGATACATATATATATATATATTATATTTTTTTTTTTTTTTTTTTTTTTTTTTTTTGAGATGGTGTTTCGCTTTTGTTACCCAGGCTGGAGTGCAATGGCACGATCTCAGCTCACCTCAAGCCCCGCCTCACGGGTTCAAGCGATTGTCCTGCCTCAGCCTCCCAGCCTCCTGAGTAACTGGGATTATAGGAATGCGCCACCACGCCCGGCTAATTTTGTATTTTTAGTAGAGATGGGGTTTCTCCATGTTGGTCAGGCTGGTCTTGAACTCCTGACCTCAGGTGATCCACCGACCTCGGCCTCCCAAAGTGTTGCGATTACAGGCATTTGCCACTGTGCCTGGCCAATATCATTATATTTAATAGTGATAGCTTACAGGGCAGGAAGGGGACACATATGACACAACTTTAGAATTTTAATTTGGTCGTAAGTTTTTTTGTTTCGTTTTTGGAGACAAGGTATCACTCTGGTGCCTAGGCTGGAGTGCAGTGGCACAACCATAGCTCATAACTTGGTTGTAACAGTTCCTTAAAAAATATTTTTGGCTGGGTTTGATGGCTAACACCTGTAATCCAAACACTTTGGAAGACCATGGTGGAATGATTGCTTAAGCCCAGGAGTTCAAGACCAGTCTGGGCGACGTAGTGAGATTCAGTCTCAACAAAAATTTTAAAAATTGGCCTCATGTGGTGTTGCATGCTTGTAGTCCCAGCTACTTGAAAGGCTGAGGTGGAAGCATCACTGGAGGTTGAGGCTGCAGTGACCCATCATTCAGCCTACACTCCAGCCTGGGTGACAGAGTGTACACACACACACACACACACACACACACACACACAGACACATACATATATATGTACCCTATATATAAAATCAAAATAATATGTATGTTGAAAGAAATTCAAGCACAGAAGAAAAGTGAAAGACCCTCGTTGGGAATGTGGTAAAAGATGAGTATGGTTCTTACAGCTCAGTGAGATTTGTTTTTCCATCTTGAGGAACTGCTCTCCCACAATGAAACAACAACCCAGCACATGCCATTTCTCACACTGTTCATACTTTGCTCAAAGGCAGCAGAAATAGGCCAACATCATGGTTTCTGACATGGAATTCTATTCCCCACTGAGACCTTTTTAAAATGTTATTATCTTGGGGTCGGGCGCGGTGGCTCACGCTTGTAATCCCAGCACTTTGGGAGGCTGAGGCGGGTGGATCATGAGGTCAGGAGATCGAGACCACAGTGAAACCCCGTCTCTACTAAAAAATACAAAAAAAATTAGCCGGGCGTGGTGGCAGGCGCCTGTAGTCCCAGCTACTCGGAGAGGCTGAGGCAGGAGAATGGCGTGAACCCGGGAGGCGGAGCTTGCAGTGAGCCGAGATTGCGCCACTGCACTCCAGCCTGGGCGACAGAGCGAGACTCCGTCTCAAAAAAAAAAAAAAAAAAAAAATGTTATTATCTTAAGCCCTCTTCCTTCTAATAAAGTCTATACAAATACACACATAGAAGCCTGAAACTACTCTAAATAAAATATCAGGTTTTTAAAATCCCATAAAGAAACAAGCAAACACAAAATCAGCCACTTTGATTGAGGAGATAGTGGGATGGAGGGGATTAGGAGGCTGCCCGCATCACCTCCGGGCTCCACGTGGAGGAGCAGATGGAGTCTAGGGAGACCCTGGGGAGTCACTCGTTCTGACTGGGCTTTCTCCTAGCTCTACACTTTGCTAACCATTTCCTGGGAAGAGCTTAGGAAACTCCTGTGCTCTAGTGAGGCAGAGCCTCCCCTCACAGGGTATTGGCAAGGAGGGATTCTGAGACTGTGATTGAGAAGCTAGCACAGTGCTTGACAAGTACCTGTGGGAACTGTCATCCTCTGTAACTATCATGTGGCCTTGGAGTGTTCAGATGGCCTGGGGCTTGGTGGAGATGTTTGAGGGTCAGCTGCTTTAGGCTCCCACTTTCTCCTCAATCAAAGTGGCTGTTTTGTTTCTCTTTGTTTATTTATGGAATTTAAAAACCTGATACATAAATAGAAAGTGCAGCTGGAGGTGCTGAGGCTAAGTGTCTAGAGCTGTGCTGCTTGGGTTTGCTTGCTGGCCTGTGGCCAGGTGAACTCTGGGTGTGAGGTGGTTCCCATCCTGGATCTACAATCCCCACTACCTCTCCCAGGCTCTGAGTAACCAACACAAGGCGGTGCTAAGGAGCCGGTGAGTGACAGCCATGAAGCCCATCAAGGAAGATTTGAATGCTATCTGGGCTGGGGCTGTCAGGGGTAGGAACTATGGCAGCCTTGTCTTGTCATGGCCCCACCCACAGATGTGGCTGCCTTGTGCTGCTTCTCCAGCAGCCAGCTGTCCATGGCCCTGAACCTGTCATACCATGCCTGCTTCCTCATGCTGTTCATGTTTAAAAAAAAAAATTCTGAGATGGCGCTGCTGGATGTGAGTGCTGGAAATGGGGAGCCACCTTTGTCCTAGGGAATTAGGAGCTGACCAGATACCTCCTGAGTGCCCCCAGAACAAGTGGGGAGTGGTGTTACACTAAATGATGCCCCCCTCCCGCCACCGAAGATGTGTTCGTATTGGCTCAATGAATATACAATGCAGAGACTTAAATGAAGACACGTGAATGGGTGTATGTGGACATCAGCTTGCAGCTGGGTAACAGGTGCCTCTCATTCTCCCCAGCAAGTGTGGAAGGTGTCCATGCCCATGGGTGTATAGATCTGGCTTTCTTAATTTGTTCACAACTCCAGGTCTGTTTTGAGTGAATGACGTGCAGATGAGATTTCTCAGGTCATTGGTATATTTGACATTGTGGCTGCTGCTTTTGCTGCCACTACCCCCAGGCCCAACCTGGCTTAAGGTCCAGGCTTTAGGTCAAAAAGACAGAGGGCTTCCTGTGTTCTGGGATGGGAAGTTCCGGATCTGTGGTAGGACTGGGGGTTGGGGTACACTTTAGTTTTGTGCAGGATGTGAGCTGCACTGGTTTTATTAATTGTGATTGGCCTGGCCTGGTTGTAGCTCTGGGTGGGGAGAAGGAATCAACAGTGGTGTTTCCCCAGATATCCATGTGCCCAGCCCTGGCCTTCCTGCCCTCAGACCCAGAAGTAAGCACAACCACAGACTCTGACTTGCCTCTCTACTCCCTGTACCCCAGATGGGAATACCTTGAAGGCTACAGTCTGAAAGTACTATTCTCATTTTAACCAGACCTGCCTAACACACAGTGTGGGAGCAAGGGTAGGATGGGTGGGGGACCTGGGGAGAACCAGAGTGGAATCATAAATCCTTGGGAAAAGTTAAAGGTACAGAAGTGGTGGTAACCGCTCCATGAAGCCCAGCTCCCTACCTGATTCTTGCCACACAGCCCCTCCTACAGACACCAGCTCTGGGGGTGGTTGGGGATCCCTATAGACCCGGGCTGCTCTCTGTCCCCACCTGCCTGTGCTCCTTCTTTGTTTTTATTGTTGTTGTTTGTTTTGTTTTGTTTTTCAGATGGCAGTTTCATTCTTGTTGCCCAGGCTGGAGTGCAATGGCGCGATTTTGACTCACTGCAACTTCTACCTCCTGGGTTCAAATGTATCTCCTGCCTCAGCCTCCTGAGTAGCTGGGATTACAGGTGCACACCACCACACATGGCTAATTTTTGTATTTTTAGTAGAGAAGGGTTTTCGCCATGTTGGCCAGCCTTATCTCAAACTCCTGACCTCAGGTGATCTGCCTGCCTCAGCTTCCCAAAGTGCTGAGATTACAGCTGTGAGCCACCACACCCGGCCCCTGTGCTCCTTCTCTCTGCCAGCTGTCAGGGCCCTAACATGGAGGAGGAGGCAGGTCCTCAGCCTCAGGATAGCTGAATGTGTTTTGGAGTGTTTGAAGCATGCTTTATGTCTTAGAAATTCTAAAAAGTAAAACGAATTCCAATCATAATGTCTGTTAGTTTTCCTGAGCCAACTGGAAGAAAAGGATTTTTCACCTGAAATTTTTAAATGACACCCAAGGATAGCCACCAGTGTCTTGGCCATGGAAACCTACGTGCTTCCCGCCCCCAATTTGATTTGCAGCCTCCTGATTGTGTTGTTCTGAACATACTTTCCTCTGGTGAATATGGTTCACATCGTTAACACCACTTCATGAGAGGGGGGCATCATGTAGAGATGAGAATGGATTGTCTTTAGTTACCATTGTGCCTCTTTGTCACCTGAGAGGCCCATTTTTCCTGGCTGGTTCCATAAGTGTGTTAGTGTTGTCAGACACCTCTGGACAACTTGAATGACAAGGGGCTGTTGTTTTATAAAGGAAACAAAGGCTTTAGATGTGAAATCCTTCTTTTCTTTTTCCCTTCTTTTAGGTGAAATACTTCAGTTTTTTTTTTAGGGGTAAACAGTGGTATCTCAGGAGGTTTAGTGTGAGAATTGGCAAGTGCTAGGTTGTGGTTTCAGTGTGGATGGGCAGTTCCCAAGATAGAGAACCAGGTCTCACTGAATTGCAGGAGCCACACTTTCTCTTTTTCACATCCCCCACCATGTAATCATTCCATACACTTAAACTCTCTGACAGAGGAAAAAACAATCTTATTTACGATAGCATAAAATAATCCATTTTAGAACAAATTTAATTAAGCAGCACATAAATCTTTTTTTTTTTTTTTTTTTTTTTTTTTTGAGACAGAGTCTTGCTCTGTCACCCAAGCTGGAGTGCAGTGGCGCAATCTCCGCTTACTGCAACCTCCACCTCCTGGGCTCAAGCAGTTCTCCTGCCTTATCCTCCCAAGTAGCTGAGATAACAGGCGTGCGCTATAATGCCTGGCTAATTGTTTTTTTATTTTTTATTTTTTTTGAGATGTAGTTTCACTCTTGTCCCCCAGGCTGAAGTGCAGTGGTGTGATCTCGGCTCACTGCAACCTCCACCTCCCTGGTTCAAGCTGGGATTACAGATATTGGGATATCTGGACAGTCCTAAGTCTGGTTCTGCTTAGTAAACATTAATTCATTCCCTTAATTGTAAACATCTAGAGGCTAGGAATGTCTAACTTGCCGAGAATGCAGCCCAGCAATTCTCAGCGTCATTTTTCTAGCCCTCTCTCAAAATGGAGTCGCTCTGGTTCAAATGATTCTGACATATATTTCCCCTTGTTTTACAAGAGGACCCTTAATCCTAAGAGTTGCAGAGAGACAAAGATTCACCTTCTGTAAATTTTTCAGGCTGAATAGGAGCGATGATATTCCTAACTGTTGGGGCCTCTTGCATTCAGCGTAGAGAGAAACTCAGTCAGACAGTGTTGGTATGGTGAAGGTTGTTCATAACTTCAAGTTCCAAAAAAAGGTGATTACTGGAAGACTAATAAATGTCCAATTTAAGAAAGCATTTAGTGAGCTTGTCTTGCATTTCTACACAAAGAGTAAAACCACAATATATTCCACAACAGCAAAGCAAAATTAGTAAAATTATCCCAGGTAAACTAAACAGGAAGGCTCTGCAAGAAGTGGGCAGTTGTTGGAACCAAGCTGATATGTGGTTGACTGACAGTGCATAAAGAGATATGAGTGCCTAAAACTTTTATAGCCTGGGTAATATTATGTGAATAGTCTGGAGCATACACACAACATTTGGTTTTGATCAAAGCACAGGTTTCCTTTTGGGTCTCTGCTAAAATGTCTACATACCCAACAGTTTGTTCGATTATGTAGAGCGGATGAAGTCTGTGCCCACTCAGTAAATAAGTTACTCTCTGCATGATTCCAACTTATACCCAAAAGTAGAAAGCCAGTCTATATCTTTATGCTACCCATCCCTTTCATTTCTTCTGAACAGGAGCCAAAGGTCACTGGCTCATGGGAATAAACAGGATCAATCTCTTGTGTTCTGCTGGGCTGTAGGACTTCATAAGAGACAGGTTTAATTTGAGATAAGTGGACCCAGCTGTTTATTTCCACAATTTTAACTGCAGTTGGGGTACTAAAGAGAACTTGATAAGGTCCCTTCCATTTTGGGGAAACTTGATCTGCTGGGGATCCTTCTTTCCAAGTTTTTGATAGGACCCAATTTCCTGGCTAGGTTATAACAAGATTATCTTCCTTAGTTGAGAAAGGGAGTCTTTGATTTTCATATTCAGAGTGTGTTTTGTACTTGTCACAGAATTCTGTAGCTTGAAATTATCTGTGTCTATTAGAAGGCATGTAGCTGAGAAAGGCCTTGCATACATTATTTCAAAAGAGCTGAGCTGCAGATTTCCCTTAGAGGCCACTGGAATCTGTAATAAGGCTACAGATAGTAAAGACAGCCAGGTCTTTGATGTTTCTTGGCATAGCATAGCAAGAGTCCTCTTCTGAGTTTGATTAGCTCTTTTTACTTTCACTGAAGACTGTGGCCTTCATGCTGAGTGAAGGCAGTACTAAATTTCTACAGCTCAAGATATGTTCTGTGTTGCCCGGCCACCCATCGTCTGGGGAGTGAGGAGCGCCTCTGCCCGGCCGCCCCGTCTGGGAGGTATACCACGGAGGCCAGAAGCAATCTGGGGGCTGGACGTGGTGGCTCACGTCTGTGGTCCCGGCACTCTGGGGGGCCGAGGCGGGTTGATCACTTCGGGCTAGGAGTTCGAGACCAGTCTGGCCAACATGGCGAAACATATGAAAAATACAACAGACAAACCAACCAACCAACTCAGTGACAACAAAACAGGTCTATCCTGGAGTCATACTCTAATTTTTTCTATTTTCCTCCCTTTCTGATCCTTTATCCCACTTTCTTTTTCTTCCTCTTCCTTCTCCTTCTTCGTCAAATAGAGGATTGAGTTATTATCACTGATCCATATAAAGTCCCTCTCTCAAAATTTTGATTCCCACTCCCCATTTCTATTCCCCGTCTTCCCATGTGCAACCTTCCTAATATGTTTGATACGCATCTTTTTGTTTGTATGTATTTTTAGAAAATGTTTATTGTTTTTGTGTGCAAAAAAAATTAATTAAAAAAAAAAAGATATGTTCTGTGTAATTGTCACTGTGAAAGATAGTCCTTTATCTCTCTGTAAGCTCTTAGGCAGCCCAAATCTAGGAATTATTTCTTTTTTCTTTTCTTTCTTTCTTTCTTTTTTTTTTTTTTTTGAGACGGATTTTCTCTTTTGTTGTCCAGGCTGGAGTGCAGTGACATGATCTTAGCTCACTGCAACCTCCACCTCCCTGGTTCAAACAATTCTCCTGTCTCAGCCCCCTGAGTAGCTGGGATTAGAGGTGCCCGCCACCATGCCCGGCTAATTTTTTATATTTTTAGTAGAGACGGGGGTTTCGTCATGTTGGCCAGGCTGGTCTCCAACTCCTGACCTCAGGTGATCCACCCGCCTTGGCCTCCCAAAGTGCAGGGATTACAGGCATAAGCCACAGCGCCAGGCGAAATTATGTCTTTTAGTAGGAATTTAGGAACCTCAATTGCCTTTTCCGACCGGGTAGGAAAAGCCTTGATCCAAACAGTAAAGGTGTCAATGAATACGAATAAATATTTAAACCCTTTACATGGGGGCATCTGAGTATAGTCTATTTGCCATCTTCACCATGGTACCTTCCTCTATGCTGAACAGGCCTTACTAAAGGAGGAGATAAACATTGGTCATTTGGGTTATTCCAGGCACATAGTTCACAGGCTCGAGTTACCGGGTTTACTGTTTTAAGTAATCCTTTTTCTATAAAAGGCCAACATTAATTGAAACAGGGAATCTCTTCCCAAATGAAGAGTCATACAAACGTTTAACTATTTTTCACTGATTAGCACCTCGCATCAACAGTTTATCAGGAGTGTCTAGCAGAATGTCTGATATTTCAATAAGCGTCCCCCTATCATCCACTGGTGTCCTTTAGCTTCTAGGACTCCTTGTACTTGGTGTGGGTTTAAACCTCAGGGTGTTGTTCTAAAGCCAGTTTATTGGCTTTATCTACCAAAAGAGAAGTTGCTGTGACTGCCCTGAGGCATCCAGGCATGACAAGAAAGTTATGTAAGAAAACCAGAGTCTCCAAAAAACAGCTTAGAGAATAGATAAAATGGCATCTATGGGCTTGTCAATCTATCCCTGTGACCATACAGTTTTGGGGCAACAGAAACCCATTATAATGGGTCAAAACAGAGTAAGCAGTACAGAGAAAGTTTATATATATATATATATATATATATATATTTTTTTTTTTTTTTGAGATAGAGTCTTGCTCTCTTTCTTAGGTGGAGTGCAGTGGCACAATCTCAGCTTACTGCAACCTCTACCTCTCGGGTTCAAGCAATTTCCGGCTTTCTTTTTCTTTTTGCATTTTTATTAGAGATGGGAATTCACCATGTTGGCCAGGCTAGTCTTGAACTCCTGACCTCAAGTTATCCACCCACCTTGGCCTCCCGATGTATTAGAGTTACAGGTGTGAGTCACCATGCCTGGTGAAAATATTCTTACCTGCCATGGCAAAGGTTACCAAGGCTTCTCCAGATAATATGGCTTGTTGTCTGACTGGAGCTTTGGTGGAAGGTCTCAGGCCCCATCACTCTTGGGCACTTGCCTGGCTGTTTCACTCAACATTAGTTCAGGTGCTGATGGCTCTCTTCAGAACACTAGATTATCCCTCTTCCAATGGCCAGTTTTCTTACAGTGTGCACCCTGATTTATGCCCAAGGCACAGTGACTCAGATGCCCAGCTTTGGTCTTCCCACCTTTCAGTTTCCATTGTTCAGGCCAAGACTCAGGAGGCAGCCCCATGTGGGAGGTTAGCTTAAGGTTGCAACCAAGAGGTGCACCTTGTGAGAGGTCCTTCTTGCTCTTTTTGCTTCCTCTACTTTTTCCCTGTTATTAAAAACTAAAAATGCCATATCCAAAGCTGTTCCATAGAAGTTTGGGAACCCACAGCTGCTTTTACTAGTTTTCTATGGATATCAGGGGCAGACTGGGTTATAAAATGGACTCCCAGAAGGGTTTATCTTTTCCTTGAGGCAGGATCACTGTTAGTATATCTCCTGATTGCCTCAACTAGACACTATTGAAACAGAGCTGGATTCTCATCTTTGCCCTGAGAAACTTCGTTAACCTTTTCGCTTTCAACAGGCTATTCATGCCTTTCTTCATCTCTTCCAAAAAACAAGTGACCATATGATCTCTTCTCCCAAGTCGTCACTGCCCCTGTGATAGTTCCACTCTAGAACTTGATCTGGAACTGCTATACCTCCTGTCTGATAATTATTATGGTTGTGGTTGTGAGCCAATATCTCATCTGCATGGGTCCTAGATGTCCTGAAAATGCATTGTTTCTTTTCCACTGTATAACACAGAGACAACAAAACATACAGATCCTGCCAAATTAACTAGAGATCAAAGTTAACTTCTCAAACTCATCTGTGAATTTTCCTGGATCTTCAGAGAAATAACAAAACTTGTCCTATATAGAGCCAAACCAGACATAGAAAAGGGGACATGTCCTCTCACAGGCCTTTTTCTCCATTTGCAACCTCTCTAAGTGGACAAACATTTCCCTTTGGAGGTTGATAGGCAGCTCCACTATGAGCAGTACTCACTGAGCTCAGTTCTTCAAGGAGTGGTGGGTATAGAGTGGGACTAGATGGGTAAGGAAGAGGGATGAAGGGTCCTCAATAGAACTTTCAGGTAGACTAGGGGTAGAAAGGATGGACACAGCTGAACCTTTAGAGCTGACAGAAAGAGGTTCTGTTTCACCCAAAAATGCCCACTGAACCAAGTGGCAGGGAGGCTTGCAATAAAGGATCAGCTTGTCTGTCTAAATTTTTTTTCTTCTACTTCTCTCAGAAAACATGTCCATGCCTGCTGCAGGGTTTCATTCTGACTGAGCAGCAAAAATGCTTGAACATGAAGTATTTTATCCCATTTTCCCTACCACTTACAGAACAAATCGAGTTGAACTATAGTATAATTACGCATCAGAGGCAATTCGTCTTGTATCTTTCTGAAATCGTTTGCTGCTTTTCCATGCAGATCATCCTTAAGAAAGTGCACAATCTTAGCCCGATCTGCAATCTCTGTTCCTGAGGTTTTAGTAACATGATGTTTCTATTTTGTTGTAGACAGCACTGAAGATGAGTTTTCATCCCAGAGAACAGAACGACAAAAGGTCAAGATGTGCTTGAAAAAGCTGGTGAGGGGCATTGGGTCAGGAAAGGCCAGGCCGTCTAAGCATTCAGAGACACCTGTGCAACTGTCCTTGCAATTAGGAGCCAGGCCCCAAAAACCTTCCCACTGCGTGTGTCTTTGACCTGTGCTAGGTCCTGCTGTTGATGAGTGTTCCCTACTGAGCAGTTAACTTATAGTTTGAGTATTTACACCCAGGAGAATGTTCCAGGCCAGCCCTCAGTCAACTTAAAATAATCAAAAAGGTTAAAATGTAATCTGAAATACATTTACTCAAGGTCAGATATTGAGGATGGCCACCAGGAAAACAAATTTAAGTTGCCCTGGATATATATTTCAATTAGCAGCCATTCAAAGCAAGTCTTTTCAAAAAAATGAGAAGGCAGTTCCTAAGATGTTAACCAAGAATTCATATTTAAATGCATAAGCTATTGATTGGCTATATATATTCTTTTGTTTTACAAATTCCAGAAATAATGGATGAGACTGCTAGTCAGAAACAAAATGTCTATAAACAATTGCCCCTAATCCCAGCATTCTGGGAGGCCTAAGCGGGCGGATCACCTGAGGTCGGCAGTTGGAGACCAGCCTGGCCAAAATGGTAAGAACCCATCTCTACTAAAAATACAAAAATTAGCTGGGTGTGGTTTCATGTGCCTGTAATCCTAGCTACTTGTGAGGCTGAGGCAGAAGAATCATTTGAACTCAGGAGGCAGAAGTTGCAATGAACCAAGATCATGCCACTGCAGTCCAGCCTGGGTGACAAAGTGAGACTTCATCTCAAACAAACACACAAAAAAAGAATTGTCCCTGCATAAAGTTCCACACTTTCATCTCTCTGGTCTTGATAAATTGTGCAGACCTTACAGAGCTGAGACTGCTCTGAGCTATTTTTATTTTCACCTCCTTGCTCAGGACACATGAACTATTAACAATAAAAAGAATTTACATAAGAATCTTGGCAAGCCACAAGAATAATGCCAGGAGGTGACCTCCAGGAACCTGCCTGTCACCTTCTTTTCCCACCCTACCCTCCACTCCTCTCACACACACACACCCTGGATCACAAAACCAACAAAGCCACTCCATCAGCCACTGAGAGAGAAGCCACAGAAGAACACAGAACCACTGCATGGCCCCCTTGGACCACCCTAGAATGAACAGCCATTGTTAGCATTCAGGAGCTGTTTATTCCCATCTTCACACTACACTAAATAACTTTCAAGAGTCACAAGATAAACTGGCTAAAAGCTGATGCTTGGAACATCCCACATCCCCCAGGAGCTCAGTGCTGCAGTCTCAGGTACAAACCTGCCCATCAGCCATTCAAATGAAATAATTGTTATCAAGAAACCAGAGTCCCTGCAATGGTCCATTAATTTAGAAAGTTTATTTTGCCACAATTAAGTAGGAGCCTGTGACACAGCCTCAGGAGGTCCTGATGAAATGTTCCCAGGGTGGTTGGGGTACAGTTTCTTATACATTTTAGAAAGTCATGGGACATCAATCAATATGTTTAAGATGTACATTGGTTTAGTCAGGTATGACGGGAAAACTTGAGGTTGGGGCTTCCGCATCATAAGTAGATAAGAGAAAAAGGAATAAATTTATTTGAGCCCTTGATAAGTCTCCCACTGAATACACAATTTAGTCTGGCTCAGTGAATCTACATTTTTATATTAACAATAGAGCAGAGGAAGTAAGCAGATATGCGTTTGTCTCAGGTGAGCCTCAGAGGGATGACTTTGAATTCTGTCTGTCATCTACTCAGTAGAAATATTCTTATGAGCAAAATTGTGATGTCGGTATATAGCTTTTTTATCTGCATAGCTATCTTATTTAAGAATGAAATAGAAGACAGGTTTGCTTGACATAGTTTTCAGCTTGACTTTTCTATTGGATTAGTAATTTTGACATCCTGAGATTTATTTTTCTTTCACAGCGGGGAACTTTTTATTATCAAGTGTATCTGTTTAAACTTGACAGAATAAAACAATGTATCTATTCAGAAGTAACAAATAGAGGTTAATGGAAAACTTATAAAACAAATATAACTATTTGTCTTTATAATCTTTCAGAATGGCCCATCTTAGGTCTTCCATTTCTTATTCACTATAATTAAAATAAAATTTTTTCATAATGTTATAGTTGATCTTTATGTCAGAGGCATTAAAACCAGGGTGACTCCATCTTGAATAGTGTCAGGTAAAATGAGGCTGAGACCTATTGAGCTGCATCCTCAGGTTAGGCATTCTTAGTCACAGGACGAGACAGGAGGTCAGCACAACTTACACTGTATTTAGCAATATGTCACAATCTTCCCTGTAAGCAGGGTGCAGGCACAATAGAGGAGTCACATATTTAGGTCATGGATGCGGAGATATGTCACAAAGTCCCCAGGGGCAGGGTCAAGAAAGGAGGTTTCTATCCCCTAGGTGTTGAGCCCACCAATATATCACAATACCCAAAATATGTGAGACCTACCCCCCAAAAAAATAAAGAGAATCACATCACCAAGGTGCTGGGTCAGGTGATGTGTTGCAATTGCCCTTTGTGGCAGGCTCCAGCCATAAGAAGAGAGTCACGACACCTAAGTGATAAAATGATATTTCATAATACCGTTCTGAAAACAGTCCATGCAGAAGACCCATATTATGTAGGTGCTGGTTTCAGCCATACATCACAATGCACAATGTATGCAGAGACCAGGCAAAAAAATGAGTCACATCTTGGGCAGAGCCAAAGCGGTAGAAGAGAGTCACGTCACCTAGATTCTGGGTACAGAAATGTCACAGTACCCTCTGAGGAAAGAGCCCTGGCAGAAAAGTCACATCATCTAGGTGAGAGACCCAGAGATATGTCACAACGCACCCTGTGAGTAGGGCTCAGAAAGAAGAGAAAGATCACATAACCTAAGAGCTGGACCCAGCTACATATCACAACTACCTTAGTGGGCAGGGCCGAAGCATGAGAAGAGTCACACCACGTAAGTACTTGACCAGGTGATATGTCACAACCTTCACTGTGCACAGGCCCCAGGAAAGAGAGTAGAGTCATATCATCTAGGTGATGGGCCCAGAGATATGTCACAATAACTTCTGTGGACAGGGACCGACAGAAGAATGACATAGCCTGTGTGCTGATCTCAGGAATAAGTCACTCTCTTTTATGGGAGCATGGCCATGAGAGGAAAGGAGAATCACATCTTCTAAGTGCTGCCCCCAGAGATATGTTACAATCTCTTCTGTAGGCCAAACCCAAGTAAAAGAGTCATAGCACTAAGATGGTAGGTTCACAGATACGTCACTATGCCTGCTGTGAGCAGAGTTTCGACAGACAGCTTACATTACCTTGTTCAGTCCAGCAGTATGTCACGATCTACATTGTGAGCAGAACCTATTTAGAAGAGAAGAGTCACTTCAGCTAGGTGCTGGGACCAGTAATAGAAAAAAAGTCATTTATGTGTGAAGGGACCTGGTAGAAAAAGAGAGTCACATTACCTCAGTGATTGGTTCAGGTGGGTCATAATGCTTCCTGTAGGCAGGACCCAGCAAGGAGAGTTACATCACCTGAATGTTGGACATAGCAATATGTCACGATAATCCATAATTGCAGGGCACAATCAGGAGAGTCACATAACCAGGGTGTGGGTCTCAGTCATGTCACAAAGCCCTCTGTGGGCAGTGCCAAGGCATGAGTACAGGGTCACATCATCTATATACTTATTCCAACAATATGTCCCAATCCCATCTGTGCACTGGCCCCAGGCAGGAGAGTCAAATCACTCAGGCTATGTGCAGAGACATGTTTCACAATCACACATGCAGAAAGGCTCAGGGATAACATGAATAATTTTTCACATTTTCCCATTCTAGGTATGAGAGTCAAGACCAGGCCGGGCATGGTGGCTCATACCTGTAATCCCAGCACTTTGGGAGGCCGAGGCAGGTGGATCAAAAGATCAGGAGATCGAGACCATCCTGGCCAACATGGTGAAACCCTTTCTCTACTGAAAATACAAAAATCAACTGGGCATGGTCACGCGCACCTGTAAGCCCAGCTACTCGGGAGGCGGGGGCAGGAGAATCGCTTGAACCCGGGAGGTGGAGCTTGCAGTGAGCCTAGATCCTGCCACTGCACTCCAGCCTGGTGACAGAGCAAGACTCTGCCTCAAAAAAAAAAAAAAAAAAAAAAGAGACTCAAGACCATTTGGAGTTTGGGTCTAGGTATGCAAATTACAATCTCAATGTGGATGGATTCCTGAATAAGAGCCTCAATCTCTCCTTCAGACTGGGTCTTCTCAGTAAAATCATAGCCTCAGAGTTATGCTGAATCTTGGTCTGAATTACCAGCCCAGATGTGGACCAGATCCACATATGAGAGTCAATGTTTTCCACTGCCTCCAGGGTTGAGATTCAGAACTTCAGAAGTAGGTTGTGTTTATCTAAAAGGATGGCATAGTTACTGTTGACTGGTTTTGAGTACCAGTATCACAATGTCGCCAGTGTGCTGGGCCACGTAAGGGCATTCAATGTATTACCTGAGGGCTTTATTGCCAGGTGTGTCCCGCAGATTCTGGTCTATGGATTAGATGAGTACTCAGACACAGGTATAGTGTAAGAGCAGCTAGGGGAATGCCTGGCTTTAGTAGCCAAAGTGCAGCCCCGAGAAGCTGGAGCCACTTGCTTTTTTCAGTGCAGGCACAATGCTGAAAACCTGGAGCCAACACAACCTGCAGGTAATTAACATTTATTGTTCCCCTTTCAAGAATGTCATGCATGCAAATGATCAAAGGTCAGCTCCTGATCAACATAAGTAAATAAGCATGTTTAAGATAAACTCTTCCATACTCCCTTGTACCTACTGCTTGCCCTCTGCCTCAGGGTTATATAATAGCTGCCTTCAGCTATTCTCCCCTGGGGCTGTGCAGGACCTTCCAACATTTCAGAAAATTTGCATTCTTTCCCTATAGTTTTTCCACCACTCTGACCAATCTCCCACATCTCCCCTTTTTCCGTTTTTTGCATCAGGCTTTGTTGATTGAAGCATACAGGTGTGAGCAGTGACAGATTTGACTGGTGCAGTGGTTACAGCTCATGTCCCAGCTTTGCATCCTAGAACCAGTAAATAACATAAGACAAACATGAGTATAATCAATCTTATTCTTTTCCAATCAAGGATTGATATGTAGTGTTACTTGGCACCTCAGTCCAATGTGTGCCATTACTAAGGGACCCCACGGGGGGTATGTCGATACGTCCCAGCCAATTGGTCATGTTGTCAGAGGCTGGGAAGGGGATATCTGCCCAAGTAAAAGGAGGTAAGAAAGGCAGATCTAGAAGATGGGCCGAATAGTGTATAGCAGGTATGGGTTGCAGGCAAAGAGAGAGAATAAGAAGAATCAGTACTCTATAAGAGTTGCAATGTACAATAAAAAGCATAGCAAGGAACAAATTATCTGGAGTGAATGGTATCTGTGTCTGAAGCAGATTTGCTCAGCCTTCTGAGTTGTCTTCTTAAGCATTCCCCAGGTAATGTCTAGGGCCTGTGTCATCCAAGGAAACCACATCATCCAAGGTTGCAGGTTTTGCATGGTCATTTCCTTTATTTCTGGTACCAGGTTGGGCCCTAGCCATGCCGTGGTAAGTTTTGATGCATCATGCTGGAATCCAAAGAGGACCTAAGGGGGTGTGAACCCAAGCATATCCTCTTCCCCACGTTAACAAATCATTTGGACCACACCATACATTACTATTTACATCTTTCCATAAAACTGAAGGTTTTATATTTTGAGAGGTTTTTGCAAAGTGCTTTTCTATGGCTGATTGAAATGTATCATCTAAATTTAAGAAATTAAGAGTAAATAAGTCTTGTGCTAGTAGTGTTGTAAGGTCCCCACTCACATTCACCCTTTTTTGGATTTTAAGCATATTCTTAAGGGCAGAATGGGCACGTTTCACTATGACCTAAGTTAAATGATTGATAAATTCAACAAATGGCTCCTGGGGCCCTTGTCGTCCATTTACAAAAGATCCCTGTTGAACTCTGCCTTTGGGAATTCGGTCCCAGGCCCTGTGAGTGCACTGACACTGTGCATAGCCTAGGGGGAATAATTTAATTGTTGTTTTACATTTACATAGGCCCCCTCCCCTGGAGTATAGCAGCTGTTATGTTTTGTCTGGCCAATTGATTCTGGTTAGCTTGTTGTTTGCATAACTCATCATGTTATGCCCTGCAGAGGAGGAATTGACTGGCCTCTAAAGTTGTTTCAGCTAGCACTGACCAGTCCCATGGGGTCATATGGAAGTTATATGTTATGGCCTCAATTAATCCTTCCATAAATGGACTAGTGGCTCTGTTTTCTCTAATGCTCTTTCTTATTTCTTTATAAATCTTTAAAGTAATTTGTTCATGTACATGATTGCCTTGTTGAACTTCCATCATCAGGCAAGCCAAGAGCTCCCCTTCTAATGCCACTTGCCTAAGACAGGGTCCCATAACTGTAGTGCATTCCTTTTCCTTTTCTCAATTTTTTGGGGGAGGGGCTCAGGGAAAATCTATGTCTCCTCTGTGGCACCTTTACCTGGTAATGGCAGGGCTGAGAGAGGAGGAGGAGATAGTAAGGTAGATGATGGGTCTTCCTCCCTTCCCGTTTTATGCTCTTCTGTGTAGAGCGGGGCCAAAGCAGTCCTAACTTAAGGCCCATAACATTAAAGAACGTTAAACATGTTACTGGGACACATTGTCCTTGTGCATAATGTCATTTAAGATTTCTTCCCACTTGTTCCTACAGCTCTAGGTTAGTGTGCCTTCTTCTAGGAATTATTGGTTACAGAAAACAACAGTTTGCATTAGGTCCCTTAATTGAGCCTTTGAAACTGAAGCTTCATTAGATTTAAGCAGTTGTTTCAATACTTTCATATACTGTTGCTGTTGAGCTGATTACTGTTGTCTCATGATGAAACCCTAGGTTGAAAAATCCCCTAAACTTGGAAATCCCCAGCGGGCACCAATTACTTACTGTGCAGTAACTTCACTTTCATTTTTGGGGGTTCCATCATGATGCATTGCATCACTTCCTACATGGGGCACTACCTGGTGGGTCTGTCCCACAGATCCTGGCAGACAGATGAAATGAGCACTCAGACACAGGTATGCAGTGCAAGAGCAGCTAGGGGATTGCCCAGCCCTAGTGGCCATAGTGCAACCCAAAAAACTGGAGCTGCTTGCTTTTATTCCATGCAGGCACAATGCTGACAACCTGGAGCCAATACAACCTGCAGGTAATTGATATTTATTGTTCCCCTTTCAGAGAACATCATGCAGATGATCAAACGTCAGTTCCTGGTGAAGATAATATGTAAACAAGGCTGTTTAAGATAAATTCCTTCACCCTCCCTTGTATCTACTACTTCTCCTCTGCTTCAGGATTATAAAACAGCTGCCTTCAGCTATTCTCCCCTGGTGCTCTGCAGTACCTTCTGACTTTTCAGAAGGTTTGCATCCTTTCCCTATAGTTTTTCCACCACTCTGACCAATCTCTCACACTTTATGCAATATGCTTGTGAGTCGCAATCCACTCTAAGACATTTGTGATGGTATGGACCCATGATAGTACATGTGGCTCTAAGCCCAGGAATGAGTCAACATCTCTCCAACTGGCTGATCCATGTAGGAGGTTCCTCATCTGCCTATGAGCTACATTTAGAAGGGAGTCATCATTTGTAGCTTTAGAAATGAGCCATTTGTGGCTGTATGTTTGCACATCACTGTCACAATTCCAACTGTGGACTGTATCTGCATATGAGATTTAGGATCTCAGCAGTGGGCTCTGTCTATGTAGAGGTTACAATTATAATGTGTGGCAGGATGTTCTTTTAAGAAACACAATCTTGGGCTGGGCATGGGGGCTCACACCTGTAATTCCAGCACTTTGGGAGGCTGAGGCAGGTGGATCACCTAAGGTGTGGAGTTTGAGACCAGTGTGGCCAACATGGTGAGTGAAACCCCTACAAAAATTAGCTGGTCTTGGTGACATGTGCCTGTAGTGCCAGCTACTTGGGAGGTTGAGGCAGGAGAATCACTTGAACTCAGGAGGCAGAGGTTGTAGTGAGCCAAGATCGTGCCACTGCACTCTAGCCTGGGTGACAGAGTGAGACTCTATCTCCAAAAAATAAAAATAAAAATAAATAAAAGAAACACAATATCATCTGTGTTTTTGTCACTTGATGACACTCTTTGTGCCACCCAAGGGCTTTATACAATATTTGAGAGAGTGGCAATTCTCTACGAACTTTGTGAAAAGAAAAGACAGGATCCCTCCCTCCTTCCCTCCCTCCCTCCCTCCTTCCTTCCCTCCCTCCCTCCTTCCTTCCTTCCTTCCTCTTTCTTTTTTTCTTCCCTCTGTGTCCCAGGCTGGAGTATAGTCGGCTCACTGCGGACTCCCTGCCTCCGGCTCCCGTGATTCTCCTGCCTTGGCCTGCAGGCTGCCTGGGATTGTGGGCGCGCAACGCCACCCCTGCCTGGTTTTTTCGTTTGGCTGGAGGCGCGGTTTCGCCATGTTGGCCACGCAGGTATCCAGCTCCTGACCTTGAGTGGTCTGCCCGCCTCGGCCTCCCGAGGTGCTGGGACTGCAGATGGAGTCTCGCTGACTCAGTGCTCGATGTTGCCCAGACTGGAGTGCGGTGGTGTGGTCTTGGCTCGCTGCAGCCTCCGCCTCCTAGCCGCCTGCCTTGGCCTCCCAGCGTGCTGGGATTGCAGCCTCTGCCTGGCCGCCACCCCATCTGGGAGGTGGGGAGCGTCTCTGCCCAGCTGCCACCCCGTCTAGGAAGTGAGGAGTGTCTCTGCCTGGCCGCCATCGTCTGGGATGTGAGGAGCGCCTCTGCCCGGCCACCCCATCTGGGAGGTGAGGAGTGCCTCTGCCCAGCCACCACCCCGTCTAGGAAGTGAGGAGTGCCTCTGCCCGGCTGCCCCGTCTGGGAAGTGAGGAGCACCTCTGCCCGGCCGCCCATCATCTGGGAAGTGAGGAGCACCTCTGCCCGGCCCCCATCGTCTGGGAAGTGAGAAGCGCCTCTGCCTGGCTGCCCCATCTGGGAAGAAGTGAGGAGCATCTCTGCCCGGCCGCCCCGTCTGGGAAGTGAGGAGCGTCTCTGCCCAGCGCCCATGGTCTGGGAATTGAGGAGCGCCTCTGCCCGGCCACCCCATCTGGGAAGTCAGGAGGGCCTCTGCCCGGCCACCCCGTCTGGGAAGAAGTGAGGAGCGTCTCTGCCCGGCTGCCCATCGTCTGGGAAGTGAGGATCGCCTCTGTCCGGCCGCCTCGTCTGGGAAGTGAGGAGCGCCTCTGCCTGGCTGCCCCATCTGGGAAGTGAGGAGCGCCTCTGCCCGGCCTCCCCGTCTGGGAAGGGAGGAGCACCTCTGCCCGGCCACCCCATCTGGGAAGAAGTGAGGAGAGTCTCTGCCCGGCCACCCTGTCTGGGAAGTGAGGCGCACCTCTGCTCGGCCGCCCATCATCTGGGATGTGAGGAGCGCCTCTGCCCAGCTGCCCCATCTGGGAAGTGAGGAGCGCCTCTGCCCGGCCGCCCCGTCTGGGAAGTGAGGAGCGCTCTGCCCGGCCGCCCCATCTGGGAAGTGAGGAGTGCCTCTGCCCGGCCGCCCTGTCTGGGTAGAAGTGAGGAGCGCCTCTGCCCGGCCACCCCGTCTGGGTAGAAGTGAGGAGCGCCTCTGCCCGGCCACCCCGTCTGGGAAGAAGTGAGGAGCCTCTGGTCTGTGAGGAGCGTCTCTGCCCGGCCGCCCCGTCTGGGAAGAAGTGAGGAGCGTCTCTGCCCGGCCGCCCATCGTCTGGGAAGTGAGGTGTGCCCCTGCTCGGCCACCCCGTCTGGGAAGTGAGGAGCGCCTCTGCCCAGCCGCCACCTCATCTAGGAAGTGAGGAGTGCTTCTGCCCAGCTGCCCCGTCTGGGAAGTGAGGAGAGCCTCTGCCCGGCCACCCATCATCTGGGAAGTGAGGAGTGCCTCTGCCCGGCCGCCCCGTCTGGGAAGAAGTGAGGAGCGTCCCTGCCCGGCCGCCCCGTCTGGGAAGAAATGAGGAGCGTCTCTGCCCGGCCGCCCCGTCTGGGAAGTGAGGAGTGCCTCTGCCCAGCCACCCCGTCTGGGAAGTGAGGAGCGCCTCTGCCTGGCCGCCCTGTCTGGGAAGAAGTGAGGAGTGCCTCTGCCCGGCCACCCCGTCTGGGAAGAAATGAGGAGCGTCTCTGCCCGGCCGCCCCGTCTGGGAAGAGTGAGGAGGGTCTCTGCCCGGCCGTCCCATCTGGGAAGTGAGGAGCACCTCTGCCTGGCCACCCCATCTGGGATGTGAGGAGCACCTCTGCCCGGCTGCCCATCCATCGTCTGGGATGTGAGGAGTGCCTCTGCCCGGCCGCCCCATCTGGGAAGTGAGGAGCGCCTCTGCCTGGCCACCCCATCTGGGAAGTGAGGAGCGCCTCTGCCCGGCCACCCCTTATGGGATGTGGGGAGCGCCTCTGCCTGGCTGCCCTGTCTGGGAGGTGTACCATGGAGGCCAGACGCAATGTGAGGGCTGGACGTGGTGGCTCACGCCTGTAGTCCTGGCACTCTAGGAGGCCGAGGCGGGTTGATCACTTGAGGCTAGGAGTTTGAGACCAGCCTGGCCAACATGGTGAAACATATGAAAAATACAACAGACAAACCAACCAACCAACCCAGCAACAACAAAACAGGTCTACCCTGGAGTCATACTCTAATTTTTTCTATTTTCCTCCCTTTTCTGATCCTTTATTCCACTTTCTTTTTCTTCCTCTTCCTTCTCCTTCTTCTTTGTCAAATAGAGGATTGAGTTATTGTCATTGATCCATACAAAGTCCCTCTCTCATTTTTCTTTAATTCCCACCCCCCATTTCTATTCCCCATCTTCCCATGTGCAACCTTCCTAATATGTTTGATATGCATCTTTTTGTTTGTATGTATTTTTAGAAAATGTTGTTTTGTGTGCAAAAAAAAATTAATAATAAAACTGGCATGTCTTAAAAAAAAAAAAAAAGAAAAGACAGGATCGTGTTTGTTTTCCTAACCCCAGGTAGAAGGGAGTGTAACCTTTTTGGGGGATGGGGAAGGAGTCTCATTCTGTCACCCAGGCTGGAATGCAGTGGCGTGATATCGGCTCACTGCAACTTCTGCCACCCGGGTTCAAGAGATTCTCCTGCCTCAGCCTTCTGAGTAGCTGGTATTACAGACATCTGCCACCATGCCTGGCTAACTTTTGTATTTTTAGTAGATACAAGGTTTCACCATCTTGGTCAGTCTGGTCTTGAACTCCTGACCTCATGATCCACCCGCCTCAGCCTCCCAAAGTGCTAGGATTACAGGTGTGAACCACTGTGCCCAGCCAAGTGTAACTCTTTTATTGCCTGGTTCAGGGTGTGAGAATCATCATAGCAATTGCAAGCTGGGGCAAAATATATGTCACAATTACACTGGTGAGTAGGGAGTGAGCAGAAGAGTCACATCAGCTGGGGGTGGTCTAAAGGTATGTCACATCTCTTCTGAGGGCAAGAACCAGACAGGAGAGTCATAACACATCACCTAGGTGCTTGGCCAGGGATGCATTAAAATCAATTCCTATAAGGCAGACTTGGGTGCTGTGGCTCATGCTAGGAATCCCAGCACTTTGGGATACCAAGGCAAGTGGATCACTTGCCAGCCTGGCCAACATGTTGGAACCCAACCTCCACTAAAAATACAAAAATTAGCCTGTTGTGGTGATGCATGCCTTTAATCCCAGCTGCTTGGGAGGCTAAGGCAGGAGAACTGCTTGACCCCAAGAGGCAGAGGTTGAAATGAGCCAAGATCACATCACTGCACTCCAACCTGGATGACTGTGTGAGATTGTGTCTCAAAAAAAAAAAAAAAAAAAAGAAGAAAGAAAGGAGGGGTGGAGCCAAGATGGCCAAATAGGAACAGCTCCAGTCTACAGCTCCCAGCATGAGCGATGCAGAAGACAGGTGATTTCTGCATTTCCAACTGAGGTACTGGGTTCATCTCACCGGAGAGTGCCCGACAGTGGGTGCAGCACACCGTGCATGAGCCAAGGCAGGGTGAGGCATTGCCTCACCCGGGAAGTGCAAGGGGTCAGGGAATTCCCTTTCCTAGTCAAAGAAAGGGGTGACAGATGGCACCTAGAAAATCAGGTCACTCCCTCCCTAATACTGTGCTTTTCCAATGGGCTTAACAAATGGCAACCCAGTAGATTATATCCCACACCTGGCTTGGAGGGTCCTACACCCACGGAGCCTCACTTATTGCTAGCACAGCAGTCTGAGATCAAACTGCAAGGCAGCAGCGAGGTTGGGGGAGGGGCGCCCACCATTGCTGCGGTTTGAGTAGGTAAACAAAGCAGCCGGGAAGCTCGAACTGGGTGGAGCCCACCACAGCTCAAGGAGGCCTGCCTGCCTGTGTAGGTTCCACCTCTGGGGGCAGGACACAGACAAACAAAACACAGCAGTAACCTCTGCAGACTTAAATGTCCCTGTCTGAAAGCTTTTGAAGAGAGTAGTGGTTCTCTCAGCATGCAGCTTGAGATCTGAGAACAGGCAGACTGCCTCCTCAAGTGGGTCCCTGACCCCTGAGTAGCCTAACTGGCAGGCAACTCCCATTAGGGGTGGACTGACACCTCACATGACCGGGTACTCCCCTGAGACAAAACTTCCAGAGGAATGATCAAGCAACAGCATTTGCAGTTCACCAATATCCGCTGTCCTTCAGCCACCGCTGCTGATACCCAGGCAAACAGGGTCTGGAGCGGACCTCCAGCAAACTCCAACAGACCTGCAGCTGAGGGTCCTGACTGTTAGAAGGAAAACTAACAAACAGAAAGGACATCCACACCAAAAACCCATCTGTACATCATCATCATCAAACACCAAAGGTAGATAAAACCACAAAGATGGGGAAAAAACAGAGCAGAAAAACTGGAAACTAAAAATTAGAGCATCTCTCCTCCTACAAAGGAACACAGCTCCTCACTAGCAACAGAACAAAGCTGGACGGAGAATGACTTTGACAAGCTGAGAGAAGACAGCTTCAGAAGATCAAACTACTCTGAGCTAAAGGAGAAAGTTCGAACAAATGGCAAAGAAGTTGAAAACCTTGAAAAAAATTATATGAATGGATAACTAGAATAATCAATGCAGAGAAGCCCTTAAAGGACCTGATGGAGCTGAAAACCATGGTACAAGAACTACATGACAAATGCACAAGCCTCAGTAGCTGATGTGATCAACTGGAAGAAAGGGTATCAGCGATGGAAGATGAAATGAATGAAATGAAGTGAGAAGAGAAGTTTAGAGAAAAAAGAATAAAAAGAAATGAATAAAGCCTCCAAGAAATATGTGACTATGTGAAAAGACCAAATCTACATCTGGTGTAACTGAAAGTGACAGGGAGAATGGAACCAAGTTGGAAAACACTCTGCAGGATATTATCCAGTAGAACTTCCCCAATTTAGCAAGGCAGGCCAACATTCAGATTCAGGAAATACAGAGAACACCACAAAGATACTCCTCAAGAAGAGCAACTACAAGACACATAATTGTCAGATTCACCAAAGTTGAAATGAAGGAAAAAATGTTAAGGGCAGCCAGAGAGAAAGTCGGGTTACCCACAAAGGGAAGCCCATCAGACTAAGAGCTGATCTCTCAGCAGAAACTCTACAAGGCAGAAGAGAGTGGGGGCCAATATTCAACATTCTTAAAGAAAAGAATTTTCAACCCAGAATTTCATATCCAGCCAAACTAAGCTTCATAAGTGAAGGAGAAATAAAATCCTTTACAGACAAGCAAATGCTGAGGGATTCTGTTACCACCAGGCCTGACCCATAAGAGGTCCTGAAGGAGGCACTAAACATGGAAAGGAACAACCGGTACAAGCCACTGCAAAAACATGCCAAATTGTAAAGACCATCAAGGCTAGGAAGAAACTGCATCAACTAACAGCAAAATAACCACCCAACATCATAATGACAGGATCAAATTTACACATAACAATATTAACCTTAAATGTAAATGGGCTAAATGCTCCAATTAAAAGACACAGACTGGCAAATTGGATAAAGACTCAAGACCCATCAGTGTGCTGTATTCAGGAAACCCATCTCACGTGCAGAGACACACATAGGCTCAAAATAAAGGGATGGAGGAAGATCTATCAAGCAAATGGAAAACAAAAAAAGGCAGGGGTTGCAATCCTAGTCTCGTATAAAACAGACTTTAAATCAACAAAGATCAAAAGAGACAAAGAAGGCCATTACATAATGGTAAAGGGATCAATTCAACAAGAAGAGCTAACTACCCTAAATATATATGCACCCAATACAGGAGCACCCAGATTCATAAAACAAGTCCTTAGAGACCTACAAAGAGACTTAGACTCCCACATGATAATAATGGGAGAATTTAACATCCCACTGTCAACATTAGACAGATCAACGAGACAGAAAGTTCACAAGGATATACAGGAATTGAACTCAACTCTGCACCAAGTGGACCTAATAGATATCCACAGAACTCTCCACCCCAAATCAACAGAATATACATTCTTTTCAGCACCACACCACACCTATTCCAAAATTGACCACATAGTTGGAAGTAAAGCTCTCCTCAGCAAATGTAAAAGAACAGCAATTATAACAAACTGTCTCTCAGACCCCAGTGCAATCAAACTAGAACTCAGGATTAAGAAACTCACTCAAAACCATTCAACTACATGGAAACTGAACAACCTGCTCCTGAATGACTACTGGGTAAATAACAAAATGAAGGCAGAAATAAAGATGTTCTTTGAAACCAACATGAACAAACACACAACATACCAGAATCTCTGGGACACATTCAAAGCAGTGTGTAGAGGGAAATTTATAACACTAAATGCCCATAAGATAAAGCAGGAAAGATCTAAAATTGACACCCTAACATCACAATTAAAAGAACTAGAGAAGCAAGAGCAAACACATTCAAAAGCTAGCAGAAGGCAAGAAATAACTAAGATCAGAGCAGAACTGAAGGAAATAGAGACACAAAAAACCCTTCAAAAAATTAATGAATCCAGGAGCTGGTTTTTTGAAAAGATCAACAAAATTGATAGACTGAAGACTAATAAAGAAGAAAAGAGAGAAGAATCAAATAGATGCAATAAAAAATGATAAAGGGGCTATCACCACCGATTCCACAGAAATACAAACTACCATCAGAGAATACTATAAACACGTCTACTCAAATAAACTAGAAAATGTAGAAGAAATGGATAAATTTCTCGACACATACACCCTCCCAAGACTAAACCAGGAAGAATCTGAATCTCTGAATAGATCAATAACAGGCTCTGAAATTGAGGCAATAATTAATAGCTTACCAACCAAAAAAAGTCCAGGACCATATGGATTCACAGCTGAATTCTACCAGAGGTACAAGGAGGAGCTGGTACCATTCCTTCTGAAACTATTCCTATCAATAGAAAAAGAGGGAATCCTCCCTAACTCATTTTATGAGGCCAGCATCATCCTGATACCAACGCTTGGCAGAGACACAGCAAAAAAAGAGAATTTTAGACCAATATCCTTGATGAACATTGATGCAAAAATCTTCAATAAAATACTGGCAAACCAAATCCAGCAGCACATCAAAAAGCTTATCCACCATGATCAAGTGGGCTTCATCCCTGGGATGCAAGGCTGGTTCAACATACACAAATCAATAAATGTAATCCAGCATATAAACAGAACCAAAGACAAAAACCACATGATTATCTCAATAGATGCAGAAAAGGCCTTTGAAAAAATTCAACAACCTTCATGCTAAAAACTCTCAATAAATTAGATATCGATGGGACGTATCTCAAAATAATAAGAGCTATCTATGACAAACCCACAGCCAATATCATACTGAATGGACAAAAAAATGGACGCATTCCCTTTGAAAATGGGCACAAGACAGGGATGCCCTCTCTCACCACTCCTATTCAACATAGTGTTGGAAGTTCTGGCCAGGGCAATCACACAGAAGAAGAAAATAAAGGGCGTTCAATTAGGAAAAGAGGAAGTTTAATTGTCCATGTTTGCAGATGACATGATTGTATATCTAGAAAACCCCATCATCTCAGCCCAAAATCTCCTTAAGCTGATAAGCAACTTCAGCAAAGTCTCAGTATACAAAATCAATGTGCAAAAATCCCAAGCATTCTTATACACCAATAACAGACAAACAGAGAGTAAAATCATGAGTGAACTCCCATTCACAATTGCTTCAAAGAGAATAAGATACCTAGGAATCCAACTTACAAGGGATGTGAAGGACCTCTTCAAGAACTACAAACCACCACTCAATGAAATAAAAGAGAATACAAACAAATGGAAGAACATTCCATGCTCATGGGTAGGAAGAATCAATATCGTCAAAATGGCCATACTGCCCAAGGTAATTTATAGATTCAATGCATCCCCATCAAGCTACCAATGCCTTTGTTCACAGAATTGGAAAAAACTACTTTAAAGTTCATATGGAACCAAAAAATAGCCCGCATTGCCAAGTCAATCCTAAGACAAAATAACAAAGCTGGAAACATCATGCTACCTGACTTCAAACTATACTACAAGGCTACAGTAACCAAAATAGCATGGTACTGGTATCACAACAGAGATATAGACCAATGGAACAGAGCAGAGCCCTCAGAAATAATGCCGCATATCTACAACTATCTGATCTTTGACAAACCTGACAAAAACAAGAAATGGGGAAAGGATTCCCTATTTAATAAATGGTGCTGGGAAAACTGGCTAGCCATATGTAGAAAGCTGAAACTGGATCCCTTCCTTACACCTTATACAAAAATTAATTCAAGATGGATTAAAGACTTACATCTTAGACCTAAAACCATAAAAACCCTAGAAGAAAACCTAGGCAATACCATTCAGGACATAGGCATGGGCAAGGACTTCATGTCTAAAATTCCAAAAGCAATGGCAACAAAAGCCAAAATTGACAAATGGGATCTAATTAAACTAAAAGGCTTCTGCACAGCAAAAGAAACTATCATCAGAGTGAACAGGCAACCTACAGAATGGGAGAAAATTTTTGCAATCTACTCATCTGACAAAGGGCTAATACCCAGAATCTACAATGAACTCAAACAAATTTACCAGAAAAAAACAAACAACCCCATCAGAAAGTGGGCGAAGGATATGAACGGACACTTCTCAAGAGAAGACATTTATGCAGTCAAATAACACGTGAAAAAATGATCACCATCACTGGCCATCAGAGAAATGCAAATCAAAACCACAATGAGATACCATCTCACACCAGTTAGAATGGCGATCATTAAAAAGTCAGGAAACAACAGGTGCTGGAGAGGATGTGGAGAAACAGGAACACTTTTACACTGTTGGTGGGACTGTAAACTAGTTCAACCATTGTGGAAGTCAGTGTGGTGATTCCTCAGGGATCTAGAACTAGAAATACCATTTGACCCAGCCATCCCATTACTGGGTATATACCCAAAGGATTATAAATCATGCTGCTATAAAGACACAGGCACACGTATGTTTATTGCAGCACTATTCACAATAGCAAAGACTTGGAACCAACCCAAATGCCCAACAATGATAGACTGGATTAAGAAAATGTGGCACATATACATCATGGAATACTATGCAGCCATAAAAAAGGATGAGTTAATGTCCTTTGTAGGGACATGGATGAAACTGGAAACCATCATTCTCAGCAAACTATCTCAAGGACAGAAAACCAAACACCACATGTTCTCACTCATAGGTGGGAATTGAACAATGAGAACACATGGACACAGGAAGGGGAACATCACACACCAGGGACTGTTGTGGGGTTGGGGGAGGGGCAGATAGCATTAGGAGACATACCTATTACTAAATGATGAGTTAATGGGTGCAGCACACCAACATGGCACATGGATACATATGTAACAAAGCTGCACGTTGTGCTCATGTACCCTAAAACTTAAAGTATAATAATAATAAAATTTTAAAAAAAGAAGAAAGAAAGAGAAGAGAAAAGAAAAAAAGAAAAGGAAAGAAAAGAAAGGAAAAGAAAAGATTGTCAAAGGCCACAAGTCACATCACCTGGGTGCTGAGCCCAGTGTTATGTTACAATGCTCTCTTTGAGCAGCACCCTGAGAGGTGAGACACACACCTGGTGGCTGATCCCGCATGACATCTTTTCTTTATGCATCATACATGTAGGTGAGGAGAGTCACATTTCATAGGTGATGGATTCCAAAATATGTCACACGGTGCCTGTGGGCAGGACCAAGGCAGGAACCTCTCATCCCCTAATGTCAGACTCAGTGATATATAACAATATGCAAAATATGCAAGGTCCAGTCAAAAGATGAGTTACATCATCTAGGTGCTGGGCCCAGTGATATGTCACATTTCCTACTGTGGACGGGTCCAGAAAGATAAGGAGAGACCTATCACTTAGGCCATTGGTCCAGAGATATGTCACAATGACCTCTTGGGCAGGAACCAAGCAGAAGAATCAAATCCCCTGTGTGCTGGGCCCAGCAATATGTCACTCTCATTTCTGTTAGCATGACCCAGGCCCAAAGATATATTCTAATCTAACCATGGACAAAGTGAAGATAAGAGAGGAGAATCACATAAAATAGTTGACGGGCAGAAAACTCACATCATCAGGGGTAGGGCCCAGCAATACGTCACAATGTCTTACGTGTGCAGGTCTAAGAAAAAAAAAAGTAATATCCCTTTGGTGCTTAGTTCAGTAATATTGTACAATCTTTCCCACAGGAAAAACTAAAAAATAACAGAAAAAAATCAGCTACATGCTGTGAAAGGTCACAATTCTCTCTATGAGCAGAGACCAGGTAACACAGGAGTCATATCACCTGTGGGACTGGTGCCAGAGATATCTTTTTTTTTTTTTGAGATGGAGACTCACTCTGTTGCCCAGGCTGGAGTGCAGTGGCACGATATTGGCTCACTGTAACCTCCACCTCCTGAATTCAAGTGATTCTTCTGGCTCAGCCTCCCTAGTAACTGGGACTACAGGTGCCCATCACCATGCCCGGCTGCTTTTTGTATTTTTTTTTTTTTTTTTAGTAAAGACAGGGTTTCACCATATTGACTAGGCTGGGCTCAAACCCCTGTCCTTGTGATCCACCCACCTCGGTCTCCCAAAGTGCTGGGATTACAGGCGTGAGCCACCGCGCCCAGCCACAAAAAACATTTTAAAATACATCCTGTAGCCAAGGCCCAGGCATAAAAGTTACATCACCTGAGTGTTAAACTCATCAATATGTCACAATGGCCCAAGTGGGCAAATTGCAGGCAGTTGAGTCAGAAATTGTCAGTGCAGGGCCCAGCAATATGTCACAATGTCCCCTGAAACCAAAACCTAAAAGAAGAGAAGAGTCACATAAGCTAGGTGCTGGGTGTAGCAATATGCTACAATTTCCCTGTAAGCAGGGACCAGCAGAAGAGAGTCACATTACCTGAATGTTGGGCCCAGTGATATGCCAACCATCTTTCCTGTAATAAAGACCCAGGAAGCAGGAACACATCATCTGGTTGCTGGCCACAGAAATATGCCACAACTTTCCATGTAGGAAGGGTGCAGGCAGGAGAGTCACATCTCCTAGGTGAGGAATGCAGAGATATGTCATTCCTAGGTGAGGAATGCAGAGATATGCCCCCTGTAGGAAGAGCATAGGTAGGAGACTCCCATCCCTTAGGTGTTAAGTTTAGCAATATGTCACAATATCCAAATATGCAGAGCCTGAGAAAAAGAGGAGAGTCAATAACCTAGATGCAAGGCCAGTGATGTGTCACAATTTCTCTGTGAGCAGAGACCAGGCAGGAGAAAAGAGTAACATCACCATGGTGGTGGGCACTGAGTTATGTCACAAGGTCCCCTGTAGGCAGGCCCAGAAAAAAAATGTTACATCACCTGGGTGTTAAACCCAGCAAAATGTAACAATGTCTAATGTGATATATTGAGCCCCAATATGACACAACATGTAAGACACATTTGAGAGTGTCACATAACATGGGTGCAATGTTGGTAGCAACCGTAAGCCTATCATAAATAGGCCTTAAAGAAACTGGCCATAAACAGGATTTCTGCAGCAATGTGACATGCTCGTGATGACTGTCATGCACACTGCTAAAAGTTGTTGGTTTGCTGGAGCAGGGCAAGGAACCTCTGGCCCCGCCTGGATCGAAAAACTGCTCAAACCACAAATGATAGCAGGAGCAGCCTGTGCCTTGACAGCATGTTTTTGCTGCAGATAATCAGCCAGAGCCTGTTTCTCTGCTCCTCTCTGAGAATGCTTTGTTTCCCATAAGGAATGCTTTTAGCTAATCTATAATCTATAATCTATAGAAGCAATGCTTGTCACTGGCTTTCTATCAATAAATGTGTGGGTCAAACTCTGTTCAAACCTCTCAGCTCAGAAGGCTGTGAGACCCCTGATTTCCCACTCCACACACTATATTTCTGTGTGTGTGTCTTTAATTCGTCTAGCACTGCTGGATTAGGGTCTCCACGACCAAGCTGGTCATGGCAAGTAGTGCCCAACATGGAGGCTCAAACCCAGGTCAAAGTGTTGCTGGAGCCACAGTTGGAGAAAGTAGAACTAAGCTGGAGGACACCCGAGTACTCTTAAGCAATCCCCATGGTGAGTAAGAAGGGGAGCTCAGAAGCATCAGGGTAACAATGGGACAAGTGTGGGCTCTGGTTCATTCCACCTTGGAACCTTTTCACGCTAATGATGAGGAGGAAGGAAAGTATAACAAAGTAACAGAAGAGGTAACAGAACGGGTTTGTTTGCCAGCTAAACCTAAAGCCTCAAAGGAGGAAGAGGTTCATCCCTACCCTTCTGCACCCCATCATTTTGAAGAAAAAGAGTGGCCTGACCCTCCAGATCTTTCTTTTCCAGAGGACACTGGACAAAAATAGTTGCCCCAGTGACTGTTTGAGCAGCACCTTGAGTGACCGTTCTCAGTTCTATTCAGGCAGGAATCCAGCAAGCTAGATGAGAGGGTGATATGGATGCTTGGCAGTTCCCTGTTAGAATACACCCACCTGATCAATAGGGAAATATTATGGCTAAGTTTGAGCCTTTTCCTTTTAAAATACTTAAAGAATTTAAAGAAGGTATTAATCAATCTGGACCAGGTTCTCCTTTTGTAATGGGACTGTTAAAGAGTGTTGCTGTCTCCAGTCAGATGTTGCCAGCAGAGACAGTAGGATTATTTCTAGGTAGGTCTAGTTTAAATTTAAAAGGAGTACAAGTACATACAGGAGTCATTGATTCAGATTACAATGGGGAAATTCAAATTGTTATATCTACTCCTGCCCCCTGGAAAGCAGAGCCAGGAGAGTGTACAGCACAGCTCCTGGTTGTGTCATATGTGGAAATGGGGGAAAATGAAACTAAACAGACAGGAGAATTTGGCAGAACAAATAAGCAAGAGAAAGCCACCTATTGGATAAATCAAATTACTGATAAGCATCCTACCTGTGAACTAACTATTCAGGGAAAGAAATTTAAAGGTTTGGTAGATACAGGAGTGGACATTTCATTCATTTCTCTACAGCACTGAGCATCCGCACGGCCAATTCAACCCACTCAATTTAACATAGTTGGAGTTGGTAAAGCCCCTGAAGCATATCAAAGTCATTATATTTTACATTGTGAAGAACCTGATGGACAATCTGGGACTATTCAGCCAATTATAACTTCTGTACCTATAAATTTATGGGGGAGAGATTTATTACAGCAATGAGGAGCACAAGTTCTAATTCCAGAACAATTATATAGCCCTGAAAGTTAGCATATGATGCAAGAAATGGGGTATGTGCCTGGCATGGGATTAAGAAAAAATTTACAAAGGTTAAAGAAACTGCTTCAAGTGGAAGGATAAAATTCTCATCAGGGTTTAGCATATCATTTTTGATGGTGGCCATTGTTAAGCCTCCAGAACTTATACTTTTAAAATGGTTAACAAATAAGCCAATTTGGATAGAAAAATGGCCACTGAGTGAAGAGAAACTGGAGGCTTTAGAGAACTTAGCTACTGAACAATTAGGAAAAGGACACATAGCTCCAACATTTTCCACCTGGAATTCTCCAGTCTTTGTTATTAAGAAAAAAATCAGGTAAATGGAGAATGCTGACAGATGTTAGAGCCATCAATTCAGTTATACAACCTATAGGAGCATTTCAGCCAGGATTGCCTTCTCCTGCTATGATTTCAAAAAATTGGCCTTTAATCGTCATAGATTTAAAAGACTGTTTCTTTACTCTCCCCTTAGCTGAGCAAGACTGTGAATGGTTTGCATTTACAATTCCTGTGGTAAACAATTTGCAGCCTGCTAAGCATTTTCATTGGAAATTCTGGCCACAAGGCATGTTAAACAGTCCAACAATTTGTCAGACTTATGTAGGACAAGCAATTGAACCTACTTGTAAAAAATTTTCACAGTGTTACATTATTCATTATATGGACGATATGCTTTGTGCTGCCCCACTCAGGAAATATTACTCCAATGTTATCACTTACAAAACTTGATTTCTCAAGCTGGTTTAACTATAGCTCCTGACAAAATTCAGACTACTACTCCTTACTCCTACTTAGGGACCTTAGTAAATGACACTACAGTAGTGCCACAGAAAGTAGTCATACATAAGGATCAATTAAAAACATTGAATGACTTTCAAAAATTACTAGCAGACATTAATTGGATACGAGCTGCTCTAGGCATTCCTACCTATGCCATGAGTAATCTATTTTCTATCCTTAGAGGAGGTCCTAATCTCACTAGCCCTTGGCAATAAATGAGGCTGAGACAGAGTTACAGCTGATTAAAAAGCAAGTGCATAAAACTCAACTAAATAGAATAGATCCAGAAAATACTTTAGACTTATTGCTTTTTCCAACTCAGAATTCACCTATTGGTGTTATTGTTCAAGATCAAGATCTTGTAGAATGGCCTTTTCTTCCACATACTAATTCACGGACTCCATCTCCTTATTTGGATCAAACTGCTACTCTGATAGGAAATGGGAGAACTCAAATTGTTAAATTGCATGGATATGATCCTGGAGAAATTATCATCCCTCTTAGAAAGGCACAAATACAACAAGACTATTCATAGTCTTAATTGGCAAACCATTTAGCTGATTTCATAGGTGTTCTCGATAGTCACTTTCCAAAGACAAACATTTTAATTTTTAAAATTAACTAATTGGATTCTCCCTAGAATAACTAAATTTAAACCAATTGAAGGTGCTGAAAATGCTTTTACAGATAAGTCTAGTAATGGTAAAGCTTCTTATTCTGGATCAAAAAGTAAAGTTTTCTAGACACCCTATACTTCAGCTCAAAAAGTGGAGCTTGTAGCTGTAATTGAACGGCTGACTGCTTTTGAGATGCCTGTCAATGTAATTTCTGATTCTTCGTATGTGGTTCATTCCACACAATTAATTGAAAATGTCAGTTATGATTTCATACAGATGAACAACTGATGACTTTATTTACCCAATTGCAAACAGCAGTTAGGAATAGAATGCACCCTTTTTACATTACTCATATTAGAGCTCATACACCTCTTCCAGGACCTTTGACTGCAGGGAATCAAATGGCTAATTGCCTAGTTGCTACTGCAATATCTAATGCTAGACCCTTTCACAATTTAACCCATGTTAAGGCCTCTGGTCTCAAACGCAGGTAAGTATTACTTGGAAAGAGGCTAAAGCCATTATTCAACAATGCCCAACTTGCCAAATGGTGCACTCCTCATCTTTTACAGGAGGAGTTAATCCTCGAGGATTGGAACCTAATTCTCTTTGGCAAATGGATGTCACTCATGTTCCTTCTTTTGGTAAATTGGCTTATGTACATGTTTGTGTAGATACATTTTCTCACTTTGTTTGGGCTACATGCCAAATAGGGGAATCTTCTCCCTGTGTTAAATGGCATCTCCTGCAATGCTTCACAGTCATGGGCATTCCAGCTTCAGTTAAAATGCACAATGCCCCAGGCTATACTAGCCAAGCTCTAGCTACATTTTTCTCTATATGGAATATTAAACACATTACTGGTATCCCATATAATTCTCAAGGACAAGCCATAGTGAAAAGAATGAATCTCTCATTGAAACAGCTGTTGCAAAAGCAAAAAGGGGGGTAAACAGGGACTATGGGACACCTCATATATAAAATTGAATCTAGCATTATTAACCTTAAATTTTTTGAGCTTGCCTAAAGGCCAGATATTATCAGCAGCTGAACAGCACCTACAGAAACCAGCTGCAAAGACAGAAGCAGAACAACTGGTTTGGTAGAGAGATCCGATAACAAAAAGTTGGAAAATAGATAAAATAATAACTTGGGGTAGAGGGTATGCTTGTGTTTCTCCAGGCCAATACCAGCAACCGATTTGGATACCATCCAAACACCTGAAACCTTATCATGAGCCAGATGCTGAGGAAGAGATCCTGGGAGGATCCTAAGGACCCCCTGGTTGCAGCCATGACAAGACTGATGCTGAGGAGGACCCCAACTGTCACGAGCAACACCCATCAAATACAGCCACCTACCTGGGGACAGATAAAGAAGATGTCACAGATGGTGGAAGGAAACCTGAGGAAAGCAGGCACAATGAGTATTTTAATGATGGCTATGATAGCAGTGATCACCATTGCCATGAGTATTCCTTCAGCAAGGGCTGACACAGAGAACAATTATACTTATTGGACATATTTATCAATCTTGTCTGGCAATAATGCCTGGATGTAATCACTCTATGATGTATTTACACATGCTTTCTGGTCTCACTATTTACCGTAATAAATCTGCTCCTATAACTAAGGCATACCACCCTCAAAAACCTATTTGTAAACAGAATTAAACCTGACCAGAATAAATGAACATACTCGTTTGGGAAGATTGCTTTGCAGAGCAGGCAGAGGTGATGCGCAATGATTCCTATAGAATCATTATTGATTGGTCCCCTAAGGGAATGTTTAGCTTGAATTGCACCTCTCAGTCTGTGTGCCATGGCCACACTATGTTCAGCTGGTCTGAAAAAAATGGTCAGATGGTAGAAATGGTAAGAAGTGCAGCAAGAGTTCCTATTATCTGGAAACATGGCAGTATAGTGGCACCTCAACCTCAAATGATATGGCCCACTCTGGGAGCTAAACATAAAGATTTGTGGAAACTATTAACAGCTCTTAATAAGATCAAGATTTGGGGAGGAAAATATACTATGCCATCACAATATAATCCTTATTACATTTTAGAACTTTTTGAAAACAATACAATGTGGATACAAAGTTTTGTTCACCCTCCTTTTCTGTTGGTAATGGGTGATCTAAAGTTTGACATCCCTAATTATCATGTAACTTACCAGGAATGTAGATTGTTCTCTTGTGTGAACTCTTCCTTGTTTAATACTATTCATTCTATCCTAGTAGTGACAGCTCAAGAAGGAGTATGGTTACCAGTGAAGCTTTCCCATCCTTAGGAAGTCTCTCCCTCTCTATATATTACTGAAATTCTTCATAAAATTCTGAGATGCTCTCAGTGTTTCATTACTACCTTAATCTTGATTATTATAAGACTGATCGCTGTCACAGCTACTGCTGCAGCAGCAGGAGTTGCACTACATTCATCAGTGCAAACAGCAGATTTTGTAAATAAATGGCAAAAGAATTCTACTCTGCTGTGGAACTCTCAAACTAAAATAGACCAAAAGATAGTTAATCAAATCAATGATCTCTGACAAACTGTAATGTGGCTAAGAGATCAAGTAGCTAGCTTAGAATATAGAATGCAGCTAAAATGCAACTGGAATAATTCTGACTTTTGTATCACTCCTCACCCTTGTAATGAATCAGAGCATGAGTGGGAAAGAATTAAGAAACATTTAAAAGGTCATACTGGAAATATATCTTTGAATATTGCAAAACTGAAGGAACAAGTATTTCAAGCTTCTCAGGCACATCTGATGCTAATACCAGGAACTAAAGTGCTTGAAGGAGCTGTGGACAGATTAGCAGCTATTAACCCATTAAAATGGAATAGGTGGGAATTGAACAATGAGAACACATGGACACAGGGAGGGGAACATCACACACTGGCGCCTGTTGTGGGGTGGGGGGAGGGGGGAAGGATAGCATTAGGAGATACACCCAATGTTAAATGATGAGTTAATGGGTGCAGCACATCAACATGGCACATGGATACATATGTAACTAACCTGCACATTGTGCACATGTACCCTAAAACTTAAAGTATAATAATAATAAAAAAGAAACTTGGAAGCTCTGTGATTTCAATGATGATTGTGCTTTTAATCTGTGTTGTCTTTGTATAGTCTGCAGATGTGGATCCTGAATACTGCAAGAAGTAGCCCACCGTGACAAAGCTGCCTATGCCTTTATTGCTTTGCAGAAACATAAAGGGGGACATGTTGGTTGCAAGCCCTAAGCCTATCATAAACAGGCCTTAAAGAAACTGGCCATAAACAGGATTTCTGCAGCAATGTGACATGCTCGTGATGGCTGTCATGCACACTGCTAAAAGTTATTGGTTTACTGGAGCAGGGCAAGGAACACCTGGCCCTGCCCAGAGCAAAAAACCACTCAAACCACAAATGATAGCAGGAGTGGCCTGTGCTTTGACAGCATGTTTTTGCTGCAGATAATCAGCCAGAGCCTGTTTCTCTGCTCCTTGCTGAGAATGCTTTGTTTCCCATAAGGAATGCTTTTAGCTAATCTTGCTTATCACTGTCTTTCTGCCAATAAATGTGTGGGTCAAATTCTGTTCGAGGCTCTCAGCTCTGAAGGCTGTGAGACCCCTGATTTCCCACTCCACACCCTCTATTTCTGTGTGTGTGTCTTTAATTCCTCTAGCGCTGGGTTAGGGTCTCCGTGACCAAGCTGGTCTCAACAGGTGCAGGATTCAGCAACAATTGACAATACCCAAAATTTGTGGGGTTCCCCAAAAAAGAGGAGAGCCAAATCATCGAGGTGCTGGACCCAGTGACATATCACAATCTTACCTTTGGACTGGGACCGGGCAGCAAAATCAAACCACTCAGGTGCTGAACACAGGCATATGTAAAAATCACACCCACAGGAAAGTCCAGTAATGAATTAACAATTCTGCACAGGTCCCAGTTCTAGGTATGAGAGTCACCACATTTTCTATGTTGGGTCTAAGTATGGTAGTGAAAATCTCACCAATGAACTGGATTGGTGCATGAGAGCCTTCATTCCTCCTGTAAACTGTGTTCACCATGGCCCTAAGCCCAGATAAAATTTTCACGGTTTCAGATAGAATTCCCACATGCCAATGAACTGGGTTTAGAAATAAGTCGTCATTCCAGCTTTGGCTGGATGTTCACATATGACAGTTACAATTTTAACTGTGGACTGTGTCTGTGTGAAATTCAGGTTCTCACCAGTGGTCTCTGTCCATGTGTGAGGGTGATAATCCTAACAATTCATGGGGTGTACACATGACAGCCACAATTGTGTGCTGAACCCTGGAATGACACTCTCTGTACCACAAGAGATTTATATATTGTGCAAGAAAGTGGCAATTCTCTATGACTTTGTACAAAAAAGAAGACCCAGGATCATAATTACAACACTAGGCCTAGCTATAAAAGACAGCATCTCTCCTATTAGATGGTTTGAGGTATGAGAATCACCATTGCATCTGTCAGCTAGGCCAAAATATATTTTACAATCCCACCTGTGAATAGACAGAGAGAAGGAGAGTCATATCACCTAGGTTTTGAGCCAGGAATACATCACAATCTTTACTGAGGGCAGGGACCAAACAGGAGTATCGCATCACTTTAATACTCAGCCAGGAATATGTTACAACCTTCTCCTAAAAGTAGGACACAGGCAGCAGAGTCACATCACCTGGGTGCTGAGTTCAGTAACAGGTAACAACGCTTTCTATGGTCAAGACCCATGCAGGAGAGACACATCACCTGGTACCTGGGCCTAGTGATAATTCACAATTTTTCCTGTGTGCAGAGTGCAGGCAAAAATGGAGAGTCACATCTCCCAGGTGACTGATGCATAGATATGTCAGAAGGCCCACTGTAGAAAGGGTTTAGGCAGAAGCCTCTTACTTTATAGGTGTTGGACCTAGTAATATGTCCTAACCTGGAAAATATTCAGGGCTTAGGCAAAAAAAAAAAAAAGGAGGGTCACACAACCTGAGTGCAGAACTTAGCAATATGTAACAATGCACCATGTGGGCAGTGCCAAGGGAAGAAAAAAGACTCACATCACCTGGGTGGAAGACCCAGCCATATGTCACAATGACACCTGTGGGCAGCACCAAGTCTGGAAAAGAGGGTCACATCTTTGAGGTGCAGAGTCAAGATATATGTCACAAGCTCATCTGTGGGCTGGGCCAAGCCAGGAGAGTCAGATCACTAAAATGCATAGCAGACACAAGCATATCTGAAGGAAAGTCCAGGAATGAGATTAGATATTCCACACATGTCCATGTTCTAGATATGAGAGTCAACACCTCCTGTATGTTGGGTCTAAATACATGAGTAACAATCTCAATAGCTGACAGAATTTTTGCAAGAGAGCCACAACATCTTCTGCAGACTGTGTTCTTTCAGTGTAGGCACAGCCTCATGTGTGTGCTGAAGTTTGGTCAGTCACCAGCCCACCTGTGGACGAGATCAACATATGAGAGTCAATTCTCCAACTTTCAACAAACTCCATTTGTGAGCTTTAGAACCTCAACAGTGAGATATGCTTATGTGGGAGAATGACAGTCTTTATTGTTGCCTGAGTGTGCATTGAAGAGACACTATCTCACCTGTGTGCTGTGTACTCCTATGACACTCTGTGTCACCTGAGGGCTTTATACAATACACAAGAGTGGTGATCCTCTGTGACCTTCAAACAAGAAGGAAATCCAGATTCTTTTCATTGGTTCTAAGCCCACAGTCAACATCTCTCTAATTGGCTAAGTCCAGATAAGAGAGTCCTCACCTTCCTATGAGTGGGTTTAGAAATGAGTCGCCATTGGCTGGGCATGTTGGGTCTCACCTGTAATCCCAGCACTTTGGGAGGCTGAGGCAGTTGGATCACCTGAGGTCACGAGTTTGGGAACAGCCTGACCAACACGGTGAAAGCTCATCTCTACTAAAAATACAAACAATGAGCCGGGCATGGTGGCAGGTGCCTGTAATCCCAGCTACTTGGGAGGCTGAGGAAGGAGAATCGCTTGAAGCTGGGAGGCAGAGGTTGCAATGAGCTGAGATCGCACCATTGCACTCCAGCCTGGGCAACAAGAGGGAAACTCTATCTCAAAAAAAAAAAAAAGTCACCATCTCAACTGTGGCCAGATGTTCACATGACAGTCAAAGTTCCAACCGTGAAGTGCATTCATGTGAGATTCAGGACCTCACCAGTAAGCTCTGTCCATGTGTGAGGGTGACAATTCTAAAGGTTGGTGGGGTGTGCATAGGGGAAACACAATCTCATCTGCATGGAGGACCCTGTTATGACATTCTCTGTAACAAACCAGGGCTGTACAGATGTGAGAGAGTGGTAATTCTCTATGATGTTTGTACAGAAAGAAGACCCAGTATCTTCTTTGTTTTCCTAAGCATAGCTATGAGCAACATGATCTCTCCTACTGGCTTCTTCGAGGTATGAAAGTCATCAGTACATCTGTGTGCTTGGCCAAGTTATATCTCACAATTCCACCTGTGGGTAAACAACAAGCACTAGAGTCACATCAACTGTGTGCTGGGCCAGGGTTATGTGACAATCTTCCCTGAGAGCATGCACCAGGCAGAAGAGTCACATCACAGGGTCCTCAACCAGAGATGTTACAATCCTCTCCTGAAAGCAGAGCACAGGAAGAAGAGTACGATCACCTGGATGGTGGGCCAGGAGATATGTTACAAGGATCACTGTAGGCAAGGCCTAGACAGGACAGACAAAACACCTGGTTGCTGGGCCCAGCAATATATCACAGTCGTCTCTATGGCAGAATGCAGGTAGAAGTAGGATTTCATCTCCCAGGTGATGGTTAAAAAAATACACCCCAAAGCACTCTGTGGGAAGGGCTCAGGCAGAAGCCTTCCAACCCCTAGGTGTTTGTTTCAGTGATATGTCACAATAACCAAAATATGCAGGTCTCAGGCAAATGAGGAGGGTCACACCACCTAGGTGCTAGGTCCAGTGATCTGTCACAATCTTTTTTTTTTTTTTTGACAATGCTCAAGCAGAATAGAAAAGTCACATCACCATGATAATGAACAAAAACATGTGTTAGAATATTTCTGTGGGAGGGCCCATGCAAGAAAGTCACATCACCATGTTGTTGGACCCAGAGATAACGTTGTAATACATGATGCATGCGGGTCTCAGGCAGGAGAGGAGAGTAACATCACTTAGGTGCAGGGTGCACCTAAATGCACATCACAATTTCTCCTTAAGCACACCCCAAGCAGTAGCAGAGAGTCACATCACCTAGGTTCTTGGTCCAGCAGTATTTCACAATACCCCTGAGGGGAGGGCCTAGGCAAAAAAGTCACATTACCTAGGTGAGAAGCCTAGAGATATGTCACAATGTCCCTTGTGGGTAGGGCTCATAAACAAGAGAAGAGACATAGCCCAGGTGCTGGGCTCAGCTTTATGTTCCAATCACCCCAGTGGGAAGAAGCCAAGAATGAGGAAGAATCACATCATATAGGAGCTACATCAAGTGGCATATCACAATTCCCATGGTGGACAAACCCCAGAAGAAAAGAGTCACATTGTCTAGGTGGGAGGCCCAAACATATGTCACAGTGACTCCTGTGTGCAGGGACCAGGCAGAATAATTACACCACTGTTTTACTTGCCCCAGTAATATGTCCCTCTCTATCCTGGGGTCATGGCCCAGGCAGAAGAGGAATGTCACCTCACACAGGTAAAAAGGGCATCTACCTGAGCTTTGACCATAGGAGAGATTGTAATGGGTCAAGAAATACATCACAATGCTCTCTGTGGTAAGGGTTCAGGCAGAGGACTCACATCATCTTAGTACTGGGCCCAGTAGTATGTCTCAATGCCTTCTAAGGGCACAGCCAAAGCAAAAAAAGTAATATCACCTTACTGTTAGGCACAGTCATACCTCATAATCTCTTTTGTGAGCAGAAACAAAAAAAAAGAAAAGTGTCAGCTGGGTGCAATGGCTCATGCCTGTAATCCCAGCACTTTGAGAGGCTGAGGAAGGTAGATCACCTGAGGTTGGGAGTTCGAGACCAGCCTGATCAACATGGAGAAACCGTGTCTACTAGAAATACAAGATTATTTGGGCATGGTGGCACATGCCTTTAATCCCAGCTACTCAGGAGGCTGAAGTAGGAGAATCGCTTGAACCCAGGAGGCAGAGGTTGTAATGAGCTGAGATCACGCCATTGCACTCCAGCCTGAGCAAGAAGAGTGAAACTCCACCAAAAAAAAAAAAAAAAAAAAAAAAGGAAAGAAAAGTGTCATATCAGCCAAGTGCTGGGCCCAACAATATGTCCCAATACCCCCAGTGATTAGGGAACAGGCAGGAAAAATAAGTCACATTTCCAGGGTGATTGGAAAGATGTATGTTACAATGCCCTCTGTAGACAGGTCCAGGATGAAGGACCTGGCTGATGGACTTAACAATATGTCATGATGGCCTATGTAGGTAGGGCACAAGCATGAGAGTCACATAACCAAAGTGTGAGGCCCAACAATATGTCACAATAAACATGTGGGCAGCATGAAGGCCAAAGAGGAGACTCACATCACCTGGGTGCAAGGTTCAGCAATATGTCGCAATGAACCCTGTGGGCTTTACAAAGCAGAATGACATACCAGGGGTATGTCACTGTGAGCTGGGCCCAGGGAAGAGAGTCAAACCATTCAGATGCTGGGCCGAGGTGTATGTCACAATCACACCTGTAGGAAGGTCCTGTGATGACATTAACAATAACACACATGTCCCAAGTGAAGGGATGAGAGTCAACACCTCCTGCATTTTGGGTCTAAATACAGGAGTCAGTCTCAATGCTGGACTGGATTTGTGCATGAGCCTCAATTTCTCTTGCAAACTCTGTGCCTTAAAGTTACAGCCACAAAGGTGCACTGAATCTTGGTTAAAGAGTCACCGACCCAACTATGGAAAGAATCCGAGAGTCCATTTTCCAACATTCAATTGCCTCCAAAAGTAACATTCAGAACCTCGAAAGTGGATTGTGTTCATTTAAGTAGATGACAATCTTTGCCATTAACCGGGTGTGAATATGAGTGTTGCAATCTTACCTGTGTGCTCAGCCTTGCCAGGACACTCTTTGTACCACCTGGGTGCTTTATATGGTATGCAGGAGAGTTGCAATCTGCTCTGAGACCTTTGTACTTCTGTGGATCCATAATCTTATGTGGTCCTAAGTCTAACTATGAGAGTCAACATCTCTCGAATTGCCAGGGTCCAGACAGGAGAGTCCTCACTTGCCAATAAGCTAGGTTTAGAAATGAGCCAGCATCTCACCTGGGCATGGTGGCTCACACCTGTAATCCCAACAGTTTGGGAGGCTGAGGCAGGTGGATCACCTGAGGTTGGGAGTTAAAGACCAACCTGACCAACATGGAGAAAACCCGCCTCTACTAAATATACAAAAAAAAAAAATTATCCAGATGTGGTGGCACATGCCCGTAATCCCACCTACTCGGGAGGCTGAGACAGGAGAATTGCTTGAACGCGGGAGGCGGAGGTTGCAGTGAGCAGAGATCACACCATTGCACTCCAGCCTGGGCAACAAGAGGGAAACTCCATGTTAAAAAAAAAAAAAAAAGTCAGCATCTCAACTGGCCAGATGTTCAGACATGATAATTACAATTTCAACTGTGGACTGGATCTGCATGTGAGAATCATGACCTCATCAGTGGGCTCTGTCTATGTGTGAGGGTGACAATTCTAAAAATTGGCAGAATGTGCTTACAAGAAACATGATATTTAGGCCAAGCATAGTGGCTCATGCCTGTAATCCCAGCACTTTGGAGGCCAAGGTGGACAGATCATGAGGTCAGGAGAGCAAGACCATCCTGGCTAACATGGTGAAACCACATCTCTACTGAAAATATAAAATGTTAGCCATGCGTGGTGGTACGTGCTTGTAGTCCCAGCTACTCAGGAGGCTGAGCCAGGAGAATCGCTTGAACCTGTGAGGTGGAGGTTGCAGTGAGCTGAGATTGCACCACTGCACTCCAGCTTGGGTGACACAGCAAGACTCTGTCTCAAAGAAAAAAAAAAAGAAACAAAACATGGTCTAACCTGCTTTGCAGCCCTAACCAGGACTGAGGCAGGAGCCTCCCATTTTAGGAGTCTGGCTCAGTAAAATGTCATAGTACTAAATATGCAGTTCTCAGGCAGAACAGAAGAGTCACATGACCTAAGTTCTTGTTCCAGTGATATGTCACAATCTTGCCTTTTGGCAAGGACCAGGGAGAAGAGAGCAGTCACATTACATAGGTGATGAATGAACATATATGTCCTAATACCCCCATGTACAGAGAAAATGCAGGACAGTTGCAGCAGCTATTTGCTGAACCCAGCGATATGTCAAAATATACAATTTATGCAGTGCCCAGGCAGGAGAAGAGAGTATCATCATCTAGGTGTCAGGCACAGTGACACATTGCAATATCTTCTTGAGAGTCCAAGCAGTGGAGAAGAGCGACATCACCTAGGTGCTGAGTCAAAAAATATGTCAGCCAGGCATAGTGGCTCATGCCTGTAATCCCAGCACTTGGGGAGGTGGAGGCAGGTGGATGACCTGAGGTCAGGAGTTTGAGATCAGCCTGGCCAACATGGTAAAACCCTATCTCTAACTAAAACTATGCTGGGGTTCAGTCAGGATGGTGGGAGAAATTGTAAAATTATAGGAAATAAACACAGACCCTCGTGGAAGGCCTGGGATTTGCATAAAGTGTTTGGCTGAAGGCAGCTGAATTCTCTTAAAAGTTCAGGGCATAGATACATAGGAATGTAGAGTAGTTTACCTAAATAACTTGTTCACTCATGTGGTCCTAAAACTAATCTTTAAATAGCTCATGGGCAGGATGGCTCTTTTAGAGGGGAAGGTGACCAGGTTGATTACCCTCTAATGGTGTTGACTCAAAGCCTTTGTCATTTAATGTGTGCTGAATAAATGCCAGCAGGGCCAGTAAGTCAGGGCCGTGGCTGCAACTCTTTACAGCACTCTCCTTGGAGTCTGTAAGTGGCCCAGACCCTCATCCGATCTGACAAGCACAATATCTGTGTCAGTGTACATTATTCATCTGTCATTGGGTCAGGGTCTGCAGGACAAACACCCACAGCTTGTGCCCCATGTGAGGAATGCTGTGCAGGGAGCACGATGGACCCCCAAACAACAATAAAAAAGGAACTGCACAGTCAGTGAGTAATCAGTAAGTCATTGGTGCCCACATGGGATTTCCAAGTTCAGCGGGGATTGTTCAGGCTGAGGTTTCATCATGGGACAACAGTTATCAGCTCAACAGAAACAGTATATAAAAGCATTGAAATAGCTGCTTAAAGCTAGTGGAGCCTCAGTTTTGAAGGCTCAATTAAGGGACCTAATGCAAACTGTTGCAACCCATAACCCATGGTTCCCAAAAGAAGGCACGCTAGACATAGAGCTCTGGGAACAAGTGGGGAGAAATCTTAAGCAACACCATGTGCAAGGGTAACGGGTCCCAGTATCATCTTTAATATTATGGGCTCTAGTGAGGGTGGCCTTGGTGCCATTATACACAGAAGAGCCTAAAAAGGGGAAAAAGGAGGAATAGGAATTGTCACCTGCCTTACCACCTCCTTCTTCCTCAGCCCCAAAATAACAAAGAATAAACAGAGGTTTTGCCTAAGTCTCCTCCTCAAATAAATAGGAAAAAAGATGAGGGATACACTACAGCAATGCAACCCTGTCTTAAGCAAGTAGCATTAGAACGGGAGCTCTTAGCCTGCCCAGTAATGCAAAATCAATGAGGCAACCACTTACATAAAGAGTTGAGAGGCCAGGCATGGTGGCTTATGCCTGTAATCCCTGAATTTTGGGAGGCTCAGGCAGGCAGATCATGAGGTCAAGAGATTGAGACCATCCTGGCCAACATGATGAAACCCTGTCTCTACTAAAAATACAAAAATTGGCTGGGAGTGGTGGCACATGCCTATGATCCCAGATACTCAGGAGGCTGAGGCAGGAGAATCACTTGAAAACCCGGGAGGCAGAGGTTGTAGTGAACCAAGATTGCACCATTGCACTTCAACCTGGCCAAGCCTGGTGACAGAGTGAGACTCTGTCTCAAAAAAAAAAAAAAAAAAAAAAAGAATTGAGAAAAGGCATTAGAGGCCAGAGCTGTGCAGCCAAGCAGGCAGTAGGCAGAAGGAAAATGTTCGGCAGCAGGGAAGCTCGCAGACACGGAGCCAGCAAATGCTCCCAAAAGCAGCCTGTGTGGTGGCGAGGATGGGGAGCCAGGCCCAGCATGCCAGATCTGGCCTGCTAAGGAGGGGTGGAAGGCAAGGTCTGCCGAGCCAGCAGCAGCCTGGTGGTGGGGGAAGGGAGCAGCACAGGCAAAAAGTGGCGCGTAGGCAAGTGCAACACGACAGCCACCCCAGGACCCGCGCTACTGCCCTCCGACTCCACGGGCAGCCCACGGCAAAATTTCATGTTTCTTGTATACAAGCTATCAGGCCTCTGAGCCCAAGCCTGCACGTATACATCCACATGGCCTGAAGCAACTAAAGAACCACAAAAGAAGTGAAAATAGCCAGTTCCTGCCTTAACTAATGACATTCCACCATTGTGATTTATTCCTGCCCCACCCTAACTGGTCAATTGACCTTGTGAAATTCCTTGTCCTGGACAATGAGTCTCAGAACCTCCCCACTAAGCACGTTGTAACTCCCGCCTCTGCCTGCAAGAGAAAAACTCCCTTTGACTGTAATTTTCCACTACGTACCCTAATCCTATAAAACTGTCCCACCCCTATCTCCCTTTGCTGACTCCTTTTTCGGACTCTGTCTGCCTGCACCCAGGTGATTAAAAAGCTTTATTGCTCACACAAAGCTTGTTTGGTCATCTCTTCACACGGACATGCGTGACATTTGGTGCTGAAGACCCAGGGCGGGGGACTCCTTCGGGAGACTGGTCCCCTGTCCTCACCCTCACTCCATGAGGAGATCCACCTACAACCTTGGGTCCTCAGTCCAACCAGCCCAAAGAACATCTCACCAATTTCGAATCGGGTAAGCAGTCTTTTCACTCTCTTCTCCAGGCTCTCTCACTACCCTTCAATCTCCTTGTCCTTCCAATTCCAGTTCTTTTTCATCTCTAGTAGAGACAAAGGAGACACATTTTATCCATGAACCCAAAACTCTGGCACTGGTCATGGACTCAGTAAGACAGTCTTCCCTTGGTGTCTGATCATCATGGGGATGCCTGCCCTGATTAATCACCCACATTCCATTGGTGTCTGATCATCGTGGGGATGCCTGCCCTGATCACCCACATTACATTGGTGTCTGATCACTGCAGGGACGCCTAACTTGGTCATTCACCCACACTCCCTTGCTGGCAAGACAATTGCAGGGATGCCTGCTTTGGCTGCTCACCCATATTACAGCCCAGGGCTGCTCACCCCACACCCTTCTCCACATCTCTACCCTTCTCTTCAAACTTCACTATGGGCAACCTTCCACCCTCCATTCCCCCTTCTTCTCCCTTAACCTATGTTCTCAAGAAATTAAAACCTTTTCAACTCACACCTGACCTAAAACCTAAATGCCTTATTTTCTTCCGCAACACTGCTTGGCCCCAATACAAACTCGACAATGGTTCCAAATGGCCAGAAAATGGCACTTTTGATTTCTCCATCTTACAAGACCTGGATGATTTTTGTCAAAAATGGGCAAGTGGTCTGAAGTTCTAGACGTTCAGGCATTCTTTTACACATTGGTCCCTCCCTAGTCTCTGCTCCCAATGTGACTCATCCCAAATCTTTCTTCTTTCTCTCCTGTCTGTTCCTTCAGTCTCCACCCCAAGTTCTGAGTCCTTTAAATCTTCCTTTTCTAAGGACCCATCTGACCTCTCCTCTCCTCCCCAGACTGCTCCTCACCAGGACCAGCCAGGTCCCTGTTCTTCCTCAGCCTCTGTTCCCCCACCCTATAATCCTTCTGTGACCTCCCCTTCTCACACTTGGTCCAGCTTACAACTTTGTTCCACAATTAGCTCTCCCCCACCTGCCCAACAATTTCTCTTAAAGAGGTGGCAGGAGCTAAAGGCATAGTCAAGGTTAATGCTCCTTTTTCTTTATCCGACCTCTCCCAAATCAGTTAGCATTTAGGCTCTTTTACATCAAATATAAAAACCCAGCCCAGTTCATGGCCCGTTTGGCAACAACCCTTGCATGCTTTACTGCCGTAGACCCAGAAGGGCCAGAAGGCCTTCTTATTCTCAGTATGCATTTTGTTACCCAATCCACTCCTGACATAAAAAAAAGCCCCCAAAATTAGATTCCAGCCCTAAAACCCCACAACAGGAATTAATTAACCTTGCCTTCAAGGTGTACAGTAATAGAGAAGAGGCAGCCAAGCGGCAATGTATTTCTGAGTTGCATTTACTTGCCTCTGCTGTGAGAGAAACCCCAGCCACATCTCCAGCACACAAGAACTTCAAAACAAACTGCAGGGGCCAGGTGTTCCTCCGGGACCTCCTCCCCCAGGATCTTGCTCCAATTGCCAGAAATCTGGCCACTGGGCCAGGGAATGCCCACAGCCTGAGATTCCTCCTAAGCCATGTCCCACCTGTGCAGGACCCCACTGGAAGTTTGACTGTCTGACTCACCTGGCAGCCACTCCCAGAGCCCCTGGAATTCTAGCCCAAGGCTCTGTGACTGACTCCTTCCCAGATCTTCTTGGCTTAGTGGCTGAAGACTGATGCTGCCCAATCACCTCAGAAGCCTCCTGGACCATCACAGATGCTGTGAGTAACCTCTTATAGTGGAAGGTAAGTCCATCCCCTTCTTAATCAATATGGAGGCTACCCACTCCACATTCAAGGGTCTGTTTCCTTTGCCTCCATAACTGTTGGGGGTATTGATGGTCAGGCTTCTAAACCTCTTTAAACTCCCCAAATCTTGTACCAACTTGGACATTCTTTTATACACTCTTTTTTAGTTATCCCCACCTGCCCAGTTCCCTTATTAGGTCAAGACATTTTAACTAAATTTTCTGCTTCCCTGACTATTCCTGGGCTACAGCCACACCTCATTGCCACCCTTTTCCCCAGTTCAAAGCCTTCTTTGCATCCTCCCCTTGTGTCTCCCTACCTTAATCCACAAGTATGGGATACCTCTACTCCCTCCTTGGTGATCAATCATGCACCCCTTACCATCCCGTTAAAACCTAATCACCCTTATCCCACTCAATGCCAGTATCCCATCCCACAACAGGCTTTAAGGGGACTAAAGCCTGTTATCACTCGCCTGTTACAGCATGGCCTTTTAAAGTCTACAAACTCTCCTTACAACTCTCCTATCCCACCTATCCAAAAACCAGACAAGTCTTACAGGCTGGTCCAGGATCTTCACCTTGTCAACCAAATTTTTCTTGCCTATCCACCCCATGGTGCCAAACCCATATTCTCTCCTATCCTCATTACCTCCCTCCACTACCCATTATTCTGTTCTGTATCTCAAAGATGCTTTCTTTACTATTCCTTCACACCCTTCATCCCAGCCTCTTTTCGCTTTCACTTGGACTGACCCTGACACTCATCAGTCTCAGCAACTCACCTGGGCTGTTCTGTCCCAAGGCTTCAGGGAGAGCCCACACTGCTTTGGCCAGGCCCTTTCTCATTATCTGCTTTCTGTTTGCTCATCTGCCTTCCACCTTATTCAATATTTTGATGATCTTCTTTGTAGCCCCTCTTACCAATCTTCCCAGCAGGACACTATTCTGCTTCTTCAACATCTCTACTCAAAGGGATACCGAGTATCCCCCTCCAAGACACAAATTTCTTCCCCTAGCATTACCTAACTCAGTATAATCTTCCATCCACATACACGTGCCTTCCTGTAGACCATGTTCAGTTAATCTTCCAGACCCCAATCCCCACCACCAAACAACTCCTTTCCTTTTTAGGCATTGTTGGTTATTTCTGACTCTAGATACCGGGTTTTGCTATCCTAACCAAACCACTTTACAAACTCACAAAGGGTAACTTAACTGATCCCATAGACCATAAGTCTTTTCCCCATTCGTCTTTTCAATTTCTCAAAATGGCCCTGGAGACAGCTCCTACACTAGCACTCCCCGACTTGTCCCATCCTTTTCCCTTACACACAGCTGAAATACAAGGCTGTGCTGCTGGAGTCCTCACACAGGAGCCAGGCCCATGACCTGTTGCCTTTCTATCAAAACAACTTGACCTCACAATTTGGGGGTGGCCCTCATGTCTACGTGCAGCAGCTGCCACTTCTTTAATACTTTTAGATGCCCTCAAAGTCACAAGCTATGCCCCACTTACTCTCTACAGTTCCCATAGCTTTCAATATCTATTTCCCTCTTTCTTGTTCCCCACACAAACCACACTTGGTTTATTGATGGTAGTTCTTCCAGGTCCAATTGCCAATCACTGGCAAAGGCAGGTTATGCTATCGTGTCTTCCACATCTATCATTGAGGCTACAGCCCTGCCCCCTTCCACTACCTCTCAACAAGCAGAACTCATTGCCTACACCGTCATTCTTGCAAAGGGACTACCTGTCAATATCTGTACTGATTCCAACTATGCCTTCCACATCCTTTACCACCATGCTGTTATATGGGCAGAAAGAGGTTTCCTCACTACATAGGGGTCCTCCATCATTAATCCCTCCTTAATGAAAACTCTTCTTAAAGCTGCTCTACTTCCAAGGAAGCTAGGGTAATTCACTGCAAGGGCCATCAAAAGGCATCAGATCCCACTGCTCAGGGCAATGCTTATGCTGATAAGGTAGGTAAAGAAGCAGCTAGCATTCCAACTTCTGTCCCTCATGGTCAGTTTTTCTCATTCTCATCTTTTCACTTTACATTTCCAATTTTGCTTTACAAAGGTCTCTTCTTCCTCTGTCACTCCTCCACTTACATGTGTCTACCTATTAATTGGACAAGCACATGTACACTAGTTTTCTTTACTCCCAAAAAACATTTTGCAAATAGGACTGAACAGCTTCCTGTTCCCCTCATGACACCAACACTTCACCACTATTTTGTTTTATTTTTCTTATTAATATAAGAAGACAGAAATAGGCCCTGAACTGCTGCTGAAAAAGGAGGACTCTATATTTTTAAATGAAGGGTGTTGTTTTGACCTAAATCAATCTGGCCTGGTGTATGACAACATAAAAAAATCTCAAGGATAGAGCCCCAAAACTCACCAACCAAGCAAATAATTACACTGGACCCCCTTGGGCACTCTCTATTTGGATATCCTGGGTCCTCCCAATTCTTAGTCCTTTAATACCTGTATTTTTCCTTCTCTTATTTGGACCTTGTGTCTTCTGTTTAGTTTCTCAATTCATACAAAACCACATCAAGGCCATCACCAATCATTCTATATGACAAATGCTCCTTCTAACAACCCCACAATATAACCCCTTGCCCCAAAATCTTTCTTCAGTTTGATCTCTCCTACTCTATGTTCCCAAGCCACCCCAATACTACTTGAAGCAGCTCTGAGAAACATCGCCCATTATCTCTCCATACCCTCCCCAAAATTTTCACCGCCCCAACACTTCAGCACTATTTTGTTTTGCTTCTATTAATTATAAGAAGACAGGAATGTCAGGTCTCTGAGCCCAAGCCTGAACGTACATATACATCCAGATGGCCTGAAGCAACTAAAGAACCACAAAAGAAGTGAAAATAGCCAATTCCTGCCTTAACTGATGATATTCCACCATTGTGATTTGTTCCTGCCCCACCCTAACTGGTCAATTGACCTTGTGAAATTCCTTCTCCTGGACAATGAGTCTCAGAACCTCCCCACTGAGCACCTTGTGACCCCCGCCTCTGCCTGCAAGAGAAAAACCCCCCTTGACTGTAATTTTCCACTACCTACCCAAATCCTATAAAATTGCCCCACCCCTATCTCCCTTTGCTGACTCCTTTTTCAGACTCAGTCTGCCTGCACCCAGGTGATTAAAAAGCTTTATTGCTCACACAAAGCCTGTTTGGTCATCTCTTCACACGGACTTGCATGACACAGGTGACGTCCCAGATTATAATTCTTTGCTAAGATTTAAGTAAAATTTAAGAATTTAAAAGACCTCTTTCTAATAATGGCCACTGTTTTTATCTCTCTCTTACCCCTAATGTGACTCTCACCAATTCCAATTTAAGTAAAACAGTAGCCTCTGAAGGGAGAGAAATTACAAATGGCTCATGAATTACTTGAAAAGCAAATAAAAGCTGGGCATGTAGAACCATCTAATAGTCCTTGGAATTTGCCCATTTTTGTCATCCCCAAAAAGTCAGGTAAATGGAGGCTTTTACATGACCTATGTGCTATTAATGCCAATTTGCAACCTATGGGACCCCTTCAGCAGGGGTTCCCTTCCTCCATGGCAATTCCTCAAGATTGGCTTATAATCATTATTGACTAAAAAGACTGTTTTCATATGATTCCCCTAGCAGAACAGGACAAAGAAAAATTTGTGTTTACAATACCAGCTATCAATAATGAAAGCCCAGCTTGTTGACTTTATTGGAAATTGCCTCCTCAAGGAATGCTAAACAGTCCTCTCCTTGGAAATATCTTGGGTACATACTAACTTCCCAGTCAGTAAGACCTCAAAAAGTTAAACTAAATACTAGGCAACTTACATACATTAAATGATTATCAGAATTTACTGGTCAACATTAACTGGCTCTACCCCACTTTGGGGATTCCTACTGATAAGTTACAAAACCTGTTTTCTATCTTAAAGGGCAATACAGATCTAGATTATCCCAGATATTTAACCCCTGCAGCAAACAGGGGAAATTGAGGAAATAGAACAATCCATCTCTCAGAGGCAGCTAGATTGCATATATCCAGGCTACTCAATTCAGTAAAACACTCCCCTACAGGGTTAATAGGACAGATAACCCCAGAACCGCGCTTCCTAGAATAGGTTTTTTGCTCACATACTGGGACTAAAGCACTCTTTCCCTATATCCAATTACTCAGTAAACTCATCTATTCAGGCCACAAACAATGCAGTCAGTTGCTAGATTATGATTCTGATATCATCAGGATTCCTTTAAGTAAAAGGCGATTCAAAGCAGTATTGCCAGTATCTATCGATCTGCAAATAAATGTCCTGATTACACAAGACAAATAGAGCATGTCCTTCCTGCTAATAAACTCCTTCATTTCTTATCTTGTACTCCTGTGATTTTGCCTACAAAAATAGTTCACTTCCCCATACCAAATGCTTTAACACTGTTTACTGATGGTTCAGGTAAACATAGAAAAGTGGCACTGTGGTGGAGACCATAAAATTCACTCACTCAATCTGGGTTTACTTGCACTCAGAGAGCTGAGATTGGGGCCCTGATATTGGCCTTGGAAACTTTTTCCACTCAGCCCATCAATATTGTGAGTGACTCTGCTTACTCTATTTATTGCAGAATTTTGAGACAGCCCTGATTAAGTCCACTCTAGAGTCCGCCCTGTGTGCTCTTTTTCTCTAACTTCAGCAATTGCTAGATCAATGTACACACCCTATTTTTATTACACACATTTCAGCCCACAGCTCACTGCCTGGCCCATTAGCTTATGGCAATAATCAAACAGACCTTGCGGTTATAACATCACTGCTTAACCAAGCCACCAAATCACATCAATTCTTCCACCAAAATTAGAGAAACTTACCTGAACAATTTCAACTTACCCAGAAGCTGGCTAAACAAATTATCCTGCAATGCCTAGATTGCCAGCTCAGAGGCACGTCCCCTCCTTCAACAGGTGTTAACCCTAAAGGACTAGAACCTAATCAGTTATAGCAAACAGATGTAACACACATCCCTCAATTTAGAAAACTTAGATATGTACATGTATCCACTGATACAAACACTCACCTAATTAGTGCACAAGCCCTTCCTGGAAAGTCCACTCAATATGTCATTAAACATCTTTTAACTTTTGTGTTTATGGGGTGGCCCACAACAACTAAAACTGATAATAGTCCAGCTTATGCCAGCTCACAATTTCAACAATTTTGTCACACATGGAATATCCAACATTCCACAAGCATCCCATATAATTCTCAAGGACAAGCCATAGTAGAATGTGCCCATTCCACTCTTAAAAATATGCTCAAAAAGCAAAAAACGGGGAGTATGGGCAAAGACCCTGCAACACTATTGGCACAAGCCTTATTGACCCTTAATTTTCTAAATTTAGATGATAAATTTCAATCAGCTGTAGAAAAGCACTTTGCTAAAACCTCTCAAGACATAAAACCTGCAGTTTTTGCTAATGTGGGGAAGAGGATATGCTTGTGTTCACACCCCCTCAGGTCCTCTTTGGATTCCAGCACGATGCATCAAACCATACCACGGCATGCCTAGGACCCAATCCCATACGAGAAATGAAGAAACTGACCTTACAGGACCTGTGGCCCCAAGCAATGCAGCTTCCACAGATGACACAAGCCCCAGACCTGGGGGATGCTGGAGAGGACAACTCAGGAGGCTGAACGAATCTTGTTCCAGACACAGACACCAATTACTCCAGATAATTTGTTCCTTGCTATGCTTTCTGTTGTACATTGCAACTCACAAAGGGTATTGATCCTTTTTATACTCTTGCTTTGTTGGCAACCTGTACCTGCTACACTCTATTAGGCTCATACTTGGACCCACCTTTTTTTTCCCCTGTCACCTGGGCAGACACCCCCTTCCCAGCCTTTAATAATATAACTGCTTGGCTAAGAGGGATAGATTTACCCCTAGTAGGGCTCCTTAGTAACAGCACACATAGAACTGAAGTGTCAAATAAAACTACAGGTCACTGACTGGAAAAGAATGTTGCTAATTATACTCATGATTGTCTTATGTTATTTGCTAATTCTAGGAGGCAAAGTTGGAATAAGAGCAATGACCACTTCTTCTGACAGACCTATTGCTTCACACATCTATACTCTTCAGTCAACAGGACCTGATGCAAAGAACAGAAAAGGAGGAGTTGTGGGGGATTCAGTCAGGATGGTGGGAGAAATTATAAAATTATAGGAAATAATCACAAACCCTTGTGGAAGGCCTGGGGGATTGCATAAAATGTTGGGCTGAAGGCAGCTGAATTCTCTTAAAAGCTTAGGGCATAGATACATAGAAATGTAGTTTATCTAAATAACTTGTTTACTCATGTGGTTCTAAAACTAACCTTTGATAGTTCATGAGCAGGATAGCTCTCTCAGGGTGTGGGGAGGGCAACCAGATTGATTACCCTCTAATGGTGTTGACTTAAAGCCTTTGTCATTTAATATGTGCTGAATAAATGCTGGCAGGGCCAGCGAGTCAGGGCCACAGCTGCAACTCTTTATAGCACTCTCCTTGGAGTCTGTAAGTGGCCTAGACCCTCAGCTGGTCTGACAAGCATAATATCTGTGTCAGTGTACGTTATTCATCCATCGTTGGGTCAGGGTCTGCAGGACAGACCCCTGCAAAAATAAAATAAAATAAAAAAACAGCCAGGCATGGTGGCACATGCCTGTAATCCCACCTACCTGGGAGGCTGAGAGAGGAGAATCACTTGAACATGGGAGGCAGAGGTTCCAGTGAGCCGAGATCATGCCACTTCATTCCAGCCTGGGCAATAGAGTGAGACTCTATCTAGAATATATATGTGTGTGTGTGTGTGTGTGTGTGTGTGGTGTGTGTGTGTGTCACAATAATCACTGAGGGGAGGACCAAGGCAAGAGAGTCAAATTTCCTAAGGGGGTAATAGATATCTCACAATAACCTCTGTGAGTAGGACTCAAGAAAAATAGGAGAATCACATAACCTAGCAGCTAGGTAAGCCTATATGACATAATCATCCTTGTGGACAGGGCACAAGAAGAAAGTCACATCACATAAATCCTGAACCAAGTCATATGTAACAATCCACACTATGGACAGTTCCCAGGAAGAGAAGAGTCATACCGTTTAGCTGATGGGACCAGGGATATGTCACAATAGTCCATGTAAACAGAGATAATGCAGAAGGAAGAAATCACCTGTGTGTTGGGTGTAGCAATAAGTCACTCTATTTTCTGTGGGCATAGCCCAGGCAGGAGGGGAGAGTCACATCATCTAGGTGCTTGGCCCAGAGATATGTCACAATCTCTACTATGGGCAAAGCCCAGGTAAGAAAGGAGAGTCACATCAAATCATTGATGGGCCAAGAAATATGCCACAATGCCCCAAGTTGGCAGGGTCTGAGCAGGAGACAAATTACATTCATGTAGGGCACTGCAATATGTCACAATGTCTTTTGAGGGCAGGGCCAGGCAAAATAACCTTGGCGTTGGGGCCAGCAATACGTCAGTTTTCTTGCAGAAGAGAAGAGTCACATCAGCTCAGTGCTGAAACCAGCAATACATATCGTTATCCCTCAGTGAGCAGGGATCAGGCCGGTGAAAAGATTCACATCACCTAGGTGATACACACAGAGATATATCACAGTTTCCCTGGAAGGCAGTGCCCTGGAAGAACGGTTACATCACCTGGGTATTGAAAGCAGCTATACTTCACAATGGCCTATGTAGGCAGGCCATAGGTGGCAAAGACACATCACCTGGGTGCTAAGTCCAAGGATATGTCACAATTTTCCTGAGAGAAAGGTTCAGGTGGGAGAGAAACACCTTCTAATTGCTGGGCCCAGTGATATGTCACAATCTTCTCTGTGGGAAGAATGCAGGTAAAAAAGAAGAGTCATGTCTTTCTAGGTAATGAAGGCAGAGACATGCCACCAATTCTCCTGTGGGCAAGGTGCAGGCAGAATCCTCTCATCCCCTAGGTGTTGGGCCCAGAGATATATCACAATACTCACAATATGCCATGACCTGACAATAGAGGTGAGTCACATTACGTAGGTGCTGGGTCCAGAGATATGTCACAATCCCTGTTTTGTCAAGGCACAGGCATAAATGGAGAATCACATCACCTGAGTGATAAATGAAAAGATATGTCATCATACCCCTGTGGGCTAAGCCCATGCAGGAGGGTCACTTCACCTAGGTGCTGGCCCCAGTGATGTGTCACAATACATAATGTATGCAGGTCCAAGGCAGGAGAAGAGTAACATCATCTAGGATACTGGCCCAGTGATATATAAAAATCTTTTTCTGGCAGTAGAGAGTCACATCACCTAGGTTCTTAGTCCAGCAATATGTCATAGTACCCCTTGAGGGAGGGCCCAGGCAGGAGAGTCACATCACTTAGGTCAGCAGCCAAGAGACATGTCACAATGCCCACTGTGGGAAGGGTTCAAGAAAAAAGGAGAGTAACATAACCTAGCGGCTAGGCTATGTGTGATAATCACCTCAGGTGATCCACACGCTTTGGCCTCCCACAGTCCTGGGATCACAGGCATGAGCCACTGCACCCAGGCTTCTGCCTATAAAAAAAAGACGGAGTCTCACTTTGTCACCCAGGCTGGAGTGTAGTGGTGAGGTCTCGGCTCACTGCAAACTCCACCTCCCAGATTCAAGCGATTTTCCTGCCTCAGCCTCCAGAGTAGCTGGGACTACAGGCACGTGCCACCATGCCCAGCTAATTTTTTGTATTTTTAGTAGAGACGGAGTTTCACTGTTTTAGCCAGGATGGTCTCAATCTCCAGACCTCATGGTCTGCCCACCTTGGCCTCCCAAAGTGTTGGGATTACACGCATGAGCCACCTTGCGAGGCCTGCCCTTCTTTTAAGAAGAAATTGTAGCTGGTCACAGTGGCTCATGCCTGTAATCCCAGCACTTTGAGAGGCTGAGGTGGGCAGATTACCTGAGGTCAGGAGTTCGAGACCAGCCTGGCCAACATGGTGAAACCCCATCTCTACTAAAGATACAAAAAATTAGCTGGGTGTGATGGTGCATGCCTGTAATCCCAACTATTTGGGAAGCTGTGGCAGGAGAATCGCTTGAACCCAGGAAGCAGAGGTAGCAGTGAGCTGAGATCACACAACTGCACTCCAGCCTGGGCCACAAGAGCAAAATTCCATCTCCCTCCACCCCCCAAAAAAAGAAAAGAAAAAGAAAATAAAGAAAGGCAGAGGCAGTAGAGTCATGTCAAGTGGGTGCCGGGCTCAGTGATATGTCACAATGCTCCCTGTAAGCAAAGCCCAGGCAGGAGAAACACATCACCTGATTTCTGGACCAAAAAATATGTCACAAACTCTTCTTTATATAAGCAAAGCCTTGGTATAGAAAGAGAGTCACAACAAATAGTTGATTTTCCCAAAGGTATTCACAATGCTTTGTTGTCAGGCTTCATATAGGAGACTCACATCACCTTGTTACTGGGCCCAGAAATATGTCACAATGCCTTTTGAGGTCTAGGCCAAGCAAAACAATAATGTCACATTGGTGTTGAGCCCCACAATATGTCCCAATCTCCTATTCAAGCAAAACTTATGATGAAAAGAAGAGTCACCCTTGTTTGGTAGTGGGCCAAGTGATATGTCACAATCCCTAGTTTTTGGAGAAACCAGGCAGAAGACAGTCGCATCACCTGGGTGATGGGTGGAAAGATATGTCACTATGCCCCTTGATGGCAGAACCCAGGCAGTAGAGTTAAATTACCAGGGTGTTGGACCCAGCAGTATTTTACAATTTCTTATGCGGTCAGGAAACAGACATGAGAGTCACATAACCTGGGTGTGGCATCCAGAGATATGTCAAAACGCCCCCTGTGGGCAGTGCCAAGCAGGAGAGGAGACTCACATCATCTAAGCACAAGGCCCAGCAAGTGTCACAATGTCCCCTGCAAGCAGCACTAACACAGAATAGGGTCGTATACCCTCAGTTCTGGGTTCAGCAATATGTCATTATCCCATCTGTGGGCTGGACCACACAAGAGTCAGATCACTTATCTGATGAACAGAGAAAAATGTCACAATTAAACCTGCAGGATGGTTCAGGGATGAAATTAACAATCCCACACATGTCCCGGTATTAGGTATAGGAGGTTAACACTTCCTATATATTGTATCTAAGAACAGGAGTTACAATCGCAATGGTTGACTAAATTTGTGCATGAGAGCCTCAACTCCTCCTGCAGACTGTCTAATTAGTGAAGTCACAGCCTCATAGGTGTGCTGAATCTTGCTCTGAGTGTCACCAGCTCACCCGTGGACTGGATCCACATCTGAGAGTCAAGTTTCTGACGTTTACTGCCTACAGGTGTGAGATTCAGAACCTCAAAAGTGGGCTGTGCTCATGTGGGAAAATGACAATGTATACTGTGTGTGGGTGTGCATACAACTGTCACAATTTGCCCTGTGAGCTGGGCCTTGTTAATATGCTCTCTATACTACCCAAAGGTTTTATACAATATTAATGAGAAACAATTCAGTCTGAGATCTTCATCTTTGTTTCCCCAAGAGAGAATCTTTTTCTCCCCATCAAGATGGAGTCTTGCTCTGTTGCCCAGGCTGGTGTGCAGTGGCATGATCTCAGCTCACTGCAACCTCTGCCTGGTGGGTTAAAGCAATTCTCCTGCCTCAGCCTCCCGAGTAGATGGGATTACAGGCACCCACCACCATGCCTGGCTAATTTTTGTATTTTTAGCAGAGACAGGGTTTCACCATATTGGCCAGGATGTCTTGAACTCCTGACCTTGTGATCCACCTGCCTTGGCCTCCCACAGTGTTGGGGTTACAGGCGTGAGCCACCGTGTCTGGCCAGATCTTCATCTTTGTAGGCAACCACAACCATACCTGTGGCCCTATGCCCAGATATTAGAGTCAACATCTCTCCTATTGGCTGGAACCAGATAGTAGAGTCCTCATTGCTTATGTTCTGGGATTAGAAATGTGTCATCATTCCAACAGTGGCTGGATCCTCACATATGACAGTCACAATTCCAACTGTGAACTGTGTTTGCATGGGAAATTCAAGACCTCAGCAGTGGGCTCTTTCCATGTGTGAGGGTGATAATCCTAATGGCTGGTGAGGTGCACATGTAAGAAACAAAATCTCACCTACGTGCTGTGCCCTGTGATAACACTCTCTCTAACACTTGAAGGCATTACATGATAGGTGGGATTGTGGCAATCCTATATGACCTTCATACAAAGAGAAGACCCAGGATGTTGCTCATTTTTCTAAGTCAAGCTATGAAAGACGGTATTTTTTCTAATAGCTGATTTGATGAATGAAAGCCATCATCACATTTGTAAGTTGACCACAGTAGATGTCAAAATTAGGTAGGGAGCTAGCAGGAGAGTCACATCACCTGGGACTTCAGCCAAGGATATCTCACAATCTTCCCAGAGGAAGGGAGCCAAGCAGGAGTGTCACATCACATGGGTGCTCAGCCAGGGATATGTTACAATTCTCTCCTGAAAGCACAGCACAGGCAACAGTCTCACGTCACCTGGGTGCTGAGCTCAGCACTATGTCACAAGGTTCCCTGGGGGCAAGACACAGGCAGAAGAGCCACATCACCTTGATGTCTGGTTCCAGGGATATGTCACCATCCTTCCTGTGAAGGGGAGGGTGCAAGTAATTATAAAATGTCATATCTTCTAGGTCATGGATGCAGATACATGTCACAAGGTCCCTGTGGGCAGAGCCCAGGCAGGAACATGCTATCCTATAGGTGTTGGGCCTAATGATATTTTACAATAACCAAAATATGGGAGGCCCAGGCAAAACAGGAGAGTCACATCACTTATGTGCTGGGTCCGGTGAAACGCCACAATACCCCTTTTTGGCAGGGCCTAGGCAGACGACAATTACATTACCTAGGTGATGAATGAAAAGATATGTTATGGCCGGGCATGGTGGCTCATGCCTGTAATCCCAGCACTTTGGGAGGCCGAGGCAGGTGGACCACAAGGTCAAGAGATCAAGACCATCCTGGCCAACATGGTGAAACCCCGTCTCTACTACAAATACAAAAATCTGCTGGGCGTGGTGATGGGCACCTGTAGTCCCAGCTACCGGGGAGGCTGAGGCAGGAGAATCGCTTGAACCCGGGAGGTGCAGGTTGTAGTGAGCTGAGATCACACCACTGCACTCCAGCCTGGCAACAGAGCGAGACTCTGTCTCAAAAAAATAAAAAGGAAAGATATGTTATAATACCTCTGGGCTCAAAAATATGTCAAAATGCCTTACGTGGGTAGGGCTCTGGAAAAAAAAAATCACATGACCTAAGGGCTGGGTTCAGCTATATGTAACAAACTCCCTAGTTGGCAGGGCCCTTGCATGAGAGAAGAGTCACATCACTTAGGTGCTGGGCTCAGTGATATGTAACAAACCTTTTTGGCAGGGCCCAGGCAGAAGAGGAGTGTCACATCACCTAGGTGATTAATAAAATGATAACTCATAATACCCCTATGGGCGGGGCCCATGCAGGAGAGTTGCATTATCTAGGAGGTGGAGTCAGTGATATGTGTCAACACACAATGTGTGAAGGTCCCAGGCTGGGGAGGAGTCACCTCATCTAGGTTATTGACCCAGTGATACATCACAATCATTTTTAGGGCAGAGACCAAACAATAGAGAAGAGTCACATCACCTAGATGCTGGGCCCAGCTATGTATCACAACACCCTGAGAAGAGGGCCCAAAGAAAAGATTCACATCACCTAACTGAGGGTCTCGGACATACGACACAATTCCCACTGTGGGTAGGGCTCAGGAAGAACTGTAGAGTCACATAACCTTGGAGCCAGGCCCAACTATATATCAAAATCATCCCAGTGAATGGGGCCCAGGAATAAGAAGAGAGTCAAATTATGCGAGTGAAGGGCCAAGCAATGTCACACTCCCCATTGTGGACAGCTCCTAGGAAGAAGAGTCACATAATGTCAGTGATGGGCCCAGATATATGTCACAATGACTTCTGTGAGCTGGAAGAAGAATCACATCACCTGTGTGCTGAACTCAGTAATAAGTCACTCTCTACTCTGTAGGCAAGGCATAGGCAGGAGAGGAGAGTCACAATACCTCGGTTCTGGGCCCAAAGTTATGTCACAATCTCTTTTTGGGCAACATCCAGGTAGAGAGAAGAGTCACATAAAATAGTAAAGGGCCCAGAGATGTATCTTGTAGGTACCTTGGAGGAAGGGTCAGGAAGGAGACTCACATCACATTGCTTCTGGGCCCAGAAATACATCACCACGCCTTCTGAGGGCAGTGGCAAGGCCAAAGAGTAATGTCACTTTAGTATTAGACCCAGTGACATGTCACAGTATCCCCTGCAGGCAGAACCTAGGATAAGGAGGAGAGTTATGTCGGCTAGGTGCCAAGCCCAGTGATATGTCACAATCCCTTCTGTGAGCAGGAGCCAGGTAGGAGAAGAGAGTCACATTACCTGTGTGATGGGTGCAGGGATGTCACAATGTCTTCTGTAGGCAGGGCCTAGGCAGTATAGTTACCTCACCTGGGTGTGTGACCTAGCAATATGTCACAATGGCCCACCTGGGCAGGGCACAGGCAAAAGAGTCACATAACCTGGGTGCGGGGCTCAGCGATATGACACAATGCCCCCTGTGGAAGAGACAAGGCAGGAGAGAAGACTCACACCACCTGGGTACAAATCCAGTGATATGTCACAATGTCCTCTGTGGACAGTGCCAAGGCAGTAGAATAGTCACACCACCTCGGTGCTGGGTCCAGGGATATGTCACAATCCCATTTGTGGCCTGGGCCCAGGAAGGAGCATCAAATCACTCTGGTGCTGGGTAGTGATATGTCATAATCACACCAGCAGGAATGTTTAGGGATGAGATTATGCATCTGAACTGGAAAGAATCAACACATCAAAAATATTACCAGACCATGCAAGATGGCTCATGCCTGTAATCCCAGCACTTTGGGAGGCCAAGGTGAGAGGATATCTGGAGCCCAGGATTTGGAGACTATCTTGGGGGCAATGTGGTGGACGAGACCTCTATTGAACAATAATAATAAAAGTTAAAAAAAGAGGCTGGGTGTGGTGGCTCATGCCTGTAATCCCAGCTACTTGGGAGGCTGAGGCAGGAGAATCACTTGAACCTGGGAGGTGGAGGTTGCAGTGAGCCGAGAACGTGCCATTGTACTCCAGCCTGGGGGACAAGAGTGAAACTCCATCCCCCCAAAAATGAATGAATAAATAAATAAATAAATAAATCCGGGGTCAGCTGGGTGCAGTGGCTCACGCCTGTAATCCCAGAACTTTGGGAAGCTGAAGTGGGCAGATCACAAGGTCAGAAGTTCGAGACCAGCCTGGTCAATATGGTGAAACCTCGTCTCTACTAAAAATACAAAAATTAGCCAGGCGTGGTGGCAGGCGCCTGTAGTCCCAGCTACTCAGGAGGCTGAGGTGGATAATTGCTTGAACCTGGGAGGCAGAGGTTGCAGTGAGCCGAGATCATGCCACTGCATTCCAGCCTGGGAAACAGAGCGAGACTCCATCTCAAAAAATATATATATTAATATTAATAATTCTGAGGTCCTAGAGAAAAACAGTCTTGAGTCAAAAATACAAAAGGCCTACTTAGCAGTTAGAATAATTTGTATATATTTCAAGTAGGCAGGAAAAGAGTTTACATACAAAAGTTTTGTAAAGAAAATGATTTAAGAAAAGAAAAGAGAAAAATCTCTGCCCTTATTTTCAAGAAGGGTGAAGCCTGTATTTGTAATTTGTATCTTTTTTTACAACATCCAGGTCTAGGGCCATGATCTTGAACTCATGGACATCTGAATTCTAGTAGGTGCTAGATTCAGGAACCTGAGGGCTGGCCTTGGGCACACTCTGCAAATCAAAAAGTGTTTGTGGGGAAGTGAAAGACAGAAGAGGGAAAGATTCTATCAATAACTCACTAGTAGGGGACAGTGCCTGGTAGCTGGGAGGACTGGTTTATGCTACAGATACTAACCCAGGCAGGGCTATATTCTGACATATTCCTGTGTTCATGCAGGCAGATGAGATTACTATTGGTGGTTCACAAGCCCAGGCTGATGAAGAGATCAGGTTGTGCTGCAGTTTCCGGGTCTGGAATAGAGATTAGCCAGGAGGCCGCTATGAACTTATATAATTTTTTGGTGAGAAATTCTAGGGACAAAGGTACTATACACATAATTCCTGAGAGTCAAAGTACACTTATGGTATGTTGAAATACACTTAGGGGTTTGGGCACGGTGGCTCCTGCCTATAATCCTAGCACTTTGGGAGGCCAAGGCAGGCAGATCACCTGAGGTCAGGAGTTAGAGACCAGACTGGCCAAAATGGTGAAACACTGTCTCCACTAAAAATACAAAAAATTAGCCAGGCATATTGACACACGCCTGTAGTCTCAGCTACTCACAAGGCTGAGGTAGGAGAATTACTTGAACCCAGGAGGCAGAGGTTGCAGTGAGCAAAGATCGTGCCATTGCACTCCAGCCCGGGTGACAAGAGCAAAACTCCGTCTCAAAAAGAAAAAAAAAAAAAGAAAGAAAGAAAGAAAGAAAGAAATACACTTGTGGATTTCCTGAAAGTCAAAATACACTTATGGTATAGTGTTGTACGTTGGAGACAGGAAGATGGCCTCATTTCCAAAATTTGAGAATGTAGGAATGAAAGTGGAAATTTACAATTTTACTGCCAGCCTGAGTTAGGCCAGGCGAAAACGGTGGTGGCTTAAAGGCCCTGCTTGTCATACATTAGAAAGACCATTCTTCCTGTGTAGTGTTAAAATAATTAAACAGCAGGAAATTAGACTGAAGTGGCTCTAGTGCCCTGTGTTCATAAGTAAAACATCTAAAACCTAACTCAAATGCATTTCTTATAAATTACTATCTTAGGGAGAAAAAAACTCAGGCTTAAGCAATTATAAACCTGCAGTTAATGTCTGGTTCCATAACCAGGAACAGTGAAATTAAATGAACAGGAGGATTTGGAAGCACAAATAAACAAAGCAAAGCAGATTATTGGGTAAATCACATTACTGATAAACGTCGTACCTGTGAACTAACTATTCAGGGAAAGAAATTTAAAGGTTTGGTAGATACAGGAGCAGACATTTCAATCATTTCTCTACAGCACTGGTCATCCACATGGCCAATTCAACCCACTCAATTTAACATAGTTGGAGTTGGTAAAGCCCCTGAAGTATATCAAAGTAGCTATATTTTGCGTTGTGAAGGGCCCGATGGACAACGTGAGACTATTCAACCAATTATAACTTCTGTAGCTATAAATTTATGGGGGAGAGATTTATTACAACAATGGGGAGCACAAGTTCTAATTCCAGAACAATTATATAGCCCTCAAAGTCAACATATGATGCATGAAATGAGGTATGTCCCTGGTATGGGACTAGAAAAAAATTTGCAAGTTTTGAAAGAGCCACTTCAAGCGGAAAGACAAAGTTCCCGCCAAAGATTAGGATATCATTTTTGATGGCAGCCATTGTTAAGCCTCCAGAACCTATACCTTTAAAATGGTTAACAGATAAGCCAATTTGGATAGAACGATGGCCGTTGAGTAAAGAGAAACTGGAGGCTTTAGAGAAATTAGTTACTGAACAATTAGAAAATGGGCGCATAGCTCCAACACTTTCCCCTTGGAATTCTCCAGTTTTCATAATTAAGAAAAAAATCAGGTAAGTGGAGAATGTTAACTGACTTAAGAGCCATCAATTCAGTTACACAGCCTATGATTACACCCAGGATTGCCTTCTGCTATAATTCCAAAAAATTGGCCTTTAATAGTCATAGATTTAAAAGACTGTTTCTTTACTATCCCTTTAGCTGAGCAAGACTGTGAATGGTTTGCATTTACAATTCCTGCCATAAACAACCTGCAGCCTGCTAAGTGTTTTCATTGTTTTACAGATGGGTCTAGTAATGGTAAAGTTTCTTATTCTGGCTTGAAAAGTAAAGTTTTCCAGACTCCCTATAAAAAGCAAAGCTTGTAGCTGTAGTGGAGGTATTCACTGCTTTTGATATGCCTGTTAATGTGATTTCTGATTCTTCATACGTGGTTCATTCCACACAGTTAATTGAAAATGCTTAGTTACGATTTCATACAGACGAACAACTGATAACAAAAGCAAAAAAGGGGGAGAAATAGGGATTATGGGACAGCCCCTACACAATTGAATCTAGCATTATTAACTTTAAATTTTTTGAGCCTGCCCAAAGGCCAGATGTTATCAGCAGCTGAACAGCATCTACAGAAACCAGCTGCAAAGACAGATGCAGAACAACTGGTTTGGTGGCGAGATCCGATAATTTCCTGCTGTTTATTTATTTATTTTGAGATGGAGTCTTACTCTGTTGCCCAGGCTGGAGTGCAATGGCATGATCTCGGCCCACTGCAAACTCCGCCTCCTGGGTTCAAGTGATTCTCCTGCCTCAGCCTTTCGAGTAGCTGGGATTACAGGTGCACCCCACCACACTCGGCTAAATTTTGTATTTTTAGTAGAGATGGGGTTTTACCATGTTGACCAGGCTGGTCTTGAACTCCTGACCTCAGGTGATCTGCCTGCCTCCCAAAGTGCTGGGATTACAGGCATGAGCCACCATGCCTGGCCTCTTTAATTATTTTAACACTCCACAGGAGAAATGATTTTCCTCTGAGCCTTGCTAATGTATGGCAGGAAAGTCTTCTAATCCACAACCATTTTCCCTTGGCCGAACTCAGGCTTATAGTAAAATTATAAATTTCCACTTTCCTTCCTACATTCTCAAATGTAGGAAATGAGCCCAACTTCTCTTCTCTAATTTACAATACTATCAAATATTTGTCCTTTATTTTACATTCCAGGCACAGTGCTTTATTTTATTTTTTGAGATGGAGTCTTGCTTTGTTGCCCAGGCTGGAGTGAAGTGGTATGATCTCAGCTCACTGCAACCTCCACCTCCAAGATTCAAGCAATAATCCTGTCTCAGCCTCCTGAGTAGCTGGGATTGCAGGGGTACACCACCACACTCCGCTAATTTTTATATTTTTTTAGTCGAGGTGGGGGGTTTCACCATATTGGTCAGGCTGGTCTTGAACTCCTGACCTCAGGTGATCCACCTGCCTCAGCCTCCCACAGTGCTGGGATTACAGGTGTGAACCAGGCACCTGGGAAACACAGTATTCTAACTGTTAATCATGTTTTTAGACAGCAGTGTTTTAGACAGCAGGTTTTTAAAGTTTTGTTTTCTGTCTGTAAATATTTCACATGAGAAAAAAAGTAGCAAATAATCCTCTAACACTCTACTGTTTAAAAAAAGAATGTGTCTTTTCTCCTTTTATCTTTCCTAGGCACACACACCTTATTAGTATGTATTTGGGTTAAAGTTTTGCTTTGGAGGGACTACAGGGCCTTTTACAGCAACGTTCTGGCCTTTTCTGGATTATGAGTTCCAGAATTGTCTGGGATAAGCCAAGATACCCATATTAGACACTCCATGTCTCTGGGAGTGTCTAATGAATATCATCCCCTGGGTAATCTCTTAGAGGATAGCCTGAAGAATGAGAGTGTAGCCTCTCAGAGGAGCAGCTGGGTGGCCTGGGCCTGAGGACAATTTCCTGGTATAACCTTTGTCTTAAAAGCTAACCTCTGAGAACATTAAGAATTTTTTTCTCAAAGGAACGCTTATACACTGTTGGTGGTTCAACTATTGTGGAAAACTGTGGAGATTCCTCAAAGGCCTAAAGACAGAAATATCATCTGATGCAGCAATCCCATTATTGGGTATATACCCAAAGCAATATAAATCATTCTACAGTAAATAGACATCCATGTGTATGTTCACTGCAGCACGATTCACAATAGCAGAGACATGTAATCAACCTAAATGTCCACCACTGATAGACTGGATTAAAAAAATGTGGTACATACACACCATGGAATACTGTGCAGCCACAAAAAAGAATGAGATTATATTCTTTGCAGAAACATAGATGGAGCTTTAGGCCATTACTCTTAGCAAACTAACACAGGAACTGAAAACCAAATACTACAGTCTCACGTATAAGTGGAAGTTAAGTGACAGGGACATGAACACATAGAGGAGGACAAAACATACTGGGGCCTATCAGAGAGAGACAGGAGGGAAAGGATGAGAAAAAATAACTAGGCCAGGCTCGGTGGCTCAGGCCTGTAATCCCAGCACTTTCAGAGGCTGAGGTGGGTGGATCACTTGAGGTCAGGAGATCGACACCAGCCTGGCCAACATGGTGAAACCCTGACTCTACTAAAAATACAAAAATTGGCCGGCATTGTGGCGCACACCTGTAGTCTCAGTACTTGGGAGGCTGAGGCAGGAGAATTGCTTGAACCCAGGAGGCGGTGTTGCAGTGAGCTGAGATTGTGCCACTGCACTCAAGCCTGGGTGACAGAGCGAGACCCTGTCTCAGAAAAAAAAAAAAGAAAGAAAGATAAATAATGGGTACTAGGCTTAATATTTGGGTGATGAAATAATCTGCACAACAAACCGGTATGACACACATTTACCTATGTAAAAATTTTTCACATGTACCTCTGAACTTAAAAGTTAAAAAAAAAAAAGAATTTGGTAGCTTTTCCAACAATACCCTGAAAGCATGAATTCCATATATATATACATATATATATATTTATTTATTTATATTTTATTTATTTTATATATTATATATTATATATTTATATATCATATATTTATATTATATATTATTATATATTATAATATATAATAAATAAAATATAAATTATATATGTGTTTTACATATTATATATTTATTATATATTATAATAATATAATATATTATTATATATTATAATAATATAATATATTATATATTTATTATATAATATAATATATAATATATTATTATATATTATAATAATATAATATATTATATATTTATTATATAATATAATATATAATATATTATTATATATAATAAAATATTATATACTATATATTATATATTATATAAATATATAATAAAATATTATATATAATAATATATTATATATATTATTATATATAATATATATTATATAATTATATATTATATAATATATATTATATAATTATATATTATATAATATATATAAAAAGAAAAAAGAAAAGAAAAGAATAACTACACTCACTCTGGAGAAGATAAAGGAGGTAAATAAGAATCTTTTTTTTTTTTTTTCAGAGTCTTACTCTGATGCCCAGGCTGGAGGGCAGTGGAGCAATCTCAGCTCACTGCAACCTTCACCTCTGGGGTTCAAGTGATTCTCCTGCCCCAGCCTCCCAAGTAGCTGGGATTACAGGTGCCTGCCACCACGCTCAGCTAATTTTTGTATTTTTAGTAGAGATGGGGTTGCACTATGTTGGCCAGGCTGGTCTCAAACTCCTGACCTGGTGATCCACCCTCCTCGGCCTCCCAAAGTACTGGGATTACAGGCATAAGCCACCGCACCCAGCCGTTGTTAGTTTTTCATGTCTGTTATTTTTAGTGGGTGATTTCAAATAAATAATTCTTTGGCTTTGCTTTGGGAATGCTACTAGGGAAAAGAAATAGAGAAAATCTTTCTTCCACTATGACTATAGAAAGTGAATGCATTTCCACAAGCAAATGTGAAAGATTAATTGATGAATTTCATATATTTGTCAAAACATCAGATCCTCTTTTTTATAGGATCTAGAATTTGTAACAGTGGATATCTCTATTTTGTACTCTGTTCTCTGGCTGTCCAAGTTTAATGCTAAACTTTATGGCACCTTCTAGAAATGTTTATATATGATTGTCTATTAAATTATTTAGTATGAATAATAAGGAGGCACAAACAAGGTCAGAAAAAAAGGTGGGAGGGGAAGGGAGAGATAAAACATGGTAAAATCAGATCCTAGATGAGAGAATATTTCACCCAGAAGTCAGCCTATTCTTAAGAGGGTCATAAAAAGGGCTTGAATGTTAGCTTAGAGTAAGATTGGGTCTAAGTTAGGGAGCCCGAGGAAGGAAAGAAACTTAAGCAAAGTTTGGTTAACAATTTATTATTCAATTATTTATGAGGCAAAAAAAAAAAAGAATTTAGAGAGTCTGTGGTTTTGTGATATCAAAAACAGGAAGGGTGTTCCGTGCAGTAAGATGATCTTGGAAAACACAAAAGAGGGGGGATTACTTTAATCACAGCTGTTACCTACCCACCCCATTTTTCCCCATCACTTTTTTTGCCCGGTACATTTCTTCCATTTGGCTGTTGCTGACAACAACAATCATTGTCTTTTTTTTTTTTGGCGGTGGGAGGTGGATGGTTATGGAGGGTCGCTCTGTCGCCCAGGCTGGTGTGCAGTGGCTTGATCTTGGCTCACTGCAACCTTCGCCTCCCGGATTCAAGTGATTCTCCTGCCTCAGCCTCCTGAGTAGCTGGGATTACAGGTGCACACCACCATGCCTGGCTAATTTTTGTATTTTTAGTAGAGATGGGGTTTCACCATGTTGGTCAGGCTGGTCTTGAACTCCTGACCTCGTGATTCACCCGCCTCAGCCTCCCAAAGTGCTGGGATTACAGGCATAAGCCACTGCGCCTGGCCTCTGTTTTTAATTATATTTCTCTAACATTGTTCAGAATTACTAGACATGATATGAACACATAATGTGTTCATGAGGCTTCACTCTGTATGGACGTTTTTCTCTTGGGCTTCCAGTCACAACCCACAGTCATGCAGCAAAGCTCACACTGCCCTCAAAGTCTGCAGGCTGAATGTTCTTCCTGCCTATTTGGGATCCAACATTTTTTTTTTTTTTTTTGAGACGGAGTGTTGCTCTGTCACCCAGGCTGGAGTGCAGTGGCGCCATCTCGGCTCACTGCAAGCTCCGCCTCCCGGGTTCCCGCCATTCTCCTGCCTCAGCCTCCCAAGTAGCTGGGACTACAGGTGCCCGCCACCACGCCCGGCTAATTTTTTTTGTATTTTTAGTAGAGACGGGGTTTCACCGTGTTAGCCAGGATGGTCTCAACCTCCTGACCTTGTGATCTACCCGCCTCGGCCTCCCAAAGTGCTGGGATTACAGGCGTGAGCCACCGCGCCCGGCCGGGATCTAACATTAAGAATGTTAGATCCCTCACAGAACTGATTAGAGGAGATCGGATTTCTGTGTGGCAACTCTTGGTATCTCTTTAGAGCTGGATCTCACAATTTTCCCAGACCCAAAAACAAATAAAAGGGAGCAAAGGATTATTTATTTGGGGTCTTAATTTATTTCTTTCTTATTGAAACCAGTGCTTCTAGAGACATTTCATACAGCAACCTGTTTTACACTTCTGCAAATCCAATAGTTTTTCTACATGTTATGAGAAAGAAAATATAAACACAACAATTAAAAGTCTTTTGGAACTCTACTTAACCCTTCATTTCTGTATCCCTTTATCTGTCCGTATTTAGGTTTTATAGTGATAAGAAAACAAACAGGGCTGGGTGCGGTGGTTCACGCCTGTAATCCCAGAACTTTGGGAGGCCGAGGTGGGCGGATCACCTGAGGTCAGGAGTTTGAGACCATTCTGGCTAACATGGAGAAACCCAGTCTCTGTTTAAAATACAAAATTAGGCCGGGCGCGGTGGCTCACGCTTGTAATCCCAGCACTTTGGGAGGCCGAGGCGGGTGGATCACGAGGTCAGGAGATCGAGACCAGGTGAAACCCCGTCTCTACTAAAAATACAAAAAATTAGCCGGGCGTGGTGGCGGGTGCCTGTAGTCCCAGCTACTCGGGAGGCTGAGGGAGGAGAATGGCGTGAACCTGGGAGGCGGAGCTTGCAGTGAGCCGAGATCCTGCCACTGCACTCCAGCCTGGGCGACAGAGCGAGACTCCATCTCAAAAAAAAAAAAAAAAAAATTAGCCAGGCATGGTGGTGCATGCCTGTAATCCCAGCTACTTGGGAGGCTGAAGCAGGAGAATCACTTGAACCTGGGAGGAGGAGGTTGCGGTGAGCTGAGATTGCACCATTGCGCCAACAAGAGTGAAACTCCATCTCAAAAAAAGAAAACAGCCTGAACCGTCATCTAAATCCTGCTAGAAATTATGGGACACTTAATACCTACTTCACAGAATTTTTTGAGGTTTAACTCACACCAGGTGAGTTTCCCAGCACAACACACCACAGCATACTTGTGAGCACATAGTATGAGCTCAATAAACATTGTATTAACGCATGTATACATGTTTCAAAATGCATTCTCCAGCCTTCTGTAGACTTCAAATAGCTGGCAAAAAATGTGATCTTTTGGGATGGTGATTAGTGGTTTTCACTGTAAACAAAAAGTATTCATGTTTCAATAAGAATATTGTATGTAAAGGACTTTGTGTGTTATTTCCGCTTTCTCTGAGTGCTGGAGAGCAACATAAGCATTAACAGGGAATTTTTTTTTTTTTTTTTTTTTGAGATTGAATCTCGCTTTGTTGCCCAGGTTGGAGTGCAGTGGTACGATTTTGGCTCACTGCAAACTCTGCCTCCCAGGTTCAAGCAATTCTCCTGTCTCAGCCTCCCGAGTAGCTGGGACTAAAGGCACCTGCCACCACACTCGGCTAATTTTTGTATTTTTAGTAGAGATGGAGGTTCACCTTGTTGGTCAGGCTGGTCTCAAACTCCTGACCTCAGATGATCCACCTGCCTCGGCCTCCCAAAGAGCTGGGAATATAGGTGTAAGCCACCGCATCCGGCCTACGGGGAACCTTTTTTAAACAAGCCAATTCCTGGACCCCTTCAAAACCTGCAGGATCACATTAGTTAGAGAAGGGCCCGGAATACCAAATGACCTATATGCACATTGAAGCTTGAGAGGGAATGGTCAGCTAAGTGGTTCTCAGCCTAGGCGTCCAGTTAAGACCACATGACCAGTTTGAAGAAATACCATCACCCTACAGGTTGTATTTTCTCATGAGTAGATTCAGATGATTATATACTTTTCTCTCCATCAATATCACAGCAGTAATAATGGGCCCACCTAAGTGCCTTCTTAGTGCAATAGGCAGCGTATTAGTCTCATAATGGGCCCATCTGTGCATTGGCCCCTAAATCCGGTTTGTCTCATTACAGTTGATGCTAAATTTATTCATCTGGCTAGGGTGTTTTCTGCCAAATTCCTTCACTATAAAGTTAGTTATTTTTTTCTTTATCAATAATGAGTATCTTGGAAGGGGGATTTACTGAGGTGTATAAATTATCAAATTTAATTTGAAAACTCCTATTTCTTTTTTTTTTCTTACACCTTGCTTTGGAGAATAAATACTTTCCTATTTGTTGACTATAGATAGCAGCTTTTGAAACTGGAATTTCTGAAACAGGTCTCAGTTGTTTAGGTTTCCATTTAATTTCACCTTCATTTCACAAGCATATACTTTATTCTCTGTAATTTTAGGGACAAAGAAAAAATATATAATCAATATATCTATTGTCTTAAAATTCTAAAACATACTATGGCACATAAAATAAACGAAGCAAAACATTAAAAAAAAATCCGACTCAGTGGATCACCTGAGGTCAGGAGTTCGAGACCAGCCTGGTCAATACGGTGAACCCTCATCTTTACTAATAATACAAAAATTAGCCCTGCATGGTGGTGCACACCTGTAATCCCAGCTACTCAGGAGGCTGAGGCAGGAGAATCGCTTGAATCCAGGAGGCAGAGGTTGCAGTGAACCAAGATCGTGCCATTGCACTCCAGCCTGGGGGACAAGAGTGAAACTCCGTCTCCAAAAAATAAAAAATAAAAATAAAAAATACGCGACTAACAACAGCTCTTATTTTACTTTATATTATTGTATGTTTTGATCTTCACATACAAGCACAAAACACAAAAATAGATCTACAAAGAATTTTATAATTGTTAAACAATTTAAAACATTTAATTTATACAGAACTGTTCTACTCTCTCACTTTTCATGTGTATATAGTTACCATTTCTATGATGTGTGCATAAAATGTAAACATCATTTAATCAATTTTATGTTGCTGCCTTTTTTTTTTTTTTGAGATGGTGTCTCACTCTGTCATCTAGGCTGGAGTGCAATGGCGTGATCTCAGCTCACTGCAACCTCTGTCTCCTGAGTTCAAGCTATTTTCCTGTCTCAGCCTCCCGAGTAGCTGGGACTACAGGCACCCACCACCATGCCCAGCTAAGTTTTTGTATTTTTAGTAGAGATAGGGTTTCACCGTGTTAGCCAGGATGGTCTCGATCTCCTGACCTTGTGATTTGCCCACCGTGGCCTCCCAAAGTGTTGGGATTACAGGCATGAGCCTGCACCTGGCCTGCTGCCTTATTGTTTTTATTAATCTTCTCAATTATAAAAACTGATCTGGCCAGGTGTAGTGGCTCACACCTGTAATCCCAGCACTTTGGGAGGCCAAGGTGGGTGGATCATTTGAGGTCAGGAGTTTGAGACCAGCCTGGCCAACATGGTGAAACCCCATCTCTACTAAAAATACAAAAATTAGCTGGGCATGGTGGCACACGCCTACAGTTCGAGCTACTCAGGAGGCTGAGGCAGGAGAATGGCGTGAACCTGGGAGGCAGAGGTTGCAGTGAGCCCAGATTGCGTCACTGCACTCCAGCCTGGGCAACACAGCAAGACTCCGTCTCAAAAAAAAAATTACTTAAAAAAAATTAAATAAAAAATAACTGGTCTGAGCCAGGCGCAGCGCCTCATGCCTGTAATCCTAGCACTTTGGGAGGCTGAGATGGGCGGACTGCCTGAACTCAGGAGTTCGAGACCAGCCTGGGCAACATGGTGTAACCTTGTCTCTACTAAAATACAAAAAACCCCCAAAAGCCTGGTGTGGTGTTGGGTGCCTGTGATCCCAACTACTTGGGAGGCTGAGGCAGGAGAATCGCTGGAACCCGGGAGGCAGAGGTTGCAGTGAGCCGAGATCATGCCACTGCACTCCAGCCTGGGCAACACAGTGAGACTCTACTTCAAAAAAAAAAAAAACTGCTTTTGTTGTATCCAAGAAGTTTTGGGTCCTTGTGTGTTGAATTTCATTTATATCAGGGTGCTTTTTTTTTTTTTTGGAGATGGAGTCTCGCTCTATCACCCAGGCTGCAGTGCAGTGGTGCGATTTCGACTCACTGTAACCTCTGCCTCCCAGGTTGAAGCGATTCTCTTGCCTCAGCCTCCCAAGTAGCTAGGACTACAGGCGCATGCCACCATGCCCGGCTGATTTTTTGTATTTTTACTAGAGACAGGGTTTCACTGTGTTAGCCAGGATGGTCTCGATCTCCTGATCTCGTGATCCACCCACCTCAGCCTCCCAAAGTGCTGGATTACAGGCGGGAGCCATCGTGCCTGGCCCAGGGTGCTTATTTTCCCTCTAATTTCTTCTTTGACTGTCATTTGTTGTTTAGGAGCATGTTGTTTAGTAGCCACATGTTTTGAGTTTTCCAATTCTCTTCTTGCTATTTTTTTCTAGTTTTATGCCATTGTGATCAGAATAAAAACAACATAATTTTAACCTTCTTAAATTTGAAAAAGCCTGTTTATTTATTTCTGGTTTAATATATAATTTCTCCTGAAAAATATTTTATGTATTTTTTATTTTTATTTTCATTTTGTTATTTTTTTCTTTGCTCTGTCTTGCCCTGTTGCCCAGGCTGGAGTGCATGGGTGCAGTCTTGACTCACTGTGACCTCCTGAAATTATAATTTCTCAAAGCATAATTACTCCTGAAAAATATTTTATGTATTTTTTTGTTTTTATTTTTATTTTGTTATTTTTGTTGTTGTTGTTCAGTCTTGCTCTGTCGCCCAGGCTGGAGTGAATGGGTGCAGTCTTGACTCACTATGACCTCCATCTCCCCAGATCAAGCAATTTTTCTGCCTCATCCTCTCATGTAGCTGAAACTACTGGTGCGCACCACCAAGCCCAACCAATTTCTGTATTTTCCATGACGATGAGGTTTCACCATGTTGGCCAGGCTGGGAGAATATTTCATGTATTTTTGAGATGAATGTGTATTCTCATACTGTTGAATGAAATGTTATGTGCATATCATCTATTTAATCTATAGTAGTATACAACTACACTGTTTTCTTAGTAGATTTCTGCTTGAATGATCTGTCTGTTGTTTTGAGTAAGGTATTAAAGTTTTATTGTATTTCTGTCTACTTCTCCCTACAGTTTTGTGAATATTTGCTTTACATATTTAGAAGCTCCAGTGTTGGGAGCACACACATTTTTAATTACTATATCCTCTTGACAAATTAACTTCTTTATTATTGCATGGTAAACTCATTTGACTCTTGTGATAGATGTTGCTAGGAAGTCTTTTTTGTCTAATTTAACAGTAACTACCATTGCACACCTTTGATTATCATTTTCATGGAATATCTTTTTTCATCCTTTCACTTTTGGCCTATGCTTTTCCTTAAATCAAAAGGGAGTCTCTTTCAGGCAGTGTATCAATGGGCTTTTAAAAAGTGAGTCAGTCATTCTTTTTCATTGTGTTGTTTGTTGCTATATCAGTGTATCACAGACTAAGTATTCTATGAAAAGCAAAAATTTATTTGCCTCATGATTCTGGAGGCTGGAATGGCAAAGAATATGACATTGGCATCTGTTGAAGGCCTTGTTCTGCATAGTAACATAGCCAAAGGCATGAGGAAGAGACAGCTTCCTTTTATAAGAGACCCTCTCATTATAATTAACCCATCTCATGATAAGAACATTTATCCATTTATGAGGGTTAGGTTGCTTATGGCCTAATCAATTCTTAAAGGTCCCACCTTTTAATTCTATTACAATGGCTATTTAATTTTAACCTAAAATGTGGAGATGACATTGTGTATAGTAGCAGTGTCTGTTTAATGGATAATTTATTTTCTTTATATATAAAATAGTGATAGTTTACTAAGTTACTATTGTGATTTTGTTTTTTCTGTTTATTTAAATTTTTAAAAATATTTTATTCTCGTCCTGTCTTTCCTATGGTTTTCTTAGTTTGTGTCAAGACAGGGTTATGCTTTGTTGCCCAAGCTAGAACACAGTGGCATGGTCACAACCCTCTATAGCCTCAACCTCCTGGGCTCAAGCAGTCCTCCCACCTCAGCCACCTAGGTGGCTGAGACTACAGGCATGCTCCACAACAGCCAGCTATTTTTTTCATAGAGAAATGTCTCATTATGTTGCTCAGGCTGGTATCAAACTCCTGAGCTCAAGTAATTCTCCCACCTCAGTCTCCCAAAGTGCTGGGATTTTAATAGACTAGTTTAGGATGATAACAATTTAACTTCTGTGTATGTAAAAACTGTACACATTTTCTTCTTTTACACACTTAATACTATATAGTCATACTTTATAACTTTTTATGTTGTATATTTATTAAAAAATTATTGTCACTATCTTTATTTTTAATACTTTTTGTATAGATCTTATTTTAGAGTTTAAAGTATTTTTACAAAACCATTACAATATTCTGAATTTCACTATATACTTATCATTTCCAGTGACATTTATACTTTAATGTTTTTCATATTGTTAGTTATCATTCCATCATTTTAATGTGAAGAATTCCCTGTATCATTTCTTGTAAGACAGGTTGAGTGGTGATAAATTTCCTCACCTTTTTCCTTTGTCTTGAAATGTCTTGATCTGTTTTATGGCTAAAGGACAGCTTTATTGGATATAGTCTTTTCAGTTGTCAAGTTTTTCTTTTCTTCTTTCAGTATTTTAAATATATAATTGAATCTTCTGGTTTGCAATATTTTTGTTGAAAAATCCACTGATTACATAAAGTTTCTTTTGTATGTAAAGAATCTCTTATCTCTTCCTGTTTTCAAGATTTGTGCTTTATCTGTGAATGCTGACAATTTAATGATATTGTGTTCTAGTGTAATATTTACTAGCTTTATATTTTTTTTCTGTGGATAAATTGAGCTTCATAAAACTGGATGTTCATAGCCTTTTCTAAATTTGGAAAGGTTTTTTTTGAGACAGGGGCTCACTCTGCCACCCAAGCTGAAGTACAGTGGCATGATCTCAGCTCACTGCAACCTCTGCCTTTCAGGCTCAAGTGATCTTCCCACATCTGCCACCCAAGTAGCTGAAACTAAAGGCATGTGCCACCCTGCCTGGCTAATTTTTGTATTTTTTTGTAGAGATGGGATTTTGTCATATTGTCCAGGCTGGTCTCAAACACTTAAGCTCAAGCCATTCACCCACCTTGGCCTCTCAGAGTGCTGGGATTACAGGTGTGAGCCACCATGCTTGGCCTAGATTTGGAAAGTTTTCAGACATTATGTCTTTCAATCTTCTTTATTCTTTTTCTCTGTCTTCTTCTGAAAATTCTAAAATGTGTAATTTGTTCACTTTATGATTGATTACTCTCAAATGACAAGTTTTTGAGTTTGTTGAATTTTCTTTTTTATAATTGAGTCTTCTGTTAAAATTTTCTACTACACTTCTTCAGTTCTGCCATTGTTTACCTTAACTTCAGGATTTTTGTGTGGTTGTTTTCATGGTTTTTATTTCTCTCTCTCTCTCTCTCTCTCACTATATATATATATATATATATATATAATGAGATGTCATTTTGCTGTGTTGGCCAGGTTGGTCTTGAACTCCTGGTCCCAAGTAATGCTCCTGCCTCAGCATCCCAAAGTTTTATTATTATAGGTGTGAGCCACCATGCTTGGCCTACTTACATATTGTTTCTAATTTTGTTTCTGTGTTGTTTCCTAAAATTTGTTTAGTTATCTGTGTTCTTTGCATCTTATTGAAATTTTTTAAGATAATTATTTTCTTTTTAAAAATTTTTTGAGATGAACTCTCACTCTGTCACCCCAGCTGAAGTGCAGGGGCACAACCTTGGGTCACTGCAACCTCTGCCTCCCAGGTTCATGTGATTTTCCTGCCTCGGCCACCCGAGTAGCTGGGAATACAGGTACCCGCCACTACACCTGGCTAATTTTTGTATTTTTAGTAAAGATGGGGTTTCACCATATTGGTCAGGCTGGTCTAGAACTCATGACGTCATGTGATCCAGCAACCTTGGCCTCCACAAGTGCTGGGATTACAGGCATGAGCCACTGTGCCCAGCCTGGAAGACTTATTTGAGGGAATAATAATAAAACAACAACAACAACAAAACTTCCATGGCTTTGCTAGAGATTTACACATTCAGATACAAAAAGCTCAAAGAGCCCCCAGGAAATTCATTACAAAAAGATCATTACCTAGGCAATAGTCATCAGGTTATCTAACGTCAAGATGAAGAAAATAATCTTTTTTTTTTTTTTTTTTTTTTTTTGAGACAGAGTCTTTCTCTGTCCCCCAGGCTGGAGTGCAATGGCACGATCTCGGCTCACTGCAAGCTCTGCCTCCTGGGTTCACACCATTCTCCTGCCTCAGCCTCCCGAGTAGCTGGGACTACAGGCGCCCACCAACACGCCCGGCTAATTTTTTTTGTATTTTTGGTAGAGACGGGGTTTCACCGTGTTAGCCAGGATGGTCTCGATCTCCTGACCTCGTGATCCGCCCACCTCGGCCTCCCAAAGTGCTGGGATTACAGGCTTGAGCCACCGCGCCCTGCCAGAAAATAATCTTAAGAGCTGTGAGGTGAAAGCATCAGGTTACCTATAAATAAAAACCTACCAGATTAATGGCAGATTTTTCAGCAGAAATATTACAAGCGAGAAGGGATTGGCATTCTATCTTTAGCCTCCTTAAACAAAATAATTATCAGCCAAGAATTTTGAATCCAGTGAGATAAAGGAATATAAATGAAGAAGAGATAAAGTCTCTTTCAAAGAAACAAATGGTGACAGAATTTGCCACTGCCAACTCAGCACTACAAGAAATGCTGAAAGGATATCTAAATTTTGAAACAAAACCTCAAAATACACAAGAGTAGAATCTCCTTAATTCATAAATCTTACAGGACCTATAAAACAATAACACAAAGAAAAATAACAAGATATTCAGGCAACAGCTGGCATGATGAACCCAGCAGTACCTCACTTCTCATTACTAATGTTGAATGTAAATGGCAAAAGTGCTCCACTTTAAAGATACAGAATGGCAGAATAAATAGGAATCCATACAACAAGTAGCTGCTGTCTTCAAGAGACTCAATGTAAGCATACATCAAGAAACTAGAGAAAGAACAAACCAAACTCAAACCCAGCAGAAGAAAAGAAATAACAAAAATCTGAATAAAATCTGAGAAAAACTGAATAAAATTGAAACAAAACCACAAAAGATAAAGCAAGAATCTGGTTCTTTGAAAAGATAAACAAAATTGATATGCCATTAGTGAGATTAACTAAAACAAGCAGAGAGAGAAGCTCCAAATAAGCTCAATTAGAAACAAAACGGGAGATATTACAACCAATACCACAGAAATACAAAAGATTATTCAAGGCTACTATGAACATCTTTATGCGCACGAACTAGAAAACCTAGAAACAATAATTCTTGGAAAAAATATAACCCACCTAGATTAAACTACGAAGAAATAGACACTCTGAACAGACCGATAACAAGCAGTGGGATTGAAACAGCAATTTAAAAAATTGTCAACAACAAAAAAGTCCAGGAGCAGATGAATTTACAGGTGAATTCTATCAGACATTCAAAGATGAATTGGTCCCAATCCTACTGAAACTACTCCAAAAAACATAGAAAGTGGAAATCCTTCCTAAATTATTATATGAAGCCAATATCACCTGAATATGAAAACCAGGATAGGATAAAACACAAAAAGAAAACTGCACTCCAATGTTCCTGATGAAAATAGATTTTAAAAATTGTCAACAAAATACTAGCTAGCCAAACACAACAGCATATCAATAAGATAACACACCATGGTCGAGTGCATTTTATACCAGGGATGCAGGGATAAATGTAATAGATCACAAACAAAATTCAAAACAAAAATTATACAATCATCTCAATAGATGCAAAAAAAGCATTTGATAAAATCCAGCACCTTTTTATGATTAAGACCCTCAGCAATATCAGCATAGAAGGGACATACCTTAACATAATGAAAGCCGTCTGTGAAAAACCCAAAGCAAACATTACACTGAATGGGGAAAAATTGGAAGCATTCCCTCTGTGGACTGAAATAAGACAAGGATGCCAACTCTCACCACTTCTATTCAACATAATTCTGGAAGTCCTAGCCAGAGCAATCAGACAAAAGAAAGAAAGAGACGGCATTTAAATCAGTAAAGAAGTCAAACTGTCAACTATTTACTGATGCATATGATTGTATACCTAGAAAGCCCTAAAGACTCACCCAAATAACTTCTAGATCTGTTAAATAAGTCCAGTAAAGTTTCAGGATACAAAATACATGTACACAAATCAATAGCACTGCAAAATATAAACAGCTACTAAGCTGAAAATCCAGTAAAGAACCTAAACCCTATTACAACAGCTGCAAAAAAAATAAATTAGGGCTGAGTGCAGTGGCTCACACTTGTAATCCCAGCACTTTGTGATGCTGAGGATTGCTTGAGCTCAGAAGTTTGAGACCAGCCTGGGCAACATGGTAAAACCCCCTCTATACAAAAATTAGCCAGGCGTGGTGGTGCATTCCTATAATCCAAGCTACTTGGAAGGCTGAGGCACTAGAATTGCTTGAACCTGGGAGGTGGAGTTTGCAGTAAGCTGAGATCACTCCACTGCACTCCAGCCTGGGTGAAAGAGTAAGACTCTGTCTCTAAATAAATAAATAAAAAAAATTAGGAATATGCTTAACCAATGAGGTAAAAGGTCTCTACAAGGAAAACCACGAAACACTGCTGAAAAAAATCATACATAACACAAAAACTCACCCCATGCTCATGGATGGGTAGAGTCAATATTGTAAAAATAACCATACTGCCAAAATCTGTATACAAATTTCATGCAATTTCCATCAAAATGCCATCTTCCATTATTCTTCACAGAAGTAGAAAAAACAATCCTAAAATTCATATGGAACAAAAAAAGCCCACATAGACAAAGCAACACTAAGTAAAAGGAACAAATCTGAAGGCATCATGTTACGTGATGTCAAATCATATGACAAAGCTATAGTTACCAAAACAGCATTGGTTCTGGTAGAAAAACAGGCAGGTAGCCCAATGGAACAGAATAGTGAACCCAGAAATAGAGCCAAATACTTACAGCCAACTTTTTTTACAAAGTAAATAAGAACATAAAGTGGGGGAAAAGACACTCTATTCAACAAATGCTGCTGGAATAATTGGCAAGTCATATGTAGAAGAATAAAACTTGGAAACTCATCTCTCACCTTATACAAAATTCAACTTTAGATGGATCAATGACTTAAATGTAAGATCTGAAACTATAAAAATTGTAGAAGATACCATCAGAAAAATTATTCTAGACATCGGCTTAGGCAAAGATTCATGACCAAGAACCCAACAGCAAATGCAACAAAAACAAAGATAAATCAATGGGCCTTAAACTAAAATGCACAAGTGGGAGAAAACGTTTGTAAACTATTCATCTGACAAAGGAATAATATCCAGAATCTACAAGGAACTCAAACAAATCAGCAATAAAACAAATAATTCCATCAAATGTTGGCTAAGAACATGAACAGTCAATTCTAAGAAGATATACAGATGGCCAACAAACATGAAAAAATCCTCAATATCCCTAATTATCAGGGAAATACAAGTTAAAACAATAAAGTGATACTGCCTTCTGCAAGAATGACCATAATTAAAATATCAAAAAATATTACCTGTTCACATAGATGTGGTGAAAAGGGAGCACTTTTACACTGCTGGTGGGAATGTAAACTATTGGGCTGGTGCAAAAGTAATCACAGTTTTGCCATTAAAAGTAATGAAGGCAAAGTGAGGTGGCTCAAGTCTGTATTCCCAGCACTTTGGGAGGGCGAGGAGGGTGGATCATGAGGTCAGGAGTTCGAGACCATCCTGGCCAACATGGTGAAACCTCATCTCTACTAAAAATACAAAAATTAGCTGGGTGTGGTGGTACATGCCTGTAATCCCAGCTACTCGGGAGGCTGAGGCATGATAATTGCTTGAACCCAGGAGGTGGAGGTTGCAGTCAGCTGAGATCGAGCCACTGCACTCCAGTGTGGTGACAAAGCAAGACTGTCTCAAAAAAAAAAAGGAATGGAAACCGCAATTACTTTTGCATCAGCCTAATAGTACAACCACTATAGAAAACAGTTTGGAGATTCCTTAAAGAACTAAAAGTAGAACTATCATTTGATCCAGCAAGCCCACTACTGGGTATCTAAACAGAGAAGTTATTATATGAAAAAGACATATGCACAAATATGTTTGTAGCAGCAAAATTTGCAACTGTAAAAATATGAAACCAGCCTAAGCGCCAATCAACCAACAACAAGTGGATAAAGAAAATGTGGTATATACTACTCAGCCATAAAAAGGAACAAAATAATGGCATTTGCAACAACCTGGATTGAATTGGAGACCATTAATGTTTTTTGGTTTTTTGGGTTTTTTTGAAACCGAGTTTTGCTCTTGTTGCCCAGGCTGGATTGCAATGGCGCGATCTCGGCTCACCACAACCTCTGCCTCCCGGGTTCAAGCTATTCTCCTGCCTCAGCCACCCAAGTAACTGGGATTACAGGCGTGCACCACCACGCCTGGCTAATTTTGCATTTTTAGTAGAGATGGGGTTTCTCCACGTTGGGCAGGCTGGTCTTGAACTCCCAACCTCAGGGGATCCACCCACCTCAGCCTCCCAAAGTGCTTGGATTACAGGCATGAGCCACCATGCCCGACTTCTTTTTTTGTTTTTTTTTTTTTTTGGACAAAGCCTCACTCTGTTGCCCAGCCTGGGGTGCAGTGGCGCAATCTCGGCTCACTGCAACCTTCACCTCCCAGGTTCAAGTGATTCTCCTCTCAGCCTCCTGAGTAGCTGGGATTACAGGGATGAGCCATCACACGGCTAATTTTTTGTATTTTTAGTAGAGATGGGGTTTCATCATGTTGGCCAGACTGGTCTCAAACTCCTGATATCAAGTGATCCGCCTAGGCCTCCCAAAGTGCTGGGACTACAGGCGTGAGCCACGGCAGCTGGCCCTAGACTAGACCATTATTCTAAGTGAAGTTGCTCAGGAATGAAAAACCAAACATAGGCCCGGCACGGTGGCTCATGCCTGTAATCCCAGCACTTTGGGAGGCCGAGACAGGCGGATCACGAGGTCAAGAGATAGAGACCATCCTGGCTAACATGGTGAAACCCGCGTGTCTACTAAAAATACAAAAAATTAGCTGGGCGTATTGGTGCGCACCTGTAGTCCCAGCTACTCGCGAGGCTGAGGCAGAATTGCTTGAACCCAGGAGGTGGAGGTTGCAGTGAGCCAAGATTGCACCACTGCACCCCAGCCTGGGTGATTAAGTGAGACTCTGTGTTGAATATATATAAGTATATATATACATATATTATATTTATATATAAATTTATATAATTCATATACATTGTATATAATTATTATATATAAATATCATATATACTTATATGATATTTATATATTTTTATATATAATATATAAGTATATATACTATATATAATATTATATATTATATTTATATATAATAGTTTTTATCTGCAAATACTAATACAAAACAGTTCAAAATTACTTCCTAGGAATTTTACTAAAAATTAGGTTGTTTAGAGTCAATGTAATTAATATATATAATTTAAATTACTAGAATTAAGAAAAACTAGATGTAAGAAAACTTTGCATAAAAAGTGTATAAACAAAAGCAAAATATGAATTTGATAATAAAAGTTAGAAACATTTTATCTAGTTTTAAATAACATAGGTTGTTTCAAGTTGAAAAAATAAAAATAATTAGATAAAAATAAAACATAAAGAGTGAAAAAATATTAATAACCTGAAGTCTTTGTTTCCACTTTACAAAACCCACAGTTCTGCCATTTTACAGTGGGATTTGAGACTAAATAAGTATATTTTTGATGTTGACAGAGTGATATCAATGTCTAACGTTTTGGTCTATCTCTTAAAATTCAGAAGATGACCAAATGAAAGAAATTGTTAAATTAATTATAACCCAACATACCTCCTTTTATGTTAAATGTTGGTCAATTTTTTTTTGCACATAGTAAACTGAAACCTAACTGGATATGTAAATATATTATAACACTTTCTTGTACTAACTGCTGTCTTTTTGAAAATAAATAATGCCACTTGTTCAAACTGTTCAAATAAGGCAAATCCCAAGCTGTAAAAAATCTGGCAGTTTCTGCACCTGACTTTTATTTTTTGTATGTCACTTTGTTTTTTCTGTCCATAAATCTTTTTCCACCAGTTGGCTGTGCTGGAGTATCTCTGAGCTTACTCTGGATCCACAGGCTGCCTGATTTGCAAATAATTCTTTGCTCAAATAAACTCTGCTAAATTTAATATCTCCTTTTTTTAAGTTTTCAAATTTCTTCTATGATGAAAAAAATAATGTGTTGTTGGGCTTTGATATCTTAAACTCATTTCTCAGCTATTTTCCCAAATTATTCTATGTTCTTCAAAATGCTTCCGCATATTTTTTTTTAAATTTTTGATATAGGGTGTCACTTTTTCATCCAGTCTGGAGTGCAGTGGCGTAACCAGTTGTGGCTCACTGCAGCCTCAACCTTACAGGCTTAAACAGTGCTCCTACCCTGGTCCCCTGAGTAGCTGGGAGTACAGGCATGCACCATCATGACTGGCTAATTTTAATTTTTTTTTTTTCATAGAGACAGGATCTTATTATGTTGCTGCACTTGAACTCCTGAGCTCAAGTGATGCTTGCATCTCGGCCTGCCAAAGTGCTAGCATTAGAAGTACGAGCCACCATGTGCTTCTGCAACTTCTTGAGAGAATTATTCCCAATAATAAACAGTAGCATGTGGGCACAAATCTGAAAGGACTCTGGCTTCTTTTGTAGAAGTGTCACGCTCCAAAATTTTGAGATAGGGTCTAACTCTGTCGCTCAGGCTGGAGTGCAATGGTGCAATCTTGGCTCAACCTCCACCTCCTGGGTTCAAGCGATTCTCCCACCTCAGCCTCCTGAGTAGCTGGAATTACAGGCGCCCACTACCATGCCCAGCTAATTTTTGTATTTTTAGTAGAGATGGGGTTTCACCGTGTTGGTCAGGCTGGTCTCGAACTCCTGACCTCAGGTGATCCACCTGCCTCAGGCTCCCAAAGTGCTGGGATTACAGGTGTGGGCCACCGCGCCTGGCCCAAAATCTGAAAATTTTAAATTTTTGAATAATTGTTATTCTTTTCATTTGTGAACAGCCATGTAATATTATACTATATTATGTATAAATGCATATATAAATTTAGGATGAACTATGTGTGACATGGTGCTTTAAATTTTTTTTTTTTTTTTTGAGACAGAGTCTTAACTCTGTTGCCCAGGCTGGAGTGCAGTGGCATGATCTCGGCTCACTGCAACCTCCACCTCCTGGGTTCAAGCAATTCTCCTGCCTCAGCCTCCCGAGTAGCTGGGATTATAGGCATGCACTTCTAGGCCCAGCTAATTTTTCTTATTTTTAGTAGAGATGGGGGTTTCACCATGTTGGCCAGGCTTGTCTCAAACTCTTGGCCTCAGGTGATCTGCCTGCCTTGCCCTCCCAAAGTAGTAGGACTACAGGTGTGAGCCACCGTGCCTGGCCTAAATTCTTCTACTTGTGGATTAATTACAATTACCATCTTTCTGTCTGCAATCTCTTAAGCAGATTGACTGTGATGAATGTTACATTTCTGTTTAATTGTGTAATAAAAGAGTTTTCTTCCACCCTGGCCAACATGTTGAAACCCTGTCTCTACTAAAAATGCAAAAGCTAGCTGGGCACTGTGGCATGTGCCTGTAGTCCCAGTTACTCAGCAGGATGAAGCAGGAGAATCACTTGAACCTGGGAGGTGGAGGTTGTAGTCAGCAGAGATTGCGCCACTGAACTCCAGCCCGGATGATAGGGTGAGGCTCTGTCTCTCTCTCTTTCTGTATATATATATATATATATACGTATATATATATATATATATATATATATATATATATATATATATATATATATATATATATAATAGTTTTCTTTCTTTTCTATAAGTTTGGCATTTTCTTGGGGCTGTAGAAAATTTTATTTTAATTATGTTTTCCACGAACTGTCTAGAATGACCAGATATGATCTAAACATATAAGGTGCCAGTTAAGCTTTACTTTAGAGGGGACTTTTTCTCTCAGGTTTCCAGTCAACTTATGATTGTGCTCTGAAGTGCATTCTGCTCCCTAAATATGCAGGCAGGATTGTGTCTCTGCCTGTTTGGCGTCTATCGTCCTCTACAGTTACTTCTAGAAAGGCTAGATCAGATTTCTACAAACTTCACTAGGCAGCAATCAACTATACTACCTCTTTTCACAACTCTTCTATTTTAACACCTAAAACTGATTGAGAGACCATAGGGCCCAGAAACTTAATCAGAGTAACATGTGCAAATTGAGTAGACATGTAGACAATGGGACTCTCCACTTTCTGCTTTTGTTAAAATGTCCACAAATACGCAGGTAACACCTGCTGCTACTCCACCCATCCAGGACCTAAATCTGCAGCTCTGAATTCTGAATCTGGGTCTTGCAATTTGGGGGAAAAAAGAAAAAAAGAAAAAAAGAAAAAAAAAACCCTTTTTTCTGAGAAATGCAAATCTTTTTGGCTCTAAGTCTCAAAAAGACATTAAAAAGTGACCACAATTATGCCATTTTCCCTTCTTTGAGCTATGTATTTATCTCTTGAAACTGCTTTCTATTGCCAAAAGTGGATATAAATTAAACTAATAATGCCACAGTGGACACTGTAACCCACACCCTATAGCTTAGCAATGTATTTCACTTAGTAATCAAGGTTATTTTTTGTAAACAAATACAAATTCCTGACAAACAACTTTGTATTAACCCACTCTCTGGCCCTCTCTTTTTGCCTTTACAAATCCACTTTTATCTACTGTTATATTCCAGGCAACTTGTATCTTGCCTTCCAGGTTATAGTCCTCAAGCTTGGCCAGATAAAACTGTCTACTTTATTGATGTTGTTTTAGCTACTTCTTTTTAAGTAGACATTATTTAGAATGTGCTAGAGCAGGCTCTATGAGAGGATCTCTCCCTTGATTGTACTCTGCTTACTGTAACACCCAAGAATGCCGAGCCAGGTTGACCTTACCTAGAATCTGCACACAAAGTTGGCCTCTGCTTGAGAGTTTCAAGACAGGGACATACTTTGGATTGAGAAGGTACTAAAAACCACCAGGAGTCATTCTCTGCATTGTGAGATGTCAACATAGACATCTCAAAGCCCCCCTTGGCAGGCAGTGTGGGTTTTTGAGATTTTCAGATCTTGTTCAGTGATCTGCTACAGTTATGAGAGAGGCTCCAGGTGTAAATAAAATCTGATGGGAGATCTGTAAGTGTAAACAAGCATCTTAGAAGTGAGATCAATTTCACAAAATATCCAGAGCCACGACCACAACTGTACCTACCTGTAAGAAAAATTTAATACTAGAGTATTGTATTTCCTTTACCCAGGAGCTAGCAAGTCAGGACAGGTCCACCAGGGCAGTTCCATTTTCTATTTGGAATCAACCTGAGTCTCTCCTGCTTGGCTTACATTAGACCATCAGCCCAAAGTCACTGGAAACTCTCTCATAATCACCTGGGCATCTTTGAGACATTTGAGGATGTCAAGAACAGAATTGTGTTAGGCTGACAAGAGTAGATAATTCTGCTTCTGTCTCAGTGGAAGAGAAATGAATCATCCTGTGTTTGTTCCTTTCCTCATACAAAACATATCTTCGGTTGGTACCCAGATGAGCTTCTCCGGTTTCCTGGTACTTGAGTGAAAAACATAGAGGAGGTCTGGAGACAAATAAACTAATTGCTTTCATTTTATATGGTCATTAGAAAAATAGATGGGCTGGGTGCAGTGGCTCATGCCTACAAACCCAGAACTTTGGGAGACTGAGGCAGGTGGATCACCTGAGGTCGGGAGTTCGAGACCAGCCTGACTAGCATAGAGAAACCCTGTCTGTACTGAAAATGCAAAATGAGCCGGGTGTGGTGGTGCATTCCTGTAATCCCAGCTACTCAGGAGGCTGAGGCTGTGGCTGTAGAATTGCTTGAACCGGGGAGGTGGAGGTTGCAGTGAGCTGAGATCGCGCCATTGAACTTCAGCCTGGGCAACAAGAATGAAACTCCATCTCAAAGAAAAAAAAAAGAGAAATAGATGAAGTTGTCATGGTCCCTACCATCTAGGAAGTTTTACGTCTACACTAGCAATTGAATACATGGTTGAATTAAGCGTCATCTGGTTGGTACAGTGAATAGATAATTGCAAAAAAAAAAAACTTGGAGTTTATTTGGGCCATATTGTTTATATCATTGTGATTTCTGATGTCATCATCTGAAAGGATGTTTATGGACAGAAAAGTTGTTGTTATTATTTCTATTTCTTTCTTTTTTTTTTAAGAAGGAGTCTCGCTCTTTCACCCAGGCTGGAATGCAAGTGTGCGATCTTGGCTCACTGCAGGCTCCGCCCCCCGGGGTTCATGCCATTCTCCTGCCTCAGCCTCCCAAGTAGCTGGGACTACTCGCCCTGCTAATTTTTTGTATTTTTAGTAGAGACGGGGTTTCACTGTGTTAGCCAGGATGGTCTCCATCTCCTGACCTCGTGATCCGCCCGCCTCAGCCTCCCAAAGTGCTGGGATTACAGGCGTGAGCCACCGTGCCCGGCCTATTTCTATTTCTTTTACCTTGCTAAGAATACTTTTTTATCTTCTAATAAAGTTACCCTAGAAAACCTTAAAGGATTTGTTTACATTGCCTATTAGTCTATGTTATAAAATTGACAGGGCAATGGCCAAAAAACAATTAAAATTACACAAATGCTGAGATTTAAATTTCTCTTAAGTAAACTTAGAAAAAACAGAACTGGAAATACCCCAGTGGCATAAAGAACAGAATTCTACATAGGGCCCTCTCTTTGCTTCAGTTTTGTTCAGCTTCGCCCTTTTTGGAGGCCTTATTTAGGTCTGGCCCTACCCTGAAGTCTTGCCTCACAGAACTGATTCAAAAAGATCAGAGTTTCGGGTGATGAATCCTGCTGCCTTTCTAGAAATGGTGCTCACAAGTTTCTGAACCCTAAAAGCAAATAAATGGAAAAATGAAGTATATATTTTAGGGCCTTAATTTAATTATTTATTAAAGCCAGTGCCTGCTGAGACTTTCCATTCAACAACTTGTTTTCTATTTATGCAGGCTCAGTAGTTGCTTCACAAGTCATAAAAGAAGTAAATTATATTAAATTCTTCATTTCTGTATTCCTCTCATCTGTCTCTATATAATTTTCATTCTATACTTTTTTTTTTTAAATCAATGACAAAGAAAAAGAAATACAAATTCTGGGTCCTTTATCCAAATCCTGGGAATTATTAAACACTCAGTACTAACTTCCAGGGTGTCGGGAGGATTAAATCACAACATGTAAATCCCAGCACAGTGCTCTGTAACATAATCTTGCGGCACACAGTACCTGGCTAGTAAACATTGCATTAGTAGATGTGTACATGTTATTTTCCAAATGCAGACTTATTCAGGTATTGCTGCTTTCTGATTCCTCTGTAAACTACAAAGAGCCAGAAAAAATTATAACCCACTTTAAGATGGAGATTGGTTGTCTTCATTTGTACCAGAAGTATTTGTGTTGTGACAAGAGTGCTGCGTGTAAGGGACTCTGTGCTGTGCCTGCTTTCTCTAACTAACGCTAATAATGAGCCCGGGGGAGGAACATCAGCTTTGACAGGGAATGTGTTTAAAACACTCAATCATGGACCCTTTCCAAACCTGCCAAATCACATTAAATAGAATAGGGCCAGAATTACCAAGTGATTTATAGTCTCATCACAGCTTCAGAGGCAGCGCTTAGCTAAGTGGTTATTAGCTCAGGCTTCCAATTAGGATTACATGGCCAATTTGCAGAAATCTCTACTTGTGCCCTTGTCACAGGTTCTATTTATTGTTTTAGAAGCATCCATGTTGTTGGAATTTAGTGTCTCATGCAACTCTAAGGTGAGACTAGCATCAAGTACGAGGAATTTAAAATACCTTTGTAAGTGTTAAGTTCCACCATTGCACTAAAAAGTGGTCACAGGGCCTGTTCTGTTTGGGTCTAGTAGGGACAGGACAATGTGGCCCATTTAACCATTACTGTAGGCAGAATTTGCTAGTGTATATGGCAGAGGAGGGGACTTGAGGACAGAAAAGGAGAAACATGTTTTTACTTCTGTGGAGCAGCTCATTGTGCTTGAATCTCCTGTGGTATAAAGGACAGAAATGAGTGGATTTTCTTTGCAGGTCTTGGTCCTTCTGTCGGTGGGGGTGGTGCTGGCAGATAAACAGGTTGTGCTGTCACCTTCAGAGGCATATTCTCAAAATGCAGGTGTAATTTGTCTAGAGAATCTTATCTGAAAAGGAATGCCAGAGAAGAAGAAAAAAAAGGAAAAAAATGGCATTTTTATCCGCTAAACGTGTCTCAGATCCAGAGCTGTTTCTACTCTTCTTTCTGGAATGTCATGCATTTAGTACTTGGAATTTTTTTTGAGATGAAGTCTGGCTCTTGTCACCCAGGCTGGAGTGCAGTGGCACGATCTTTGCTCACTGCAACCTCCGCCTCCTGGGTTCAAGCTATTCTCCTGCATCAGCCTCCTAAGTAGCTGGGATTACAGGCACCCACCACCACGCCCGGCTAATTTTTGTACTTTTAGTAGAGATGGGGTTTCGCCATGTTGGCCAGGCTGGTCTCGAACTCTTGACCTCAGGTGATCTGCCCACCTTGGCCTCCCAAAGTGCTGGGATTACAGGCTTAAGCAACCATGCCTGGCCAAGTTTTTACTTCTCTACTTGTGCTTTTACTCCCTAATAATTTTAACTACTTTTAAAATTTTTTTTTTTTTTTTGAGATGGAGTCTCACTCTTTCACCCAGGCTGGAGTGCAGTGGCGCAATCTCGGCTCACTGCAGGCTCCACCCCCCGGGGTTCATGCCATTCTCCTGCCTCAGCCTCCCAAGTAGCTGGGACTACAGGAGCGTGCCACCACACCCGGCTAATTTTTTGAACCTGGGAGGCAGAGGTTGCCGTGAGCCAAGATCGTGCCACTGCACTCCAGCCAGGTGACAGAGGGAGACTCCTTCTCAAAAAATAAAAAATAAAAAAAAAAAAGAAAAGAAAAAATGTTCCCTTTGTGGCTGTTGAACATGGGAAGATGTAGCTACTCAAGATTCCTATTAAGGAAAAGCTGAGATTCTTAGTAAAGATTGAGAACATGTAATGTTGAGGTTCCATTGGTGTTCTCCATTAGCTCTGTGCAGAACAGGATTAAGAAAATTCTTGGCCAGGCGCAGTGGCTCACACCTGTAATCCTAGCACTTTGGGTGGCCGAGGCAGGTGGATCATGAGGTCAGGAGGTCAAGACCGGCCTGGCCAATATGGTGAAACTTTGTCTCTACTAAAAATACAAAAAATTCACTGGCATGGTGGCATGCACCTGTAGCCCCAGCTGCTCGGGAGGGTGAGGCAGAAGAATCGCTTGAACCTGGGAGACAGAGGTTGCGGTGAGCCAAGATCACACCATTGCACTCTAGCCTGGGCTACAGAGTGAGACTCCATCTCAATAATAATAATAATAATAATAATTATAGTAATTATTATTTAAACAGGATGGCAATTATTACCAGAAAGGCCTGAAAAAAAAATATTAGGAGATACCTGCTCTCTAGGGTATTAAAGAAAGACTGCTTATAATCACTATTGAAAATTATAGAACATGAGAGATATCCGTATCTTGAACTTTACATAAAACTGATGTTTTTTTTGTTTGTTTGTTTGTTTGTTTTTGACGGAATCTTGCTCTGTCGCCCAGGCTGGAGTGCAGTGGCATGATCTCGGCTCACTGCCAGCTCCCCCTGCCGGGTTCACCTTATTCTCCTGCCTCAGCCTCCTGAGTAGCTGGGACTACAGGTGCCTGCCACCACGCCCGGCTAATTTTTTTTTTTTTTTGTATTTTTAGTAGAGACAGGGTTTCACTGTGTTAGCCAGGATGGTCTCGATCTCCTGACCTCATGATCCGCTCGCCTCGGCCTCCTAAAGTGCTGGAATTACAGGCGTGAGCCACCGCCTGGCCCGATGTTTCTTTATGGTTAAATTTAGACTATAATTCGCTTTAGGTTTTTTTTTTTGAGTGGAGTTTTGCTCTTTCTGCCCAGGCTAGAGTGCAGTGGCATGATGTCAGCTCACTGCAACCTCCACCTCCTCACCATATTGGCCAGGCTGGTCTCAAACTCCTGACCTCAGGTGATCCGCCTGCCTCGGCCTCTCAAAATACTGGGATTATAGGTGTAAGCCACCACACCCGGCCTTATAATCTGCTTTTGAGTGGCGGCAATATTGCAGCAGTGATGCTGTGTCTTTCTGTGTGCATCAGCACATCATAAACATTTGTTCTTGTGCAGTTGATGTTAATGATTTAGTCAGCTAGATAAATTTTTTTACTATAGAGTTAATTATTTTTCACTTCATTATTAAGTATCTTTATGCAGCTGTTGTGTGTGAGTGATCACAATCTGGCAGCTGCCCTCTATCTCAGGTTTTCTTTGAATACATCTGTCTTTGGAAAATGAAAACTCTTATCTTTGTTTACAGGCCAGAAAAACTGGACAAAACACAGGCTTTTCCACTTACTGAATGTTTTACAAAACATTCTTCTTGGGCTAATAACAAGCATTAATGGTGAGCTTGCTAGAAATTCAGAAACTCAGACTTTATTCCAGATCTTCGACAAAAATATGCCTAACAAGATCTCCAGTTTATTGTACACATTAAAATTTGAGTGGTACCTTGTATCTCAACATGTATTCCTTATGTGAAAAATATGCACAATTCATTTTGTATGATGTGAATATAGCACTCAAAAATGTACATGTTTGTGTTCATGCCCTTAATTTTATACTTTATTATCCAAAAAAGTATCTTATATATCCTGGTCTTGTGGATTTTATGCCAATCTCTTTTCTCAGAGTTACAGAATACATTAGAGAATATTTCTGTGTTGAAAATTTTTTATTGAATAATTTCAGTTATTCCTATGTCAGAACCTCTTCTCTTTCTCATTTCACTTTGAGGTCAAATTTAAAAGTCTGCCCATGGCCACTTGGTAACTATATGCATATCTCTCTGTATATGTTTTCCAGGGATCATTGACATTTAGGGATATGACCATAGAATTCTCTCTGGAGGAGTGGCAATGTCTGACACTGCAGAGCAGAATTTATATAAGGATGTGATGTCAGAGAACTACAGAAACCTGTAGTGAGGATAACTTTAATACACAATTCCTATTATACTCTAGAAGTTTCAGTTCATTTTTTTGTAGGATGTGTTTTGCTAATTTATGCTTTGCATAAACGAGTTTCAGATCTCTGTTTTCAAGGAAATGAGGATTTTTCAGTGTAGAAGACAGTTTCTTCAAGACGTTTTATTTTGACCTGAACTTTCCACATTCCTGAACTGATTTGTGTTCTTCACTTTAGATTAGTGGTAAATCCAGAAATTTAGTGGTATGAAATATTATTACCCATGCCTTAAAAATTAATTGCCACCACCAATTTTTAATTCAGTAGTACTGAATAGTAAAATTAAAAACCTACAAATTTAAAATATTTTTAAATATTTAGAAATTTCTGTTATAGGCCGGGCACGGTGGCTCACAGCTGTAATCCCAGCACTTTAGGAGGCCGAGGCGAGTGGATAACGAGGTCAAGAGATTGAGATCATCCTGGCCAACATGGTGAAACTCCGTCTCTACTAAAAACACGAAAGAATTAGCTGGGCATCGTGGCGCGCGCCTGTAGTCCCAGCTACTTGGGAGGCTGAGGCAGGAGAATCCCTTGAACTGGGGGGTGGAGGTTGCAGTGAACTGAGGTAGTGCCACTGCACCCCAGCCTGGAGACAGAGCAAGACTCCGCCTAAAAAAAAAAAAAGAAAAAGAAATTTCCATTATAGATTATTATTTTGGGACTAACTTGCTAGAATATTCTATTACATTCTTGTTGCTGGGCACATTACTAGGTTGGTAACTGGAAAATATGAGCAAGATTTATGTTTTTTTTTTTTTTGTAATAAAACAGGTATTGCTGTTTCTAAGCCAGACCTGATCACCTGTGAGGAGCGAAGAAAAGAGCCCTGGAATATGAAGGGGCATGAGGTGGTGGATGAACCCCCAGGTAGATGAGAGTCAATTCAACAGACGACATGGTGAGAGGTCCAAAGGTCAAAAAGAAAGCCAGTCCTTAAAGTGATTTGGGAAGCTGTGTTCCAAAAGAAATAGTTTCTGGGAAGCCTGAGATTTTTAAAATTTTACTCTCACATAAGGGCATCTTCTGTCTTATGCTTTTAAATTTTCTAAGGATACTACTTACTCTTTGGTGATTTTCTGTCAAGTTTACAGTGAGAGCCAAAGTCCTCTTCATGGCACATAAGAGACTGCACAATCCAATTGCTTTTTCCATTGTTACTGAGGAGACACAAATATCGGCATAGTTTTGAGAAACTATGTTAAACTATTTTTCAACTTCTCTTTTTGTATCAGATCTGAAATGTGTGAGAGTGGTGATTTTTGTTTCATTGCATTTTTGTTTATTTTCCTGCACATTCTATTTTTATTACTAGAGTTTTGAAATACAGTTTGAGATTATAATGTCCTGCTTTTTTTCCCTCAATATTGCTTTGGCTATTCAAAGTTTATTGTAGTTTCATGTAAATTTAGGATTGTATTTTCCATTACTACGAAAAAAATGCCACTGAAATTTTGATAGGGAGTTTATTGAATCTATAGATCACAGTATTTGAAAAGTCAAATATATTTTATATAATATATATTTAAATAATTTTCTGAAACAGAAAGACTTACTAATATTATTGTATTGTTTTATTTGTTTCTTGTATCTTTGTCTCTCATTTTCTCTTTCTGTCTTCCTTTGTGTCTTTTTTATGTTGATATCCTTTTACTTCTTTTTTATTTTCTTGTGTGTATCAATACAGATATTTTCTTCGTGGTACCTTGGGGATTACATGAAACCTCTAAGAGATAAAACAGCATATTTTAATCTAGTAAAAAATTAATTTCACTTGCACACAAAAATTCTTTCTCATTACATGTCCCCTCAGTTTTGTTATTGATGTTGCTAATTATATATTTTATGTTGTATATTTATTAGCAGATGTTTGTATATAATTTCTATGCATTTATCTCTCAAATTTTAGAGAATAATTACAAATGTTTTCTGCACCATCTTGGTAATGCTAGAAACATTCTGTTGTAGTGTATGTGCATATGTTTCCCAGAAAGTTGCATATTTTCATATGATTATGTGTTATTTTCTTACATCATGTTCTTTTCAGTGGAAGGAAGTCCTTTCTGCATCTTTGATATGTAGGGCATATGCAGTGCCAATACACTTTTTCAGGATTTGGTTATTTAGGAAGGTTTTTTTCTTTTATTTTGGTAGGATAGTTTTGCTGATGGTATTATTCTCACTTGATAGCTATTTTTTTTTTTAGGACTTTGACTATAGCACACAGTTTTCCTCTGCCCTGCAAAATTTTTGTTGACAAATTCACTGTATATTTCGTAAGACTATGCTTATCATGACACACCCCTTTTATCTTGAAGCTCTCTAGATTCATTTCTTGTCAGTGACTTTTGAAATTGTGCTTATATATGTGTTTGCTATAAAAGTCTAAGTGTGTATTCTAGTTCGTTTTTTGAGCTTCTTCATTTTTACATTATTTTTTATTACTTTTAAAATTTTTCAGGCTTTTTTTGTATTTTTTACCTCCACAATTTCAGGGCTTTTTGACATTTTTAATATTTTTGTTGTTATTCTTTTTTTTTTTTGAGACGGAGTTTCACTCTTGTTGCCCAGGCTGCAGTGTGATCTCAGCTCACGACAACCTCCACCTCCTGAGTTCAAGCGATTTTCTTGCCTCAGCCTCCCGAGTAGCTGGGATTACAGGCATGCGCCACCATGCCTGGCTAATTTGTATTTTTAGTAGAGACGGGGTTTCTTCATGTTGGTCAGGCTGGTCTCAAACTCCCGACCCCAGGTAATCTGCCTGCCTTGGCCTCCTAAAGTGCTGGGATTACAGGCATGAGCCACCATGCCTGGCCTCGTTTTTTAAATTTTACTTTTAATTGCATTTATTTTAATGCTGAATTTACTCCTGTGCCATAAATTTTTGTTTCTTCAGTTTTTTCTGGGCTGTCTTTTTCTTCTGGGCAATGTCCTTTTCTGGTTTAGGAACAATTTGTTTCCTTTCAGTAAGGATCATCTTGATTTTGCAGGGAGAGCTCATGTATGGGTTAATCTGACCATGAACTCTGTAGGTTCAGTGACATAACTTTGGCACTTTTTTCACTTGTATATAGTCAATGGCCAGATAATCTACATCTAAACCCTTAAGTTTAGCATCACTCTCTGCATTTTTAAGCATGTGCAGCAAAAATTCAGCACTTTTTCTGGGCCACTGACCTTGTATCCAGCCTCATTGCTTAGCCTGGGCACACCTACCAATTCCACCATTGTAACATCAGAATGGTACACACTATCTTTCAGACACTTTGTGGTTCTTCATATATGCATACCCTTGATGGGCATGGGCAGTTTCACTAGTGTTCTTATAGTGAACATGAAGATTTTAACCTCTTGATTTGCATGATTTTGTGGCGTTCTCCACGCCAAGTGAATAGTGAACCGTTTTCACAGATTACCCCAGGCAGCTTAGGAGAGGAGGTTAGCCTTTTTTTTTTTTCCTTTTCTGATTTTCATTAATGATCTGTGTTTTCTATTTTGCTTATTACTATTCCATTTATTTAAATTTTTTTACATTAATTCATAAATCTTCATTTTTTACAGTTGCTTTTCTTTTTCTTTTCCTTTTTTTTTTTGAGATGGAGTCTCATTCTGTCGCCCCAGGCTGGAGTACTGTGGCATGATCTCGGCTCACTGCAACTTCCGCCTCCCAGGTTCAAGCGATTCTTCTGCCTCAGCCTCCTGAATAGCTGGGATTACAGGCACGCACCACCATGCCTGGCTAATTTTTGTATTTTTAGTAGAGACGGAGTTTCACCATGTTGGCCAGGCTGGTCTTGAACTCCTGTCCTGGTGATCTGCCCGCCTTGGCCTCCCAAAGTGCTGGGATTACAGGCATGAGTCGTCACACCCAGCTATGGTTGCCTTCTAAAAATGTTAGACATTTTTTTGATTGGGCCGTGTTGCCCTAATATTTTGTATACACTGTAATCTTTGATTGAGATTTGAACATTAAAAAAGCTACTTGTAACAATCCTTATAATGTAGCTTTGTCCTGGCATAGTCTGAAACCAATTGTCTTTGCTAGAGATTCTGGGAGTCTCTCAAACACGTACTTAGGATGTATCTTGTCTAAAATTTTGTATTTATTTTTTACTTTAAAAAGTTTATTTCAGCTGGGCGCGGTGGCTCACGCCTGTAATCCCAGCACTTTGGGAGGCCAAGGCGGGTGGATCACGAGGTCGGGAGATGGAGACCATCCTGGCTAACACTGTGAAGCCCCGCCTCTACTAAAAATACAAAAAATTAGCTGGGCGTGGGGGCATGTGCCTATAGTCCCAGCTATTAGGGAGGCTGAGGCAGGAGAATTGCTTGAACCCAGGAGGCGGAGGTTGCAGTGAGCCGAGATCACGCCAATGCACTCCAGCCTGCGCGACAGAGCGAGACTCTGTCTCAAAAAAAAAAAAATAAAAAAGTTTATTTCTGTTTTAATAGTCAGTAATCACTTGCTACACGTGTTTCCTGTATGTGATACTGCAGTCTCTCTGCTGCTATAACATTTACGTTTGGTCTCAGCAGACTCAAACTGTCATTCCAAAGTATCCCGCCATTTCTTTCACCACTTTATGTAATGCGGGGAAGAAACTAGGGTCTGGAAAGGCCCCTTGAAGCCAGAAATAAATATGTACGTGCCAGTATTTTTCTCATCTTTTAAAAAAGAAACCAGGAGTTGGCAATTACTTTTTTTTTTTTTTAAAGACAGAGTCTTGCTCTGTCACCCAGGCTGAAGTGCAGTGGTGAGATCTTGGCTCACTGCAACCTCCACCTCCCAAGTTCAAGTGATTCTCATGCCTCAGCCTTCAAAGTAACTGGGATTACAGGTGTGTTCCACCATACCTGGCAAATTTTTAAATTTTTAGTAGAGATGAGGTTTTGCTATTTTGTCTAGATTGGTTTCAAAATTCTGACCTTGGGTGATTCACCTTCCTCTGCCTCCCAAAGGGCTTGGATTACAGGTGTTAGTCATCATGACCAGTCAGCAGTTTACTGCTAAAAAAACTTTGTTATCTTAGGGATCAGGAAAAGCTGTGTTGCATAACTGTAACACAATCTTTCCATGTGGCTCTTTGCATTGTTTTTACCTGGGGCATTGCACACAGTTAACCCATTTATAAATTTTCTGCAAGTGTATTTTGGTCAGTGTGTTTTTGTTACATGTATATGTCTATGAAAGAATTAGGGCCTGTGGTATTTTGCTGTGCCGTCTTGCTTATGTAGTTTGCACAATTTTATAGGTTAGATTAGTAAAGTATATTTATCTGAGTCTGGCAACTGGGGTAATTTGTTATTTTTATTTCTTTCAGTTATGTGTTCTCATTTTGCTCAAGACCTGTGGCCAGAGCAGGGCATAAAAGATTCCTTCCAAAACTTGATACCAAGAACATATGCAAAGTGTGGAGATGAGAATTTACAACTAAGAAAAAAGTGCAACCGTGTGGATGTTGGTAGGGTGGACGAAGGAGGTTATAATGAACGTCATCAATGTTTGACACCTGCCCAGAGCAAAATATTTCAGCGTGATAAATATGTGAAAGTCTTTTATAAATATCCAAATTCAAATAAAAATAAAATAAGACATATTGAAAAAAATTCAAATGTAAACAATGTGGCAAATCATTTTGCATGCTTTCACACCTAACTCAACATAAGAAAATTCACACTAGAGAGAATTCCTACAAATGTGAAGAATGTGGCAAAGTCTTTAAATGGTCATGTCCCTTACTCAACATAAAAGAATTCACACTAAAAAGACACTGTTCAAATGTGAAGAATGTGACAAAGCTTTTAAACAGTCCTCAAATCTTACTGAACATAAGAGAATTCGTACAAGAGAGAAACACTATAAATGTGAAGAATTTGGCAAAGATTTTAAGTGGTCCTCAAATCTTACTGAACATAAGATAATTCATATTGGAGAAAAACCTTATAAATGTGAAGAATGTGGCAAAACTTTTTTTTTAAGATTATTTATTATTATTATACTTTAGGTTTTAGGATACATGTGCACAATGTGCAGGTTTGTCACATATGTATCCATGTGCCATGTTGTTTTGCTGCACCCATTAACTCATCATTTAGCATTAGGTATATCTCCTAATGTGATCCCTCCTCTCTCCCCCCACCCCACAACAGTCCCCAGAGTGTGATGTTCCCCTTCCTGTGTCCATGAGTTCTCATTGTTCAATTCCCACCTGTGAGTGAGAACATGCGGTGTTTGGTTTTTTGTCCTTGCGATAGTTTACTGAGAATGATGGTTTCCAGTTTCATCCATGTCCCTACAAAGGACATGAACTCATCATTTTTTATGGCTGCATAGTATTCCACAGTGTATATGTGCCACATTTTCTTCATCCAGTCTATCGTTGTTGGACATTTGGGTTGGTTCCAACTCTTTGCTATTGTGAATAGTGCCACAATAAACATATGTGTGCGTGTGTCTTTATAGCAGCATGATTTATAGTCCTTTGGGTATATACCCATTAATGGGATGGCTGGGTCAAATGGTATTTCTAGTTCTAGATCCCTGAGGAATTGCCACACTGACTTCCACAATGGTTGAACTAGTTTACAGTCCCCCCAACAGTGTAAAAGTGTTCCTATTTCTCCACATCCTCTTCAACACCTGTTGTTTCCTGACTTTTTAATGATGGCCATTCTAAATGGTGTGAGATGGTATCTCACTGTGGTTTTGATTTGCATTTCTCTGATGGCCAGTGATGATGAGCATTTTTTCATGTGTTTTTTGGCTGCATAAATGTCTTCTTTTGAGAAGTGTCTGTTCATGTCCTTCGCCCACTTTTTGATGGGTTTTTTTTTTTTCTTGTAAATTTGTTTGAGTTCATTGTAGATTCTGGATATTAGCCCTTTGTCAGATGAGTAGGTTACAAAAATTTTCTCCCATTCTGTAGGTTGCCTGTTCACTCTGATGGTAGTTTCTTTTGCTCTGCAGAAGCTCTTTAGTTTAATTAGATCCTATTTGTCAATTTTGGCTTTTGTTGCCATTGCTTTTGGTGTTTTAGACATGAAGTCCTTGCCCATGCCTATGTCCTGAATGGTATTGCCTAGGTTTTCTTGTAGGATTTTAATGGTTTTAGGTCTAACATGTAAGTCTTTAATCCATCTTGAATTAATTTTTGTATAAGGTGTAAGGAAGGGATCCAGTTGCAGCTTTCTACATATGGCTAGCCAGTTTTCCCAGCACCATTTATTAAATAGGGAATCCTTTCCCCATTTCTTGTTTTTGTCAGGTTTGTCAAAGATCAGATAGTTGTAGATATGCGGCATTATTTCTGAGGGCTCTGTTCTGTTCCATTGATCTATGTCTCTGTTGTGGTACCAGTACCATGCTGTTTTGGTTACTGCAGCCTTGTAGTATAGTTTGAAGTCAGGTAGCATGATGCCTCCAGCTTTGTTTTTTTGGCTTAGGATTGACTTGGCGATGCGGGCTCTTTTTTGGTTCCATATGAACTTTAAAGTAGTTTTTTCCAATTCTGTGAAGAAAGTCATTGGTAGCTTGATGGGGATGGCATTGAATCTATAAATTACCTTGGGCAGTATGGCCATTTTGACGATATTGATTCTTCCTACCCGTGAGCATGGAATGTTCTTCCATTTGTTTGTATCCTCTTTTATTTCATTGAGTAGTGGTTTGTAGTTCTCCTTGACGAGGTCCTTCACATCCCTTGTAAGTTGGATTCCTAGGTATTTTATTCTCTTTGAAGCAATTGTGAATGGGAGTTCACTCATGATTTGGCTCTCTGTTTGTCTGTGATTGGTGTACCAGAATGCTTGTGATTTTTGTACATTGATTTTGTATCCTGAGACTTTGCTGAAGTTGCTAATCAGCTTCAGGAGATTTTGGGCTGAGACGATGGGGTTTTCTAGATATACAATCATGTCATCTGCAAACAGGGACAATTTGACTTCCTCTTTTCCTAATTGAATATCATTTATTTCCTTCTCCTGCCTGATTGCCCTGGCCAGAACTTCCAGCACTATGTTGAATAGGAGTGGTGAGAGAGGGCATCCCTGTCTTGTGCCAGTTTTCAAAGGGAATGCTTCCAGTTTTTGCCCATTCAGTATGATATTGGCTGTGGGCTTGTCATAGATAGCTCTTATTATTTTGAGATACATCCCATCAATACCTAATTTATTGAGAGTTTTTAGCATGAAGTGTTGTTGAATTTTGTCAAAGGCCTTTTCTGCATCTATTGAGATAATCATGTGGTTTTTGTCTTTGGTTCTGTTTATATGCTGGATTACATTTATTGATTTGCGTATGTTGAACCAGGCTTGCATCCCAGGGATGAAGCCCACTTGATTATGGTGGATAAGCTTTTTGATGTGCTGCTGGATTCGGTTTGCCAGTATTTTATTGAGGATTTTTGCATCAATGTTCATCAAGGATATTGGTCTGAAATTCTCTTTTTTGGTTATGTCTCTGCCAGGCTTTGGTATCAGGACGATGCTGGCCTCATAAAATGAGTTAGGGAGGATTCCCTCTTTTTCTATCGATTGGAATAGTTTCAGAAGGAATGGTACCAGTTCCTCCTTGTACCTCTGGTAGAATTCGGCTGTGAATCCATCAGGTCCTGGACTCTTTTTGGTTGGTAAGCTATTGATTATTGCCACAATTTCAGAGCCTGTTATTGGTCTATTCAGAGATTCAACTTCTTCCTGGTTTAGTCTTGGGAGGGTGTATTTGTCAAGGAATTTATCCATTTCTTCTAGATTTTCTAGCTTATTTGCATAGAGGTGATTGTAGTATTCTCTGATGGTAGATTGTATTTCTGTGGGATCGGTGGTGATATTCCCTTTTTCATTTTTTATTGCATCTATTTGATTCTTCTCTCTTTTCCTCTTTATTAGTCTTGCTAGCGGTCTATCAATTTTGCTGATCTTTTCAAAAAACCAGCTCCTGGATTCATTAATTTTTTGAAGGGTTTTTTGTGTCTCTATTTCCTTCAGTTCTGCTCTGATTTAGTTATTTCTAGCTTTCTGCTAGCTTTTGAATGTGTTTGTTCTTGCTTTTCTAGTTCTTTTAATTGTGATGTTAGGGTGTCAATTTTGGATCTTTCCTGCTTTCTCTTGTGGGCATTTAGTGCTATTAATTTCCCTCTATACACTGCTTTGAATGTGTCCCAGAGATTCTGGTATGTTGTGTCTTTGTTCTCATTGGTTTCAAGGAACATCTTTATTTCTGCCTTCATTTCATTGTGTACCCAATAGTCATTCAGGAGCAGGTTGTTCTGTTTCCATATAGTTGAGCAGTTTTGAGTGAGTTTCTTAATCCTGAGTTCTAGTTTGATTGCACTGTGGTCTGAGAGACAGTTTGTTATAATTTCTGTTCTTTTACATTTGCTGAGGAGAGCTTTACTTCCAACTATGTGGCCAATTTTGGAGTAGGTGTGGTGTGGTGCTGAAAAAAATGTATATTCTGTTGATTTGGGGTGGAGAGTTCTGTAGATGTCTATTAGGTCCACTTTGTGCAGAGCTGAGTTCAATTCCTGGATATCCTTGTTAACTTTCTGTCTTGTTGATCTGTCTAATGTTGACAGTGGGGTGTTCAAATCTCCCATTATTCTTGTGTGGGAGTTTAAGTCCCTTAGTAGGTCACTCAGGACTTGCTTTATGAATCTGGGTGCTCCTGTGTTGGGTGCATATATATTTAGGACAGTTAGCTCTTCTTGTTGAATTGATTCCTTTACCATTATGTAATGGCCTTCTTTGTCTCTTTTGATCTTTGTTGGTTTAAAGTCTATTTTGTCAGAGACTAGGATTGCAACCCCTGCCTTTTTTTGTTTTCCATTTGCTTGATAGATCTTCCTCCATCCCTTTATTTTGAGTCTATGTGTGTCTCTGCCCGTGAGATGGGTTTCCTGAATACAGCACACTGATGGGTCTTGACTCCTTATCCAGTTTGCCAGTCTGTGTCTTTTAATTGGAGCATTTAGCCCATTTACATTTAAAGTTAATATTGTTATGTGTGAATTTGATCCTGTCATTATGATGTTAATTGGTTATTTTGCTCGTTAGTTGATGCAGTTTCTTCCTAGCCTCGATGGTCTTTACAATTTGGCATGTTTTTGCAGTGGCTGGTACCGGTTGTTCCTTTCCATGTTTAGTGCTTCCTTCAGGAGCTCTTTTAGGGCAGGCCTGGCGGTGACAAAATCACTCAGCATTTGCTTGTCTGTAAAGTATTTTATTTCTCCTTCACTTATGAAGCTTAGTTTGGCTGGATATGAAATTCTGGGTTGAAAATTCTTTTCTTTAAGAATATTGAATATCGGCCCCCACTCTCTTCTGGCTTGTAGAGTTTCTGCCGAGAGATCAGCTGTTAGTCTGATGCACTTCCCTTTCTGGGTAACCTGACCTTTCTCTCTGGCTGCCCTTAACATTTTTTCCTTCATTTCAACTTTGATGAATCTGACAATTATGTGTCTTGGAGTTGCTGTTCTCGAGGACTATCTTTGTGGCGTTCTCTGTATTTCCTGAATCTGAATGTTGGCCTGCCTTGCTAGATTGGGGAAGTTCTCCTGGATAATATCCTGCAGAGTGTTTTCCAACTTGGTTCCATTCTCCCCGTCACTTTCAGGTACACCAGTCAGACGTAGGTTTGGTCTTTTCACATAGCCCCAAATTTCTTGGAGGCTTTGTTCGTTTCTTTTTATTCTTTTTTCTATAAACTTCCCTTGTCGCTTCATTTCATTCATTTCATCTTCCATCATTGACACCCTTTCTTCCCGTTGATCGCATCAGCTACCAAGGCTTCTGCAATCTTCGCGTAGTTCTCGATACTTGGGTTTCAGCTCCATCAGCTCCTTTAAGCCCTTCTCTCCATTGGTTATTCAAGCTATCCATTCGTCTAATTTTTTTCAAAGTTTTTAACTTCTTTGCTATTGTTTTGAATTTCCTCCCGTAGCTCAGAGTAGTTTGATCATCTGAAGCCTTCTTCCCTCAACTCATCAAAGTCATTCTCCATCCAGCTTTGTTCCATTGCTGGTGAGGAACTGCGTTCCTTTGGAGGAGGAGAGGTGCTCTGCTTTTTAGAGTTCCTAGTTTTTCTGCTCTGTTTTTTCCCCATCTTTGTGTTTTTTTTTTTTTTTTTTGAGGCAGAGTCTCACTCTGTCACCCAGGCTGGAGTGCAGTGGTGCAATCTCGGCTCACTGCAAGCTCCGCCTCCCAGGTTCACGCCATTCTCCTGCCTCAGCCTCTCCAAGTAGCTGGGACTACAGGCGCCCGCCACCACGCCTGGCTAATTTTTTTTATGTGTATTTTTAGTAGAGACGGGGTTTCACCTTGGTCTCGATCTCCTGACCTCATGATCCGCCCGCCTCGGCCTCCCAAAGTGCTTGGATTACAAGTGTGAGCCACTGTGCCCGGCATCTTTGTGGTTTTATCTACTTTTGGTCTTTGATGATGGTGATGTACAGATGGGTTTTTGGTGTGGATGTCCTTTCTGTTTGTTAGTTTTCCTTCTACCAGACAGGATCCTCAGCTGCAGGTCTGTTGGAGTTTGCTAGAGGTCCACTCCAGACCCTGTTTGGCTGGGTGTCAGCAGCGGTGGCTGCAGAACAGTGGATTTTCGTGAGACCACAAATTCAGCTGTCTGATAGTTCCTCTGAAAGTTTTGTCTCAGAGGAGTACCCGGACGAGTGAGGTGTCAGTCTGTCCCTACTGGGGGGTGCCTCCCAGTTAGGCTGCTCAGGGGTCAGGGGCCCACTTTAGGAGGCAGTCTGTCCATTCTCAGATTTCCAGCTGTGTGCTGGGAGAACCACTACTCTCTTCAAAGCTGTCAGTCAGACAGGGACATTTAAGTCTGCAGAGGTTCCTGCTGAATTTTTGTCTGTCTGTGCCCTGCCCCCAGAGGTGGAGCCTAGAGAGGCAGGCAGGCCTCCTTGAGCTGTGGTGGGCTCCACCCAGTTCGAGCTTCCTGGCTGCTTTGTTTACCTAAGCAAGCCTGGGCAATGGCGGTCGCCCCTCCCCCAGCCTCGCTGCCGCCTTGCAGTTTGATCTCAGACTGCTGTGCTATCAATCAGTGAGACTCCTTGAGCATAGGACCCTCCGAGCCAGGTGCGGGACACAATCTCCTGGTGTGACATTTTCCAAGCCCGTTGGAAAAGAGCAGTATTAGGGTGGGACTGACCCAATTTTCCAGGTGCTGTCTGTCACCCCTTTCTTTGACTAGGAAAGGGAACTCCCTGACCCCTTGCACTTCCTGAATGAGGCAATGCCTCACCCTGCTTTGGCTCATGCAGGGTGCGCTGCACCAACTGTCCTGCACCCACTGTTTGGCACTCCCTAGTGAGATGAACCCGTTACCTCAAACGGAAATGCAGAAATCACCCATCTTCTGTGTCACTCAGGCTGGGAGCTGTAGACCGGAGCTGTTCCTATTCGGCTATCTTGGCTCCACCCACCGAATGTGGCAAAACTTTTAAGTGGTCTTCAAACCTTACTAGACATAAGATAATTCATACTGGAGAGAAACTATACAAATGTGAAAAATTTGGCAAAGCCTTTTACTCCTCCTCAAAACTTACTTTACATAAAATGATTCATACTGCAGAGAAACCCTACAAATGTAAAGAATGTGGCAAATCTTTTAGCCAGTCCTCACACCTTACTACCCATAAGAGAATTCATACTGGAAAGAAACCCTACAAATGTAAAGAATGTGGCAAAGCTTATAAGTGGTCCTCAAACCTTACTGAACATAAGATAACTCATACTGGAGAGAAACCCTACAAATGTGAAGAATGTAGCAAAGCCTTTAACTGGTCCTTACACCTTGCTGTACATAAGATAATTCATACTGAAGAGAAACCCTACAAATGTGAAGAATGTGGCAAAGCCTTTAAATGGTCCTCAAACCTTACTAAACATAAGATAATTTATACTGGAGAGAAACTCTAGAATTTGAAGAATGTGGCAATGCTTTTAAGTGGTCCTCAAAACTTACTGAACAGCTTTCCGGCGGTGACGACCTACCCACACAAGAACATGCCTCTCACAAAGGATCTCCTTCATCCCTCTCCAGAAGAGGAGAAGAGGAAACACAAGAAGAAAAGCCTGGTGCAGAGCCCCAATTCCTACTTCATGGATGTGAAATGCCCAGGATGCTATAAAATCACCACTGTCCTTAGTCATGCACAAACCATAGTTTTGTGTGGTGGCTGCTCCACTGTCCTCTGCCAGCCTATGGGAGGAAAAGCAAGGCTTATAGAAGGATGTTCCCTCAGGAGGAAGCAGCACTAAAAGCACTCTGAATCAAGATGAGTGGGAAACCATCTCAATAAACGCATTTTGGATTAAAAATAACTTACCAAACATAAGATAATTCATACTTGAGGAAAACTACCAATGTGAAGAATGTGGCAAAGCTTTCACTCATTTCTCAATCCATGCTAAACATAAAATAACTTATGCTGGAGTGAAAACTTACAAATGTAAAGAATGTGGCAAAGCCTATAACCATTCCTCACATCTTACTACACATAAGTCATACTGAAGAGAAATTACAAATGTGAAGAATGTGGCAAAGCCTTTAATAAGTCCCCAGATCATACTGGAGAAAAACTTCACAAACCTGAAAGATGTGACAATGCTTTTGACAATACCTCAAACCTTTCTAAACATAAAAGAAATCATACTGGTGAGAAAGTTTAAAAATGTGAGGAATATCACAAAACCTGTAAATGGTAGTCATGCTTAATTGTAGGTAAGATAGTTCATACTGGAGAAAACTTCTACAAGTGTGAAGAATGTGGCAAAACCTTTAAACAATGCTCACAACTTATTGCACAGGAAACCATTTACACTTGAGAAAAATTGTATAACTTTAAAGACTATAGAAAAGCCATTGATACCTGCTCTCATCTTACCCAACATCAGAGGGTTCATACTTAATAAAAGCATTATAAACACAATTACTCTTAAAAGGTCTTTCAGAAAATATAAGCCTATAATGTGAAAAAGTATTTATTCTGAGGACAAACATTACAAATATAAAAAGGATTGTAGTGTAGCAGGATGAGCTGCAGACAAAACTCCTCAGACACTGAGTTAAAGAAGGAAGGGGTTTATTCGGCAGGGGGTATTGGCAAGACTCCTGTCTCAAGAGCCAAGCTCCCTGAGTGAGCAATTCCTGTCTCTTTTAAGGGCTCACAACTCTAAGGGTGTGCGTGTGAGAGGGTCATGATTGAGCACGCAGGGGCTACATGACTGGGGGCTGCAGGCACCAGTAATTAGATCGGAACAAAACAGGATAGGGATTTTCACAGTGCTTTTCTATACAATGTCTGTAATCTATAGATAACATAACTGATTAGGTCAGGGGTCAATCTTTAACTACCAGGCCCAGGGTGTGGAGCCGAGCTATCTGCTTGTGGATTTCATTTCTGCCTTTTAGTTTTTACTTTGTCTTTCTTTGGAGGCAGAAAGTGGGCATAAAACAATATGAGGGGTGGTCTCCTCCCTTAGTAGTACCTTTACTTGTATCACAGATCTTATTGTATATATTTTGTACTAGAGGAAAACCCTAAAGAATTTGCTCAAACTTTGTTCAATATCAGGAAATGTATACTGGAGAAAAACCCTGCAAATGTAATGAATTTGAAAGAAACACATTTCAAAAACTACAGCTTAGAAAACATCATAGAGTTTATACTAAGATATATTTTTGTAAATGAAGTAAATATAAAAAATACTTCAAAATTAACTTTATGTAAATCACAGAGAATACACAGTAGAAATAATAAGGCACCTACTCTTCAGACATTATACTAAATCAGAGTGTTGAGTATAGAAAATAATCCCAAACTAAAATTATTTGATAAGTTACTAGTATATAACTTTAAAAGAAGTAGAAGGTTTTTTGTAGAGTTATAAGTACATTCAAAGTATACTTTTTTATTATTACAGATTTTTTTGAAAAGCAAATGATGTAACTCTCAAATTACTTCATGCTCTCCATTCCTATTGTATTTACATGTGAAAACGTGATCAAATATTACTGCATCACAGATATAAGAGATTTTTTTTATTAGGTAGGCATTATTTATGACCTTTTCCTTGGAAGAGTAAGAACATTAAAATATAAAATACATAATGAAAATTTAAGTAGAGAGGCTCATTATGGTTAACTTATAAGGTTAAATGATGTATGAGGTAGGTGTTCTGAGTAATATTTTTGTCCACTATAGTGAAAAAAATTTTTTTGTTTTAGTTAAAATTAATTAAATTAGCAGTAACTTATTAATTGTACTTTTATGTAATATGCAGTACATTTAAAAATTTTCCAGTTATATGTGAATTTAATTTTCTAGTTAAACATTGTTTAAAATGTTACATCTATTGTACATTCAATGAAGTATTTTTGTTTTTTTATTTGAGATGGAGTCCCGCTCTGTCACCCAGGCTGGAGTGTGGTGGCACGATCTTGGCACACTTTAACCTCCGCCTCCGGGGTTCAAGCAATTCTCCTGCCTCAGCCTCCCAAGTAGCTGGGATTACAGGCACTTGCCACCATGCCCAGCTAATTTTTGTATTTTTAGTAGAGACGGGGACTCACCATGTTGGCCAGGCTGGTCTCGAACCCCTCACCTCAAGTGATCCACATAAATGGCATATTTTGGTACAGGCATATAATATGTAATAACGACATTAGAGTACATGAGGTATCCATCACTACTAGTATTTGTTCTTTGTATTACAAACAACCCAGTTCTACACCTTTAGCTATTTTTAAATGTACAATTGTTATTGCGTACAGGATCAATTTTATGGTCATAATTAAAATTATATAAATAAAATTCATACATATCTGAGTCCTAAAAAAACTTTCAAAAATTTGTTTTATATATATACATATTTTTGAACATGTGGCAACTCTGCCTGCAAACACATAGATACAGAATTTTAGTTTTGATTTAAATCGGGTTAAATATACACATGTATTATTTTAAAGACAACACTAGGTATATGCAAATTATGATGAATGTGTGTAAGTATGAATTAGGGCATATTTTCAGAAGAAAACAATAAATTTTTTTTTTTTTTTGAGACGGAGTCTCGCTCTGTCACCCAGGCTGGAGTGCAGTGGCGCGATCTCCTGGGCTCACTGCAAGCTCTGCCTCCCGGGTTCACACCATTCTCCTGCCTCAGCCTCCCAAGTAGCTGGGACTACAGGCACCTGCCACCACGCCTGGCTAATTTTTTGTATTTTTAGTAGAGACGGGGTTTCACCATGTTAGCCAGGATGGTCTCCATCTCCTGACCTCGTGATCCACCTGCCTCGGCCTCCCAAAGTGCTGGGATTACAGGCCTGAGACACCGCGCCCGGCCATCAATTTTTTTATTAAGGTGACTAATTTAGTAGAAAACTAAAAACCTAAAAAATGTGGAAAGCAATTCCATACTGTCTGCTTTGTATTGAATTTTTAAAAGTTTTATGGCTTATTGTTCAGAGTCTCCCCATGCAATTTGTCTGGTTTTACTTGCCTGGTACTCTTTGCTAGATCCATAATTTTCTTGTTTCTTTTTTTTGTTTTGTTTTGTTTTGTTTTGTAGTTTATGCAGTATTCATTATGTGAGCTGGTCAGGGATTATAATGATTTTTATGAAATTTAGTAGTGCACACAAAATAATCTGTAGATGTAATTTTACAATTAGTGTATGAAGTTATATTTTATTTAATTAGAAGATTCCATTCTATTATTTTACTTGGAGAATATAAGCCCACTTTTATTTAGTTACTGTTCCTTTCAGATTTTAAAATTGTCATAAGTTAATTTATTTATTTATTGAGCAAATTTGTTCAGGTAAGTATTAGGGAGGCTTCCATAAGTCAAGAGGATGTTTTTGTATATGAATGCAGCAAATGAACATGGCAGTGCTTGCTGTGTAGCAGATGCTTCATGATAAGCCATAAGTATTCCTTCTGGAGTTAGTCTGTAGCTTCAAGTAAGAGAGAGAAAATATCAGTGGTGAAGAAATAATGCTGATTTGTCATGTGAAGGGGATTTTTTTTTTTTTTTTGGCTGCACAGCTGACTCTTGCTGAATTTAAAGAGAAATTCTGCTTTTTTTATTTTTATTTTTGAGATAGAATTTCACTCTTGTTAGCCAGGCTGGAGTGCAAGGCATGATCTCGGCTCACTGCAACCTCTGCCTCTTGGGTTCAAGCGATTCTCTTGCCTCAGCCTCCCGAGTAGCTGGGATTACAGGTATGTGCCACCATGCCTGGCTAATTTTGTATGTTTAGTAGAGACAGGATTTCTTCATGTTGGTCAGGCTGGTCTCGAACTCCCGACCTCAGGTGATCCACCTGCCTCGGTCTCCCAAAGTGCTGGGATTACACGTGTGAGCCACTGCGCCTGGCCAATTCTGCTTCTTATATTACCAAATCATCTCAGGTTCATTTGTCTCATTATTGGCTTTCCAAATATGTATGCATCACAGACCTTCTTTTTTTTTTCTGTTACAGCTGCAGTATCCTCACTGTTGTCTTCATGCCATGTCATTTCACATTGTACTTTGTAGGTTTTGATAAGGAAGTTGGTATTTTAGTAATGCACTGAAAAATTAGTTTTAACTGAAGAATTAGCTTATCAATATAACTTTCAGATTAGTTAATTTAGAGGCGGCTGGGCATGGTGGTCATGCCTGTAATCCCAGCACTTTGGGAGGCTGAAGTGGGTGGATCATTAGGTTAGAATTCAAGACCAGCCTGGCCAAGATGCTGAAACCCTGTCTCTACTAAAAATACAAAAATTAGCTGGGTGCAGTGGCGGGCGCCTGTAATCCCAGCTACTCGGGAGGCTGTGGCAGGAGAATTGCTTGAACCCCAGGGGGCAGAGGTTGCAGTGAGCTGAGATCGCGCCACTGCATTCCAGTCTGGGCAACAGAGTGAGATTCTGTCTCGAAAAAAAAAAAGAAAAACATGCATTCACTGTCCACAGGTGAGAGAAATAAATCAGTTAGCACTGTTTTTCTTTGTAACAGAAAAATCTCATTAGATTCTTACACAAAGTGTAAATATAAAATTTGTTAGAAAATATATCTTACAAATTAAGTTTTTAAGACTTACAAGTAAAAAAGTTTTAATTTAATTTTTTATGATATAGCACAACTTATGTTCTCATGCAGAATCTTTTGTCTTTGATAATGTTAAATTTTGCAAAATAATAAAATGAACTGTGGATTTGAAATTCAAAATAATATTTCTGTTTCATATTGATACAATTTTGAGGAGTTTCTCTTATGTATATAACATCTTTAGTGGATGAAGTTCAGTCTACAGTTTTTATTCTTAGTCACCTAACTGTAGCCAACTCCTTGGTCATTTTTTTTTCTGGAAAAAATTTTAAAGATCATGGCAGCTTTTGGATTAAAACATTTTCCATTATTTTGCATGCAAACTTGTTTACTGTATTCACAGAGTGCCCTGTTATGGGACCATAGGCAACACCTGCTTTCTTAGTGTCTTTTATACCTTTATTATTGGCACCAGAAACTTCATGTGCCCTCAAGCTTAAAATAAAAGCCCTAATGTACATTGGCTTCTCCCATGCACTGTGCTGGGTTCAGAACATGCTGATAAATATCACAGTTTCTATGATTGTGACTGAGAAATTAAATGGCAGAAGCAGCACAGAAACCATATGTTTTTGATACTATTTAGCCAAATTAATGACAAAGAGACAGTATTTTACACACTGGTATTCTTCTGTAATATTTTTTAAATATCCTTTTAACTTGACAGATAAGTGTATTTATTCTATATAAAAACATGTTTTGAAGTATATGTACTTTGTCAAATGCTTAATTTTAGGTAATTAATGCTTTACCTCACATAGTTAAAATTTTTGTGGTGAGACCACATGACATTGTCCTAGCATTTTTAAAAAACATAAATTATTATTTTTTTCTTATTTTATGTTCCAAAGTAGATGTGCAAGTTTGTTATATAGGTGAATGTGTTACATAGGTAAATGTGTGCCATGGTGGTTAGATGCACCTATCAACCCATCACCTAAGTATTCAGCCCGGCGTGCATTAGCTATTTTTCCTGATGCTTTTCCTACCCTGCCCTCCCCTGACAGGCCCCAGTGTGTTGCTTCTCTCCTGGTGTCCATGTGTTCTTATTGTTTAGCTCCCACTTACAAGTGAGAACAGGAGGTGTTTTGCCTTCTGTTCTTGTGATAGTTTGCTGAGGATAATGGCTTTGAGCTTCATTCATGTCTCTGTGAAGGACATAATCTCACTGCTTTTCATGGCTGTGTAGTATTACATTCTTTATATGTACCAAGTTTTCTTTATCTAGTCTCTCATTAATGGGCATTTGGGTTGATTTCATGTTTTTGCTATTGTGCATAGTGCAGCAATGAACATACACGTGCATGTATCTTTATAATAGAATGATTTATATTATTTTGAATATATACCAAGTAATGGAGTTGCTGGGTCAAATGGTGTTTCTGGTTTTAAACCTTTGAGGAATTGCCACACTGTCTTTTCCAATAATTGAACTAATTTACATTCCTACCAACAGTATATAAGCATTCCTGTTTCTCTGCAACATAGCCAGCATCTGTTGTTTCTTGACTTTTTAATAACCACCATTCTGACTGACATAAGATGGTATCTCATTGTGGTTTTGATTTGCATTTCTCTGATGATTAGTGATGGTGAGCTTTTTCTCACAGGTTTGTTAGCTGTATGTATGTCTTCTTTTAAAAAGTGTTTGTTAAGCCAGGTGCAGTGGCTCACGCCTGTAATCCTAGCACTTTGGGAGGACGAGGGGGGCAGATCACGAGGTCAGGAGTTTGATACCAGCCTGACAAACGTAGTGAAACCCCATCTCTACTAAAAATACAAAACTTAGCTACATGTGGTGGCATGCGCCTGTAGTCCCAGCTACTCGGGAGGCTGAGGCAGGAGAATCACTTGAACCCAGGAGGCGGAGGTTGCAGTGAGCCAAGATCATGCCACTGCACTCCAGCCTGGGCGACAGTGAGACTCCATCTCAAGAAAGAAAAAAGTGTTCATGTTCTTTGCCCACTTTTTTGTTTTTTGAGACAAGAGTCTCGCTCTGTCACCCAGGTTGGAGTGCAGTGGCACAATCTCGGCTCACTGCAAGCTCCGCCTCCCAGGTTCAGGCCATTCTCCTGCCTCAGCCTCTCCGAGTAGCTGGGACTACAGGCGCTCGCCACCACGCCTGCTAATTTTTTTGTATTTTTAGTAGAGACGGGGTTTCACCGTGGTCTGGATCTCCTGACCTTGTGATCCGCCCGCCTCGGCCTCTCAAAGTGCTGGGATTACAAGCGTGAGCCACCGCACCCAGCCTTCTTTGCCCACTTTTTTATAGGGTTGTTTGTTTTTTCCTTATAAATTTGTGTAAGTTCCCTCTAGATTCTGGATATTAGACCTTTGTAAGATAGATTGCAAAAATTTTCTCCCTTTCTGTAGGTTGTCTGTTTGGTCTGATGATAGTTTCTTTTTATGTGCAGAAGCTCTTTAGTTTAATTAGATCCCAATTCATCAATTTTTGCTTTTTTTGCAAATGCTTCTGGTGATTTCATCATAAAATATTTGCCCATGCCTATGTCCCCAATTGTATTGCCTAGATTCCCTTCCAGGGTTCTTATAGTTTTGGGCTTATATTTAAGTCTTCAATTCAGCTTGAGTTATTTTCTATAAGATATAAGGAAGAGGTCTAGTTTCAATTTTCTACATATGGCTAGCCAGTTCTCCCAGCACCATTTATTAAATAGAAAAAAATTTGGCCGGGCGCAGTGGCTCACGCTTGTAATCCCAGCACTTTGGAAGGCCGAGGCGGGCGGATCACGAGGTCAGGAGATCGAGACCATGGTGAAACCCCATCTCTACTAAAAATACAAAAAATATTAGCCAGGGGTGGTGGCAGGCGCCTGTAGTCCCAGCTACTCGGAGAGGCTGAAGCAGGAGAATGGCGTGAACCCGGGAGGCGGAGCTTGCAGTGAGCCGAGATTGTGCCACTGCACTCCAGCCTGGGCGACAGACTGAGACACCATCTCAAAAAAAAAAAAAAAAAAAAAGTAGAAAAAAATTTTTTCCATTGCTTGTTTTTGTCAAGTTTGTTGAAGATCAGGTGGTTGTAGATATGCAGTTTTATTTCTGATTTCTCTATTCTGTTCTATGTGGCCTATGTGTCTGTTTTTGAACCGGTACCATTCTTGTTTTAGTTACTGTAGCCTTCTAGTATACTTTGAAATCATGTAGTGTAATGCCTTCAGCTCTGTTCTTTTTGCCTAAGATTGTCCTGGCTATATGGGCTGTTTTTTGTTTGTTTGTTTGTTTGTTTGTTTGTTTTGAGACAGAGTCTCACCCTGTCACCCAGGCTGGAGTGCAATGGTGCTATCTCAGCTCACTGTAACCTCTGCCTCCTGGGTTCAAGTGATTCTCCTTCCTTAGCCTCCCGAGTAGCTGGGAATACAGATGCCCGCAACTATGCCAGGCTAATTTTTGTATTTTTAGTGGAGACAAGATATTATCATATTAGATTGGTCTCGAACTCCTGACCTCAGGTGATCTGCCTGCCTCAGCCTCCCAAAGTGCTGGGATTACAGGTGTGAGCCATCGCACCCAGCCTATGGGCTCTTTTTTTGTTCCATACAAATTTTAATACAGTTTTTCCTAATTCTGTGAAGAATGTCAATGGTAGTTTAATGGGAATACCACTGAATCTATAAATTGCTTTGAACAGTATGGCCATTTTCACAATATTGATTCTTCCTATCCATGTGCATAGAATGTTTTTTCATCTGTTTTTGTCCTCTAATTTCCTTGAGGAGTGTTTGGTAGTTCTCCTTAAGGAGGTCTTTCACTTCCCTTGTTAGCTGTATTCCTAGGTACTTTATTCTTTTTGTGGCAATTGTGTGAATGGGAATTCATTCATGATTTGGCTCTCTGCTTGTCTGTTGTTGGTGCATAGGAATGCTTGTAATTTCTGCACATTTATTCTGTATAATGAGACTTTGCTGAAGTAGTCTTATCAGCTTAAGAAGCTTTTGAGCTGAGTAAATCAGGTTTTCTAAATATAGGATCATATCATCTGAAAACAAAGAGAGTTTGACTTATTCTCTTCCGGTTTGAAAATTCTTTATTTTTTATTCTTGCCTGATTGCCCTGACCAGAACTCCCAATAATAGGTCCAATAAGAGTGGTGAGAGAGTGCATTCTTGCCTTGTGCTGGTTTCCAAGGGGAAATGTTTCCAGTTTTTATGCAGTCAGTATGATATTGGCTGTGGGTTTGTCATAAATGGCCCTTATTATTTTGAGGTATGTTCCTTCAATACCTAGTTTATTAAGAGTTTGTTGTTGTTGTTGTTTTGAGATAGAGTTTCACTCTTGTTGCTCAGGCTGGAGTGCAATGGCACTATCTCGGCTCACTGCAACCTCCACCTCCTGGGTTCAAGCAATTCTCCTGCCTCAGCCTCCCAAGTAGCTGGGATTACAGGCATGTGCCACTACACCTGGCTAATTTTGCATTTTTAGTAGAGACAGGGTTTCTCCATGTTGGTCAGTCTGGTCTCAAACTCCTGACCTCAGGTGATCCACCCACCTCTGCCTCCCAAAGTGCTGGGATTACAGGTGTGAGGCACCACACCTGGCCTATTAAGAGTTTTTAACACAAGGGATGTTGAATTTTATTGATGGACTTTCTTGCATCTATTGAGATAGTCATGTGGGTTCTTTTTTTTTTAGATCTGTTTATGTGATGAATTACATTTATTGATTTGCCTATGTTAAACCAGCCTTGCATCCTGGGAATGAAGCCAACTTGATCATGGTGGATGAGCTTTTTGATGTGCTGGTATATTCAGTTTGCAAGTCTTTTATTGATAATTTTTGCATTGATGTTCATTAGGGATAATAGCCTGAAGCTTTCATTTTTTTGTTGTATCTCTGCCAGGTTTTTGTATCAGGATGATGCTGGCCTCATATGATGTGTTAGGGAGAAGTCCCTCCTTTTTAATTGTTTGGAATAGTGCATAAGAAAGGGTGTCAGCACCTCTTTGTACTTCTGGTAGAATTCAGATATAAATTCATCTAGTTCTGGGCTTTTTCTGGTTGGTAGATTATTATTGCCTCAATTTCAGAATTTGTTAGTGGTCTATTCAGGGATTCAACTTCTTCCTGGTTCAGTCTGAGGAGGGTGTATTTGTTCAGGAGTTTATCCATTTCTTCTAGGTTTTCTAGTTTATTTGCATAGAGGTGTTTATAGTATTATCTGATGGTTATTTGTATTTCTGCAGGGTAAGTTGTGGTATCCCCCTTCTCATTTCTGATTATGTTTATTTGAATCTTCTCTCTTCTCTTATTTAATAGTTTAGCTGGCAGTCTATTTTATTGATATTTTTGCAATAAATCTGCTTCTGGATTCATAAATTTTTTGAGTAATTTTTAATGTTTCGATCTTTACAGTTCCACTCTGAGCTTGGTTATTTCTTCTGCTACCTCTGGGGTTTGTTTGCTCTTGGTTCTCTAGTTCTTTTAGTTGTGATGTTAGGATTTCAATTTGAGATCTTTCTAGCTTTTTGATATGGGCATTTAGTGCTATAAATTTTCCTCTTAAACTGCTTTAGCTGTGTCCCAGAGATTCTGGTATGTTGTCTCTTTTCATTAGTTTCAGATTTTTTTTAAATTTCTGCCTTAATCTCATTATACACCCAGAAGTCATTCAGGAGCAATTTGTTCAATTTCCATGTAGTTGTGTGGTTTTAAGTGAGTTTTTAAATCTTGAGTTCTAAATTGATTGCACTGTGGTCAGAGAGACTGTTATGATTTTAGTAATTTTGCATTTTCTAAGGAGTGTTTTACTTCTAATTATGTAATATATTTTAGAGTGAGTGCCATGTGGCACCAAGAAAAATGTACATTATGTTGTTTTTGTGGGGAGAGTCCTGTAGATATCTATCAGGTTCACTTGATCCAGAGCTGAGTTCAAGTCCTGATTATCTTTGTTTATCTTCTGTCTCAATGATTTGTCTAATATTGACACTGGGGTAATAAAGTCTCCCACTATTTGGCCAGGTGTGGTGATTCACACCTGTAATCCCACCACTTTGGGAGGCCAAGGTGGGCGGATCACAAGGTCAGGAGATTGAGACCATCCTGGCTAACATGGTGAAACCCCTTCTCTACTAAAAAAAAAATACAAAAAATTAGCCAGGAATGGTGGTGGGCGCCTGTAGTTCCAGCTACTTGGGAGGCTGAGGCAGGAGAATGGCATGAACCTGGGAGGCGGAGCTTGCAGTGAGCTGAGATCACGCCATTGTACTCCAGCCTGGGTGACAGAGTGAGACTCTGTCTCAAAAAAAAAAAATTAAAAAAATAATAAGGTCTCCCACTATTATTGTGGGGGAGTCTAAGTCTCTTTGTAGGTTTTTGACAACTTGTTTTATGAATCTGCATGCTTCTGTATTGGTTGCATATCTAGTTGGCACTTTGTGTTGAATTGAACCATTTTCTGTTATGTAATGATCTTTTTTTACCTTTGTTGGTTTAAAGTCTATTTTGTCAGAAACAGGGATTGCATCTCCTCCTTTTTTCTGCTTTCCATTTGCTTGGTAAATTTTTTTCCATCCCTTTATTTTGAGCCTATGTGTTCTCTGCACATGAGATATGTCTCTGAATACAGCACAGTGATGAGTCTTGTCTTTTTATCCAGCTTGCCATTCTATGCCTTTTAATTGGGGCATTTCGCTCATTTACATTTAAAGTTAACATTGTTATATGTGAATTTGTTCCTGTCATCATGATGCTAGCTGGTTAATTTTGCAGACTTGTTAATATAGTTGCTTCAGTGTTATTGGTCTGTGTACTTCAGTGTCTTTTTGTGGTGGGTGGCAGCAGATTTCCTTTCCATGTTTAGTGCTTCCTTCAAGAGTTTTTGCAAGGCAGGATGAAATCCTTGAGCATTTGCTTGTCTGCAAAGGATTTTATTTTTTCTTCACTTACGAAGCTTAGTTTGGCCAGATATGTAATTCTGGGTTGAAAATTCTTTTCATTCGGCCGGGCGCGGTGGCTCACGCCTGTAATCCCAGCACTTTGGGAGGCTGAGGTGGGCGGATCACGAGTTCAGGAGATCAAGACCATCCTGGCTAACACAGTGAAACCCCGTCTCTACTAAAAATACAAAAAATTAGCCGGGCGAGGTGGCAGGAGCCTGTAGTCCCAGCTACTCGGGAGGCTGAGGCAGGAGAATGGCGTGAACCCCGGGGGGCGGAGCCTGCAGTGAGCCGAGATCGCGCCACTGCACTCCAGCCTGGGCCACCGCGAGACTCTGTCTCAAAAAAAAAAAAAAAAAAAAAAAGAAAATTCTTTTCATTAAGAATGTTGAATATTGGCCGCCAATCTCTTCTGGCTTGTAGGCTTTCCACTGAGAGGTTTGCTTTTAGTCTGATGAGCTTCCCTTTGTTGGTGACCTGGTCTTTCTCTCTGGCTGCCCTTAACTTTTTTTTTTTTATTTCAACCTTGGAGAATCTGATGATTATGTTTTGGGGGGTTGATGGTTAATGGAGTATCTTATTAAGGTTCTCTGGATTTTCTGGATTTGAATGTTGGCCTGTCTTGCCAGGTTGGGGAAGTTCTCCTGGATGATCTCCTGAAGTGTGTTTTCCAACTTTGTTCCATTCTCCCCGTCTCTTTTAGGTATGCTAGTCAGTCGTAGGTTTGGCCTTTTTACATAGTTCCATAGTTCTCAGAGTTTTTGTTCATTCCTCTTTATTTTTTTCCCTCTAATCTTGTCTGCTTGCCTTATTTCAGCAAGATAGTCTTTGAGGGCTGACAGTCTTTCTTTCTCTTGGTCAATTCAGCTATTGATACTTGTGTTTGCATCATGCAGTTCTCATGCTCTGTTTTTCAGCTCCATTGGATTAGTTATGTTTCTTTTTAAACTGATTATCTATTTAACAGCTCCTGTAATCTTTTATTATGGTTCTTAGCTTCTTTGAATCAGGTTACAACATAATCCTTTAGCTCAGCGAAGTTCATTATTACTTACTGATCTCCTGAAGCCTACTTTTGTCAGTTCATTTATCTGAGCTTCAGCCCAGTTCTATGTCCTTGCTGGAGAGGTTTTTTGCAATCAATTGGAGAAGAGGCATTCTGGCTTTTGGAATTGTCAGCATATTTGCACTGGTTTTTCCTCATCTTTGTGGATTTATCTACCTTTGAGATTTGAATGAGGTTTTTGTGGGGTCTTCTTGATGTTGCTTTTTTCTTTTTTTTTTTTTTTTGAGATGGAGTCTCGCTCTGTCGCCCAGGCTGGAGTGCAGTGGCACAATCTTGGCTCACTGCAAGCTCCGCCTCCCGGGTTCACGCCATTCTCCTGCCTCAGCCTGTCCGAGTAGCTGGGACTACAGGCGCCCACCACCATGCCTGGCTAATTTTTGTATTTTTAATAGAGACGGGGTTTCACCGTAGTCTCGATCTCCTGACCTCGTGATCCGCCCGCCTTGGCCTCCCAAAGTGCTGGGATTAGAAGCGTGAGCCACCGCCCCCGGCTTTTCTTTCTTTTTTAACAGTCTTCTCTTCTGCAGTTCTGCTGCAGTGTGCTGGGGGTCAGTCCACTCCAGATGCTGTTCACCTGGGTATCACCAGTGACGGCTGCAGAACAGCAAAGATTGCCACCTGCTCCTTCCTCTGGAAGCTTCTTCCCCTGGAAGCTTCTTCCCACAGGGACACTGACCTGATGCCAGCCTGAACTCTCCTGTATGAGGTGTCTGGGAATCCCTGTTTGGGAGGTCTCACCCAGTCAGGAGGCACAGATTCAGGAACTGATTTAAAGAAGCAGATTGGATGCCCCTCACTGGTGTCAGTGTATTGTGCTGTGGGGAATCTCCCTCGTCCAGATCATCAGGACACTTCAGAGCCAGCAGACAGAAAAGATTATATCCACTGAACCTTAGATTATGACCGCCCCTTCCCCAGGTGCTCTGACCCAGAGAGATGAAAGTTCTGTCTGTAAACTTACAGCTGAAGTTCCTGGAATTTGTCCAGGGAGACTCTGCCCAGTAAGGAGAGATGTATCTGTTTCCCACTTAAAGAAGCAGTCTGGCCATGATCTGCCACAGCCACTGTGGCTGTGCTCTGGGGACTTTCACCCAGTCCAAACCTGTCTCTCTACCATTGGTAGAGGAAAACTACCAACTAGAGCCACAGTTATGGCAGTCACCCCTCTCTCCAAAATAAACTTGGTTGCATTACACATACTTCAGGCTGCTTTGCTGGCCAGCAGGTGTTCCAGTCCAGTGGTCTTAACTTGTGGGATTCAATGGGAGTGGGATCTGCTGAGTGAGACCACTTGGCACACTGGCTTTAGTCCTCTTCCCACATAAGTGGATGAATCTCCTGCCTCATGAGTTCTAGAAGCCACTGGAGTTTGCAAAAATTCCTGCAACTAAGTGCCTGCCTGAACGGCCGGCCGCTGACCCTAGCAGGTGCCACAGGTCCACACGGCTTTGTGCTTGGAATGCAAGGGCCTGGTAGTTTGGGAGCAAAAGGGACTCTCCTAAACCAGAAATTGCAAAAATCCATGGGAAAAGTGTAGCTTTTCACCTGGTAACATGATCTCTCACTACCTTTCTTGGCTGGGGGAGGGAGTTCCCTTTCACCCTGTACAGGTCCTGGGTGAACTGTGGCCCCACCCTGCTTTTTCTTGCTCTCTGTGGGTCACACCAACTGCCTAGCCAGTTCCAGTGAGAGAATCTGGGTACCTCAGTTAGAAATGCCGAATTCACCTGCTGTTTAAATTCGGTGGGAGTTGCAGACCGGAGCTGTTTCTACTTGGCCATCTGGGCCCTTCCCAATATAATACATTATTATTAACTATAGACACCATGCTGTACAATATATCTCTTGAATGTATTCTTCCTATCCAACTACAATTATGTATTATCTGACAGACATCCTCCCAAACACCCCTTCCTTTTAAATTCCTTGGGATCTGGTGGTCACCATTTTACTCTCTACTTCAATGAAATTTTTATAGAATCCATGTGTAGGTGAAATTATGAAATTTTAATCTTTCTGTGCCTGGCTTATTTCAAGTAATATATGTCCTCCAAGTTAATCCATGTAATTGAACATAATAGAATTTTCTTTTTTAAAAATAAATAGTATTTTATTGTGTGTATATACCATACTGTCTTTATTTACTCATTAGATGTTGAACTGCTGATTCTATATTTTGGCTATTGTGAAGAGTGTTGCAAACAACAGAGAGGTGCAAATGTTTCTTCATTCTCATTTTGTTTCTTTTAAATATATATGCAATAGTGAAATTGCTGTATTATAGGGTAGTTTGATTTTAAATTTTTTGAGAAATCTCTACTTTGTTTTTCCTAATGGCTGGCCTCATTTACATTCACATCAACAGTGTGCAAGCATTCTCTTCACATATTTATCTCTTTTTTCCTTTTTCTTTCTAATAGGAGTCATTCTAATAAGAGCGAGTTGATATATTATAGACTTTTTGGCTTTCCTTTCCCTGATAATAATTGACATTGAGGTTTTTCGTTTTTGTTTTTGTTTTTGACTCAGTTTCACTCTGTTGCCCAGACTGGAGTGCAGTGGTGCTTTCTCTGCTCACTGCAGCCTCTGCCTCCCAGGTTCAAGCAATTCTCCTGCCTCAGCCTCCCAAGTAGCTGGGATTACAGGTGCCCACCACCATGCCTGGCTAATTTTTGTGTTTTTAGTAGAAACTGAGTTTCACCGTGTTGGCCAGGCTAGTCTCGAACTCCTGACCTCAGGTGATCCACCTGCCTTGGCCTCCCAAAGTGCTGGGATTACAGGCATGAGCCACTGCACTCGGGCCACATTCAGCATTTTTTAGTATATCTACTGGCCATATGTATCTTTTCTTAAAAAATATTTAAAGGCTGGGCGCAGTGGCTCACGCTTGTAATCCCAGCACTTTGGGAGGCCGAGGTGGGTGGATCACGAGGTCAGGAGATTGAGACCACGGTGAAACCCCGTCTCTACTAAAAATGCAAAAAATTAGCCAGGTGTGGTGGCGGGCGCCTGTAGTCCCAGCTACTCGGAGAAGCTGAGGCAGGAGAATGGCATGAACCCAGGAGGTGGAGCTTGCAGTGAGCCGAGATCGCGCCACTGCACTCCAGCCTGGGCGACAGTCAGACTCTTGTCTCCAAAAAAAAAATATTTAAGCCCTTTGCACATTTTGGTAGTTATTTGTTTTTTGTTGTATAGTCATTTGAGTTTCTTACATATTCTTAATATTAACCCCTTGTCAAATGTATAATTTGCAAAAAATTTTTTTAGTTGTCTCATTTTAAGTGTGTCAGATTCTGCACAGCAGCTTTATAATTTGAATTAATTTTACTCATCTATTTTTTATTTTGTTCCCTGGGATTTTGAGTTTAAATCAAAAAAAGTCATGGCCCAGACTGATGTTATGGGGCTTTCACTCTATATTTTTTGTAGTAGTCTCAGAGTTTCAGGCCTTGCATTTAAGAATTTATTTGATTTTTATATATGCAGTAAGATGAGGGTTGTATTTTATTGCTCTGCATGTTGCTATTAAGTTTTCCTCAGTGCCATTTATTGAAGATACTGTTCTTTTTCTAAGAAATTGTTACCTTTATCTAAAATCAGTTAGCTGGAAGTGCATAGATATATTTCTAATTTCTCTTTTCTGCTCCACTGGCCTATGTGTCTGTTTTTGTTCAAGTACCATACTGTTTTATTTGCTTTAGTTTTGTAGTATATTTCAAAGTCAGATAGGGTGATAACTTCTGTCTTTCTTATTTGCTGGAGTTCTTTGACTATTCAGAGTCTTTTGTGGACCATAAAATTTTAGATTTTTAAAAATTTTCTATTAAATATGTCACTGGTATTTTGATAGAGGTTGTATTCTATTTGTAGATCATTTTGTGTAATAAATATATTTAACAATATTAATAACTCCAATGCATGAATAAGTAATGTTTTCCATTTTCATATGATTTTATTTTAATGTTCTTTAGATTATAATGTACAAGTGTTTCAACTTTTTAGTTAAATTTATTTCAAATTGTAGTTACTACAGTTATTGTAGATGAGATTGTTTTGCATTATAATTTCATTTTGAGATAATTATGAGTGTATAGAAATGCTACTGACAAACTGACACCTAATGAAACTAAAGTGCTTCTGCACAGCAAAACAAACTATCGACAAACAGAAACCTACAGTATAAAATAAAATATTTGCAAGCTGAATACAACATAAGATTAATATATAGAATCTATAAGAAATTTAATAAGAAAAAAGCAAATGATCTAAATAGACAGTACTCAAAGAAAGATATAAAAGCTATTAATAGGGCAGTTACAAGATGGCCAAATGGGAACAGCTCCAGTCTACAGCTCCCAGCATAAGTGATGCAGAAAGCGGGTAATTTCTGCATTTCCAACTGAGGTACCCGGTTCATCTCACTGGGGATTGTCGGACAGTGGGTGCAGGACAGTGGGTGCAGTGCACCAAGTGTGAGCCAAAGCAGGGTGAGGCATTGCCTCACCCAGGAAGTGCAAGGGGCCAGGAAATTCCCTTTCCTAGCCAAGGGAAGGGGTGACAAATGGTACCTGGAAAATTGGGTCACTCCCACCCTAATACTGCGCTTTTCCGATGGTCTTAGCAAATGGCACACCAGGAGATTATATCCCGTGCCTGGCTCAGAGGGTCCTACACCCCTGGAGCCTTGCTTATTGCTAGCACAGCATTCTGAGATTGAACTGCAAGGTGGCAGCGAGGCTGGGGGAGGGGCACCTGCCATTGCTGAGGCTTGAGTAGGTAAACAAGTGGCTGGGAAGCTCGAACTGGCTGGAGCCCACCACTTCTCAAAGAGGCCTGCCTGCCTCTGTAGACTCTGCCTCTGGGGGCAGGGCATAGCCAAACAAAAGACAGCAGAAACCTCTGCAGACTTAAATGTCCCTGTCTGACAGCTTGGAAGAGAGTAGTGGTTATCCCAGCAAGGAGCTTGAGATCTGAGAACGGACAGACTGCCTCCTCAAGTGGGTCCCTGACCCCGGAGTAGCCTAACTGGGAGGCATCCTCCCGTAGGGGCAGACTGACACCTCACAAGGCTGGGTGCCCTTCTGAGACAAAACTTCCAGAGGAATGATCAGGCAGCAACATTTGCTGTTCACCAATATTCATTGTTCTGCAGCCTCCACTGCTGTTACCCAGGCAAACAAGGTTGGGAGTGGACCTCCAGCAAACTCCAACAGACCTGCAACTGAGGATCCTGACTCTTAGAAGGAAAACAAACAAACAGAAAGAACATCCACACCAAAACCCCATCTGTCGGTCACCATCATCAAAGACCAAAGGTAGATAAAACCACAAAGATGGGAAAAAAAACAGAGCAGAAAAACTGAAAATTCTAAAAATCAGAGTGCCTCTCCTCCTCCAAAGGAACGCAGCTCCTCACCAGCAATGGAACAAAGCTGGATGGAGAATGACTTTGATGAGTTGAGAGAAGAAGGCTTCAGACAATCAAACTACTATGAGCTACAGGAAGAAATTTGAACCAATGGCAAAGAAGTTAAAAGCTTTGAAAAAAAAGTAGACGAATGGATAATTAGAATAACCAATGCAGAGAAGTCCTTAAAGGACCTGATGGAGCTGAAAACCAAGGCACGAGAGCTACGTGACGAATGCAGAAGCCTCAGTAGCCGATGCGATCAACTGGAAGAAAGGGTACCAGTGATGGAAGACAAAATGAATGAAATGAAGCAAGAAGAGAAGTTTAGAGAAAAAAGAATAACAAGAAATGAACAAAGCCTCCAAGAAATATGGGACTATGTGAAAAGACCAAATCTACGTCTGACTGGTGTACCTGAAAGTGACTGGGAGAATGGAACCAAGTTGGAAAACACTCTGCAGGATATTATCCAGGAGAACTTCCCCAATCTAGCAAGGCAGGCCAACATTCAAATTCAGGAAATACAGACAACACCACAAAGATACTCCTTGAGAAGAGCAACTCCAAGACACATAATTGTCAGATTCACCAAAGTTGAAATGAAGGAAAAAATGTTAAGGGCAGCCAGAGAGAAAGATCGGGTTACCCACAAAGGGAAGCCCATCAGACTAACAGCTGATCTCTTGGCAGAAACTCTACAAGCCAGAAGAGAGTGGGGGCCAATATTCAACATTATTAAAGAAAAGAATTTTCAACCCAGAATTTCATATCCAGCCAAACTAAGCTTCATAAGTGAAGGAGAAATAAAATACTTTACAGACAAGGAAATGCTGAGAGATTCTGTCACCACCAGGCCTGCCCTAGAAGAGCTCCTGAAGGAAGCACTAAACATGGAAAGGAATAACTGGTATCAGCCACTGTAAAAACATGCCAAATTGTAAAGACCATCGAGGCTAGGAAGAAACTGCATCAACTAACGAGCAAAATAATCAGCTAACATCATAATGACAGAATCAAATTCACACATAACAATATTAACCTTAAATGTAAATGGGCTAAATGCTCCAATTAAAAGACACAGACTGGCAAATTGGATAAAGAGTCAAGACCCATCAGTGTGCTGTATTCAGGAAACCCATCTCATGTGCAGAGACACACATAGGCTCAAAATAAAGGGATGGAGGAAGATCTACCAAGCAAATGGAAAACAAAAAAAAGGCAGGGGTTGCAATCCTAGTTTCTGATAAAACAGACTTTAAACCAACAAAGATCAAAAGAGACAAAGAAGGCCATTACATAATGATAAAGGGATCAATTCAACAAGAAGAGCTAACTATCTTAAATATATATGAACCCAATACAGGAGCACCCAGATTCATAAAGTAAGTCCTTAGAGACCTACAAAGAGACTTAGACTCCCACATGATAATAATGGGAGACTTTAACATCCCACTGTCAACATTAGACAGATCAATGAGACAGAAAGTTAACAAGGATATCCAGGAATTGAACTCAGCTCTGCACCAAGCAGACCTAATAGACATCTACAGAACTTTCCACCCCAAATCAACAGAATATACATTCTTCTCAGCAGCACACTGCCCTTATTCCAAAATTGACCACATAGTTGGAAGTACTCTTCAGCAAATGTAAAAGAACAGAAATTATAACAAACTGTCTCTCAGACCACAGTGCAATCAAACTAGAACTCAGGATTAAGAAACTCACTCAAAACCACTCAACTACATGGAAACTGAACAACGTGCTCCTGAATGACTACTGGGTACATAATGAAATGAAGGCAGAAATAAAGATGTTCTTTGAAACCAATGAGACCAAAGACACAACATATCAGAATATCTGGGACACATTCAAAGCAGCCTGTAGAGGGAAATTAATAGCACTAAATGCCCACAAGAGAAAGCAAGAAAGATCTAAAATTGACCTCCTAACATCACAATTAAAAGAACTAGAGAAGCAAGAGCAAACACATTCAAAAGCCAGCAGAAGGCAAGAAATAACTAAGATCAGAGCAGAACTGAAGGAGATAGAGACACAAAAAAAACCCTTCAAAAATCAATGAATCCAGGAGTGGGTTTTTTGAAAAGATCAACAAAATTGATAGACCGCTAGTAAGACTAATAAAGAAGAAAAGAGAGAAGAATCAAATAGACACAATAAAAAATGATAAAGGGGATATCACCACCAATCCCACAGAAATACAAACTACGATCAGAGCATACTATAAACATCTCTATGCAAATAAACTAGAAAATGTAGAAGAAATGGATAAATTCCTCGACACATACACTCTCCCAAGACTAAACCAGGAAGAAGTTGAATCTCTGAATAGACCAATAACAGGCTCCGAAATTGAGGCAATAATTAATAACTTACCAACCAAAAAAAGTCCAGGAACAGAAGGATTCACAGCTGAATTCTACCAGAGGTACAAGGAGGAGCTGGTACCATTCCTTCTGAAACTATTCCAATCAATAGAAAAAGAGGGAATCCTCCCTAACTCATTTTATGAGGCCAGCATCATCCTGATACCAAAGCCTGGCAGAGACACAACATAAAAAGAGAGTTTTAGACCAATATCCCTGATGAACATCGATGCAAAAATCCTCAGTAAAATACTGGCAAACCCAATCTAGCAGCACATCCAAAAGCTTATCCACCATGATCAAGTGGGCTTCAGCCCTGGGATGCAAGGCTGGTTCAGCATACACAAATCAATAAATGTAATCCAGCATATAAACAGAAGCAACGAGAAAAACCACGATTATCTCAATAGATGCAGAAAAGGCCTTTGACAAAAGTCAACAATGCTTCATGCTAAAAACTCTCAATAAATTAGGTATTGATGGGACATATCTCAAAATAATAAGAGCTATTTATGACAAACCCACAGCCAATATCATACTGAATGGGCAAAAACTGGAAGCATTCCCTTTGAAGACTGGCACAAGACAGGGATGTCCTCTCTCACCACTCCTATTCAACATAGTGTTGGAAGTTCTGGCCAGAGCAATCACGCAGGAGAAAGAAATAAAGGGTATTCAATTAGGAAAAGAGGAAGTCAAATTGTCCCTGTTTGCAGATGACATGATTGTATATCTAGAAAACCCCATCATCTCAGCCCAAAATCTCCTTAAGCTGATTAGCAACTTCAGCAAAGTCTCAGGATACAAAATCAATGTGCAAAAATCACAAGCATTCTTATACACCAATAACAGACAAACAGACAGCCAAATCATGAGTGAACTCCCATTCACAATTGCTTCAAAGAGAATAAAATACCTAGGAATCCAACTTACAAGGGATGTGAAAGCCCTCTTCAAGGAGAACTACAAACCACCGCTCAATGAAATAAAAGAGAATACAAACAAATGGAAGAACATTCCATGCTCATGGGTAGGAAGAATCAATATCATGAAAATGGCCATACCGTCCAAGGTAATTTATAGATTCAATGCCATCCCCATCAAGCTACCAATGACTTTCTTCACAGAATTGGAAAAAACTACTTTAAAGTTCATATGGAACCAAAAAAGAGCCCGCATTGCCACGTCAATCCTAAGACAAAAGAACAAAGCTGGAAGCATCATGCTACCTGACTTCAAACTATACTACAAGGCTACAGTAACCAAAACAGCATGGTACTGGTACCAAAACAGAGATATAGACCAATGGAACAGAACAGAGCCCTCAGAAATATTGCTGCCTATCTACAACTATCTGATCTTTGACAAACCTGACAAAAACAAGAAATGGGAAACGATTACCTATTTAACAAACGGTGCTGGGAAAACTGGCTAGCCATATGTAGAAAGCTGAAACTGGATCCCTTCCTTACACCTTATACAAAAATTAATTCAAGATGGATTAAAGACTTACATGTTAGACCTAAAACCATAAAAATGCTAGAAGAAAACAAAGGCAATACCATTCAGGACATAGGCATGGGCAAGGACTTCTTGTCTAAAACACCAAAAGCAATGGCAACAAAAGCCAAAATTGACAAATGGGATCTAATTAAACTAAAGAGCTTCTGCACAGCAAAAGAAACTACCATCAGAGTGAACAGGCAACCTACAGAATGGGAGAAAATTTTTGCAATCTACTCATCTGACAAAGGGCTAACATCCAGAATCTACAAAGAACTCCAACAAATTTACAAGAAAAACAAACAACCCCATCAACAAGTGGGCGAAGGATATGAACAGACACTTCTCAAAAGAAGACATTTATGCAGCCAACAGATACATGAAAAAATGCTCATCATCACTGGTGATCCGAGAAATGCAAATCAAAACTACAATGAGATACCATCTCACACCAGTTAGAATGGCCATCATTAAAAAGTCAGGAAACAACAGGTGCTGGAGAGGATGTGGAGAAATAGGAACACTTTTACACTGTTGATGGGACTGTAAACTAGTTCAACCATTGTGGAAGACAATGTGGCGATTCCTCCAGGATCTAGAACTAGAAATACCATTTGACCCAGCCATCCCATTACTGGGTATATACCCAAAGGATTATAAATCATGCTGCTGTAAGGACACATGCACAAGTATGTTTATTGCAGCACTATTCGCAATAGCAAAGAGTTGGAACCAACCCAAATGTCCAACAATGAGAGACTGGATCAAGAAAATGTGGCACATATACACCATGGAATACTCTGCAGCCATAAAAAATGATGAGTTCATGTCCTTTATAGGGACATGGATGAAGCTGGAAACCATCATTGTCAGCAAACTATTGCAAGAACAAAAAACCAAACATTGCATGTTCTCACTCATAGGTGGGAATTGAACAATGAGAACACTTGGACACAGGAAGGGGGACATCACACACCGGGGCCTGTTGTGGGGTGGGGGGAGGAGGGAGGGATAGCATTAGGAGATACACCTAATGTAAATGACGAGTTAATGGGTGTAGCACACCAACATGGCACATGTATACATATGTAACAAACCTGCATGTTGTGCACATGTACCCTAGAACTTAAAGTATAATAATAAAAAAAGCTGTTAATAAACATGCAAAAAATTGCTCAACATTCCTAATAATCAGAGATACATAAATCAAAATGACAATGTCATATCATCCCACATCCGTTAGATTGGCTGTTGTTAGAAAGTCAAAAAATAACAGATGTTTAAGTTATGGAGAAAAAGGAAATCTTGAAACACTGTGAAAATGCAAATTAATTCAGCCCCAATGAAAAGCAGCTTGGGGATTTCTCAAAGAACTAAGAATATAATTGGCATTTGACCCATCAGTCATATTACTGGGTATATACCCAAAGGAAAATAAATTATTTAATCAAAAAGACACCTGCATTCATGTGTTTATTACTGCACTATTCACAATAGCAAAAACATAATTATTTTTTTGAGACAGAGTCTTGCTCTTGTTGCTCAGCATGGCACGATCTCGACTCACTGCAACCTCCACCTCCCAGATTCAATGGATTCTCCTGCCTCAGCCTCCCAAGTAGCTGGCATTACAGGAGCCCACCACCACATCTGGCTAATTTTTATATTTTTAGTAGAGATGGGGTTTTGCCATGTTGGCCAGACTGGTCTCAAACTCTTGACCTCGTGATCCCCCCAACTCGGCATCCCAAAGTGCTGGGATTACAGGCGTGAGCCACCACACCTGGCCAAACAAAATTAAATTAGATACCCATACATCTTAAATTGGATTTTTAAAAAATGAGGTACTTATACACTGTGCAATAATATGCAGCCACAGAAAAGAATGAAATAATGTTTTTTGCAGCAGAATGAATGCAGCAGAAGACCATCATTTTAGGCAAATTAACACAGAACAGGAAAAAAATCAACATGTTCTCATTTATACATGGGAGCTAATCACTGCATGAGCATGGAAACAAAGATGGAAAAAATAAACACTGGAAATTCTAAAAAAGGAGGAAGGGAGACAAACATTAAAAAATATGTATCAGGTATGATGTACACTACTTGGGCAATGGAATTATCAAGTCCCCAAACCTCAACATCATGCGGTATGTTACAGGTCTGCACCTGTACCCTCTGAATCTAAAATAAAAATAATAGAAAGCTCTGTGGTAAAATGACATGTTACATTTCTCCAGTTCTGGGTTACTAGTTGAAATTAGGAGTGAAAAACAGGATTATGTCCCCTTTGGCCATAAGGGTGAATGTTTCTGTACCCAGTCTCCCCACATTCTATAAGCCAATCTCAGAAAGCTCTAAACCTATATCCCAAGAAGTGTTTTATTTCCAAGTGTGAAGCTAAAATAAATAACTCTACATCTTTATTTTTAATGTTTTAACTGTTCACTAGACTACAGAGTTAATGTATTACCCTGCTTTTTTGGGGAAAAATGATAAGTGGTTTAATTACATTTCTTCTTTAGAATAAACCATTTATGAAAATGTGAGGCTGTGGAAATCATGCTAAATTACTGAATTGGAAAGACAAAATGTTTTTGTAAAGAAAAGCATAGAAGTTTTATAGCCATAGCCCAAATATGATGAAACAGAGTGTGGGATATTTAGGACCACACAGCTACTAAATGCTCACTTCATCACAACCCTTCTTGTGAAAAAAGGAAAAATGGGTCAGCAGGTACTTTTAGAATACTTTTCTGATTCTACTGTAGTGTTAAATTTTTTGTCTTTATTATATGACATATAAAAGTCTTTACTTCCACAAAAGATGTCATGAGTTCAAAGTTAATATGCTCCCAAATATATTCTCCCTAGAAGGGCACTACTCTGTTTGCAGTCAAGGTGTAGCATTTCTGGCCTTTTTTTTTTTTTACAGATATGTTTGGGTGAAATAGGCAGGAAGTAAAGCAAAGTTAATCATAACATTTCTAGATTCTATAACTATAGCATCTGAAATCTAGTATTATGTCAACTAAAAATAATGACAATATTTCAAAGCTGAAAAAATAAATTGATAAATACTTTATATGTTTATTTTTAATAGTTTATAAAAATTTATAGTTTCTAATTGTAAGTTAAACAAGTTGAACATGCAGATACCTAAAATTTCTGTTTGGATGACAGTATTAATATTTTAATATCTTATGATTGTGAATCACTACTGCCTTATTGGGTTTACTGTAAAGCAGTTATTTATCTTCTAAATGTAAACAGAGAAGAGGATTTTTATAATCTTAAGCATACAGATTTACTAAGATTAGCACTTTTTTAGATTTGAATAAAATTTATAGGTTTTTAGTAATAAAAAATTAAGCATTTTTTCTAGTAGAAATAAAACAGCAATATAAATATGTTGTTAAAAATGTGTTTAAAAGAAACTTTACATGTGTTTGTTAAATAACATTTAAAACCACATTGTAAGTGACTGATTAGTAATTCCAATCTTTATTTTAGTCACTGAGAAAACTTAGTATACTTTTTCAATAGAAAAGAGTATTCTTATATTAGTGTTCCTGAAACTTTCAGAAACTATAGACCACTCAATAGATGATGATGTAGATGCAGAACACAAATGTTCTATATAATAATAGACTCATCTTAGCCTTTTTTTTTTTTTTTTTTGAGATGGAGTCTAGCTCTGTCGCCAAGGCTGGAGTGCAGAGGCATGATCTCGGCTCACTGCAACCTCTGCCTCCTGGGTTCAAGCGATTCCCCTTCCTCAGCCTCCTGAGTAGCTGGGATTACAGGCGCCTGCCACCACGCCCGGCTAATTTTTGTACTTTTAGTAGAGACAGGGGTTCACTGCGTTGGCCAGGCAGGTCTCAAACTTCTGACCTCATGATCCACCCGTCTCGGCCTCCTAAAGTGCTGGGATTACAAGCGTGAGCTACCATGCCTGGCCTCATCCTAGCTTTTAATATAAACATTCAAAAGTAAAATTAATGGCCTTTTTTTTTTTTTTGAGACAGAGTCTCACTTATCGCCAGGCTGGAGTGTAGTGGCGCCATCTGGACTCACTGCAACCTCCGCCTCCCATGTTCAAGCGACTCTCCTGCCTCAAACTCCCGAGTAGCTGGGACTACAGGATCGTGCCACCACGCCCAGCTAATTTTTGTATTTTTAGTAGAGACGGGGTTTCACCATGTTGGCCAGGATGGTCTCGATCTCTTGACCTCATGATTCGCCTGCCTGGACCTCCCAAAGTCCTGGGATTACAGGCTTGAGTCACTGCACCAGGCCCTTTTATTTTTTATTTTTTTATTTATTTTTTTGAGACGGAGTCTGGCTCTGTCGCCAGGCTGGAATGATGCAGTGGTGCGATCTTGGCTCACTGCAACCTCTGCCTTCCAGGTTCAAGCAATTCTCCTGCCTCAGCCTCCCAAGTAACTGGGACTACAGGGGTGCGCCACCACGCCTGGCTAATTTTGTATTTTTAGTAGAGATGGGGTTTCACCATGTTTGTCAGGCTGGTCTCTACCACCTGACCTCAGGTGATCTGCCCGCCTAGGCCTCCCAAAGTGCTGGGATTACAGGCGTGAGCCCCTGTGCCCAGCCAATTAGTGTCTCTTTTAAGTCACGAAAGGGATAACATTGTTAGAATCCATTTACCAAAGTATTTGTGTTAGGCTTAGTAATGAGAACTTTAAACCAAATATCAGGTTCTACGTACTACCTAAGTGTGAAAAAAAAAACCCTTGTTTTAAAATTTCTCTTTATTTCTACGAAATTAGAAAATTCAAAGCTAAAAATGTTATGTCAGGAATAAAAACAAGTATTGGGTGAGAGGGTGTTGGGCCTAATGGTTCAGATTGAAACTCATTATCAGGGAGTTCCTAATTGCATCTCACTGATACAAAGTGAAGAAGGTATGAAATAGTGAAAAACAGTGATATAAATTGAGTACTTACATATAAAATACAATTTTTAATACAAAGTAGCATTTAATGTACAGCTATAGATGAGAACTTTTGGTCAAATATTACCTGCCTTCAATAGAAATCAAAAAAATATTATTTTTTATTTTTATTTTTTTTTTGAGACGGAGTCTCACTTTGTCGCCCTGGCTGCAGTGCAGTGGCAATCTCCGCTCACTGCAACCTCCATCTCCTGAGTTCAAGCGATTCTCCCATCTCAGCTGCACAAGTAGCTGGGACTACAGGCACATGCCACAGCCCAGCTAACTTTTGTATTTTTTAGTAGAGACGGGGTTTCACCATGTTGGCCAGGCTGGTCTCAAGCTCCTGACCTTAAGTGATCTGCCCTTCTCAGCTTCCCAAAGTATTGAGATTACATTCTTGAGCCACTGCCCTCGGCCATAAAAAAAATTCTTTATTTTACCACAAGCATTTTATTATTGATGCATATGCTTATTTTGCTTAACATACAGTATCTTTTGATGAAAGACTTATACTTTTCCTTCAGTGTGTTGTTTATTGCTGAGAAGTGGCTGTCCGGCTAAGAAACTGCTATTCTCGGCAACACCCACATTGACTAATAGTGAATGGAAGTGATGTGTGGATAAGAAGCAAATGTGTCTTCCCTGCATCTCTTTTTTCATCCATTGGCTGAAGAACAAGAAAGATGTAGAGAGAAAATGGAAGAAGATGTAATTCCTGAAAAATGATGAAGTCCTCTTTTGTTTTTTTTTTTGTTTTTTTTTGAGACTTAGTCTCACTCTGTCACCCAGGCTGGAGACCTCCACTCACTGCAACCTCAGCCTCCCGGGTTCAAGCGATTCTCCTGCCTCTGCCTCACGAGTAGCTGGGACTACAGGCTCTGTGCCACCACGCCCAGCTACTTTTTGTATTTTTAGTAGGACAGGGTTTCACGGTGTTAGCTGGGATGGTCTCGATCTCCTGACCTTGTGATCTGCCTGCCTCAGCCTCCCAAAGTGCTGGGATTACAGGCGTGAACCACCATGCCTGCCTTTGAAGTCCTCTTAACAACAACAAAAACTTACCCAGGAGGCTGGAAGCAGTGGCTCATTCCTCTAATTCCAGCACTTTGGGAGGCCAAGGTGGGCAGATCACTTGAGGTCAGGAGTTCAAGACCAGCCTGGCCAACATGACGAAACCCCATCTCTACTAAAAATACAAAAATTAGCTGGGCGTGGTGGCACGTGTACCTGTAATCCCAGCTACTCGGGAGGCTGAGGCAGAAGAATCACTTGAACCCCGGAGGCAGAGGTTGCAGTGAGCCGAGATGGCACCATTGCACTCCAGCCTGGGTAACAAGAGTGGAACTCTGTCTCAGGGGAAGAAAAAAAACTTACACAGGAGATAGTGACGTGAGCAGAAAATATATTATTTTGCGAATCCTCCGAAATTGTAATATACAACCCAAACTGCTTTAACAAATATTCCTTCAGTTCTGACTCATCAAGATATGATTCAATTACCTGGTGAATCAAAGCTGAGAGGATAATAACTTATTTTACTTAGCATAATGTCCTCGAGGTTCATCAATATTGTCGCAAATGACAATAGTTTCTTTTTAAGGGCTAAATAGCATTCTATTGGGTAAATATACTACATTTTCTATATTCATTCACCTGTTGAAGAACACTTGGCTGATACAATATCTTAGCTACTGTGAGTAATCCACTTTCTTCTTTTTTTATTTGTTTTTATATCTTTTTTCTTTACTTTTTTAATTTCTAGAAGTATTTTAACTTTATTTATTTATTTATTTAGAGACGAAGTTTCGCTCTTGTTGCCCAGGCTAGAGTGCAATAGTGCGATCTCAGCTCACCACAACCTCCGCCTCCTGGGTTCAAGCGATTCTCCTGCCTCAGCCTCCCGAGTAGCTAGGATTACAGCATGTGCCACCATGCCCAGCTAATTTTTGTATTTTTAGTAGAGACAGGGTTTCTCCATGTTGGTCAGGCTGGTCTCGAACTCCTGACCTCAGGTGATCCGCCCGCCTCGGCCCCCTAAAGTGCTGGGATTACAGGCATGAGCAACTGAGCCAGGCCATTTTAACTTTAAAGTATAAATTGTGTCTTTTGACCGGGCCCGGTGGCTCACGCCTGTAATCCCAACACTTTGGGAGGCCGAGGTGGAGGATCACCTGAGGTCGGGAGCTCAAGACCAGACTGACACATGGAGAAACCCCGTCTCTACTAAAAACATAATTAGTTGAGCGTGGTGAGCGCCTGTAATCCCAGCTACTCAGGAGGCTGAGGCAGGAGAATCACTTAAACCCGGGAAGTGGAGGTAGCGATGAGCCGAGATAGCGCCATTGCACTCCAGCCTGGGCAACAAGAGCGAACTTCCGTGTCAAGAAAAGAAAAGAAAAGAAATAAAGAAACAAATAAATAAAAACTCTCTGCTCTGCTTAATCAGCGGTCACATTATTTTCACACTTCAAAGGCATTTTAGCTGCCTGAAAAGCAGAGTTACAGTTCAAGTGAGCGTGCTGAGCTGGTCCTCAACAGTGTCAGTCTATTCAAATTCACACAGATGATCTGGTAAAAATAGTGCACTTCAACAGCATTACCACAGCAATGTGGAACACACGTAATAAAACAAAAGGCTGGACACGGTGGCTCAGGCCTGTAATCCCAGCACTTTGGGAGGCTGAGGTGGGCTCGACAAGCACCAGCATGCCTGGCTAATTTTTGTATTTTTAGTAGATATGGGGTTTTGCCATGTTGACCAGGCTGGTTTTGAACTCCTGACCTCAAGTGGTTGCTTGTCTTGGCCTCCCAAAGTGCTGGGATTACAAAAGTGAGCCATTGTGCCCGGCCCAGTTTACTCCTTTTAATTTAAAATATACTGTACTTTTGTGTTGGATCATCATGGAGGACAGGAGGCAGGACTAGATTGCAGCTCCAGACAGAACAGCTTGCTGAAGCTTGCATTGTGAATTTTAGCTCTGAATCTATTGCAAGAACAAGCCAGAAATCCCAAGAGGACCCACAGACCCTCTGAAGAAAATAGAGTGCTCCTGCAGGATCCAGGAGACTCTCCAAATACTGTGAGTGTCCCAACTGTGGAAGTGGGAAAGGGAGATTCTCCTCTCCTGAACACACGCCCCCACTGGAGAAGCTAAAGTTCTGTTTGTAGAAGAAGTTTCTGAATTTACATGGAACTGAGTCAATTTAGATAGCCAAGTGAAATATAGGGGTAGAGGAAGCAGCAGAAAGGCCTGGGAGCTCACTGAATCCCCTAGTGGGCCATTTTTGTCTGGCACCAAAGGGATCCATCAGGAGGGTGACCAGAGGAGCAGGGGGTAAAACTGCACAGGGAGAAGGAAATCTCTAGCTGAACTTTGTGACAATTCGAATGGGGAAAGAAGCTTCTCTCCTGTATCCACAGCTGAGAAGCCCTCTGGGGGGAGGGCACAAATCTGGTGTGCAGATTTCACAAGCGGGGTAAGAACCAAGCCCCTTTCTTACACATTTGGGAGGTGGGTAGCTGGGGGCAAGTTTTCAAGCCCATCACACCCTCTGCCTGGAAACAGACTCGGGGCTGTTGCGGGGTACATGGTAGGAGGGAGACCAGCCCTTTGGTTTGTGTGGGAGCTGGCTGGGGCCTGTGACTGTCAGCTTTCCCCAACTTCCCTAACAGCATACATGACTCAGCAGAGGCAGCCATAATCCTCCTAGGTACACAACTCCAGTGACCTGGGAATCTCACCCCTATACCCCACAGCAGCCACAGCAAGACCTGCCCAAGAGGAGTCTGAGCTCAGACACACCTATCCCCGCCCCCACCTGATGATCCTTTTCTATCTACCCTGGTAGCAAAAGTCCAATGACATATAATCTTGGGAGTTCTAGGGCTCCACCCTCTTCTGGTCCCTCTCTATATTACTACAGCTGATGATTTTCTGGAAAGCACCACCTCCTGGCAGGAGACAAACCAGCACAAAACTAGAGCATTAAACCACCAAAGCTGAAAACCTTCACAGAGTCTATTGCACCCCGCTGCCACCTGCACTAGAATAGGTGCTGGTATCCACAGCTGAGAAGCCTATAGATGGTTCACATCACAGGACTCTGTGCAGACAACCCCAGTACCAGCCCAGAGTCACATAGACTTGCTGGGTGGCTAGACCCAGAAGAGAGACAACAATCACTGCATTTTGGCTCACAGGAAGCCACATCCATAGGAAAAGGGGAAGAGTGCTACAACACCCAGTGGGACAAAAGAATCTGAAAACAGCCTTCAGCCCTAGACTTTCCCTCTGACAGAGCCTACCAAAATGAGAAGAAGTCAGAAAACAAACCCTGGTAATATGCAAAACAAGGCTCTTTAACACCCCCCAAAAAATCACACTAGTTCACCAGCAATGGATTCAAACCAAGAAGAAATCCCTAATTTACCTGAAAAATAAATCAGGGGGTTAATTATTAAGCTAATCAGGGAGAGGTCAGAGAAAGGTGAAGCCCAATGCAAGAAAATCCAAAAAAAATCATACAAGAAGTAAAGGGAGGAATATTCAAGGAAATTGATAGCTGAAAGAAAAAACTAAAAAATTCAGGAAACTTTGGACACAATTTTAGAAATGTGAAATGCTCTGGAAAGTCTCAGCAATAGAATTGAACAAGTAGAAGAAAACTTCAGGGCTCTAAGAAAAGGTCTTTGAATTAACCCAAACCAACAAAGACAAAAAAAAAAAAAGAAGAATAAGAAAATATGAACAAAGTCTCCAAGGAGTCTGGAATTATGTTACATGACCAAACAAGAATAATCAGTGTTGCTGAAGAAGAAGAGAAACCTAAAAGTTTGGAAAACATATTTAGGGGAATAATTGAGAAAAGCTTTCCTGGCCTTGCTAGAGACCTAGACATCCAAATGCAAGAAGCACAAAGAACGGAAATTCATCTCAAAAAGATTGTTGCTTAGGCACATTTTCATCAGGTTATCTAATGTTAAGATGAAGGAAAGAATATTAAGAGCTGTGAGACAAAAGCACCAGGTAACCTATAAAACAAAACCTATCAGATTAACAGCAGATTTCTCAGCAGAAACTCTACAAGCTAGAAGGGATTGAGGACCTATCTTCAGCCTTCTCGAACAAAGCAATTATCAGCCAAGAATTTTGTATCCAGCAAAATTAAACTTTACATATGAAGAAAAGATAATCGTTTTCAGAAAAACAAATGCTGAGAGAATTTGCCACTATCAAGTCACCACTACAAAACAGCTAAAAGAGAGCTAAATCTTGAAACAAATTCTGAAAACACATCAAAACAGAACCTCTTTAAAGCATAAATCTCACAGGACCTAAAAAACAAAAATACAATTTAAAAAACAAAAACAAAAAAAGAGTATACAGACAACAAATAGCATGATGAATGGAATGGTACCTCACATCTCAATACTAACACTGAATGTAAATACACTAAATGCTCCACTTAAATGACAGAGAATTGTAGACTGAATAAGCATTCCCCAACCAACTATCTGCTGCCTTCAAGAGACTCACCTAACACATAAGGACTTGCAAAAACTTAAGGTAAAGTGGTGGAAAAACACATTTTATGCAAATGGACACCAAAAGCAAGCAGAAGTAGCTACTCTTAAATCAGACAAAACAAACTTTAAGGCAACGGCAGTTAAAAAAAACAAAGATGGACATTATATAATGATAAAAAGCCTTGTCCAACAGGAAAATATCACAATTCTATACATATATGCACCTAACAGTGGAGCTCCCAAATTGATAAAACAATTACTAATAGACCTAAGAAATGAGACAGACAGCAACACAATAATAGTGGGAGACTTTAATTCTCCACTGACAGCACTAGAAAGATCACCTGGTTGTGGTGGCTCATGCCTGTAATCCCAGCACTTTGGGAGGCTAAGGTGGGCAGATCACCTGAGGTCAGGAGTTCAAGACCAGCCTGGTCAACATGGTGAAATGCCATCTCTACAAAAGTAAAAAAATTAGCTGGGCATGATGGCAGGTGCTGGTAATCCTACCTACTTGGGAGGCTGAGGTGAGAGAATCACTTGAACTTGGGAGGTGGAGGATGCAGTGAGCCAAGATCATGCCATTGCACTCTAGCCTGGGTGGGAGAGCAGATTTCATCTAAAAAAAAAAAAAGTCATCAATACAGTATACAAAGAAACAATGTACTGAAACTATACACTGGAACAAATGCGTCTCTCTCTCTCTCTATATATATATATATAGAGAGAGAGAGATCTATCTATCTATCTATCTATATATCTATCTGTATATATATATCTATCTATCTACCTATCTATATATATCTATCTCTATATCTATCTATCTATCTATCTATCTATCTATCTATATATATATATATAGAGAGAGAGAGAGAGAACATTTCATCCAACAACCACAGAATATACATTCTATTCAAAAGTGCATGGAACTTTCACCAAGACAGACCATATGATAGGCCACATAACGAGCCTCGATAAATTTAAGAAAATTAAAATTCTATCAAGCACTCTCTCAGACCACAGTGAAATAAAACTGGAAATCAACTCCAAAAGGAGCCCCCAAAATCATGCAAATACATGGAAATTGAATAACCTGCTCCTGAATGATTATTGGGTCAAAAATGAAATTAAGATGAAAATTATAAAATTCTTCTAACTGAATGAAAAAGGGGACAAAATCTATCAAAACCTCTGGTACACAGCTAAGGCAATGCAAAGAGGAAAACTTATAGCCCTAAATGCCTGCATCAAAGTCTGAAAGAGCACAGACAATCTAAGGTCACACCTCAAGGAACTAGAGGAACAAAAACAAACCAAACCCAAACCCAGCAGAAGAAAGGAAATAACCAGTATCAGAGCAGAACTAAATAAAGTTGAAACAAAGAAAACAACACAAAAAATAAATTTAACAAAAAGCTGGTTCTTTGAAAAGATAAAGAAAATTGATAGACCATTAGCAAGATGAACCAAAAAAGAAGAGAGAAAAGCCAAATAAGCTCAACAAGGAATGAAACAAGATATATTACAACTGACACCACAGAAGTACAAAAGATCATTCAGGGTTACTATGAACACTTTTATGTGCATAAACTAGAAAACCTGTAAGAGATGGATAAATTCCTGGAAAGATACAACTCTCCTAGCTTAAATCAGGAAGAATCAGATATCCTGAACAAACCAATAACAAGCAACAAGATTGAAATGATAATTAAAAAATTACAAACAAAAAAAAGTCCAGGACCAGACAGATTCACAGCAGAATCCTACCAGACATACAGAGAAGAGTTGGTACCAATCCTATTGACACTATTCCACAAGATGGAGAAAGAGAAAACACTTCCTTGGGTTTTCCTTCATTCTATGAACCCAGTATCATTTTAATGCCAAAACCAGGAGAGGATATAACCAAAAACAAACAAACAAAAAACTACAGACCAATATCCCTGATGAACATAGATGCTAAAATCCTTAACAAAATACTACCTAACTGAATCTGACAACATATCAACAAAGCATGATCAAGTGGGTTTCATACCAGGGATGCAGGGATGGTTTAACATTGCAAGTCAATAAATGTGATATACCACCTAAACAGAATTAAAAACAAAAACACATGATCATCTCAATAGATGCAGAAAAAACATTTGACAAAATCCAGCATCCCTTTATGATTAAAACTCTCAGCAAAATAGGCATACAAGGGACATACCTCAATGTAATAAAAGCCATCTATGACAAACCCACAGCCAACATAATACTGCATGTGGAAGAGTTGAAACCATTTTCTCTGAGAACTGTAACAAGAAAAGGATGCCCACTCTCACCACTCCTCTTCAACATAGTACTGGAAGGCCTAGCCAGAGCAATCAGACAAGAGAAATAAATAAAGAGCATCCAAATTAGTTAAGAGGAAGGTCAAATTGTCACTGTTTGCTGATGATATAATTGTTTACTTAGAAAACCCTAAAGTCTTCTCCAGAAAGCTTCTAAAACTGATAAAAGAATTCAGCAAAGTTTCCGGACACAAAATCAGTGTACACAAATTAGTAGCTCTCCTATATACCAACAGTGACCAAGCTGAGAATCAAATCAGGAACTCAACCCCTTTTACAATAGCTGCAAAAAAAAATTAAATGCTTAGGAATATGCCTAACCAAGGAGATGAAAGCTCTCTACAAAGAAAACTACAAAACACTGCTGAAAGAAATCATAGACAACACAAACAAATAGAATTACCTCCCATGCTTAGGGATGGGTAGAATCAATATTGTGAAAATGACCATACTGTCAAAAGCAATCTACAAATTCAGTGCAATTCCCATCCAAATACCACCATGATTCTTCAGTTAGAAAAAACAATTCTAAAATTCATATTAAACTGAAAAAGAGCTCACATAGCCAAAGCAAGACTAACTAAAAAGAACAAATCTGGAGGCATCACATTACCTGATTTCAAACTGTACTATAAGATGATAGTCACCAAAACAGCATGGTACTGGTATAAAAATAGGCACATAGACCAATGGAACAAAATAGAGAACCCAGAGATAAATCCAAATACTTAGAGCGAACTGATCTTCAACAAAACAAACAAATACATAATGTGGGGAAAGGACACTCTTTTCAACAAATGGTGCTGGGATAATAGGCTAGTCACATGTAGGAAAATAAAACTGGATCCTCACCTCGCCTCTCACCTTATACAAAAATCAACTCAAGATGGATTAAGGACTTAAATCTAAGACCTGAAACTAGAACATTGAAAAAAACCCTTCTAGACATTGGCTTAGGCAGGACTTTATGACCAAGAACCCGAAAGCAAATGCAATAAAACAAAGATAAATTCTGGGACTTAATTAAACTAAAGAGCCTTTGCATGGCAAAAGTAAAGTCAGCAGAGTAAACAGAAAACCCACCGAGTGGGAAAAAATCTTTACAATCTATACATCTGACAAAGAACTAATATCCAAAATCTACAATGAACTCAAAAAAAGCAACAAGAAAAAAAAAGAAACAATCCTTCCAAAAAGTGGGCTAAGGACATGAATAGACAATTATCAAAAGAAGATATATAAATGGCTAACAAACATATGGAAAAAATGCTTAACATCACTAATGATCAGGAAAATGCAAATCAAAACCACAATGTGATACCATCTTACTCCTGCAAGAATGGCCATAATCAAGAAATCAAAAAATAGTAGATGTTGGCATGGATTCAATGAACAAACAACACTTCTACACTGTGGGTGGGAATGTAAACTAGTACAACCACTATGGAAATCAGTGTGGAGATTCCTTAAATAACGAAAAGTGGAACTACCATTTGATCCAGCAATTCCACAACTGGGTACTCAGAAAAAAAGAAGTCATTATATGAAAAAGATACCTGCACATGCATGTTTATAGCAGCACAATTCACAGTTGCAAAATCGTGCCCAAATGCCCATCAACTGAGTGGATTAAGAAACTGTGGTAGATGTATATGATGGGAATACTACTCAGCCTTAAAAAGGAATGAATGAATGGCATTCTCAGCGACCTGGTTGAGATTGGAGACTATTATTCTAAGTGAAGTAATTCAGGAATGGAAAACCAAACATCATATGTTCTCACTAATAAGTGGAAGCTATGTTATAAGGATGCAAAGACATACTAATAACATAATGGACTTTGGGGATTCAGGGAGAAAGGATAGAAAGGGAGTGAGGGATAAAAGACTACAAATAGGGTTCAGTGTATACTGCTCAGGTGATGGGTGCACCAGACTCTCACAAATCACCACTAAAGAACTTACTTATGTAACCAAACACCACCTGTTCCCCAATAACCTTTGGAAATAAAAACAATTTTTAAAAAATGTCAGCCTCAGCACATGCAGTATCAGCTGTGCTTCAGAGACCTGAATTCCTTTGATTCGTTGTCCAGCTAAAATTAAATTAACTTACATTTTAAAATGTCAGCGTTTTCAAAGGAAGTAAAATGAGCTTGAAAATATTTTAGATAAAAATATTTTTGTAAATTTTACAGGTTAAGGCCGGGCACGGTGGCTCACGCCTGTAATCCCAGCACTTTGGGAAGCCGAGGCGAGTGGATCATGAGGTCGGGAGATCGAGACCATCCTGGCTAACATGGTGAAAACCCGTCTCTACTAAAAATACAAAAAAAAAAAAATTAGCCAGGCATGGCGGTGGGCGCCTATAGTCCCAGTTACTCGGGAGGCTGAGGCAGGAGAATGGCATGAACCTGGGAGGCTGAGCTTGCAGTGAGCCGAGATTGCACCACTGCACTCCGCACTCCAGCCTGTGTGACAGAGCGAGACTCCATCTCAAAAAAAAAAAAAAAAAAATTACGGGTTAATGTGGTATCAGACTAAAATAATTAGTAGAGTACATTTGAAACACTTCAGATTACAAATATTTAGTCCTTTTTAGGATACAGTTTTAAAAATTAATCAGTATTTTTATGAATAAAACTTTTTTTCTGAATTGTAAAATTTTATTTTCCACACATCAACATTCTTATTAACACAGCTTGATTGAAAAAATTCCGACCATAAGCATGTTGATTATTTTCCTTTGGAACTGGTGAAATCAGAAAAATAAAATATTTATTTTGCATATATAGCATCAAAAATATTCACTTAATGTGGCCTTCTGCGAGTATATTAAAAGCCTTTCTTCTGGCCGGGCACGGTGGCTCACGCCTGTAATCCCAGCACTTTGGAAGGCCGAGGTGGGTGGATCACTGTCATTATTTCTAGCTGACATGACGTAACAATTTACATGCTGTGGCTGTAGAAACTGGAAATGTCCTGGTTGACTCTGCTTTACTTCTTGCCTTCCTATTTTAGAGAAACAAAGCAGCACAAGAAAGGCCAGAAAGGACACACCTTGATTGCAAACGCACCGGTGTCTTTCTAGGGAGAATATATGGGTGATAATATTAATTTGAAATTTATGGCATCTTTTGTAGAAGTATGGACATCTATATGGCAAATAATAAATACAAGTAAAAATTTAACACTACGATAGAATGAGGAAAGTTTGCTAAAAATACCTTTTGATCCATTATTCCTTTATTCACTAGTATTGTTGTCATGGAATGGTTGCAGCAGTGTGGTCTTAAATAGCCAAAACTCTGTTTCATCACCCTTGCACTATGGCCGTAAGTTTTTTTTTTTTTTTTTTTTTTTGAGACGGAGTCTCACTCTGTTGCCCAGGCTGAAGTGCAGTGGCATGATCTCAGCTCACTGCAACCTCCACCTCCTGGGTTCAGGCGATTCTCCTGCCTCAGCCTCCCGAGTAGCTGGGACTACAGGTGTGTGCCACCATGCCCAGCTAATTTTTTATCTTTTTAGTAGAGACAGGGTTTCACCATGTTGGCCAGGATGGTTTCCATCTCTTGACCTCATGATCTGCCCACCTCGGCCTCCCAAAGTGCTGGGATTACAGGCATGAGCCACCACGCCTGGCCCATCTTTTTTATATGTGGTAAAATTCGGCTATGAATTTATCTGATTCAGGGCTATTTATGTTTATTACTAATTCAATTTCATTATACATTTTTGCTCTGTTCTAGATTTTTGTTTCTTAATGGTTCAATTTTGGGAGATTGTGTGTATCCAGTTTATTTTCTCTAAATTTTTTAGTTTGCATGCATAGAGATGTCCATAGTAGTTTCTGAGGATGTTTTATATTTATGTGGGATTAGCTTTCACATGTTTAACATTTAAATACATGCAGAATAAAAGTTTGACAAAAGTCATATTCCCTCATGATAAATATGTGAATAAATTAGGTATAGGGCAAATGCACCTTTAGCCAATAAATGCCACATATAACAAAAATTGCACAGCTAACAACATAGTAGATGGGGAAATGTTGTGAGCTTTTGCTCTAAGAGCTAGAATAACACAAGGATGCCCACTTTCTTCAGTCTTACTAAACAGAGTACTAAATGTCCATGGCAGAGAAATTAAAAAATAAAATCAAAGGCATCCATATTGGAAAAAAATTAAATTATTGCTGCTTGCAGATGACATCTTAAGTATAGAAAAGCCTAAGACTTTACTGAGAACCACTAGAATAAACAAATTCATTAAACTGGCAGAATATAAAATCAACATACAAAATTAGTAGCATTTCTATACACTAATGATTAACTATCTGAAAATGAAATTAAAAACCAATCCCATCTACAATAACTGTAGTTACTAGACTTTGAATTAAATTTAACTAAAAAGTTGAAACATGTTACATTATAGAATAAAGAACCTTAAAGAAATTAAATAATACACAAATGAAAAAATTACAAATATTTGCAAAAAACTATCAAACTACCAGTGACACACTAAATAGAAAATTTTAAATACATATCTAAAATTTTATATACATATATCTAAAATTTATATGGTACCACAAAACACCTGAATAGCTAAAACAACCAAGAAAAAAAAGATTGAAATTATCTCCCAAACTGACTTAGAAATATACTACAAAGCTATAGTAACCAAAATGGTATGGTACTTGAATAAAAATAAACACATACACAAATGAAGCAGAAGAGAGCAGAAACATATTCATGCATTTATAGCTAAGTGATTTTTAGAGATAGGTGACAATTTCTTAGGGAAAGGACAGTATCTTCAATAAATGGTGTTGAGAAAACTATATAGCCACATGAAGAGCAATAAAACAAGATCTGCATATCACATCATATATATAAATCAACTCAAAATAAATTAGATACTTAACTGTAAGGCTTGAAACTGGAATTACTACAAAAAATATTGATCTGGACAGTGACTTTTTTGTTGTAATCTCAAAACCCCAGGAAAATAAAGGAAAAACAGATGAGTCATATTACTTCAAATTAAAAAGTTGCTGCACACAATTCTCATACAATTAACAGGATTAGACAACTAAAGAATCAGAGAAAATATAGGCAAATCATACATGAGACAAGTTTTTTTGTTGTATACTAAAATTACTACACCAAAAAAACTTAAAAATGAGCAAAAGATTTGAATATTTTTCAAGACATACATATTGCCAAGCTATAAATAAAAAACGCTCAATATCAATTATCAGAAAAGGAAAGCAAAAAAAAATTACTATGAGATATCAACTCACTCCTGTTAGAATGACTTATTAAAAAGTGTTAGTAAAGCTGTGCAGAAAAGGGAATGCTTGCACACTGTTGGGTTGAATGTAAATGAGGACAGCCAGTATGAAAAACAAAAGAGAGATATCTCAAAAAATTTAAAATCAAACTATCAAATGCAGCAAGTGCAATATTGGATACATATCCAAAACAAAATCGGAATGAAGAAACATTTGCAACTCTATGTTGTTTGCAACACTCTTCACAATGGCCAAAACATAAAATCAATGGTTCAACATCTAATTAGTACATAAAGACAATGTGGTATATATACACAATTAAATACTATTCATCTTTTAAAAAGAAAATGTAGTTTTCAATTACATGATTAATCTGGAGGACATTAGTTGAAGTAGGGCATAGATATTATTATTTTATAATTTCACTTACAGATGGATTCTAAAAAACTTAATCTCATCGAAGTAGAGAGTAACATAGTGACCACCAGATGCCAAGGTATTCAGAAAGGGAAGCTTGAAAATATATCTGTCAAATAATACATAATTATAGTTGGGCAAGAGAAATAAGTTCAAACAATACATTCTACAGCATAGTGACTATAGTTCATAATAATGTATTTGCATTTTTTAAAAAAATTAAGACAATATCATGTGCTCTCACCACAAAAAAGTTAACTATGTGAAGTATTACCTAAAATTAAGCATTTGACAAGGTACATATACTTCAAAATGTAACGTTTTACAAAATAAATACACATATTTATTACAGATGGTAATGGTATGAAATACACTAAAAGGGCAGGTGTTTGGGTTGGGCACGGTGGCTCATGCCTGTAATCCTAGCACTTTGGGAGGCTGAGGTGGGCAAATCATGAGGTCAAGAGATCGAGACCATCCTGGCTAACATGGTGAAATCCCGCTTCTACTAAAAAGACAAAAAACTTAGCTGGGTGTGGTGGCACATGCCTATAGTCCCAGCCACTCGGGAGGCTGAGGCAGGAGAATCACTTGAAGTAGGGAGGTGGAGGTTGCAGCGAGCCGAGATCATGCCATTGCACTCCAACCTGGTGATAGAGCAAGACTCCTTCTCAAAAAAACAAAACAAACTTACATTGATAAGCAAACTCTCCAGTTAAAATCGATTTTTCTTTTTTTTGAGACAGGGTCTTGCCTTGTCACCTAGTCTGGAGTGCAATGGCGCAATCTCAGCTCACTGCTACCTCTGCCTCCTGGGTTCAAGCGATTCTCCTGCCCCAGCCTCCTGAATAGCTGGGATTACAGGTGCATGCCACCCCACCTGGCTATTTTATATCTTTAGTAGAGACATGGTTTCACCATATTGGCCAGGCTGGTCTCAAACTCCTTACCTCATCATCTGCCTGCCTCGGCCTCCCAAAGTGCTGGGTTACAGGTGTGAGCCATCGCACCTGGCCAAAAAAAACAATTTTTCAATTAAAAATACCAACTTTCTCATCAAAACCTACAAAGTAGCATGTGAAATGACATGGCATTAAAAAAAAGTGAGAAAATTGTAGCTATAAAACAGAAAAAAAGAAGTGCTGTGATGCCATAGTTAGAAACCACATAAGACAAATGAAACTGGACAACTGGAAAACAAAACAAGCAGAATTTTGCTTTATATTCAGCAAGATTCAGGTTTGCTGCCTAAAAAAAGATCCTCTCCACATAAAGAATCAATGTTTTTTCTTTGTCATTTATATTTTACATCTCTGACTTAAAGTTACAAACTAGCTCTAGCAGGAATATTTACAGATTATAAAACATGTTACTCAGCAAGCACTGTCATGTTTTTTGCTACATTTATGTATTAAAACATCCTCATGACTTATGAAGCCTCCTTAGTACTTACCTGAATGTTACGGGAAGTCAGGGACCCTGAACAGAGGGAACATCTGGAGCCGTGCCGGAGGAACATAAATTGTGAAGATTTCATCTTAATATGGGCATTTATCAGTTCTCAAATAATACTTTTGTAATTTCTTATGCCTGTCTTTAATCTCTTAATCCTGTTATTTATCTTCATAAACTGAGGATGTACATCACCTCAGGACCACTGTGATAATTGTGTTAACTGTACCAATTGATTGTAAAACGTGTGTTTGAAAAATATGAAATCAGTGCACCTTGAAAAAGAACAGAATAGTGACTTTTATGGAACAAGGGAAGACAACCATAAGGTCTGACTGCCTGCAGGGTCGGGCAAAAAGAGCCATATTTTTCTTCTTGCAGAGGGCCTATAAATAGACATGCAAGAAGGAAATATATCAATAAATTCTTTTCCTAGCAAGGAATATTAATACTCTGGGAAAAGAATGCATTCCTGTGGGGAGGTCTATAAATGGCTGCTCTGGGAATGTCTGTCTTGTACAGTTCAGATAAGGACTGAGATAAGCCCTGGTCTCCTGCAGAACCCTCAGGCTTACTAGAGTTGGGAAAACTCAACCCTGATAAATTTGTGGTCAGACCTGTTCTCTGCTCTCGAACCGTGTTTTCAGTTGTTTATCAAGACAATACATGCACTACTGAACATAGACCCTTATCAGTGGTTCTGCCTTTGCCCTTTGCCCTGTGATCTTTGTTGGACCCTTATTAGTGGTTCTGCATTTGCCCTTTGCCCTGTTCCCTCAGAAACGTGTAATCTTTGTTAGACCCTTATCAGTGGTTCTGCTTTTTGCTCTTTGAAGCATGTGATCTTTGTACCTACTCTCTGTTCTTACACCCCCTCCCCTTTTGAAAACCTTAATAAAAACTTGCTGGTCTGAGACTCAGGCGGGCATCACGGTCCTACCGATATGTGATGTCACCCCTGGCAGCCCAGCTGTAAAATTCCTCTCTTTACAGTCTCTATTTCTTAGCTGGCCGACACTTAGGGAAAATAGAAAGAACCTACGTTGAAATATTGGGGGCGGGTTCCCCCAATACCTGAACTGTCTCAATCAACAAATAAATTTACTTCTGTCAATTATAAAAAGTGAAAGGAATAACAAGTAGGCTTATATAAGGTTCTTCAATTAAAAGAACAAAATAGAATGTTTTAATTCAATAAAACAATACACTAATTGTGGAATTACATCTAAAAATTATTTTGTGTGCCCTAAATTTTATAAAAATAGTTTGACCACTTCACGTAATGAAAACCTCATAAACTATAAAAGAAAAAAAATTATAAGGAACAACAAAAAAAGTGGGCTAGGCATGAGTACCAATCAAGTAAAAACAAAATTTGCATAAGGAGATTTTGAACCCATAAGTCATACTATTTTACAGTAATTCAGTAGAAAGAGTATAGATTTGCTTTCAGCATTTTTGAGGTTTATAGTTTTCTGGTAAATTAGTTACCTTACTAAAATGTTTTGTTCCAATATTGCTTCCTTCTGAAAATAGGTACAAATTTATACTCACACAAACATGCTTACTCCATTTCTTACACTTAGGGTTTAACTTAAGAGTAATGTATGTATATATTTAACTTTATGTAAATCAAAACTAACAAGTCTGTATGTATTTGCAGGCAGAGAAGCAACATATTCAAAAATATATATAAAGATTTTTTTAATGTTTATTTAGGACTCAGAATGTGTGGACTTTTATACTTCTATATAATTTTTAGTATAACCATAAAAATAGCCCTGTAGTCAATAACAATTGTACATTAAAAAAAACTAAAACTGTAGAATTGGTTTATAATACAAAGGATAAATGCTGGAGATGATGGATACTTAATTTTCCCTCGTAATTATTGCATATTGTCTGTATCGAAATGTGCTATATATGGCATAAATATACGCATACAATGTATCCACAAAAATTAAAAAGTATAAACTTAAATGAGAAATAAAATATTTAACCTATGGGAACAACATTCTTTAACCTCCTTGCAGTTTAAACTCACTGGCAAAAGGGATTACTAGAAATGTTAGTCCATTATGTTACCAAATAGTATGTTACCATCTTTTGCCTACACCCTTGAGTAAGGTGAAATAGGTTAAAGTTAGTGGTATAATAACTTTATTAAATGCACAATTTTATAAACATGTTAAATAAAATTTTAATAAAATATTAAGTTCACACATAACTTAAAATGTTAAGAATGTACATTTTATTACACAAAAGTACAATTAGTAAAATAATTTACTAATTTTAACTAAAATTTCAAATGCTTTTTTCTCACTATAATGTAGAATATTACTCTGAACACCTATCTCATGTGTCACTTATATTAACAAAAAGAGCCTCTCCACTTGGATTTTTATCATGTGTCTTACATTTTAATGTCCTTATACCCTTCCATAAAAAAGATCATAATGCCCAACTAATAAAAAAAATTCTATCTCTGATGCAGCAGCAATTAGTCACAAGTTTTTTATGTGAATACAATAGAAATGAAGAAAACAAGAAGAGTTTTGAATTTTGAGAGGTGAATTACATTATTCATGTTGCAAATAATCTGTATTTTTTAAGGTAAAAAGTATACTTTCAATGTAATTATAACTTCTTGAAAAACTTTCTACATCTTTTAAAGTTATACACAAATAATTTATCTAACAACTCTAGTTCTGGATTTTTTTTATACTCAGCACTCTGATTTACTGTAATGTCTGAAGTGTCAGTGCCTTAGATATTTCTACTGTGAGTTATCTGATATTTACAGACTTAATTTTGGAATATTGTTTTATATTTACTGGATCTGCAAAAAATATATATAGAGAGAGAGAGAGACAGACACAGAGACAGAGAGAGAGAGGGAGAGAGAGAGAGAGAGAGATGGAGTTTCACTCTTGTTGCCCAGGCTAGAGTGCAATGGCACGATCTTGACTCACTGCAACCTCTGCCCCCCCCTGGTTCAAGCGATTCTCCTGCCTCAGCCTCCTGAGTAGCTGGAATTACAGGCACTCACCACCATGCCTGGCTAATTTTTGTATTTTTAGTAGAGACAGGGTTTTGCTACGTTGATCAGGCTGGTCTCAAACACCTGACCTCAGATGATCCACCCGCCTTGGCCTCCCAAAGTGCTGGGATTACAGGCATGAGCCACTGTGCACAGCCTGCAGAAATATATTTTAGTACTAACTCTCTGGTGTTTTCTAAAGCTATAGATTTTGAAAACATGTGTTTTTCTAAATGTATTACATTTGCAGAGTTTTTCTCCCACATAGATTCACTGATGTTGAAAAAACTTTGAGCAACTGCTTCAGGGTTTTTCTCTAGTACAAAATGTATATGATAAGATTTGTGATACCAGTAAATGTATTACAACCCTCTTTATGTTTGTAATCTTTGTCTTCAAAACGAATACTCTTCTTCGCTTTAAAGCCTTATATTTTCTTAAAATCTTTAGACAGTAATTGCATTTATAATGCTTTTATTAAGTACCAACATTCTGATATTAAGATATCAACAGATATTAATGGCTATTTTACATTTATATTTGTACAATTTTTCTTAAGTATAAATGCTTTCCTGTGCAATAAGGTTTGAGCCTTAATTAACAGCATTGCCAAATTCTTCACACTTGTAGTTTTTTCCAGTATGAATTATCTTACATACAATGAAGTGTGAAAACCATTTAGTCGGCTGGGCACGGTGGCTCACGCTTGTAATCCCAGCACTTTGGGAGGCCAAGGCGGGCGGATCACGAGGTCAGGAGATCGAGACCACAGTGAAACCCCATCTCTACTAAAAATACAAAAAATTAGCCGGGTGTGGTGGCGGGCGCCTGTAGTCCCAGCTACTCGGAGAGGCTGAGGCAGGAGAATGGTGTGAACCCAGGAGGCAGAGCTTGCAGTGAGCCGAGACTGCGCCACTGCACTCCAGCCTGGGCGACAGAGCGAGACTCCGTCTCAAAAAAAAAAAAAAGAAAACCATTTAGTCTTTGACACATTCTTTACATTCCTAGAACTTTTCACCAGTATGATTTCCTCTATATTTAGAAAAGTTTGAGGTGTTGTCATAATAATTGTCACATATTCCAGTTTTGTAGTTTCTCTCCAGTATGAATTTTTTTATGTTTAGTAAGGTTTGCAGATTGGTTAAAAGCTTTGTCACATTTTTCACATTTATAGGGTTTCTCTCCAGTATGAATTATCTTATGTTCAGTAAGTTTTGAGGATCGGCTAAAAGCTTTGCCACATTCTTCACATTTGTAGGGTTTCTCCCCAGTATGAATTCTCTTATGTGTAGTAAGGGATGAGGAGTGTTTAAAAGCTTTGCCACATTCTTCACACTTGTAGGGTATCTCTCCAGAATGAATTTTCTTATGTTCAGTAAGTTTTGAGGACTGGATAAAAGCTTTGCCACATTCTTCACATTTGTAGGGTTTCTTTCCAGTATGAAGTTTCTTATGTTCAGTAAGTTTTGAGGATCGGTTAAAAGCTTTGCCACATTCTTCACATTTGTAGGGTTTCTCTCCAGTGTGAATTCTCTTATGTGTAGTAAGGGCTGAGGAGTGTTTAAAAGCTTTGCCACATTCTTTACATTTGTAGGGTTTCTCTTCAGTATGAATTTTCCTATGTTCTGTAAGATTTGAGGATCGGTTAAAAGCTTTGCCACATTCCTCACATTTGTAGGGTTGCTCTCCAGTATGAATGTTTTTATGTTCAGTAAGTTTTGAGGATCGGTTAAAAGCTTTTCCACATTCTTCACATTTGTAGGGTTTCTCTCCAGTATGAATTCTCTTATGTGTAGTAAGGGTTGAGGATTGGGTAAAAGCCTTGCCACATTCTTCACATATGTAGGGTTGCTCTCCAGTATGAATTTTTTTATGTGTAGTAAGATTTGAGAACTGGTTAAAGGCTTTGCCACATTCTTCACATTTGTAGGGTTTCTCTCCTGTATGAATTATCTTATGTGTAGTAAGGTGTGAGGACTGATTAAAGGCTTTGCCACATTCTTCACATTTGTATGGTTTCTCTCGAGTATAATCTTTTTTATATTCAGTAAGGTTTGAGAATTGGTTAAAAGTTTTGTCACATTCTTGACATTTGTAGAGTTTCTCACAAGTATAAATTCTTTTATGTTTAGTAAGCTTTGAAGATTGGTTAAAAGCTTTTTCACATTCTTCACATTTGCAGAAATTCACCTTGGTATAATTTCTTTCATGTCGAGTTAGGTGTGAAAGCATGCAAAATGATTTGCCACATTCTTTACATTTGAAAGGTTTATTTTCCATATGTTTTATCTTATGTCTATCTGAATGTGAAAATTTATTAAAGACATTCACATATTTATCACATTGAAACATTTTGCTCTGCATAGTTGGTAAACATTGGTTAAGTCCATTATAACCTCCCTTGTGCACCTTACATTCATCCATACGTTTACAGCCTTTTAACTCAAAATTATCATTTCCACATTTTTCATATCTTCTCAGTGTCACTCTTTCAAAAGAATCTTTTATGTTCTGCTCTGGCCAAAACTCTTGGGCAAAATGAGAACACATTACTGAAAGAAATAAAAATAATACATTACTTTACAGACTCAGATAAATATACTTTCCAAGCCTAACTTATAAAATTACACAAACTACATCAGCAAGATGGCATCACAGGCCATAATTAAGTGTATGCATTGCCCCAGGTGAGCACAATGCAAAGAGCCACATAGAAAAAAAAAAAAAAAATCTGTCACATTTACCCAACACAGCTTTTTCTACTCCCCAATATAACATAAATGTTTTTAGAAGTAAATTACAGCCAGGTGCAGTGACTCACACCTGTACTCGCAGCACTTTAGGAGGCTGAGGCAGGCAGATCACGAGGTCAGAAGTTCAAGACCAGCCTGGCCAACATAGTGAAACCGCATCTCTACTAAAAATACAAAAAAAAAAATTAGCCGGGCATGGTGGCAGGAGCCTGTAGTCCCAGCTAATTGGGAGGCTAAGGCAGGAGAACTGCTTGAACCTGGGAGACTAAGGTTGCAGTGGGCCGAGATCGCACCATTACACTCCAGCCTGGGTGACAAAGCAAGACTCTGTGTCAAAAAAAAAAAAAAAAAAGTAAATTGCAAACTTCAATTATTTACATATAGAGGAATACCTGAGAGTGGATAATTTATAAAGAAAAAAGGTTTATTTGGCTCATAGTTTGGCAGATTGCACAAAAAGTGTGTGCCAGCAACTGCTTCTGGTGAGGGTCTCAGGAAGCTTACAATCATAGTGCAATGCACAGATTAACTGGACACATCACATGGTAAGATACAAAGCAAGTGTGAGGTAAAGAAGCCAGGTTTTTTTTTTTTTTTTAAAGAACTAGCTCTTACTTGAATTAACGGAGTGTAAACTTACTGATTAACAAGAGGATAGTGCCAAGCCATTCATGAGGAACTTTCCTTCATGACCTAAGCACCTCCCACTAGGTCGCATATTCACCTTCTATCAGGACCCAAATCAACAATGATGATTACACTGCAATATGAGGTTTGGAGAACACAGACATCCAAGCCATATCACAGACCAAATAGGCTTAACAGACCTGTACAAACCTTTTTAATCAAAAGCAAGAGAATACACAATATTCTTATTTGCACCTGGTGTATTCTGTTAGGACACAAATCAAGTCTTATTAAATTTAAGAATGCTGGCTGGGTGCAGTGGCTCATGCCTATAATCTCATTGGAAGACCCAGCTGGGCCAGAAATTTGACACCAGCCTGGGCAACATAGTGAGACCCTGTTTCTACAAATAATCAAAAAATTAGCCAGGCATGGTAGCAGCCATGGCATGTCTGTAGTGCCAGCTACTTGGGAGACTGAGGTAAAAGGATCACTTGAGCCTGGAAGGTTATGGCTGCAGTGAGCCAAAATTATGCCACTGCACTCCAGCCTGAGTGACACAGTAAAATCTTCTCTTTAACAGCAACAATAAATACATTTAGGAAGACCAAAATTATAAACATTTTCTGACCAAAAGTGAATAAAACAAAAAATTAAAAGCAAAAGTAAAATTGGCAAATTGAAAAATATATGAAAATAAAAGTCTTCAACATATTCTTGGCTCAAGGGCCAAAACACTTAATTTTTCAAAAATGTCAATGCAACCAAAAGTGGTGAACAAATTCAACATAATCTCTATAAAAATCGCATTAGCACTGGCTCATGCCTATAATCCTAGCACTTTGGGAGGCTGAGGTGGGCAGATTACCTGAGGTCAGGAGTTTGGGACCAGCCTGGCCAAAATGGTGAAACCCCTTCTCTACTAAAAATACAAAAATTGGCTGGGTGTGGTGGCATGTGCCTGTAGTCCAAGCTACATAGGAGGCTGAGGCAGGAGAATCACTTGAACCCAGGATGCAGAGGTTGCAGTGAGCCAAGATAGTGCCACTGCACTCCAGCCTGGGTGACAAAATGAGACTCCATCTCAAAAAAAAAAAAAAGGTACACATACACACACACACACACACACACACACACCGGATTATTCAGCCTTAAATAAATCTTGTCACATTTTAAGATAAACTTTGAGAATATTATGTCACCTGAAGTAAGCCAGTAACAAAATGATGGATACTATATGATTCCACTTATGTGAGATATCTTAATTAGTCACACTCATAGAAAGTGCAAGGGTTTTTGTCAAGGGCTGGAGGGAGGATAAAATGGGCAGTTGTTAATGGGTATTGAGTTTTAGTTTCACAAGATGAAAAATTTATAGAAGTCTTTTGCATAACAGTACAAATATACTAAACATGCCTGAAATGTACGGCTTTTTTTTTGAGAGAGGTTCTCACTCTGTCATCCAAGTTTGAGTAAAGTGGCACAATTATGGCTCACTGTAGCCTCAAACTGCCAGGCTAAAGTAATCCTGCACCATCGATCTCCCAAAAAGCTGGGACCACAGGTGCACACCACCATGCCTGGCTATTTTTAAAAATTTTTTGTAGACAGAGAATCTCCATACATTTCCCAGGCTAGTCTCATACTTTTGGGCTCAAGCAATGCTCCTGTCTTGGCCTCCCAAAATCCTGAGATCAAAGATGTGAGCCACCACCATGCCTGGCTCTGAAATACACACTTCAATAGATTTTAGATGGTAAAATTTATTTTATGTGGTTTTACAATTAATTTTTTTAAAAGAAAAACTGGAAAAAATACAGAATTATAAATCTTTACATAAATCACAAAAGTGTTTCCCTCACACAAAAGAAATATATATTTATTATCAAACACATAGTGAAAATAAGACTATCTCACCAGGTGTGGTGGCTCAGGCCTTGTAATCCCAGTACTTTGGGAGGCCGAGGCAGGTGGATCACCTGAGGTCAGGAGTTGGAGACCAGCCTGACCACATGGAGAAACCTCATCTCTACTAAACATACAAAAAATTAGCTGGGCGTGGTGGCACATGCCTGTAATCTCAGCTGCTTGGGAGGCTGAAGCAGGAGAATCGCTTGAACCTGGGAGGCAGAGGTTGCAGTGGGCGGAGATCACGCATCACACTCCAGCCCGGGCAACAAGAGTGAAACTCCATCTCAAAAGAAAAAAAAAGACTATCCCCATGACTAATCACTTAGACAAGATAAAACAATCATTGAAAATCAGCTAAGAAAGAATACATACAAGATAAGCCATAACCAAAATTGGGGTCATATTTATAGATAAACACACATATGTAATCTGATTGGGATAGATATATGGCTGATTTATTTCTTAATTAAATCCCACAGACTTAAAGTGTACAAACAATTGCAAATGTCTAAAATGGTAAAACAAAAAAACACAATAAACAGATGTCAAACTCAAAAAACACACTAATATGGAATGGCAAAACCATAATAAGAGAAACATTTATTCATAAAATCTTGCAGGCAACACTGATGTAGCATTAAAAATAATGTGTCTAGGCCAGATGCAGTGGCTCACGCCTGTAATCCCAGCACTTTGGGAGGTGAGGTGGGCGGATCACAAGTTCAGGGGTTCGAGACCAGACTCGGCAACATGGTGAAACGCTGTCTCTACTAAAAATGCAAAAAAATTAGCCAGGTGTGGTGGCACACACCTGTAATCCTAGATACTCAGGAGGCAGAGGCAGGAGAATTGCTTAAACCCAGTAGGCAGAGGTTGGAGTGAGTCGAGATTGCATCATTGCACTCCAGCCTGGAAAACAGGAGCAAAACTCCATCTCGAAAAAAAAAAAAAAAAGATAATTTTGGGGCGGGCTCGGTGGCTCACACCTGTACCAGAACTTTGGGAGGCTGAGGAGGATGGATCACGAGGTCAGGAGTTCAAGACCAGCCTGGCCAACATGGTGAAACCCTGTCTCTACTAAAAGTACAAAAATTAGCCAGACATGGTGGCGTGTGTCTATAGTCCCAGCTATTCAGGAGGCTGAGACAGGAGAATCGCTTGAACCTGGGAGGTGGAGGTTGCAGTGAGCAGACATTGTACCACTGAACTTCAGGCTGGGCGACAGAGCAAGACTCTGTCTCAAAAAAAAAAAGAAATTTTATGTTTTAAATATACACTATTGTCACACAAAACAAAACTGCTGTAATCCAACTTTAGAAGCAAAAAAATTGCCTTACATTGCTATATATATATAAAATGCTAAATACATATAAATGTTAAATATATAAAAAATATATGTTGCAGAATATGGTTAGAGTGTCTGATATATAAAACAAATATCTGTGAATAAATAATATTATTTAGATATAGGCTGGACAAAATGGGTGCAAATCATAGAACTCTTTTTTCCTACATCAAGCCTAAATTTATAAGTAACAGTTTTAGTAAATATGGAGTGCCTACAAATTATCTAATTTACTTTAGGCATTACATGTAAATTCTAGCATATTGTTCTAAATTTCTAAATCTAAAATTACAGACAAAATTGAAATAGAAAATGGAGAATAAAAATGTATAGCAGGAGTGAAATCGGTAAGATGGGAGAATAAAAGGTGCCGTATTTTGTTATCTCCTGCACAGCAAGACAATTTGTCAGCCATCCCTGACAAAAATGCCTTTATGAGATAGCCAGGCATCATGGCTCACACCTGTAATGAAAGATACATGGTATATTAAGTTTAGAGAATTGCTCCAGGTTAGGATTTCAAAATCAGCCTGAATTATGTATGTAGCAAGACTCCATCTCAAAATAAGTGCCTTTGAGAGCTTTGAGATCCAGAGAGAGGGAGTTGTGGAACTCTGATAAAGCCCAAGATTTAAAAGTCTTCTTTTCAGAAGGCAGGCCCTCATTCAGGTGCAAACTACCGGATCCCTGCTCTTAACTACAGACTAGGAAATGGTCCCACTGAGAATTCTGAACTTACTATGTAACCATCCCAAACTCCTCCCAGCCAAAGTCTGGAAGAGATACTGCCTTTCCAGAGGCCTGGAGGAAGATACCCATTTATAGCCATGCGGGCTGGCCTACAGACCTTAGCCTTTACTGTGGTCCCTGAAGCAGTTCAATGACTCAGTTCCAGCTCGCTGAGCCACAGTTTATGGTCAGTTCTGCCTATATAGAAACCCACACAGTGACCTGGAAAGATCCCTTCTGGTACTTGCTGAAAGCCAGCCATTCACATTTTGATATAAGGCCCACCAGATGCAGACCCTACTGCAAAAATCTGCCCTAGTGTCTGCCCTACAGAGCAAAATCCCCTGCCAAAATTCAGTCTGTCCAAAATGGGAATTTAAACTACCCAAGTTTTTTAGGACAGGCCAACTAAAGGTAGACCCTAGTGCAGACCCAGCAGCCTTGTGACAAAGCTACAACCCCCTCTCCACTACAAACCCAGAGGGCATCCATCACTGAGGGTCCAACAAAAGATCTTTACCTTCTGAAACCAGTTTATAAAAACTTGAGGTGTTTTCTCCTTCTGTACACAGATGCCAATGCAAAACTATATTGTGCCCATTGTCAATGCTGCTAGTTTAACATAACACTGAAAGTACTGGCAGAAGAATTAGTCAAAAATGAAAAAGAGCAATTGAAATTGAAGACACATAAGTAAAAAGTTGCTGGCTGTAGCTCATATGATCATATATATATAAACATAAACAGTGCATTAAAACTTGTAAATACACTCAGTAAATCAGAAAAATATAAAACTAACATACAAGTTAAGGTTCCATAAACTTAAACTCTCTGATAAAATAAGGAAAAAAAATCTTATTTACAATAGCATTAAAATAATAAATTTCTGAGAACAAATTTAACCAAGGAGGTACAAAATCTTTACAGTGAGAGATATATCAGTGAAAGATATTAGAAAAGACATAAACTTGAAAATATTTTATGTCTATGAATTGAAAGAATAAATACTGTTTAAGCGCCATGTTATCCAAAATGATCTATAGATTCAATAGACTCCCTATAAAAATTCCAGTGGCATTTGTTTTTCACAGTAATAAAAAATATAATTCTAAAATTTAAATGAAACTATGATATACTTTAAATAGCCAAAGCAAGCCTTGAGAAAAAAGAACAAAGCAGAAGGATATCATACTTTATAATTTTCTTTTCTTTTTTTTGAGACGGAGTCCCGCTCTATAGCCAGGCTGGAGTGCAGTGGCACAATCTTGGCTCACCGTAACCTCAACCTCCTGGGTTGAAGCAATTCTCCTGCCTCAGCCTCCTGAGTAGCTGGGATTACAGGCATGTGCCACCATGCCTGGCTAATTTTTTGTATTTTTAGTAGAGATGGGGTTTCACCATGTTAGCCAGGTTTCCAAACTGCTGAATCAAAAGAAAGATTTATCTCTGTGAGATGAATGCACACATCACAAAGCAGTTTCTCAGAAAGCTTCTTTCTAGTTTTTATCTGACCTCCTGATCCGCCCACCTCAGCCTCCCAAAGTGCTGGGATTACAGGTGTGAGCCACCATGCCTCGCCCTTGAGCTGCTGCACCCAGCCCTTTATAATTTCAAGACTACATTTGAAGACTATAGAAATACAAACAAATAAAATGTGTAGAAAAATGAAAAAAAAAAAAAGGGTGGGGCATAGTGGCTCACACCTGTAATCGCAGCACTTTGGGAAGCCAAGGCAAGCAAATGACCTGAGGGCAGGAGTTTGAGACCCGCCTGGCCAACATGGTGAAACCCCACCTCTACTAAAAACACAAAATTAGCCAGGCGTGGTGGCACGTGCTTGTAATCCCAGCTATTTGGGAGGCTGAGACAGGAGAACTGCTTAAACCCAAGAGGCAAAAGTTACAGTGAGTCGAGACTGTAGCACTGCGCCCTAGCCTGGGCTACAGATCAAGACTCTGTCTCAAAAAAAAAAAAAAGAAGAAAAGAAAACAATAGAAAAGAAACCACTTCTCACACGTTTCAGACATGATGAAAAAAAGAACTTAAAAAACCATTTAACAGTTTCTCAAAATTAGGTAGATATTTCTGTGCCTCCAAAAAAAATGAGTAAGGATTCAGATTGCACAGTCTCTTGTATGCCATGAAGAGGACAATGGTTCTCACTGAAAACTTGAAGGAAAATTACCAAAAACACAAACAGAAACCTTAGAGAATTTAAAAGCATAAGACAGAAAATGCTCAAATGTGAGAGCATAAAATACTCAGGCTTTCCAGAAACTATTTCCTTTAAAACATGGCTTCCCAAATCACATTTTAAGGGCTGGCTTTCTCTTTGACCTTTGGACCTCTCATCAGTGTCACCTGTTGTATTCACTTTCATTCTCACTTACCTGGTGGTTCATCTACCATCTCATGTCTCTTCATAGTCAAAGGCTCTTTTTCTTGCTTCAGACAGGTGATCAGGTCTTGCTTAGAGACAGCAATACCTGTTTTATTAAAAAATAAATAACATGAATCTTGCTCATATTCTCCAATTACCAACCTAGTAATGTGCTCAGTAAACAGAATGTAATAGAATAGTCTAGTAAACTAATCCCAAAATACTGACTTATAACAGAAATTTTTAAATACTTAGAAAATATTCTAAATTTGTAGGTTCTTAATTTCACTACCCAGTACTACTGAATCAAAACTTGGTGTTGGCAATTAGATTTTAAGTTGTGGGCAACAATATTTTATGCCACTAAACTTCTGAAATTACCACCAATCTAGAGTGAAGGACACAGATCAGCTCAGGAATGTAAGTTCAGATCAAGATGAAACATACTAAAGAAATTATTCTCTATACAGACAAACCCTTAAGATTTTCTTAAAAACAGGGATCTGAAACTCATTTATGCAAAGCATACATTACCAAAATATATTCTACAAAGAAGAGAAATGAAACCTTTACGGTATATTAGAAACTATATAGGCCGGGCGTGGTGGCTCACGCCTGTAATCCCAGCACTTTGGGAGGCCGAGGCGGGCGGATCACGAGGTCAGGAGATCGAGACCATCCTGGCTAACACGGTGAAACCCCGTCTCTACTAAAAATACAAAAAATTAGCCAGGCGAGGTGGCAGGCGCCTGTAGTCCCAGCTACGCGGGAGGCTGAGGGAGAATGGCGTGAACCCCAGGGGGCGGAGCCTGCAGTGAGCCGAGATCGCGCCACTGCACTCCAGCCTGGGTGAAAGAGCGAGACTCCGTCTCAAAAAAAAAAAAAAAAAAAAGAAACTATATGTTGGGACAGGCATGGTGGCTCACACCAGTAATCCCAGCACTTTGGGAGGCCAAGGCAAGTGGCTCACCTGAGGTCACCAGCCTGGCCAACATGGTGAAACCCTGTCTCTACCAAAAATACAAAAAAAATTAGCTAGGCATGGTGTCTCACGCCTGTAGTCCCAGCTACTTGGAAGGCTGAGGCACAAGAATTGCCTGAAGCCGGGAGGCAGAGGTTGCAGTAAGCCAAGATCGCACCACTGCACTCTAGCCTGGCGACACGGCCAGACTCCATCTCAAAAGAAAAAAAAAAAAAGAAACTCTGTGTTTAAGTTATCCTTACCCAGGAAGACCAGGTTTCTGTAGTTCTCTAAAATCACATTTTTATATAAATTCCTCTGTGCAGTGTCCAGGCATTGCCATTCTTCCAGAGAGAATTCTATGGCCACATCCCTAAATGTCAACAGTCCCTGAAAAACACATACACACAAACATATTCACCAGGTAGCCAACAGAGATTATAATTTGACTCAAGGTAAAATGAGACTAAAGAGAACAGGTTCTGACTTATAGGAGTGACTGAAATTATCCAATAAAATCATATTTTTTACACAGAAATATTTCCTAATGTGTTCTCTCACCCTGAGAAAACAGAGTGGCACAAGAGCCACAACCCCAGTGTATATATAATAATTTTCTAAATAATAACATATATAATAGGTCAGGCACAGTGGCTCACGCCTGTAATCCCAGCACTTTGGGAGGCCGAGGCGAGCAGATCACCCGAGGTGGGGAGTTCCAAGACCCACCTGACCAACATGGAGAAACCCAATCTCTACTAAAAATACAAAATTAGACAGGCGTGGTGGCGCATGCATGTAATCCCATCTACTCAGGAGGCTGAGGCAGGAGAATCATGAGAATGGCTTGAACCTGGGAGGTGGAGGCTGTGGTGAGTGGAGGTTGCAGTGAGCTGAGATCGTACCATTGCACTCCAGCCTGGGCAAAAAGAGTGAGACTCTGTCTTAAAAAAAAAAAAAAAAACATAATTAAGGGCATAAACACAAACATGTACCTTTTTGAGTGCTTCACAAGCTTCTGTGTAATAAATGCTATCTTGTTTAAATAATAGCTAATTGAGAACACAGATGGAGCCTCAACATTTGATGTTCTCCATTTTTACTAAGGACCCCAGGTTTTCCCAATAGAAAGCTTGAGTTAGCTACACCTTCCCATGTTCAATAGCCACAGGTAACATTTTTAATACTGCAGATTATAAAATAATGGTGAGAATTCTGCATGGCATATAAGAAGCCATGATGTAGAGAAGGCTCTGGTATATAGAAAAGAAGCATTTTTTAGAGACTCCTGACTATCATAAGAGTTTGTAGAATTAGTTAAAACAAACTCATTAGGGAAAAAAAACCAAAGTAGAGAAGTCAAAGTTTGCAAGTACTAAACGCATGGCATTCCAGGAGGCAGAGCAGACACAGCTCTTGAGCTGAGACATGTTTAACTGAAAAAAAGCCATTTTTTCCTTTCTCTGAAAATTCTTTTCAGATGCGATTCTCTGGACAAATTACACCTGCATCTGGAGACTATGCCTTTAAAGGTATCAGCACCACATGTTTACCTGCTACCACCACACTCACAGTCAGAAGGACTAAGACTCACAGAAAAAGTCCACCCATTTCTGTCCTTCATACCAGAAGCGATTCAGGAACCATGAGCTGCTCCACAGAGATAAAAGTAAAAGTTTCTTTTCTTCTGTCCTCAGGTGCCCTCCCCTGCCATGGACACCAGTAATTTCTGCTACAGCAATGAAAATATGGGCTACACTTTCCTGTCACTACCAAACCAAACAGAACCAGCCCTTTGACCATTCTTTAGAGCAAAGGTGGAACTTAACTCTCATGAATATATCTTGAACCCCTCATACTTGATTTTGGCCTCACGTTAGAGTCACATGAGGCAGTTAATTAAAACAACATGGGCAGGAACAGTGGCTCACACCTGTAATCGCAGCACTTTGGGAGGCCGAGGTGGGCAGATCACTCGAGGCCAGGAGTTTGAGAACAACCTGTCCAACATGGCACAACCCCATTTGTACTAAAAATACACAAATTAGCCAGGCATAATGGTATGCGCCTGTAATCTCAGCTACTTGGAAGGCAGAGGCAGAAGAATCGCTTAAACCTGGCAGGCAAATGTTGCAGTGACCTGAGGTCGCACCACCGTACTCCAGCCTGAGCAACGGAGTGAGACTCCGTCTCAAAAACAAAAAACAAAACATGATACCTCCGCCCAGAAGAATAAACAGACCTGTGGATAGGGCACAAGTAGATATTTCTGCAAACTGGCCATGTAATCTTAATTAGAAACCTGGGCTGGGCATGGTGGCTCACACCTGTAATCACACTTTGGGAGGCCAAGGCTGGGGGGATCACTTGAGGTCAGGAGTTCCTGACCAGCCTGGCCAACATGGTGAAACCCCGTCTCTATTAAAACTACAAAAATTAGCCGGCCAAGGTGGCACTTGCCTTATAATCCCAGCTACTCAGGAGGCTGAGGCAGGAGAATCGCTTGAACCCAGGAGGTGGAGGTTGCAGTGAGCTGAAATCGCACCACGGCACTCCAGCCTAGGCACCTGAGCAGGACCCCGCCTCAAAAAAAAAAAAAAAAAAAATCAAATCAAACCACTTAGCTGGGCATTGCCTTTAAAGCTTTAATGAGCTTAAAAAATACTTGGAAACTGTGACTCCACTCTCTGTGATGTAATTCTGCAGACTTAGGGTTCATGAGTGGTTTTTTCGTTGTGTGTGTGTGTGTGTGTGTGTGATGGAGTGTCGCTCTGTAGCGCCGGCTGGAGTGCAGTGGCACGATCTCGACTCACTGCAACCTCCGCCCCCTGGGTTCAAGCGAGTCTCCTGCCTCAGCCTTGAGTAGCTGGGATTACACAGGCGCCTGCCACCACAAGCAGCTAATTTTTTGTGTATTTTTAGTACAGGCAGGGTTTCACCATGTTGGTCAGGCTGGGCTCAAACTCCAGACCTCTAGTGATTCGCCCAACTTGGCCTCCCAAAGTGCTGGGATTACAGGCATAAACCACGGCAGCCAGCCATTAATGGGTATTTTAAACCCATTAATGTTCCCTATCAATGCTGACATTGCTCTTCTGGGGCTCGTGATTAGCATTAGAGAAAGCAGGCACAGCATGGAGTCCCTTACACTCAGCACTCTTGTTACAACACAAATACTTCTCAAATGAAGACTACCAATTTTCATATTCTTTGCTGGCTCCTTAAAGTTTACAGAATAAACGGAAGGCAGCAACGTCTAAATAAGTCTGCATTTGGAAACCATGAGGTACACATGTACTAATGAGGCAGGAGAATAGGGTCTGGAGGCAGGGAACCTAAGACCATTTCACACCAAATTCCTAGGCCTAAATGGAAAGGAAAACTAACTTTCCATGCCTAAGTAACAAAAAGACCAGTGGCTATTGCCTTTGCAAATCCCCATTTTTCTGTGAGGCAGATAGGAAATTGGCTGCCCACAACCAATCAGACTGATTGTGGGCTGAGTCTCCATATGAATAAAAATGACACTTTCTAACTTCACCTTAGCCTCTGATTGGTTGCTTTTGCAATCAATCGGATATTTGCAGAGGATTGTGACCTTTGTAACTTCGCTTCAGCCTCTGATTGGTTGCTTTCTGCAACCAATCAGAGCAATTGTGGGCCACCACTTCATTTACATGAGGTGAGCACCAAGTGGCCAATGGGAAACCTCTAGGGGATATTTGAACCCAAGAAAATTCTGTGTCTGGGACCTTAAGCCATTGTTCGGGCCCACTTTCAACACTGCAGAGTGTAATTTCATTTTCAATAAACCCGTTTTGTTCCTTTGTTGCTTCATTCTTTTCTTGCTTTGCTGTTTCATCCAATTCTTTGTTCAAAAGGCCAAGAATCTGGACAACTTGCAGTCAAGACCCTCTACTGGTAACTTACTTTAGTGAGCTAGGCAGGAGAGGGGGTAGGCCCAAAGTATGGGACTTAATTTTTCCCTTTCTCCTTTTACATACAGGGAAGTCTTTCTTTCTCTTTCTCTCTTTCTCTCTCCTCCCCCCTCCCCCCCACCTAAGGCCACTTTTTGATGAAACTGAAAGGTTTCCACGTGGAAGCGCCTGACTACCACCTCACAGTTTGGGTGAGGGACCCGAGACCTTGCTTTTGTTTGTTTTTCTGAGTCCTGTTGTTTTTGTCCTTTTTCTGAGATCTTTTCCTTTTCTCATTTTTCAGTCTTTCAGTAGCCATTTTCTAGTAGCTGTTGGTAACTGAGTGGAACTAGCCAGAGCCACTCTCTGATGTGAAGGCCAACGAGCAAACAGAGCTGCCTGTCCTGCCTAGAAGGGGGAAAGGTTTTCTATCCTTTCTGGTTATAGTCCCTGATCCCTACATATGACACAGTTGGCAGCGGGCAGTTCACCCAGGGTGAACTCACATGTTTCAGGTGACTTAAACCTTCTTTTCTTTTCTTATGCTAAATTCTTCCCTTCCCCTACTCAACTAGCTATGGACAGAAAACCCACCTAGCTATGCAAAAAGGTTATGTAAGTCAGAGGGTCCAAGCATGTTGCAGGTGGTCTGTGAGGTGCATGGTGGAGGGGGGGAACTTATGAAAGAAAATGTATTAAAGAGTTGCTTTAAATGGGATAGATAAACCTTAAAAAAAGCTCATAGTAGGCCAGGCGCGGTGGCTCATGCCTGTAATCCCAGCACTTTGGGATGCCGAGGCAGACGGATCATGAGGTCAGGAGTTCGAGACCTGCCTGACCAACTAAAAATACAAAAAAATTAGCCTTGCGATGTGGCACGCACCTGTAATGCCAGCTACTCAGGAGGCTGAGGCAGGAGAATCGCTTGAATCCAGGAGGCAGAGGTTGCAGTGAGCCAAGATCATGCCACTGCACTCCAGCCTGGATGACAGATGGAGACTGTCTCAAAAATAAAATTTAAAAAAAAAACAAAAAAAACTCATAGTAGGTCATCAGTGGTAGAGCGAACCATTCTAAAGTGGTGCTGGCACCTATCTAAGGTCAGAGCCATCTGACAGACTAAGTCTCGGGCCTAATGAGGGGATGCTCCCAGAGACCCCAGTCTGGGCCAAGAATTTTTCCAGGGAGATGCCCCAGGAAAAATTTGGGTCACCTAATGAGCCCTCTACTTTGCAAAGTCCTCTTTTTTTTTTTCTAGATCACTATGAGCAACTCTCAATCTATTTCACCTGATTCCACTGTGGGCCACTCTATTTCCAATTCTGATTCCCTGCTTGGCTATATCTTCCACCATTAGAATCAATTTGATCCTGACAATCTAAAGAGAAAATGTATAATATTTTTCTGCAATACTGTCTGGCCCTATTATGAGTTCAGAACGCTGGGCAGTCAATGGTAGCATTAATTATGACACTATCCTGCAATCAGGCCTATTTTGTAAGAGGCAGGGCAAATAGTCAGAAATCTCCTATGTACAGCCCTTTATGACCCTATATCAAAACCTAACAATCGGTGAAACTCCCAGAACCTACCCCCCAAAGGAAAGTTCTAAGGCAGAAGTGGATATTATAGATAATCTTTTACAGGGCCACCTGGTTCTGAGGGTGAGCAGCGACCATCCTTGCCAAGCGACCCCTTGCCAAGTGCTTCTAAGGCTAAAACTCAGGAGCAAACACCGGGGACCCTACAAGTTCCCCTCATACTCAAGGGGGAACCCTGTATTGAACTCTCTCTCCAGCCCTGCTACCTCTTAGGGTAGCAGGAACTAAGGGGCCAGTCCTAGTGAAGGTCCCCTTCTCTATAACTGATACACAACAATGTAAGGAGAAGCTAGGAAGCTATTCTGAGAATCTTGGGAAATTTGCTGATGGGTTTCAAACTTTGATCTCTCATGGAGAGATGTTCAATTTATTCTAGCAACCTGTTGCATCCCTTCAGAAAAAGAACAAATCTTTGAGGCCACCCACCAGGAAGCGGACGGATTATTCACCTGAAACCCTCAGGGCAATCACTCAGGACCAGAAACAGTTCCCACTACTGATCCTCATTGAAACTACAACACCACTGTGGGAAACAACCAGGCTAAATTTCTTGAGGGTCTCCTTGGAAGAATGAGAAAGACAATAACTAAGGCAGAAAATTATGATAAAGTACAGAAGGTTACACAAAGTAAGAAGAAAAATCTAGCCATGTTTTATGGCAGGTTGGAGGAAGTCTTTTAAAAAATATACTAATCTAGGCCGGGCGCGGTGGCTCACGCTTGTAATCCCAGCACTTTGGGAGGCCGAGGCAGGCGGATCACGAGGTCAGGAGATCGAGACCACGGTGAAACCCCGTCTCTACTAAAAATACAAAAAAATTAGCCGGGCGTGGTGGCGGACGCCTGTAGTCCCAGCTACTCGGAGAGGCTGAGGCAGGAGAATGGCATGAACCCGGAAGGCGGAGCTTGCAGTGAGCCGAGATTGCGCCACTGCACTCCAGCCTGGGCCACAGAGCGAGACTCTGTCTCAAAAAAAAAAAAAAATATATATATATACTAATCTAGTCCCTTCCTCTCCTGAAGGGAAAATATTAATGGCAAAGCATTTTATTAGCCAATCTGCCCCGACATTAGACATAAGCTCCACAAGCCACAGATGGGGCCACAGACTAATCAAAACCAGCTTCTTGATTATATGTTTATGGTGTATAACAATTGTGACCTGAAGGAAGGAAAAAGGAAACAGAGTGAAGAAAAACAGCAAGCCAAAATTATGGCAGCCATCATTGGTGATGCCCTGAATGCCCAAAGAGCATCTAAGGAAACTCTGAAGGGCCATAAAGATAAAGCCAGCAGAGACTCTTGCTTCAAATGCAAGAAAAGTGGGCACTGGGCAAAGGGATGTACTAAGCCCCTGCCAGGCCCCTGCTGTCATTGCAAAGGTACCAGTCATTACCCCTGGAGAACTGACTGCCCCTGTGCCACCATGAGGTTGGGTCAGAAAACTCTAGCAGTGCAAAAGGAGGAATTAGATGAAGACTGAAGGGGCCTGGAATCTTCCTCACTGCCCGTCTAGGAACATCGTAGCAACTATATCATGCCCAACTCAGCCGTTTATTTAGTTGCTAGTCTAGACTAAAAGTTCCTGGATGATAGGGACCATGACTGCTTTATCTATTTATCTAATGGTCATATGAAATGGAAGCAATTAGTTTATCTGAGTCTCCAGACCTCTTCCTTGTTTTTCACCTAAGTACCAGGAAACTGGAGAAACTCTCATCTGAGTACCAACCAAAGACATCTCTTGTATGGGGGGAGGAACAAACACAGGATGACTTATTTCTCTTGCATTGAGACAGAATCAGAATTAACCACTCATGTCAGCCTTACACAATTCTGTTCTGGACATTTGCAAATTTCTCAAAGATGCCTAGGTGATTGTGAGAGGGTTCTCAGTGCCCCTGAGCTGGTGGCCCAATGATAAAATAGGGATGAGAGACTCAGGCTAAATGAAGAATGGAACTGTCCTGGTAGAGCTCCAGAACTTGAATTGCATGTCCTGATTAGTTAGCTCTTGGGTGAAAAAAAAAAAAAAAAAAAAAGGACAAGAATATTCTACTCCAGTATCACATTTTATGGGTAGGTATAGTTTGGTCATGGCACTGGATACCTTGTAGTCTTAACCTCTTACTCTGAAGATGCTTGTTTACACTTACAGATTCTGTAGAAAGTCATTGGACAGATCTGAGAAGTTCAAAAAGCCGCACCCTCAAAAAGGGGTTTTAACATTTCTATGTTGACATCTCACAATGCAGAAAATGTCTCCTGTATGTTTTCTGTACATTCTCAATCCAAAGCCTAACCTTGACTTGTGAATCCCAGACAGAGGTTAGACCTTATGTGCAGATTCTACGTCAGATAAACCTGGCTCTGCATTCTTGTGTGTCACAGAAAGTGGAGTACAATCAAAGGAGAGGTCCACTCACAGAGGCTGCTCTAGCTCATTCTAAATGATATTTCTACCTAAAAGGAAAAAGCTGAGGCAACATAAATATAAATAGACAGTTTTGGGGGGACCAAGCTTGAGGATTATAACATGAAAGCAAAGACTCAAGTTGCCTGCAATTTATACTTTGCTTACTACCAGTTACAAGTGTATTTGTAAAGGTAAAAAGAGGACAGAGGCTGGTCCCTCTTTGGGCTGGTACAAACTTGTTTGTCAGAAATTCTTATTTACAGGAATAACATTAATTATTGATTGGATATACATCATTAAGGTTTAGTGTCCAGTGTGGCATTATTAATTTAATTCACAGCTACTGGTGGCAATAGCAAACAGTTTCAAGGGATGAATACATATAGTTGAAAGTGGGGAGAAAGACATAATTGTGCTCTCATTTTAATGTTTCTTCAAGTTTGAAAACTAAAAGGACCTGCATTTCTCAGTTATAAGTGTTTTAATTTCAAAAATTTCAAGATCTAGATTCAGAATTTGGAGCTGCAGATTTAGGTTCTGGATGGATAAGAATATCAGCAGGTGTTACCTGCACATTTGTAAGCATTTCAGTAACAGGAGGAAGTGGAAAGTGGAGATTCTCATGTCTACTCAATGCACACCTGTTACTCTAATTGAGTTTGTGGGCCCCATCGTCTCTAAATCAGTTTCAGGTCTGAAGATACAAGAGTAACTGAAAGAGGTAAAATGGCTGATTGCTGCCCTGTGAAGTTCGTAGAAATCTGGCCTAGCCCCTCTAGAAGTGACTGTAGAGGACTATAGATACCAAATAGGAGAGACAATTCTGCCTGCATATTTAGGTGACAGAATGCACTTTGCAGCAAATTTGGGAGTTGACTGGAAGCCTGAGAGGGTAAGCCCACTCTAGAGTAGATCGTGGTTGGCACCTTATATGTTTCTATCATATCTGGTCATTCTAAACAGTGTTTGGGAAATATCATTAAAATAAAGATTTTCTGGTGTGGGACAAGGGGAGGGAGAGCATTAGGACATATATCTAATGCATGCAGGGCTTAAAATTAGATGACAGGTTGACAGGTGGAGCAAACCACCATGGCACATGTATAACTGTGTAACAAACCTGCACGTTCTGCACATGTATCCCAGAACTTAAAGTATAATAAAAAAATAATAATAATAAAAGAAAAAATTTTCTCCAGCCCCAGAGAAACTCCACAATGATAGAACATTAAGAAAACTGTTGGCTGGGAACAGTGACTCATGCCTGGAATCCCAGCACTTTGGGAGGTTGAGGTGGGTGGATCACCTGAGGTCAGGAGTTTGAAACCAGCCTGGCCAACATAGTGAAACCCTGTCTCTACTAAAAATACAAAAATTAGCTGGGTATGGTGGTGGGCACCTGTAATTCCACCTACTCAGCAGGCTGAGGCAGAAGAATTGCTTGAACCCAGGAGGCGGAGGTTGCAGTGAGCCGAGATCAAGCCACTGCACTCTAGCCTAGGCGACAAGAGCAAAACTCTATCTCAAAAATAAAATAAAATAAAACAAAAATAAAAATAAAATCCTGAGTCACGAAGAATGCCAAAATATGTTAATATGATATACATATATTTTTAAAAAGCAGAGAAAATTATCTACATATAACCTAAATGCTTGAAGAAGTGAGAGATGGGCAGGCCACAGTGGCTCACGCCTGTAATCCCGGCACTTTGGGAGGCTGAGGTGGGCGGATCACATGAGGTCAGGAATTCAAATCCAGCCTGGCCAACATGGGGAAACCGCATCTCTACTAAAACCACAAAAATTAGCTGGGTGTGGTGGCGGACATCTGTAATCCCAGCTACTCGGGAGCCTGAGGCAGAAGAATCACTTGAATCTGAGAGGCGGAAGGCTGCACTAAGCCAAGATCATGGCACTGCACTCCAGCCTGGGTGACAGAGCAAGACTCTGTCTTAAAAAAAAAAAAAAAGAAAGTTACGTAGTAAACAATTAGTCTTATAAGAACACTTCTAGGAAGTACCAAATTTCATCTCATAACACTTAGCATTAAATTCAGAAATCAAGATCATAGGATATAGAACAGATATTCACTGTCACAAATTTATGGTGCAAAAAGAGGAACTATGTTTTCATGAATCTATGTAACTCATCAATTATCTACTACATTTTCTGGTGGAAATGTATTTAATTTTTACAGCCAAAAAGGAAGAGAGATTGTCTCGCTCTGTCACCCAGGCTGCAGTGCAGTGGTGCGATCTCGGCTCACTGCAACCTCCGCCTCCCGGGTTCAAGCGATTCTTCTGCCTCAGCCTCCGAAGTAGCTGGGACTACAGGCATGTGCCACCATGCCCGGCTAATTTTTGTATTTTTAGTAGAGATGAGATTTCACCATATTGGCCAGGCTGGGCCCAAACTCATGACCTCGTTATCTGCCCACCTCAGCCTTTCAAATGCTGGGATAATAGGTGTGAGCCACCCCACCTGGCCCTTATTCTTTTCCTTGGTAGGATTCTAACAGCTAAACCTTGGAATTCTGTTTGAAATTACCCAGCCATAAACACAATTGACAAATTTTCTAAACTCACTCTGGGAAAGAAAAAGGTAAATAAAAACTTTTAACAAACAGAATACATAATTAGATTTTTGTTTCTGAAACCCAACTCTTACATGCTCTTTGCACATATTTTCTTACCTTTCAAATACTACTAATAAAATGCAATTTACATTTAAAAAAACTAAAGTCACCAGCGGGGCATGGTGGCTCACGCCTGTAATCCCAGCACTTTGGGAGGCTGAGGCGGGCAGATCACGAGGTCAGGATATGGAGACCATCCTGGCTAACACAGTAAAACCCCATCTCTACTAAAAATACAAAAAAATTAGCGGGGCGTGGTGGTGGGCACCTGTAATCCCAGCTACGCAGGAGGCTGAGGCAGGAGCATGGCTTGAACCCGGGAGGCGGAGCTTGCAGTGACCCCAGATCGTGCCACTGTACTCCAGCCTGGGAGACAAAGTGAGACTCCGTCTTAAAAAAAAAAAAAAAAAAAAAAAAACACTAAAGTCAAAATAAGTGCACTAATCTTTTCAAGGTGACAAACCTAGGGAGTGGCAATGCTGATTAGAAAACAGATGTGTGGGGCGGGCGCGGTGGCTCACGCTTGTAATCCCAGCACTTTGGGAGGCCGAGGCAGGCAGATCACGAGGTCAGGAGATCGAGACCACGGTGAAACCCCGTCTCTACTAAAAATACAAAAAAATTAGCCGGGCGTGGTGGCGGGCGCCTGTAGTCCCAGCTACTCGGAGAGGCTGAGGCAGGAGAATGGCGTGAACCCGGGAGGCGGAGCTTGCAGTGAGCCGAGATTACGCCACTGCACTCCAGCCTGGGCGACAGAGCAAGACTCCGTCTCAAAAAAAAAAAAAAAAAAAAGAAAACAGATGTGTCGGCCCAGTGGAGTGGCTCATGCCTGTAATCCCAGCACTTTGGGAGGCCAAGAGGCGCGGATCACCTGAGGTTCGGGAGTTCGAGACAAGCCTGGCCAACACAGGAAAACCCTGTTTCTACTAAATATACAAAATTAGCTGGGCATGGTGGGGCATGCCTGTAATCCCTGCTACTCGGGAGGCTGAGGCAGGAGAATCACTTGAACCTGGGAGGTGGAGGTTGCTATGAGCCGAGATGGCGCCATTGAACTCCAGCCTGGGCAACAAGAGCGAAACCCCATCTCAAAAAAAGAGAAAACAGATGTGTCTAATTCATGTGTCAAGTCAGGCCACCAATCACTTGAGAGATTCTCCCACCCAATCCTGCTCACTTAAGTGCTCAATGATCACCCTCTCACTGCACTATGCCTCAGTGACTGACCCAAGTGCATTTTACTTTGCAAGTTTTTGCATCATTTCACTGAGGTCACTTTTGTCTTTTGAAATGCTATTTTTTCTTTCACAAATCTTAGACAATCCAGGGGACAGAAATCATTTCTGTGTTTTTCCCTCAATACCAGCATCTGATTGGCTGACCAGCAATATGTCTCCAAGAAATGGAAGCTGGGTTGAGTAAAAGCAATCTTAATGTCTCAAGGGTTAGTTTTTCTTTTTTTGACCTGGAGTTTCATTCTTGGTGCCCAGGCTGGAGTCCAGTGGTGCGAACTTGGCTCTCGACCTCCGGAGTAACTCGGACTACAGGCAGGCACCACCACGCCCAGCTAATTTTTTTGTATTTAGTAGAGACGGGGTTTCACCATGTTAGTCAGGCTGGTCGCTAACTCCTGACCTCAGGTGACTCACCGCCTCAGACTCCCAAAGTGCTGGGATTACAGGCGTGCGCCACCGTGCAGGCAAGGGTTAGTTTTTCAAAGGAAGAGCGCGGGGGAGAGTCCTATCAGTCCAAGGGCATCCATCTGTTCCACTGAGAGGCTACACTCCATACCTCAGGTTGTTTTATGAAAGAAAATAACCCAGTATTCACTAAACACTAGAGCAGACATAGCCATGGTAGATATATTGGTTTATTCACAGAAACTACTGAAGCCCAGAACCAGAAAAAACTGAAGGTGGCTGAGGGCACATCACCCACAAAGTTTCCAAAGGGAAACCCTGACTCAAAAATATTCTGATACCATCTCTGTGCCTAGAGAAGATTTTTTAAAATGAGGCGAAAAGATTATTTTACAATACGGTGTCAGGGAACTGTTCTTTTTCTTCTCATAAAAAATATTTTCAAACAGAAAACGATTTTTTTAAATGCCATTAAACGTCAAAAATGCTTAGTTAAAATACAGTATCTAAGGTGTACAATAAAAGACAAATAGTTGATAATGTGAATTAGAAAGGGGAAGCTGGCATTTGAGAATGTGAGAAGAAACTGGAAATTTAGTATTTTACTGCAAGTCATAGTTAGTCTGGAGGAATGGGATGAGGGGTAGGTTTGAGACCCAGCTTGAGACAACTGTGAAAAATGCAGGGGAAAATCAGTCCCCTGTGGAGTGTGAAAATAACTAAGTAGCAGACAATTAGACTGAGGTTACTCTAGTCCCTGGGTTCCTACTTTTTAAAAACTCTAACTCAAATGCATTTTTTTGTAAATTACTGAATTGAGGGAAACAAAATTTAGGCTTAACCAATCATAAACTGCCAATTAACCTCTGATTACATAACCAGGAAATGTCCACCTTAATCGTACAAATCAAGTAACTATGAACTGTACCTAACCAATTATTTCATTTGGTTTTCTTCATCATGTACCTTTAAAAGTCTTTCCTTCAAGCTGCTCTCATAAGTCACAAGCTCCAAACCACAGCTGAGTGCTCCACAATTTTTGAATCACTCTTTGATTAAATTCTCCAATATTTTTGTGGTGACCCCCATAATTTATTTATTTAATTTACTTATATATATTTTTTGAGACGGAGTTTCGCTCTTGTTGCCCAGGCTGGAGTGCAATGGCGTCATCTAGGCTCACTGCAATCGCCACCTCCCGGGTTCAAGCGGTTCTCCTGCCTCAGCCTTCTGAGTATCTGGGATTACAGACATGTGCCACCACGCCTGGCTAACTTTGTATTTTTAGTAGAAACGGGGTTTCACCATGTTGGTCAGGCTAGTCTTGAACTCTTGACCTCAGGTGATCCACCTGCCTCGGTCTCCCAAAGTGCCGAGACTACT